>NC_091076.1:847500-1447500 GCF_032405125.1 Capricornis sumatraensis
GCAGCCGGCTGCCTGCAGTGCTCAGGCCGAGGCTGCCCGGCTGGGGGCTCCCTGGACGCACCTCAGAAGCAAGGCCAGGTTCTCGGGGAGGCCTCTGGGCTGACTCTGCCGGTCCCCAGGCGCTGCCTGCCTGGCCTCCATGGCGCTGAGCTCTGCAGTGGCGCTGAGCTCCTTGTTTCGGGTGCGGCTCTGTCTGCACTCTTGGTCCCAGATCCCCAGCTGGGTCTGAAGGGGCTGAGCCAGCCCATGGCCTCAGGGTCTGCCCCTTGGATGGGCTGCTGCCTGGCGGGTGCTCCTGACTGTTCCCCTGTGTCCTGAGCAGGGAACCAGGGTCTGGTACCTGGTGGATGCTTGGTGTGCGTGGTGGATGCTTGGTGTGCGTGAATGCACCATGCTTGAAGGAAGGGCCCCAGGAGAAGCTGGCTCAGGGCCGGGGGGCTCACCGGAGGGCATGGTTGAAGGAGCCGTGGCTCAGCGGAGGGCCTGGGGTGACTCAGAAGAGGGCCTCCCAGGCCCCCAGTCCGTGTGGAGAACCCCACCCTCCAGGCCTGCCCCCTTCCGTCGTTGTGTCCTTTGGGGCCAGCTCCAGCCCAACGCCCACTCCCTTTCCTGCAGGCCAGGCCCGGAACAGCGCTGCAGAGCTCAGCTTCGAGCACCCAGACCTCCCTCCTGCCCCTCAGGGGCCTGGCGGTGAGTGGATCCCCCACCCGTCGGAGCCCCCGCCCCACTCAGGAGGCACCGCTCAGGCTGCTCGCCGTCTCCCAGTCTCATGGCGAGGCCACCAGCCGCAGAGCAAGGGCAGGCTCGGGGACACGCCTCGGTCTGCTTGTCCCCTGACGGGGCTCCCCGGGAGGCACACCTGGGCCTGAGCTCAGCACAGAAGCATGGTTTGCAGCCACAGGTGTTGATTCAGGCATTTTTGAGATTCCGGAGCCGGGAACTCCCAGGTGCAAACAACATCAGGGCCACGTGGGCATGAGAGCTGACCTCCGCTGCTCGGCTGTGGGAATCTCTGCTGGCCCTGGTGCTCATGCAGCAGCGAGGTCACACACACGGCAGAGCCCAGAGCTCGGGAGCGGGCAGCCCTGCAGCGGTGGAGGCCCTCCTGGGGGTCGAGCTGGGGGTGCTCGAGTGAGCGTGTGAACACCTGCCTTTTCCCTCAGGCACCGGCCTCCGTGGAGTGACCATCCACCCGCCTCTGAGGACCATCCCTGTGGTGCAAGGTGAGGCCATGAGGCCAGGTCCGCGGAGACCTGTCTCTCTGGAGCCGGAGGTGGCGGGAGGGTGCGGGCTCCTTGCGGGGATGAGGGCACGGCTTTCGGGAGGTCCAGGCCATGTCGCCAGTGTCCCTCGGAAACGCCCTGCTCTGTTTGACTGCAGCCCTGAATGCGGCCCATGGCGGGCGGGTGTGCAGCACGTGGGGCGACTTCCACTACAAGACCTTCGATGGCGACGTCTTCCGCTTCCCCGGGCTGTGCAACTACGTCTTCTCCGCGCACTGCGGCGCCGCCTACGAGGAGTTCAACCTGCAGCTCCGCCGCGGCCCCGGGCCCAACAGCACTGCGCCCAGCAGGGTCACCATGAAGCTGGACGGCCTGGTCGTCAGGCTGACCAAGGGCTCCGTCCTGGTCAACGGCCGCCCGTGAGTCTGGGGCCCAGAAGGCACACGTGCTCCCGGGACCACGGAGGGTGGCCCCAGGCCCCCAGGCCCCCAGGCCCCCACGCTCTGCCTGTCTCTCCTGGGGGCTCAGGCTCTGGCACTGCGCCCGGTCGCGGCCCCTCCTTTGTGCTGCTGACACTCGAGCTCCATGTTCTTGGGTCTTGGTGACCTGGTCGGGATGTGACCTGAAGGGCCTCCCCGCCTGTCCTGACCTCTGCTGCCCGGGCCCTCGGGCCCCACATGCCTCAGCCAGGCCCTCTCCCTGCAGAATTCAGCTGCCCTTCAGCCAGTCTGGGGTCCTCATCGAGCACAGCAACGGCAATCTGAAGGTGGTGGCCAAGCTGGGCCTGGTCTTCATGTGGAACCAGGACGACAGCCTCCTGGTGAGGCCAGGGGCTGGGGGTGGGAGTGGGGAGCTGGGAGTGGGGGGCTGGGGGCTGGGGACCAGGGGCTGGGGGCTGGAGGTGAGGGGCTGGACGCGGGGGTCCTGGCACATACCTCCAGCCCAACAGCCTCCTGGTGAGGCTGGGGCCGGGGGGCCGGGAGTGGGGGCCAGGGCTGGGGGCTAAGGGCGGGGGCCCCAGTAGGTACCTGCAGCCAACAGCCCCCCCAGGGAGGGAAGAAGGTGCTCTGGGTGAAGGAGGGTGAGAAGGCCGATCCCACCCCGCTGGGGGCCCAGGGCCCACACCCCATGGAGACGCCATGTGTCGGGGAAGTGTCTCCTCTAGGACACACTCCTGCTCGGGGTCCCAGCTTGGAGGAACGAGTTGGGGGGGTCCTCTGTGAGGAGCTGCAGCCCTGACCTCCTCGGGAGCCTGGTCCATCGTTCTGGTCCTGGGGCGTCCCTGGCGCGGCTGGAGTCCGATGTGTCCTCTCCCTGCAGGTCGAGCTGGATGCCAAGTACGCCAACCAGACTTGCGGGCTGTGCGGAGATTTCAACGGCGTCCCCGTCTACAACGAGTTCTTCTCACACAGTGAGTTCTCCCCGGCGCCTCCCCGTCCCCCTACCCCCACCCGCGCCCGGCTCCTCGGCGCTCCCTGAAGCCTGCCTCCAGAATCCCAAGTCAGAGATGTCAGTCTGAACATGTGTGCACAGCCCACATGTGCATGCAGACCTGTGCACTCACACGCGCCACACACGTGTGCAGACCCGGGCATGGCCCCGCACCACCCCCTCTGCAGAGCAGGCAGCCCCCGCCATGCCCTCCTGTGAAGCTGAAGACCTGCCTCTGTCCAGACCCTGTCTCTGCATCTTAGTCCTGACACTTTGCCACCCAGCCGTGGCCTTTCTTGCGACCCACGCCTGCCATGGCCCTGAGCTTGGGGTCCTCTCTGCTGGGCCTGTGGAGCCCCACGCAAAGCCCATCCATGAGGGCTGCTTACCAGAGGCCAGCCCAGGGGCCTGGGGGCGGCCGGCAGGGGCTCAGGCTCACTCGAGCCGGCCCCAGGCCCACGGAGCATCAGGTAAAGGGCCGAGCCCACGGCCTGTGGCCTCGAATGCCCAGGGGCCCCTCACTTCATCTCAGACGCCCTGAATATCCTGCAGAGCTGCCACTTAACCAGGCAGTGTGGGCAAGGAAGGCAGGCATGGCCAGAGCACCCTGAGTGAGGGATGTGGGGGGCCCTTGTGCTTCCGGCAGATGTCAGACTGACCCCCACCGAGTTTGGGAGCCTGCAGAAGATGGACGGCCCCACGGAGCAGTGTCAGGACCCTGTTCCCGAGGAAGCTGGGACCTGCTCAGATGACTCTGTAAGGCCCAGAGTGGACGGGGTGGGGTTCTTGCTCCCACAGCCCCGGGGCTGAGCTGGGGACATTCCAGACCTGACTTAGCGAGGGGTCTGGGCTCTGCCCCAGGGCATCTGCGAGGAGATGCTGAGCAGCGAGCCGTTCTCGGGCTGTGCCCGCTTGGTGAACACCAGCAGCTACCTGGAGGCCTGCCGGCACGACCTCTGCCACTGCAGCCGGGTCAACCTCACCAGCTGCCTCTGCCACACCCTGGCCGAGTACTCCCGCCAGTGCGCCCATGCCGGGGGGCTGCCCCTGGACTGGCGGGGCCCCCAGCTCTGCCGTGAGTGCCCGAGTGGCCTGGGCCCTGGCCTGCTGTCCCCCAGGGCTGGGGGCAGGGCAGGGTGTGACACGGCCCTTTCTCCCCCGCAGCCCAGACGTGCCCCCTGAACATGCAGTACCGTGAGTGTGGCCCGCCCTGCACAGACACCTGCTCCAACCCTGAGCATTCCCAGCTGTGCGAGGACCACTGCATCGCCGGCTGCTTCTGCCCCGAGGGTGAGAAGGAGCCCCTCCCCGGCCCCCCGAATCACACAGAGGCATCATGGGTCCCAGGACGGAGCCCCTGAGATGTCCCTTGGCCCCTGGGTCCGAGGAGCCCTCTAGGGCAGGCCCGTGGTGGGCAGGGGCCGTACCCCTCCCCACGCCCTCTCAGCAGACAGCGCGGCACGTGCCACACGGCCTGCCTGCCTCTGCAGGGATGGTGCTGGACGACGTCGGCCAGGCGGGCTGTGTCCCCGCGTCCGGGTGCTCCTGTGTGTACAACGGGGCCACCTACGCTCCAGGGACCGGCTACTCCACAGGCTGCACCAACTGGTAGGGCCCCGGGCCTTGCCCTCTGCTTGCTTGATCCGCCCTGGGACGGGCGCTCCTGGGAGGCCCCCCGGGGGCTGTGGCCAGGTGCCACGGGTCTGCTCCCACCTGGGGCCTGGGGCAGAGGCCAGCGGCTCTCTGGGGAGGGGCCAAGGGGCTCCAGTCTCTGTAGGGAGGCAGGCGGGCCTGGGCGAGACCGCTGTCGGCCTGCCAGCTGGGTGGGGGCCGTGCCTGGGGCCCAGCACGCACGCGGGGCCTCCCTGCTCTCAGCACCTGCTCTGGAGGCCACTGGACCTGCCAGGAGGTGCCGTGCCCGGGGACCTGCTCGGTGCTGGGTGGCGCCCACATCTCCACGTTCGACGAGAAGCAGTACAGAGTGCCTGGGGACTGCAGCTACGTGCTGGCCAAGGTGCGGGGCCTTCCCGGACGGGCCTGCCGCGGCTCCCGGGGCCTCGACAGGCCCTCCAGGAGACTGCCCCGGCTTTGGGCGGGCGGAGCGGGGAGGCCGAGGCGGGCTGGGGGCTGCTGAGCTCTGCACGGGGGCCTGTGTTTCCAGCCTTGTGACAGCAGCGCCTTCACCGTGCTGGCCGAGCTGCGCAGGTGCGGGCTGACCGACAGCGAGACCTGCCTGAAGAGCCTGACGCTGAGCCTGGGCGGGGGCCACACGGTGAGCGCGGGCCCGGGCGGGGTGTCCCTCCTGGCAAATGGCCTCTGCCCGAGCCATGACCCCACAGAGGCAGCAGCCTGTGGACACCCCCACTGCGTCCCACCTGCACCGCTTGTGGGTCTTCTGAGCAACCGTCTCCAGAGAGACCAGCTCTGAGATGGGCTCTAGGGGCCCCTCACCTGTCCAGCGTGGCCCAGGAAGCTTCTCTGCTGAAACTGACTTAAAAAAATAGTACATTTAAAAAAAAACTTAGGCTTCCCCAGGCCCTGGCTGCGGCCTGTGGGATCTTCTTGTGACATGCGGTGCCTCGCTGCGGCGAGCGGGCTCTGGAGCGCCGCTTCAGTAGTTGCAACTGACAAGCTTAGTTGTCCCGCAGCGTGTGGGGTCTTAGTTTCCTGACCAGGGATCAGAACCACATCAGCTTCTTTGCAAAGTAGATTCCTAACCACTGGACCACCAGGGAAGGCCTTGAAGTCAACTTTCTTACTTTAGTAAATCTCTTTGCTCAGTTCAGTTCAGTTCAGTCACTCAGTCGTGTCTGATTCTTTGTGACCCTATGGATTGCAGCACGCCAGGCTTCCCTGTCCAACACCAACTCCCAGAGTTCACCCAAACTCATGTCCATCGAGTCAGTGATGCCATCCAACCGTCGCATCCTGTCGCCCCCCTCTCCTCCTGCCGTCAATCTTTCCCAGCATCAGGGTCTTGAGTCAGCTCTTCCCATCAGGTGCCCAAAGTATTGGAGTTTCAGCTTCAGTATCAGTCCCTCCAAAGAACACCCAGGACTGATCTCCTTTAGGAAGGACTGGTTGGACTCCTTGCAGTCCAAGGGTCTCTCAAGAGGCTTCTCCAACACCACAGTTCAAAAGCTTCAATGCTTTGGCACTCAGCTTTCTTTATGGTCAAAGTTTCACATCCATATATGACCACTGGAAAAAACATAGCTTTGACTAGATGGACCTTTGTTGGCAAAGTAATGTCTCTGCATTTTCCATATGCTGTCTAGGTTGGTCATAGTTTTTCTTCTAAGGAGCAAGTGTCTTTTCATTTCAAGGCTGCAGTCACCATCTGCAGTGATTTTGGAGCCCAAGAAAATAGTCTCTCACTGTTTCCATTATTTCCCCATCTATTTGCCATGAAGTGATGGGACCAGATGCCATGGTATTAGTTTTTTGAATGCTGAGTTTTAAGCCAGCTTTTTCACTCTCCTCTTTCACTTTCATCAAGAGGCTCTTTAGTTCCTTTTCACTTTCTGCCATAAGGGTGGTATCATCTGCGTATCTGAGGCTATTGATATTTCTGTCTTCAATCTTGATTCCAGCTTGTGCTTCATCCAGTCTGGCATTTCGCATGATGCATGTAAGGAGTTTTCCAAAATTTGCTGGCATATTGAGTGCAGCACTTTCATAGCATCATATTTTAGGATTTGAAATAGCTCAGTTGAAATTCCATCACCTCCAATAACTTTGTTTATAATGATGCTTCCTAAGGCCCACTTGACTTTGAGCTCCAGGATGTCTGGCTCTAGGTGAGTGATCACACCATTGTGATTATTTGGGTCATGAAGATCTTTTTTGTATAGTTCTTCTGTGTATTCTTGCCACCTCTCTTTAATATCTTCTGCTTCTGTTAGGTCCATACCATTTCTGTCCTTTATTGAGCCCATCTTTGCATGAAATGTTCCCTTGGTATGTCTAATTTTTTTGAAGAGATCTCTAGTCTTTCCCATTCTATTGTTTTCCTCTATTTCTTTTCACTGATCACTGAAGTAGGCTTTCTTATCTCTCCTTGCTATTCTCTGGAACTCTGCATTCAGTTGGGTATATCTTTCCTTTTCTCCTTTGCCTTTCACTTCTCTTCTTTTCTCAGCTATTTCTAAGGCCTCCTCAGACGACCAATTTGCCTTTTTGTATTTCTTTTTCTCAGAGATGGTCTTGATCATTGCCTCCTGTACCAATGCTATGAACCTCCATCCACAGTTCATCAGACACTCTATCAGATCTAACCCCTTGAATATATTTCTCACTTCCACTATATAATCATAAGGGATTTGATTGAGGTCATACCTGAATGGTCTAGTGGTTTTCCCTACTTTCTTCAATTTAAGTCTGAATTTGGCAATAAGGAGTTCATGATCTGAGCCACAGTCAGCTCCTGGTCTTGTTTTTGCTGACTGTATAGAGCTTCTCCATCTTTGGCTGCAAAGAATATAATCAATCTGATTTTGGTGTTGACCATCTGGTGATGTCCATGTGTAGAGTCTCCTCTGTGTTGTTGGAAGAGGGTGTTGGCTATGATCAGTGCGCTCTCTTGATAAAACTCTATTAGCCTTTGCCCTGCTTCATTCCGTACTCCAAGGCCAAACAAAGGCACTGGGGTCTCTGTGGGGTCCCTGGGTCCTGGTGCGCACAAGATTTTGTTTGAGCCCCCCGAGCATCTCTGGCAGGTAAGGAGTTTGACTCTTAATGCGATTCCACCCCCCACTCTCTTGCTGGGGCCTCTCCTTTGCCCTTGGATGTGGGGCATCTTTTCTTGGTGGGATCCAACACTCTCTTGTCGACATCTGCTCAGTGGTTAGTTGCACTTTTGGAGTTCTCACGGGAGAAGATGAGCGCACATCCTTCTACTCCGCCGTCCTGAACAAAAAAAAAAGTCCTATCCTTGTGGAAAGCTTAGCAAAGCAGGCTGAGCCTGAGTTGGGCAGGGGTGGTCATCAGCCCTTCTCTGCCCTGCGGGGACTGTCACGACCCCTGCCGTGTGCTTCTCCAGGTCTTCATGGTCAAGGCTAGCGGGGAGGTGTTTGTGAACCAGATCTACACCCAGCTGCCCGTCTCAGCAGGTAAGGGTGCCCGCCCCGGCCCCACTTCTGGCGGTTCCGCCTCTCGCACCCACTAAGACGCGGGCCCCTGTGTCCACAGCCAACGTCACGCTCTTCAGACCCTCCACCTTCTTCATCATCGCCCAGACCCAGCTGGGCCTGCAGCTGGACATCCAGCTGGTGCCCATCATGCAGGTGTTCGTGAGGCTGGCGCCGCAGAACCGAGGGCAGAGCTGCGGTAAGAGGGTCACCGCCCGGCAGCCAGGCCCACCCCCCGCGGCTGGGTGCCCGGGGGCCTCACCCTGCCCTCTGCCCCAGGCCTGTGCGGGAACTTCAACCAGAACCAGGCTGATGACTTCCGGACCATCAGCGGCGTGGTGGAGGGCTCGGCCGCTGCCTTCGCCAACACCTGGAAGAGCCAGGCCGCCTGCCCCAACGTCAAGAACAGCTTCGAGGACCCCTGCTCCCTCAGCGTGGAGAACGGTGTGTGTCCAGCAGCCCCGGGGCCCACCCGGCGCCTCGGACCGCTCACACCCGGCGCTGCTCCTTACGGAGGAACTCGGGGTGAAGGAAAGCCGCTCACCTCGAGGGGGCTCCCACTTGACATGACGTCCAGCCCCACTGACCACCCCTCCTCTGTCCACAGAGAAGTACGCTCAGCACTGGTGCTCCCGGCTGACCGACCCCCACGGCCCCTTCGCCCAGTGCCACTCTGCCGTGGACCCCCGTATCTACTACTCGGTAATGCCGCCTCCCGGCTCTGCCCTCGGGCCTGGGCCACCCTCAGCGTCCCAAGGGCCAGGGTGACAGCGTCTGGGCCCAGCCGGTCTCCCGGGCTCTGTCCCCTCCCCCACTCCCCCACTCACTCACTCACTCACTCGTTCCCTCACTCACTCACTCACTCATTCCCTCATTCCCTCACTCATTCACTCACTCACTTATTCATTCACTCATCCCTCATTCATTCACTCACGCATTCATTCACTCATTCCCTCACTCACTCATTCCCTCACTCATTCACTCATTCCCTCATTCCCTCATTCATTCACTCATTCACTCACTTATTCACTCATTCCTCACTCATTCACTCATTCCCTCACTCATTCCCTCATTCATTCACTTATTCATTCACTCATTCCTCACTTATTCACTCATTCCCTCACTCACTCATTCCCTCACTCACTCACTCATTCCCTCACTCACTCATTCCCTCACTCACTCACTCATTCCCTCACTCACTCACTCATTCCCTCACTCACTCATTCACTCATTCCCTCACTCACTCATTCACTCATTCATTCACTCACTCAGTCATTAATTACTCAGTTGCTCGTTTGCTCACCACCCATTGTGAGATTCTGAGCCCATCTGTCCTCCTGCCCTACACCCAGGCACTGGGGCAGGGGCTGCTACACACAGTGAGTGAGTAGCCCGCTGGGCCTGGGGTCAGTGAGAAACTGGTGTCTGGGACTGACCGCACGGGGCTGGACCGCTGGGTCACAGAGATGAGGGACTGTGACCCCTCTGGCAGCCCCCCACCAGCCCAAGGACGTGAGTGCAAGATGGTCTGTTCACGCTCTGCTGAGGGAGGGGGAGCCCCCGTGAGCCTGGGGAGGGGGCCTGGGGAGGCAGGGGCTCTGGCCACGGCATGTGGAGCGATCGCCACGTGTGGGCTGGGGTCCCTGACACCCCACTGTGCCCCCAGAACTGCCTGTTCGACACCTGCAACTGTGAGAAGAGTGAGGACTGCATGTGTGCGGCCCTGTCCTCCTACGTCCGGGCCTGCACCGCCCGCGGCGTGCTGCTCAGCGGCTGGCGGGACGGCGTGTGCAGTGAGTGTCCTGCGGCAGACGCGCCACAGATCCCACCCCGAGCCAGGCGCAGGGGTCGAGGAGCACCGAGCCCATGGCCCCAGGACCCTGCCCGGGGGCTAGAGGGGCCGGGGGTGCCCACCAGCTCTGGCCTGAGTGCCACCCTCCCTGCACCCACAGCAAAGCCCATGGCCACCTGCCCCAAGTCACTCGTCTACCGCTACAACATCAGCACGTGTCCACCCACCTGCCGGTCCCGGAGTGACGAGGACGTCACCTGCAGCATCAGCTTCGTCCCCGTGGACGGCTGCACCTGCCCCGACGGCACCTTCCTGGACGACGCTGGCGCGTGTGTGCCGGCCGCCAGCTGCCCCTGCTACCTGCAGGGCTCCGTGGTCCCCAATGGGGAGTCGCTGCACGAGCAGGGCGCCATCTGGTAGGAGGCCCTGCTGAGCGGGCGGGGGGGGGCGGGGAGGCTGGGGGCTCTCTGACTGTGCTCTCCCGGCAGCTCCTGCACCCAGGGCACACTGACCTGCATCGGAGGCCACACCCCAGACCCAGGTGAGCTGGGAGTGGGCGGGCGAGGGGGAATCTCTGCACAAAGCTCCTCCGCGAGGCAGCGAGCTTGGGTGGCGGCAGGCTCCCTGAGCGCCCCCTCCCTCCCCAGTCTGTGCCCCACCCATGCTCTACTTCGACTGCCGCAACGCCACGCCCGGGGCCAGCGGGGCCGCCTGTCAGAAGAGCTGCCATGCCCTGGACATGGACTGCGTAAGTGTCCCCCGCTGTCCCTGGGGCCCCTCTGCAGGCCCAGGTCATCCGTTAAGCGAGGTCTGTCCTCCCACAGTACAGCACCAAGTGCGAGCCCGGCTGTGTGTGTCCCGACGGGCTGGTGGCCAGCGGCGATGGCGGCTGCGTCCCCGTGTCTGCCTGCCCTTGTGTGCACAACGAGGCCAGCTACCAGCCAGGCCAGACCATCCACGTGGGCTGCAACACTTGGTACGGGGCTGGTGGGGGGGCAGCTCTGGCAGCGGGACAAGGCATGGCCCGGCCAGCCGCGGGGGCGGGCAGCTGGGGCCTCGAGGAGGGAGGCGTGGGCTGACGGGCGCTGTCCCCCAGCACCTGTCAGAGTCGGACGTGGCGGTGCACCAACCAGCCCTGCCTGGCCGCCTGCACGGTGTATGGGGATGGCCACTACCTCACCTTTGACGGGCGGCGCTACAGCTTCAGCGGGGACTGCGCGTACACGCTGCTCCAGGTACACGGCCGCCGAGCCCCCCCGCCCTCCCCAAGGCCTGCTCGCTGCCCTGGTGCGTGCTCACCCCAGCGGGCTGCTCCTCTGCCCACAGGACCACTGCGGCGGGAATGGCAGCACCCAGGACAGCTTCCGCGTCGTCACCGAGAACGTGCCCTGCGGCACCACAGGGACCACCTGCTCCAAGGCCATCAAGATCTTCCTGGGGGTGAGCAGGGGAGGGGGTCCAGGCAGGAGCCCCCCAAGAAGGCCGTGCTCCCATAACTAAGCCAGGACAGGGGTGGCCAAGCCGTGGACCCACCCAGGTGGTGGCCAGTGTCCTCAGCCACCCTCACTTCCTTGCAGAGCTACGAGCTGAAGCTGAGTGACAGGAAACTGGAGGTGATCGAGACGGGCCCGCGGCCGCCCTACTCCATCCACCAGATGGGTATCTACCTGGTGGTGGACACGGAGCTGGGCCTCACGCTGCTGTGGGACAAGGGTACCAGCATCTTCCTCAGACTCAGCCCCGAGTTCAAGGTGAGGCCTCGCCCTGGACCAGGGGCGGCTAGTGATGGAGGTGTAGGCAGGGGAGAGACAGAGACCCCGAAACAGAGAGAGAGGCAAGCAGAGGACACAGGGGAGGCAGAGACAGGCAAGCGGCACAGGAGGAAGAGAGGCACCGAGAGATGGAGAGACAGAGAGAGAGGCAGGGCTGACGGCACAAACCCTCGGCCGCGTCTGGGTCCTGCAGCTGCAGGAAGGAGGACCCCAGACAGGGGCCCCTCCTCCCCAAGGCTGGACGCCGAGCCGGCCCAGGGGCCCCTTCACCCCCGACCCTGGTCCCCACGTCCCCACACCGTCTTCGTTGCATGGACCCTCGTTCCATAAGGATGCACCCACCAGATCGGCCACCTCACGCCAGGGAGCCCTCGTCCTGCAGGGACCTCACTCTCATGCTCGGCTGTAGGGGCTTCCGGGAGGAGGACCTGAGCCTGTCTTTGGGGGCACCCCATAGCTGCTACACCGCATTGCCTGTACCCTCTGCTCCAGGAGATGCCAGCGCCCAGCGGGCCGCACCCAGGGCTGCCCTCACACTCACTGGGGCTGCTCTGGGGGCTGTCCTGGGGAAGGTGGGGGCCCGAGGGAGTGAGAGGGCCCCTCCTGCGCCTGCCCGGAGCTGCTGCCATCTCTGTGTCCATCTGTCTGCAGGGGAGGGTCTGTGGGCTGTGCGGGAACTTCGACGACAATGCCCTCAACGACTTCACCACGCGGAGCCAGTCTGTGGTGGGCGACGTGCTGGAGTTTGGCAACAGCTGGAAATTCTCCCCGTCGTGCCCGGACGCTCTGGCCCCCAGGGACCCCTGCACCGCCAACCCGTACCGCAGGTCCTGGGCCCAGAAGCAGTGCAGCATCATCAACAGCGCCACCTTCAGCGCCTGCCACGCCCACGTACGCGGGGCTCCTCCGGGCACCTGGGGAGGGAGGGATGGAAGTGGCTCTGGGCTCCCCACCACCCTCTGAGGCCAGCGGTGGCTGCGCAGGACTCCGTGCTCCAGGGGAAACTGGCCCAGGTGGACATTAAGCCACGTGGGTGCCCAGGAGCCCCCCAGTGTCTGAAGCCTTTCTCTCCCGCAGGTGGAGCCAGCCAGGTACTACGAGGCCTGCGTGAGCGACGCCTGCGCCTGCGACTCGGGGGGCGACTGCGAGTGTTTCTGCACGGCCGTGGCCGCCTACGCCCAGGCCTGCCACGATGCGGGCGTGTGCGTGTCCTGGCGGACCCCGGACACCTGCCGTGAGTATTCTGGGACCTGCCTCCCAGGTGGCATGGGGGTGCAGGGGATCACGAGAGTTGGGCTGAGAGTGGGTGAGGAGGCAGGGAATGAGCAGGGCCCCCTTCCCCCGCCCCAGGGCCCGGGCGCCGGGGGCGGGCATCCCCAAGAAGCCAGCTGCTCGCCCCCTCTCACCCGTGGGCCTTGTAGGCCCACACCCTGCGAGGCCACGTCTAGGAGGCACAGAGGACAGCCGTGGCTTTAGAGCAGCTCTCAGGACTCGGGCAAGGATCAGGGTGTGGGGGTGGCCCCGGGCTGTCCTTCTGGGGCAGCCCTCCGCCTGGGGCCCCCCGACCAGACGCCTGGCCCTGAGTGACCCCTCGCTGCCCCTCGCCCACAGCTCTGTTCTGCGACTACTACAACCCCCAGGGCCAGTGTGAGTGGCACTACCAGCCCTGTGGGGCGCCCTGCCTGAAGACCTGCCAGAACCCCAGCGGCCAGTGCTGGCCCGACACCCGTGGCTTGGAAGGTGGGCACCCTGCTGGTCCGGGGCCCTGGGTGGGGGCTGGGGTCTGTCTTGGTGATCCTGGGACCGTTGACCGGGCTGAACTGCCCCTGGCCCCTCGAGGTGCCTTTGTAGCCATAGCCTCGAGCTCCCTGCTGCCTGGGGGGTGAGGTCCAGGGCTGGGGCCTGAGGTGTGAGCGAGGCCATGGGTGACTGGCCTGGCTGGGACTCACGTCCCTCTGGCTCGCAGGCTGCTACCCCAAGTGCCCACCAGAGGCCCCCATCTTCGACGAGGACCAGATGCAATGTGTGGCTTCATGCCCGACCCCATCCCCACAACCCCCCTGCCACGTTGGAGGCCAGTCTTTCTGGCCAAACTCCACGGTGCCCTCGGACAGGAACTGCTACTCCTGGTGAGTCTGGCCGGAGCTGCGAGATCCTGGAGCACGTGGGGGATTCGCCTGGCCACCTCCCAGCAGGGTCTCCTTCCTTCAGGGCCAGAGGGTGCCCCGTTCTGGGTCTCCTGTGGGGGTCCATGGGGAGCCTCCTCACTGCTGGATGAGGGTGGGGGGCCTGGGGGTGAAGAAAGGGGGCAGAAAGGAACCTGGGTCGTCACACCACCCGAGGCGCCCTCCCCAGGAAGAGGCCCTGGGGAGGAAGGGGCCTCCGGAAGGTCCTTGGGTCCAGAGGCTGTGCTGGAACCGCCTCCTCTGCTCATTGGCTGAAAGGCTCCCTGAGAGGGCGTGGCCTCCGGGCTGAGGCCTGGCCGCAGGGACCCAGCGGGGTGGCTCCGGCCTGCCCCCGGCACAGGCCAGAGGACGCCCGGCACCCCCAGACTCACCTTTCTTCTGTCACCAGCGTCTGCACCAAGGGTGGCGTGCAGTGCGCCTATGACGCGAACGGTGAGCAGCAGACCGCCCTCCTTGCGCCCGGGGCCTGGGGCTCCTGCCCGCGTCCCCGCCCGGTAACGCTGGCGCTCTGCTCCCCACAGCCTGTGTCTGCACCTATGACGGGAGGCCCTTCCATTCTGGGGATGTCATCTACCACACAACGGATGGCTTGGGGGGCTGCATCTCGGCCCACTGTGGGGCCAACGGCACCATCGAGAGAAGGGTCTACGCCTGCAGCCCCACCACGCCCACACCCCAGACCACCTTCTCCTTCTCGACATCCCTGCCCGGTAAGGCAGACACGTGGGTACCGTGCAGGGCTGCGCCCCACCCCCACCCTGAGTCAGGAAAGAGCCGGGACCCAGCAGAGCGTGTGACCCTTGTCCAGTCACCCTGCAACCAGGAAGGGCCAGCCTCCTCGAGGCCCCCTGGCAGGACCGATGCCCTTGTCGTGCTTTCAGGGCTGAGGCTCCCAGCGAGGGGCAGGCTCTGTAAGCGGAGGTGTCCCAGGCCGGTCCCCAGGGAGAGGACCACGGGAAGCCCAGCTCGAGCACTCCTGCCCAGACCTGCTGCCCTCGAGGCTGCTCTGAGTCCTCACTCTTCCAGGGGCACCTCAGGGCCTTATTAGAGCTTCCCCAAAGGGTGACGAGCCCCTGGAACTCTGGCCTTAGGTTCCAGGAAGCAGGCTTCCTTACACAAGCTTGACTCACCTCTTGACTCAGGAGCGGTGAGCCCCACACCTGCCAGGTGTGGGCGCCCTGCCCCCCAAGCTCCTTTCGGGGCAGACAGATGCGGTGGAATACCCCAGCAGCTGATGCTGAGAGAGCAGCGGGGTGGGGTGTCCTCGAGGGCCGTGGGGAGCCCTAGCCCCTGATGCTCGTCCTCTCTCTCCCGCCCTCAGGTGTGAGCTCGACGCTTCTACCCGGCAGGCGCCCCAGCCCTTCCGAGAGCACAGCACACACCCCAAGCACGGCCCCGGCCTCCAGCCCAGGACCCTCTACACCCGTCCCAGGACCCTCTACACCTGTCCCAGGACCCTCAACACCCGTCCCAGGACCCTCTACACCCGTCCCAGGCACCGCTACACCCGTCCCAGGACCCTCTACACCCGTCCCAGGACCCTCTACACCCGTCCCAGGACCCTCTACACCCGTCCCAGGACCCTCAACACCCGTCCCAGGACCCTCAACACCCGTCCCAGGACCCTCTACACCCGTCCCAGGACCCTCTACACCCGTCCCAGGCACCACTACACCCGTCCCAGGACCCTCTACACCTGTCCCAGGACCCTCTACACCCGTCCCAGGCACCTCAACACCCGTCCCAGGACCCTCTACACCCGTCCCAGGACCCTCTACATCCGTCCCAGGCACCGCTACACCCATCCCAGGACCCTCTACACCCGTCCCAGGACCCTCTACACCCGTCCCAGGCACCTCAACACCCGTCCCAGGTCCCTCAACACCCGTCCCAGGACCCTCTACACCCGTCCCGGGACCCTCTACACCCGTCCCAGGACCCTCTACACCCGTCCCAGGACCCTCTACACCCATCCCAGGCACCTCAACACCCGTCCCAGGTCCCTCTACACCTGTCCCAGGACCCTCTACACCCGTCCCAGGACCCTCTACACCCGTCCCAGGACCCTCTACACCCGTCCCAGGACCCTCTACACCCGTCCCAGGACCCTCTACACCCGTCCCAGGCACCGCTACACCCGTCCCAGGACCCTCTACACCCGTCCCAGGCACCGCTACACGCGTCCCAGGACCCTCTACACCCGTCCCAGGACCCTCTACACCCGTCCCAGGACCCTCTACACCCGTCCCAGGACCCTCTACACCCGTCCCAGGACCCTCTACACCCATCCCAGGACCCTCTACATCCATCCCAGGCACCACTACACCCATCCCAGGACCCTCAACACCCGTCCCAGGCACCGCTACACCCGTCCCAGGACCCTCTACACCCATCCCAGGACCCTCTACATCCATCCCAGGCACCACTACACCCATCCCAGGACCCTCTACACCCGTCCCAGGCACCTCAACACCCGTCCCAGGACCCTCTACACCCATCCCAGGACCCTCTACACCCGTCCCAGGCACCGCTACACCCGTCCCAGGACCCTCTACACCCGTCCCAGGCACCACTACACCCGTCCCAGGACCCTCTACACCCGTCCCAGGACCCTCTACACCCATCCCAGGCACCTCAACACCCATCCCAGGACCCTCTACACCCGTCCCAGGACCCTCTACATCCGTCCCAGGCACCGCTACACCCATCCCAGGATCCTCTACACCCGTCCCAGGACCCTCTACACCCGTCCCAGGCACCTCAACACCCGTCCCAGGTCCCTCTACACCCGTCCCAGGACCCTCAACACCCGTCCCAGGACCCTCTACACCCGTCCCAGGACCCTCTACACCCGTCCCAGGACCCTCTACACCCGTCCCAGGACCCTCTACACCCGTCCCAGGACCCTCTACACCCATCCCAGGCACCTCAACACCCGTCCCAGGTCCCTCTACACCCGTCCCAGGTCCCTCTACACCCATCCCAGGACCCTCTACACCCGTCCCAGGACCCTCTACACCCGTCCCAGGACCCTCTACACCCGTCCCAGGACCCTCTACACCCATCCCAGGACCCTCTACACCCATCCCAGGACCCTCTATACCCGTCCCAGGCACCTCTACACCTGTCCCAGGATCCTCTACACCCGTCCCAGGACCCTCAACACCCGTCCCAGGCACCACTACACCCGTCCCAGGACCCTCAACACCCATCCCAGGACCCTCTACACCCATCCCAGGACCCTCTACACCCGTCCCAGGCACCTCTACACCTGTCCCAGGCACCTCAACACCCGTCCCAGGACCCTCTACACCTGTCCCAGGCACCTCAACACCTGTCCCAGGCACCTCAACCCCTGTCACAGGTAACTTGACTCCTGGGAAAACAACGCTCTTGACTCCCAGCCCAGTGCCAGTTTCAACAACAATTTCAAACACAACTTCTGTGTTGTCCACAGCTCCAAGGCCCTCAGAGCGGTCCTCACCTGAGCCCACCACGGTCACCTGTTTACAAGTTTTATGCAACTGGACTGAGTGGATGGACGGCAGCTACCCTGGGCCAGGGAGAAACAGTGGAGATTTTGACACTATTTCGAATCTCAGAGCTGAAGGTTATAAATTCTGTGCAGAGCCCAGGAGTGTGCAGTGCCGGGCAGAGCGCTTCCCTGACACCCCACTGCAGGAGCTGGGCCAGGATGTGGTCTGCGACAAGTCCGTGGGCCTGATTTGCTGGAACAAGGACCAGCTGCCCCCCATCTGCTACAACTACAATATCCGCTTCCTGTGCTGCGAGCTGGTGGACACTTGCAGGACAAACACCGCTTCCCCTGCTGCGCCTGCCACCACACGGACAACCACAGCTGGAGCCAGCTCTACCTGGGCCACTGGGACCCTCTCCACTTCCACAAAGCTCAGCACTGCCAGCTCACCTCACATGACCCCAACAAGACGGGCCACGCCCAGCACACACGAGCAGTCCTCTCCAGGGACCACGCCCTGCAAGCCAAAGTGCAGGTGGACCAAGTGGTTCGACGTGGACTTCCCAATGCCCGGGCCCCACGGGGGAGACAATGAAACCTTCAGCAACATCATGAGGAATGGAGACGCCATCTGCCACCGACCTGAATCCATCAGCAAAGTGGAGTGCCGAGCCGAGAACCACCCCGGGGTCAGCATCCACGAGCTGGGCCAGCTGGTACAGTGCCGCCAGGATGTAGGCCTGCTGTGTCGGAACCAGGACCAGAAGGGCAAGACCAGGCTGTGCCTCAACTACCGGATCAGAGTGCTGTGCTGCGAGCCCCAGGAACACTGCCCTCCCGCCACTGTCACAGTAACCAGCACCTCCAGTGTGCGTGTCACTGGGCACACAGGGACCACCTTCCATGAAGCCACATCCAGTGCAACCTCTGTGCACACAGGCAGCACAGCCTCGGCTCCTACAGCCAGTACTTCTGTGCACTCAAGCAGTACAACCTCAGCTCCTACAACCAGTACAACCTCTGTGCAGACAAGCAGCACAACCTCAGCTCCTACAACCAGTACAACCTCTGTGCAGACAAGCAGCACAACCTCAGCTCCTACAACCAGTACAACCTCTGTGCACACAAGCAGTGCAACCTCGGCTCCTACAGTAAGCTCAACCTCTGTGCAGACAAGCAGCGCAACCTTGTCTCCAACAACCAGTGCAACCTCTGTGCAGACAAGCAGCACAACCTCGGGTCCAACAACCAGTGCAACCTCTATGCACACAAGCAGCGCAACCTTGTCTCCAACAACCAGTGCAACCTCTGTGCACACAAGCAGCACAACCTTGTCTCCAACAACCAGTGCAACCTCTGTGCAGACAAGCAGCACAACCTCGGGTCCAACAACCAGTGCAACCTCTGTGCACACAAGCGGCACAACCTCGGCTCCTACAACGAGCTCCACCTCTGTGCACACAAGCGGCACAACCTCGGCTCCTACAACGAGCTCCACCTCTGTGCACACAAGCGGCACAACCTCGGCTCCTACAACGAGCTCAACCTCTGTGCACACAAGCAGCACAACCTCGGCTCCTACAATGAGCTCAACCTCTGTGCACACAAGCACAACCTCGGCTCCTACAACCAGTGCAACCTCTGTGCACACAAGCAGCACAACCTTGTCTCCAACAACCAGTGCAACCCCCGTGCAGACAAGCAGCACAACCTCAGCTCCCTCAACGAGCTCAACCTCTGTGCACACAGGCAGCACAACCTCAGCTCCTACAACGAGCTCAACCTCTGTGCACACAAGCACAACCTCGGCTCCTACAACCAGTGCAACCTCTGTGCAGACAAGCAGCGCAACCTCGGCTCCAACAACCAGTACAACCTCTGTGCACACAAGCGGCACAACCTCAGCTCATACAACCAGTGCAACCTCTGTGCAGACAAGCAGCACAACCTCAGCTCCTACAACGAGCTCCACCTCTGTGCACACAAGCGGCACAACCTCGGCTCCTACAACCAGCTCCACCTCTGTGCACACAAGCGGCACAACCTCAGCTCCTACGACGAGCTCAACCTCTGTGCACACAAGCAGCGCAACCTCGGGTCCAACAACCAGTGCAACCTCTGTGCACACAAGCGGCACAACCTCGGCTCCTACAACGAGCTCCACCTCTGTGCACACAAGCGGCACAACCTCGGCTCCTACAACGAGCTCAACCTCTGTGCACACAAGCAGTGCAACCTCGGCTCCTACAACGAGCTCCACCTCTGTGCACACAAGCGGCACAACCTCGGCTCCTACAACGAGCTCCACCTCTGTGCACACAAGCGGCACAACCTCGGCTCCTATAATGAGCTCCACCTCTGTGCACACAAGCGGCACAACCTCGGCTCCTACAACGAGCTCCACCTCTGTGCACACAAGCGGCACAACCTTGGCTCTTACAACGAGCTCAACCTCTGTGCACACAAGCAGCGCAACCTTGTCTCCAACAAGCAGTGCAACCTCTGTGCAGACAAGCAGCACAACCTCGGGTCCAACAACCAGTGCAACCTCTGTGCACACAAGCAGCGCAACCTTGTCTCCAACAACCAGTGCAACCTCTGTGCAGACAAGCAGCACAACCTCGGGTCCAACAACCAGTGCAACCTCTGTGCACACAAGCGGCACAACCTCGGCTCCTACAACGAGCTCCACCTCTGTGCACACAAGCGGCACAACCTCGGCTCCTACAATGAGCTCAACCTCTGTGCACACAAGCGGCACAACCTCGGCTCCTACAATGAGCTCAACCTCTGTGCACACAAGCACAACCTCGGCTCCTACAACCAGTGCAACCTCTGTGCACACAAGCAGCACAACCTTGTCTCCAACAACCAGTGCAACCCCCGTGCAGACAAGCAGCACAACCTCAGCTCCCTCAACGAGCTCAACCTCTGTGCACACAGGCAGCACAACCTCAGCTCCTACAACGAGCTCAACCTCTGTGCACACAAGCACAACCTCGGCTCCTACAACCAGTGCAACCTCTGTGCAGACAAGCAGCGCAACCTCGGCTCCAACAACCAGTACAACCTCTGTGCACACAAGCGGCACAACCTCAGCTCATACAACCAGTGCAACCTCTGTGCAGACAAGCAGCACAACCTCAGCTCCTACAACGAGCTCCACCTCTGTGCACACAAGCGGCACAACCTCGGCTCCTACAACCAGCTCCACCTCTGTGCACACAAGCGGCACAACCTCAGCTCCTATGACGAGCTCAACCTCTGTGCACACAAGCAGCGCAACCTTGTCTCCAACAAGCAGTGCAACCTCTGTGCACACAAGCAGCGCAACCTCGGGTCCAACAACCAGTGCAACCTCTGTGCACACAAGCGGCACAACCTCAGCTCCTACAACGAGCTCCACCTCTGTGCACACAAGCGGCACAACCTCGGCTCCTACAACGAGCTCAACCTCTGTGCACACAAGCAGCGCAACCTTGTCTCCAACAAGCAGTGCAACCTCTGTGCAGACAAGCAGCACAACCTTGGGTCCAACAACCAGTGCAACCTCTGTGCACACAAGCGGCACAACCTCGGCTCCTACAACGAGCTCCACCTCTGTGCACACAAGCGGCACAACCTCGGCTCCTACAACGAGCTCAACCTCTGTGCACACAAGCAGTGCAACCTCGGCTCCTACAACGAGCTCCACCTCTGTGCACACAAGCGGCACAACCTCGGCTCCTACAACGAGCTCCACCTCTGTGCACACAAGCGGCACAACCTCGGCTCCTATAATGAGCTCCACCTCTGTGCACACAAGCGGCACAACCTCGGCTCCTACAACGAGCTCCACCTCTGTGCACACAAGCGGCACAACCTTGGCTCTTACAACGAGCTCCACCTCTGTGCACACAAGCGGCACAACCTCGGCTCCTACAACCAGCTCCACCTCTGTGCACACAAGCGGCACAACCTCGGCTCCTACAGCGAGCTCAACCTCTGTGCAGACGAGCAGCACAACCTCGGCTCCAACAACCAGTGCAACCTCTGTGCAGACGAGCAGCACAACCTCGGCTCCAACAACCAGTGCAACCTCTGTGCACACAAGCGGCACAACCTCGGCTCCTACAACGAGCTCAACCTCTGTGCACACAAGCAGTGCAACCTCGGCTCCTACAACGAGCTCCACCTCTGTGCACACAAGCGGCACAACCTTGGCTCCTACAACGAGCTCAACCTCTGTGCACACAAGCAGTGCAACCTCGGCTCCTACAACGAGCTCAACCTCTGTGCACACAAGCGGCACAACCACAGCTCCTACAACCAGTACAACCTCTGTGCACACAACCAGCTCCACCTCTGTTCCTGCATCTGAGACCACCCCGTCCCCACCCAGGACCACACCTTGCTCCTGCAGTGTGTCTGGACAGTTGCACTCCGCAGGTATGCAGTCTTCCTGGCACGTGCTGTGTGCCACCTCTGGTCCCTGGCGCCCTGTTCACAAAGCCTCTGTGTTCAGGAGACACAGGTGTGTCTTGTCTCTGTGACAGGCTAGGTCTGTGTCCAGGACTGCAGTAAGCTCTCCATGAAGATGCAGTCTAGACCTGGGCGGGAGGGCCCCAGCCAGGCCGGCTCTTCTCTGGAGTCACTTCCTGGCCTACAGTGTCTGCCTCTTTCTTTTTCCTGCAGGGTCCAACATCTATCAAGTGACTGACCTATCGGGCCACTGCTATTATGCCTTTTGCAGCCTGGACTGCCACGTGGTCAAGGGAACGGCCCCCACCTGTCCCACCAGCATGCCACCTCCCACCCCGACCACCTCCTCACCAGAGCCCTCCCCTTCTACCTCCGTGTCAGTCCCTCCACAAGGGTGCCCAAACGCAGTCCCCCCAAGAACGGTAACCTCACCTCTCCTGCCCTTCTCAGGGACTCAGGGGGCCTGGGAAGGGACCCTCAGCGGTTTCCAACTAGAGAGTGTGGCATGAAGCGTGGGTGAAGGTCAGTGACTCCTGGGCTGATGCAGGCTGGCCATGACAAGCGGCCATCTGGTCTCCAGCTCTTCTGGGTGGGGAGCATGGGGCCCAATGTTGAGACTCCGTTCCCTGTAAAGGGGGCTGGAGCAGGCTGTTGTTTCTCGGGGGGGTGGGTGGAACAGCCAAGGACTGGAGACCAAAGAGTTGGAGGCAGGGGACAGGGTGGAAAGGGGGCCGCCTTCACCAGCCAGAGCTCCCCCTACTCAGCCCCGTGCCTTCTGGGTGGGGCTGGGGGAGGAGAGGCCTGGGGCAAGGCTGGCCCCTAGTCCCAGAAGAGTGGCTCTTCTCTCTGGGGAGACCCAGGCGAGCACTGAGCCCCGCGGAGTGGGTGCCAGGTGGCGACAAGGCCCTGTAGCTTTCTCTGCTTCCACAGAAAGGTGAGACCTGGCCCATGCCCAACTGCTCCGAGGCCACCTGCCAGGGCAACGGGGTCATCACGGTGAGCCCGCGCCACTGTCCGAGGGTGCAGAAGCCCACCTGTGCCAACGGCTACCCCGCCGTGCAGGTGGCTGACCGTGACGGCTGCTGCTCACACTACCAGTGCCAGTGTGAGTGTGCGGGGCGGGGCGGGGTGGGCAGGGGAGAGAGGGCAGAACGGAATTGGGCTGGACCCAGGGAGGACACCCCAAGAGCAAGGCACCAGTGGTGGTGCCCAGCCTGGAGTCCCCGGGCCGCAGGGGCGAGGAGGCGGAGGGAGTCTGGTCCACCTCCGGCGCCTGCTGGACAGAGCTCTGTGCGGTGCCGGCGCGTGGGCCCCGACGGCAAGGCGGTCACCTGCTCCCCTTGGTGTGGGACCACGTGCCCCTGGGGCGGGGGCGGCGGCGCGGCCCGCAAGGCGCTGGCTCCTCCGTGCAGGCGTGTGCAGCGGCTGGGGGGACCCACACTACATCACGTTCGACGGCACCTACTACACGTTTCTGGACAACTGCACGTACGTGCTGGTGCAGCAGATCGTGCCGGTGTACGGCCACTTCCGCGTGCTGGTCGAGAACTATTTCTGCAACGCGGAGGATGGGCTGTCCTGCCCACAGTCCATCATTGTTGAGTACCAGGAGAACCGCGTCATGCTGGTCCGCAAGCCCGTCCACGGGGTGATGACTAATGAGGTAGGCACGCGGCAGGGCGGGCCCACAAGCGCCGGGCGGGCTGAGGGCGCCAGGTGCTGGCTGCTCACCACCGCCCCCTTGCCCTCTCGGTCTGTTCCTCACGGGTCACTGTCCAGATCATCTTTAATGGCGAGGTGGTAAGGCCCGGCTTCCAGAAAGGTGGCATTGCTGTCTCCCAAGTCGGCATCAAGATGTACGTGAGCATTCCCGAGCTCGGTGTCCAGGTCATGTTCAGCGGCCTCATCTTCTCCGTGGAAGTGCCCTTCAGCAAGTTCGCCAACAACACGGAAGGGCAGTGCGGTGAGTGCCCGGCCCCCACTCCCCACCCTCCTGGCTCCGGGCTCTGTCCGTGGTCATTCAGCATGGCTGAGTGTGTCCGGCATGAGAAGGGTTCGCCTTGGGTGTGTCCCCCGGAGCCACACTCTTGGCCCTGGGCTGAGGCCACGGCATGGTGCTGAGCCTACAGGCAATTCTGCTTTCTGGCTGTACCAAGAATATGTGACCACAGGGCCTAGGGCCTGGCCACACAGCCCACACCCAAGGCCCACCCCTGTCGTCCTCCCTGGGAACGGCCCCAGGGTCTGGCTTCTTGGAGGGAAAAGGAAGCACACGGAGGTGGAGGGGCAGGTTCGCACACTCCATCAAGGGCCGCCTGGAGATGCCAGGCCCGACCCTCGGCTCGGGGACGCTGAGCCCCTGGCGGCGGGCAGGAGGCCCCCTGACTGCCGCCCCCACACTGCAGGCACCTGCACCAATGACCAGAAGGACGAGTGCCGCCTGCCCGGGGGTGCGGTGGTGGCCTCCTGCTCCGACATGTCCAGCCACTGGAAGGTGGCATACCCTGGCCAGCCGCCCTGCAACGGGCCTCCCCCGACGCCCACCCCAGTGGAGCCCAGGACCTCGCCTACCCCGTGCCCACCTTCGCCAATCTGCCAGCTCATTCTGAGCAAGTGAGATTCTGGGGCAGGGCTGGGGCAAAGGCAGGGGTGTGAGTAGTCCTGTTGACCCCATGCTGCCGGGCTGGTGGGAAGAGGTTGGCTGCAAGGGGCTGCGAGGGAGAGGGAGTCACATCTGCTGGGACGCCATGCGCAGAGCCCCGTGGAGGCTGGCTGCAGGGCGGCCTCAGGTGCTGCAGCAGCTCATGGGGGGTCCAGGTGCAAGTCCTCAGCCAGCAGGGCGCTGGGTGGGCAGGCCCCCGGGGAACTCAGCGGAGAATTTGCAGAAAGAAAAACTTCAGCCAGACTCCCACCCTGCCGCATACAGATGGCCTCACGGGCTGGGGTCTCCAGGCATGCAGGTCGCCCCAGTGACATCTCTCCCTCGGGGCCCTTTCAGGGAAAGCCTGCAGCCGGGCAGCCCCTCCCTGGTGCTGCCCGCAACCCCCGTGTTTGTGCCACAGGCCCTTCGAGCTGTGCCACGTGCTGATCCCGCCCTGGCCGTATTACCAAGGCTGCACCTTCGACCAGTGCCACATGCCCGGCACGGACGTGGTGTGCTCTGCCCTGGAGCTCTATGCCGCCCTCTGCGCGTCCCTCGGCGTCTGCATCGACTGGCGGGGCCAGACCAACTACACGTGCCGTGCGTGTCCACCCCCTCCCCCTCCCTCTGGGCAGTGGCATTCAAGGGAATGGGCGCAGTGTGCAGTCAGTGGGTGGGCTTGGGTGGTCAGGGTGGGCTTCTGGGAGGAGGAGGAGGAGGGGGAGGGCTGGGTCCAGGATGGAGGGCATTTGTTTCCTGAGAGACAAGAGGGGGCATCCAGGTGAGTGCGCCTGGGCCTGGGGCGCAGGGGTCAAGGCTCCACCAGCAGAGCCTGGCCCGAGGCCCAGGCCAGGGCCCATGGCTGGTGCCCTGTGGCCTCAGGCGCATCCTTGCCCTCCACACAGCCTTCACCTGCCCTGCTGGCATGGAGTACCGGCCGTGCGGCCCGCCCAGCCCGTCCTACTGCTACATGAACAGCAGCGCCAGCCCCCTGTGAGCACCTGCCTTCTGCCTTGGGGGCCCCCTCCCTGGCCCAGCCTGTGTCCCCGCCCTGGATGGCGTGGCCCGCTCACCCTCTGCTCCCGCCCCCCTCAGGGCCCTCCTAGAACCCAGTCCCATCACGGAAGGTTGCTTCTGCCCACAGGGCACAATGCTGTACAGCTCAAGCAAGGAGGTCTGCGTGCCCACTGACTGCACCGGTAGGTTCCTGGGCTGGGGTCCACGGGCTGGGCTCCAGGCTTCCAGGCACTGCCCCTGGCTTTTCAGCCGGACCCCAGGGCTTTCCACCATGACCTGGGGTCCCCTGGCCCCAGACTGGGTCTGGCCATGATGGGCTAGGGGCCAAGGTGGCCCAGCAGTGATCTCGTCTCTCTTCCTCCAGCTTGCCTGGGACCCAGTGGGGAGCCTGTGGAGGTGAGTGTGGGGCCCTCGGGGGCTGGGGGGCTTCTCTCAGCCCTGGAGACTCACAGGACGGGCAGGAGTGGGGCCGGAGTTCCCTGGCAAGACTCAGGACCCCCACACACAGCCCTGGGGCCGGCGTGCCCAGTCTTCCCAGGGACCCCTCCCGAGCCACAGCGTGCAGGACTGCCTCCTGCCTCCAGGCCCTCGTGGGCCTCAGCCGCACCCGCACCTCTGGAAACCCCCTGCAGGCCCTGAGCTGGGGGTTTCTGCCCCTCCGGCCATGGCCATGGGCTCCCTTGTCCCTCCCCCGACAGCCCGGCCACACGGTCAGCGTGGACTGCCAGGAGTGCACCTGTGAGGGCGGCACGCAGACCATGAGCTGCCGGCCCCGGACCTGTCCCCCGGCCCCTGCCTGCCCCGAGTCCGGCCAAGTGCCTGTGCCTGAGGCCATGCAGACTGGCCAGTGCTGTCCCCAGTACCGCTGTGGTGAGCCCTGGGCGGGGTGGGTGTGGGGGCTCCAAAGTGTGGCTACCGTGAGGGCAGAGCTGAACAGGAGCCTCGTCCCTTGGGCAGCGGGCACCCCTCCAAGAGCCTACCGCCTGCCAGAGTCCTCCCCCGTTCAGGATTCCTGGAGAGCCCCCATAGGGGTGGCGCTCAGGGTGGGGTGGAAGGCAGATCCCTGATGCCCCTCTGCCCACTGTAGCCTGTGACATCAGACACTGCCCTGAGCCCGAGGCCTGCCCGAAAGGCTCACACGCCGTCCAGACCTACAGAGAGGCGGCCTGCTGCCCGGCCTACAGCTGCAGTGAGTGCCCTGGCTTGGGGCTGCCGCCTGGGGCCCGATGCTGTGCCGAGGGGTGTGGCAGCCGCTCTCGGGGTTGAAGGTGAGTCTGCAGCTTTGCTTTCTCCCCCGAGCAGGCTGGACCGTCTGCAGCATCAATGGCACCCTGTACCAGGTAGGAACCGGCGAAGGTCAGGCCCCCCCTGGGACGCAGGGGCCAGAGTCCCCGTCCCACAAGCTTCTGCATGGCTGAGGCTGCACCCCTGCGGGGCCTGGGGAAGGGGCGCTTCAGAGCAGCAGTGGGCTCTCCTGGGACCACAAAGCTCTTGTCCTGAACTTGACAAGGTCCCCAGACAAGCTTTCCCCTGGCCAGGCCCTCCAGGGCATGTGACGCAGCCTTTGGACTCTGTCCCCAAGACTGGCAGGGGGCACTCCTGAGGGACCCCCGGGGGAGGAGTCTGCCTGGCAGGGCCAGGCCTGTCCCGCTGACGCTGGCCCTGACTCCTGCAGCCTGGCGCCATGGTCTCCTCCAGCCTGTGTGAAAAATGTTGGTGTGAGCTGCCGGGGGGAGCCTCGTCAGACACCTTTTCGATCAACTGTGAGACCCAGATCTGCGGCACCTCCTGCCCCCTGGTGAGTGCCCCTGCCCCCGGCCTCCACACCCGCCTCCGCAGTGTCCAGAAGGGCTCAGGCCACATCCCGCCTCCCGCAGGGCTTCAAGTACCAGGCTCGGGCCGGGCAGTGCTGCGGTGAGTGCGTGCAGGTGGCCTGCGTCATCAACACCAGCAACAGCTCTGCCCACCTCTTCTACGTGAGTGGTGGCCGCAAGGCCTTGGGGTGTGTCCTGGGCGGGGCGAACCCCAGCCCTGTACAGAGGGCAGAGTGCGCAGTGACGGTGGGGGTGCAGGGTGGGTAGCATCCTGGTGCACTGGCGACCCTAGGGAGCCGTCAGAGCTAGGCGGCCTCTGGGCAGAGCCGCGGGAGCTCTGGAAGCCTGTGGGCTGGGGGCTGAAGGACAGATACAGCGCCCGGCCCAGCTGGAGGGGGCCCTGGGGAGGGCCGCTTACCTGCCGGCTGGGACTCCCTGCAGCCGGGCGAGTCCTGGTCAGACCCCGGAGACCACTGCATCTCACATGAGTGTGAGCGGCACCAGGATGGGCTCGTGGTGGTGACCACGAAGAAGGCGTGTCCCCCGCTTAACTGTTCTGCGGTGAGTCCCAGCAGCCCGCCCGCCCTTCCTGGGGGACCCACAGTAGCCACGGAGAATCAGTCCCTGGACAGGAGTGGGTGGCCACGATCAGCAGGTGGGGGGCATGGCTGCACCCTCCTGGTACCCACTCCCCGCTAATGGCACCGTGGTCCACGCAGGACGAGGCTCTGCCAAGCGAGGACGGCTGCTGCCTCTTCTGCCCCCTACCCAACCGTGAGTGGGCTGCTCTGCCAGGGAGGGGACGTGAATTCCCGCCTGCCCCGGGCCAGGGCTGACCTCTGCACACCCCCTGACCCTCCCCAGGGTCGGCCTGCGCGGTGCACCACCAGCTTCAGGTCCTCCGGCTGCAGGGTTGCAGCTCCCCCGGGCCCGTGCGCCTCGCCTACTGCCGGGGCAACTGCGGGGACACCACCTCCGTGTACGTGAGCCCGCCCCCGCCCCACCCCGCGGGGCCACCACTTCCCTGGGTGTGAGCCCCGACCCCCCACCCCGCGGGGCCACCACCACCGTGGGCGTGAGCCCCGACCCCCTACCCCGCGGGGACACCACCTCCCTGGGCGTGAGCCCCGACCCCCTACCCCGCGGGGACACCACCCCCGTGGGCATGAGCCCCGACCCCCTACCCCGCCGCGCACAGAAGGCTGCGGGGCAGTGCTCGCGAAGGTGCAACGGGGCCCGCCCGCGGGGGGCCGCGGCACGTCCCCCAGGAAGGGACTGGAGGGACCAGGGGCCAGCAGGGGGCTGGGCTGGGGTCCAGGGACGGTGGCTCTCAGCCTGTTGGCAATCACGCTCTTCTATTTACTAAGAACCCCGCTCGGGTCCCAGTGCTGGTGGTTCAGGAGCCTGGCGGGCTCCTCCCTGCGGAGGCGGGGCTGCACGAAGGCGGGGCCTCGCGGGGCGGGGCCTCGCGGGGCGGTGCTGAGCGGGCCCCGCCCACAGGTTCTCCCCGGAGGCGAACGCGGTGGAGCATCTGTGCCGCTGCTGCCGCGAGCAGCGCGTCTCTCTGAGGAACGTGACGCTGCGCTGCGAGGACGGCTCCAGCCGCGCTCTCACCTACACGGAGGTGGAGGAGTGCGGCTGCGCGGGCCTGCAGTGCGACTCCCACGGCGGCCTCGGCCTCTCGGCGGTGGCCCTGGAGCCAAGCCCGGAGAGCGGGCTCAGGCGCCGCGGGAGAAGGGCCCCGCGGCGGGCCCGGCCCTTTCAGTAGAGGCCACAGGAACGCTTCTACTTGCTGCCAACGGCCTCTCAGGCCGGCGGAGCCTGAGCCCGGGCCAGGGAAGCGCCCCCACCCCTTCCGTCCCTCCCAGGGTCCAGCTACCCTGGTGTGCAGGGGCCCCAGGGGCCTGCTCAGGACCAGCCCCGCGGGCGGGGGGTGGGGAGGCTCCTCAGGCCGCGGGACCAGCCTCCTGGCCCCAGGCCTCTGCATCACGCGGGTCCCTCAATGTGGAGACTGGGGCTGCTCAGCTGGCCGCTGGGAGGCGAGCCTCACCACCCTTTCCTGGCCCTGGGCCTCAGGAAAGGGCCAGCGGGTTTGTGAATACACTTGGAGCATTTTGCAATTCCTGGACTCCGTGTGATTTTTTAAAGCTTGTCTGTAATAGCCAGGAGAGGGGCAGGGGGCGGGCATGGGCCCAGGGTGTGGCCCGGGACAGTCCTCTCTGCGCTTGGATGGACAGAGGGCGTAAACGAGGGGACAAGGGCGGGAGTCTCCTGTGTCCGCCCAGCTGGGCCTCAGACAGGAGGGACTTCTCCCGCAGACCTCTGGACTCTGCCATCATGCCAGAGCCTGGCTCGGTGTGCGGTGCCTCTGTGTGTGTGTGTGTGTGTGTGTGTGTGTGTGTGGTGTGCGTGCAGGCCCGAGGGAAACCACTGCCCCGGGAATCCTGTCGACCCCCCCACTGCGACCCCTGACCCCCACCTGGAGAACCTCCATGTTCCTAAACCCAGCCCCCTCTTCCTTGGAAGCCCCAGGGGAGCCCCTACCCCTCCAGTGACACACTGGCTTCATGCTGGGCCTGGCCCCACAGCAGCGCTGGGAGGGTGGGCAGGGGCCGTTGGATGTACGGAGGGGGCCCCCTGCCTAGACAGGGCAGCAGAGTGGGGTGGGGGCAGGGTGCAGCACCGGAATGCCCCTGGGGGTCCAGAGCCCCCCAGGCCCCAGTGATGGGAGCGGCCCCCAGAGCAGAAAAGCCGACAGCACCCGAATCAGGCCCACTTCGTCCACCTCAGGCTGCCTTGGTTGCAAGAAGCAGGCCCAGGCTGAGCTGGGCCTGGGGACCGTAGTGAGGTGGGTGGGGTAGGAGCCAGGGCTGGCGGCAGGCTGTGGCTGCAGTGTCTGTGGCCGCCACCAGGTGGCAGCACAGTGGTCCTGGTGCCTCCGACAGGCCGGGGGCTCAGGAAGCAGTCGCGGGTCTCAGGGCCCAGGTCGGCGGCTTTTGTTGTCTGAGTCTGGGCCGCCTCTCAAGGCCAGCGGGGTCAGGAGGACCCTGAGTGAGGGCCGGGACCACCCTTTACAGTTACACACCCCCACTGGGCCGGCTTTCCCACTCCAGCCCCGTCTGCCCCGTGCTGAGCCCCGTAGCCATGCGGGTAGCGGAGCTAACCTTGCATCCTGACCCCGCCGGTCAGAGACCAGATAGGGGCAAAGGGTCTCCCGCAGCCATGACCTCATGATCCCTTGGTCCTGGAGGGCGGGCGGGTAGGGGGTGGACGGACGTGGCCAGGAGGTGGGGGCAGAGAGCTCACTGCCGCCCCCATGAGACGCTCCCCTTGGGAGCAGGAAGTTCCTGGCCCTCGCGGTCTGGGAGCCGCTGCCCCAGTGACCGGCTGACCCCGCAGCTGCAGGCAGCACCTTAATCAGCGCCTCTGCCCCCACCGAGGGGCTCAGGTGTCGGGAGCCGCCTCTTCCTCTCTGGCCCGGCTGGACGCCACCGCAGAGACTAATCCCCACCCCCCACGGAGCGCACCGCCCCCACCCCCAGAACTCTGACCCAGCAGCAGAAACCAGATAACGGGCCCCTGCCCCACCCCAGGCCCCAGCCAGGTTGTGAGCAGGCGCTAAGGGGCTGGGCAGGGCCCACCGCAGCTCCGCCTCCTCCAGGCTGTGCTCAGCTCCCGGGAGTACGGCCAGAAGAGGCTCTGGGGCCGGGACTGCTTGGGGCGGTTCACCACCCCACCTCCTGTGGCCCTGCTTGGAGTCCAGCCTTGGCAGGGCCGTCACTTCAGGGGCCGGACGAGGAGTGGTTCTGGGTTCTGCCCCAGTCAGATGGGGGAGGGGTGTCCCCGCTCACGCGGGGGTCAGGCTGAGCGCGGCTTCTGCCCAGATGAAGGGCTGAGGGGTCCTGGAGATGGGCAAGGAGGCGACTAGGGACACGAGATGCTGGCAGCCCCCTCCTGACCTCAGCCCCCAGCATGTCCACCTCACCCTGGGACACCCGGGCTCCCATCCTGGCCCCAACCTTCAGGAGAGGGCTGCTTGGTCTGAGGCCAGAGGCGGGGTGCCAGCGGCCAGCTTGGTCCTGGGCGCTCGTGGGCCACAGCTCTGTCCTCTTCAGACCTGAGCCCTGGGCAGCGGTTGGCACTTCACAGCTGGCCCTGTGGGGACATGTGGGGCCCAGGACGTCCCGCAGGTGCTCTGTGAGTGCAGCTCACACGGCTGCACAGCCTCATCTTCGGAGGAAGTGAGCAAATTGGCCGCAGGGTCCACGTGGACGTCAGAGTCCTCAGGTCTCCGGGGGTCAGCGGTGACAGAGAGCAGGGGGTGCTGTCCACCGGCGCGGGAAGGACCACGGTGACCTCGGAGCCAGAGCTGCCCCAGAGCTGTGCTGCACAGCGGCCAGGACCCACCCGAGGCGAGCCAGGCTCAGGGCCTCCCAGGGAGCCACACCCAGCGTGAGCCTGGCGACAGCGGGCAGAGTGGACAGATCACCCAGAATGAGGCCACGTGTTGGTGCCACAGAAGCAAAGCAGAACCCCCCCGTCTGCTGGGAAGTTGGGCTGGCAAACCGCTAAGAGACCAGCACAGGAGGGAGGGAGGGTAGAGGTGCCCCTGCAGGGTTCGGCAGGGTCAGAGGTCGGAGCTGCGGGGACACAGGAGTACCTGTCGTGGGCGGTGGAGGGGGCTGGAGGGCGGCCGGGCCAGGCGGAGTGGGCCTCAGGGTCATCCAGGACCAGGCCTCCGCACCGAGGGAGGGGCACTGGGGGGCGGGCAGGGGTGGAGAAGCCCTGCCTTGTCCTTCAGACACCCCCACTGGGTGAGGATGGACACACAACAGGGGCTGAGGAAGGAGCCGGCGGCCAGCTGGGGGATGGGCAGTGGGTCAGAGGTGAAGGTGACAGGTCGGCGGTGGGCCGGGTGTGGAGTGTGGGTGAATGGAATGGACCAGACCCCTCCGTGTGGGAGGATGGGGTGGCTGAGGAGGGGGGTTGGGGCGTGTGGGAGCTCGGTTGGGTCGAACTGTGTTTGACTTACTAGATGCCTGGTGGAGAGGTCAGGCAGGCAGCTGGACGTGAGTGTCGGGGGCCAGAGCAGGAGCCTGCCTTTGATGGACGGTAAAGATGGGAGGATCACAGCAAACTGTGGAAAATTCTTGTGTGCACCAGGGCCCAGAGACTCCACAGAGACAGAGCCGGCTCTGTGTTGGGTGTCTGAGCAGGTATGTGTCAGCAGGGGACTCCTGCAGGGGTAGGGGCTCCGGGCGCAGCAGACCTGGGATGGCATGAGCCCTCTTGGAGGAGGTCGCCATTAACCCCCCACAGAGCCGCCAGAGCTTACACAGGACCGGGGAAACCGACTCTTGGAGGGCACAGCAAAGCCTTGTGGGCCCCAGGGCCCAGGAGAAAGGGGCACTGACCCCACAGGAGACTGACCCAGACTTTCCCAGGAGTGCCCAGGGGTCTCTGGGGAGGCGTGGGTCGGCGGGGGCCTGCTGCAGGGCTGGGGGCGCTGAGTGCAGCAGTGCATCATGGGACCTTCTGAAGGAGGCCGCCGTTATCCTCATGCCTCCACCACGGTTTGGTATCAGGTCAAACAACACGGAGGGACCACAGCCCCGCCCATCAGCAGAAAATTGGATTAAAGCTTTACTGAGCTCAGCCCCGCCCATCAGAACAAGACCCAGGTTCCCCCTCAGTCAGTCTCTCCCATCAGGAAGCTTCCATAAGCCTCTTATCCTTCTCCATCAGAGGGCAGACAGACTGGAAACCACAATCACAGAAAACTAACCAATCTGATCTCATGGACCACAGCCTTGTCTAACTCAGTGAAACTAGGAGCCATGCCATACAGGGCCACCCAAGACGGATGGTCACAGTGGAGACTTCTGACAAAACGTGGTCCACTGGAGAAGCGAATGGCAAAGCACTTCAGCACTCTTGCCTTGAGAACCCCATGAGCAGCATGAAAAGGTGAAAAGATAGGACACTGAAAGATGAACTCCCCAGGTTGGTAGGTGCCCCATATCCTATTGGAAATCAGTGGAGAAATAACTCCAGAAAGAGTGAAGAGTCAGAGCCAAAGCAAAAACAACACTCAGCTGTGGATGTGCCTGGTGATGGAAGGAAATTCCGACGCTGTAAAGAGCCCTTTCGCTCAGGAACCTGGGATGTTAGGTCCACGAATCAAGGCAAATTGGAAGTGGTCACACAGGACATGGCAAGAGTGAACGTCGACATTCTAGGAATCAATGAACTAAGATGGACTGGAACGGGTGAATTTAACTCAGATGACCATTGTATCTACTACTGTGGGCAAGAGTCCCTTAGAAGAAATGGAGTAGCCATCATGGTCAACAAAAGACTTCGAAATGTAGTACTTGGATGCACTCTCAAAAACGACGGAATGATCTCTGTTTCCAAGGAAAACCATGCAATATCACAGTAATCCAAGTCTATGCTCCGACCAGTAATGCTGAAGAAGCTGAAGTTGAACGGTTCTATGAAGACCTACAAGACCTTCTAGAACTAACACCTCAAAAAGATGTCCTTTTCACCATAGGGAACTGGAATGCAAAAGTAGGAAGTCAAGAGATACCTGGAGTAACAGGCAAATTTGGCCTTGGAGTACAGAATGAAGCAGGGCAAAGGCTAATAGAGTTTTGCCAAGAGAATGCACTGGTCACAGCAAACACCCTCTTCCAACAACACAAGAGAAGACTCTACACATGGACATCACCAGATGGTCAACACCAAAATCAGTACAGTTCAGTTCAGTTCAGTCTTTCAGTCATGTCTGACTCTTTGCGACCCCATGGACTGAAGCATGCCAGGCCTCCCAGTCCGTCACCAACTCCCACAGTTTACTCAAACTCAAGTCCATTGAGTCGGTGATGCCATCCAACTATCTCATCCTCTGTCATCCCCTTCTCCTCCCGCCTTCAACCTTTCCCAGCATTGGGGTCTTTTCAAATGAGTCAGTTCTTCACATCAAGTGGCCAAAGTATTGGAGTTTCAGCTTCAGCATCAGTCCTACCAATGAATAGTCAGGACTGATTTCCTTTAGGATGGACTGATTGGATCTCCTTGCAGTCTAAGGGACTCTCAAGAGTCTTCTTTAGAAAAGACAGAAGAACCAGAGATCAAATTGCCAACATCCGTTGGATCATCGAAAAAGCAAGAGAACACCAGAAAAACAACTACTTCTGCCTTATTGACTATGCCAAGGCATTTGACTGTGTGGATCTCAAAAAACTGTGGAAAATTCTGAAAGAGATGGGAATACCAGACCACCTGACCTGCCTCTTGAGAAATCTGTATGCAGGTCAGGAAGCAACAGTTAGAACGGGACATGGAACAACAGACTGGTTCTAAATAGGGAAAGGAGGACCTCAAGGCTGTATATTGTCACCCTGCTTATTTAACTTCTATGCAGAGTACATCATGAGAAACACTGGGCTGGATCAATCACAAGCTGGAATCAAGATTGCCAGGAGACATATCAATAACCTCAGATACGCAGATGACACCACCCTTATGGCAAAAAGTGAAGAAGAACTAAACAGCCTCTTGATGAAAGTGAAAGAAGAGAGTGAAAAAGTTGGCTTAAAACTCAATATTCAGAAAACGAAGATCATGGCATCCGGTCCCATCACTTCATAGGAAATAGATGGGGAAAGAATGGAAACAGTGTCAGACTTTATTTTGGGGGCTAGAAAATCACTGCAGATGATGCCGGCAGCCAAGAAATTAAAACATGTTTGCTTCTTGGAAGAAAAGCTATGACCAGCCTAGAGAGCATATTAAAAAGCAGACACATTACTCTGCCAACAAAGGTCCGTCTAGTCAAAGCTACGGTTTTTCCTGTAGTCATGTATGGATGTGAGAGTTGGACCATAAAGAGAGCTGAGCACCCAAGAATTGATGCTTTTGAACTGTGGTGTTGGAGAAGACTCTTGAGAGTCCCTTGGACTACAAGGAGGTCAAATTAGTCCATCCTAAAGGAGATCAGTCCTGGATGTTCATTGGAAGAACTGGTGCTGAAGCTGAAACTCCAATACTGTGGCCACCTGATGTGAAAAAGTGACTGATTGGAAAAGACCCTGATGCTAGGAAAGACTGAAGGCAGGTGGAGAAGGGGACAGCAGAGGATGAGATGGTTTGGATGGCATCACTGACTCTGTGGACATGACTTTGGGTGAACTCCGGGAGTTGGTGATGGACAGGGAAGCCTGGCATGCTGCAGTCCATGGGGTCGCAAAAAGTCTGACATGACTGAGTGACTGAACTGAAAGATGGGTCGGGGGATGGGCAGAGAGATGCCCTTCACTCTGGACTCCAGGAGACTCAGCATCACTCAGGTGAGGCCCCTGAGGCCACAGGGAGACGGGAGGTGGGGAGTGAGCCTTCCACGGGATGTAAAACACCAGATACACACCAGACATTGGCAATATCCCTGGGCTTTGATGACAGTAACTCCCTTCACAGTGGACAGGGTGATTGACCGGGGATCACTGTGGACAGGGTGGCTGACCCGGGCCACTGTGGACGGGGTGACTGACCCGGGCCACTGTGGACGGGGTGACTGACCCGTGTCATTGTGGACAGGGTGACTGAGGGTCACCGTGGACGGGGTGGCCGACCCGGGCCACCGTGGACGGGGTGGCTGACCTGGGTCACCGTGGACGGGGTGGCTGACCTGGGTCACTGTCTGCCTTGGCGGCTGTCTCATGGTTCATGGACTCACCTCAAGGCGCCCACCAGGGTTTTCTTTCTTTGCAGAGTAGAATGGAAACAGAATGTTAGCATGTTACCATTGTCCCCTGGGTCCTGGCTTCTGGAGGAAAACGTGTCCATGGCTGAGGCTTCAAAGGACATGGTTCCCAGGGCCACATGAGGATGGACAGAGGGACATGGGAGCCGCCTGAGCTGCCAGCAGACCAGCCCAGAACTGCAACGTGGCAGGAGTGACTGGAGCGTTCCAGCCAGGAGCCCGGGGGCTCTGTGCGGTCAGCCTGGGATCCAGGACCCCCCCAGTGCCCACCCCCAGGGCCCACGCTGCCCAGCAGGGGTCTGCCCAGGCACGGCGGGCGGGAGAGCGCCCAGGGCAGGTCAGAGCTGACGCGGCCGGACGTGGACTGCAGCAGCCTGGGTGTTGCCCCCACGCCCGGCGGGGCCTGGAGACTCGATGCCCCACTCCCCAGGGGCCAGGCCCTGAGGGCGCCCAGCACCCAGGACGGGCTCAGGGCCACCCCGCCCTGCAGTGCCACAGCCCCACCCCACGCAGCGAGGAGCAGGGGCACCCTTGGGGGCACGGCCATCAACAGGTGCCACCCACTTCAGGAGACCCTTCCGCACGGCGACTTGGCCACCGGAGGCCGGGGCTAGAAGCCCCCGGGAGGCGTGAGGCAGCCCCTCCCCCACCCCACCCTGGCCCCTCCCGCCCCGCTTTCTCCAGGGAAGCCAAGCCGGGGGGCACCAGTGTCCACAGAGCCGGCGGCCCCCGGCAGCCTGGGCGTCTGGAGACTGTTCCCCAGGTGAGAGGGTGGCCTGGGCCTCGTGGGCTCAGCCTCAGCCTCACAGACTCCACGCTGAGCCCTCGGTGGAGGGCCTTCCCTTCCTGTCTCCAGACCTGCTCTTTCCTGGACCCCCTCCTGGCCCTTAGCCTCCAGGACCAGGAAGTGGGCCCGGCCTCCTGCCTGGGGTGGGGTCTCTGCTTCCTGCCGACTGTGTGCACGCCGTGTTCTCCGCCAACGGCCAAGCCTCCGTGGCTCCAGGAGGGGGCTGTTCAGTGTGTGTGAAGCCAGCAGGGACCCAGTCCTGCTGAGAGCGGAGGGCGCGGGACTGCTGCCTGGGTGGACACCATGCTCCTGGGGCTGTGCCCGGCCCGGGAAGCCCCCGGGAGCTCCCACTGGTGCCCCCTCCTGCCAGGGCCCCTGCAGACAGCTGTCCCGGGGCAGCTCTGGGCGTTGGGAAGACTGTGCTTCCAGCCACAGCTGCAGGGCTGGCTCCTGTGTCTCGGCGCACCCGGATGTGAGTGTCGCTCACACACTCTCTGGCCGGACATGCAGACGTGGCCGACAGGCCCAGGGCGTGGCGGGGGGACCCCAGAGCTCTGGGAGCCCGGGCAAGGGCTGCGCCACTCGGCAGAAGACCCTTATGCAGAGGCCAGGCGGCCTCCCCAAGAAAGGGGTCCCAGCACGGGCTGTGGGGGAGGGGCTCGGCCACTGCTGCCCCCCTGCTGGCCCCACCATCCTGCCAGCTCCCCTGAGCTCGAGGGGGCCCGGCAGTGCTCAGCAGATCTGCTGGGCAGGCCTGGGGGCGGACGTGGGGAGGTGGTCCAGCAGGGTCCAGCTAGGGTGCCTGAGAGGCCTCCATCTGACACCCTGCTAGTCCAACTCACCCCTCAGCACCTTTCCTGGACACAGGACCCCAGCTGTGAGCCCCCCTCCTGTTACAGGACAGAGTTCAAGCTCACCAATCTCTGGGGTGTCCCCCCACTTACTGCACTGACCACATCGCAGATGGGGGAGGCTGGGGTCCTGGCAGAACATGAACACTGTATCTGGGTGGGAGGGAACCCTTCAGCCTCCCCAAGAAAGCTCAGTGGAGTGAAGTTGGGGGGCCCCGGGTGTCATGGATGAGGCCCTGGCCTGTGACCCCTAGGAGGGCGAGGCCCCCAGGAGGAATATGCCCTGCGGCCCAGCTCCCTCCACCCGGGGCCGGGACCAGACCCAGGACAGCGGTGTGCCTCCCTCTCCAGTCACTGGGCACCGCTGGGCCCTGCGGCCGGGGCAGAGGGCAGCAGGCGGGGCTTGGGTGCAGACGGCTGGCCTGTGCAGCTTCAGGGAAGGCCAGGTGCCCCTGGCAGTGCTGGTGGGCGGGCAGGGGTGCTCCAGGTGGCGTGGGGCTGTGCCGGGGCTCCTCTGCCAGCCTGCGGTGCTGAGTCAACACTGCGCTTCCTGGAGGCAGGAGGCACGCTGCCCACTGACACCTGGTCATCTCTGCTGACGCCCAGGACACCCCGCCTGCCGCTGTTTATCCCCCCTCACGCTGCCTTAATCCTGAGCAAACGTGGGCCCAGGGCCCGACCTTTTCTGCCGTCCACGTCTACTACCTCGCCTGGCCTCTGCCCTTCAGGGGGACCCCACGGCCCTCGCCAAGACCCTGGCCTGTGTGGGGTGCCGCTTCTCCAGGAGGCTTACAGGGCTGAGGAGAAGTGGGGGAGAGGGGAGGGGGGGCCCCTCCTGCGCTCGCCTGGGGACCTGCCGCACCACGGGCCCCTGCACAGGCCGGCTCTTTCCGGGCCTTCCCTCGCTCTCCCCTGTTTCTGCCCCCCACTTCCCCCGTCTCCCCCAGCTCACCACCGGGTCCCTGCCATGTCCAGCTGCAGTGGCGCCTCCAGTGGTCTCCTTCTAGTCCATTCTCCAAACCACTGCCAGCATGGAGCTTTCTGGAGAACTCTGGGATATGATTTCCAGTTTATGGAGAAGTTGCAGAAACAGCGCGGCGAGCTCCGCTGCCATCAGCCCAGACTCCCCAGTGTTTGCGTTCGGCTCCCTCTGGTGAACTGTCTGCTCCTGGGCTGTGCTGTGCCTGCCCTCCCCTCTCTCTGTGTCTACACATTTTTTTCTGCAACACTGGAGTTTGAGAAGCTATGCTCTTTCGCCCTAAAGAGACAGGTGTGTCTCCCCGAAGTAAGGCGGGGCCGGCCGTGGCGCAGCACCGCCATCTGCCCTGGTCCGCGCTGCTGCGCCCGGCTCTCGCCCTGCTCTCACGCCTTCCTCCCAGCCTGGGGTCTGACTGAGGGCCGCGTGTCACGTGAGCCCAGCCTCCTGGGTCACCTCTAACCTGAAATCTGCCCCCAGCCTTTTTCTGGGCTTCTCGACCACACCCTTCCTGAGGAGTGTGGGCTGCTTACCGGGTGGAGCGCCCCCTCGTCTGGGTCTGCCCGTGGGCTTTCTGTGCTGAGGTTGGAGTTCGCATTCGGCAGAGTGGGGGTGTGTCCTTCTCGCTGTCCCGTATCTGGAGGCGCATGGTGTCAATTGGACCCACTACTGGGAGCTCACTTCAGCTCAGGCGAGGCTGTCAGATTTTCCACTGGAAAGCGATTCCTCCCCACCCTTGGAATGAATACGGTCTTGTGGGAGATGCTTGGGGACCATGTAAGGTGTTAGCACCCACGACGCTTTTCTAATTGCTCCCCCTCTTGGCTGGATCCTGCAGTAGGAAGAGCTTCCTCTTCCCCCCCATGTGTCTATTTCTCATTTACTCATTTATACCAGTTTAGTCTCACACGCTTGTATTTTCAGAATGACTCTGTGATGGGCTTGGAATCTCTAAGATCTTGTTCTCCATAGAAAGACAGAAAAAGACGGGAGACTGTCAGGACTAACTTTGTCAGAACTCTAGAAGACAGGCAGTGGTTTACAAAAACCAAGCTAATGTCCAACCCAGAAAAGGCCATCTTCAGAAGAGTAGGAAAGTTTATTGGCATTTTTACTCACCCTTGCCTGTCCCCAGTGCAGGGGCAGTTTGGGGCTTAAATTGCCAACCCAGTTCCATTTCCCTCCCCCACCCCAAGGCAGAAGGAGCAGAGAAACCCATATTTGCAAATGGCTGGGAACATCTGGCAACTTCATGAAGGAATGATGCAAGGCACCCATTTCTGTTTCGCTTAATCTGAAACCCAAGTAGCAAAAGTGGCATGCGCAGCTCACAAAAGCTGTGAGGTGGCTGTAGACCCACAGACCCCTGTGGCAAGAGCCTACAGCTCGGGAAACAGAACGGAGCATCTCCGGACTGAAGGAGCTGAAGTGTGACACTCCGAGAAGTCAGGACTTTTGAGAGCACCCACACACATGTGGAAATTTAGAAAGACGCACTCACGCCCAGCGAGCCTGCATCCTAGGCTTGTCCCCAGGCTCAGAGCAAGTCTACCCAAGTGTCAAAGGACAGACCCAGGCTGTGAAGACTGGGGAAGCTCCTGTTGCTCAGGGAATCTCTGTCCAAACACCAGCTGAAGAACCAGAGAGCCCGTGATCGCATGCAACGAGCATCAGTCTTTACAACAGTTGTTTGGGAAAGTTTCAAAACAAACGGGCCAGTACAGTCTTCAAAACGACACAGAAGAAAGAAGGAAAAGAAAAAGAATATAAAATACTGGGAAAGGGAAGAATTTGATTTCCAGAGTTACCATATGGTCAATTCTCCAATTTTCAACAACAACGAGAAAATAAAAGGCTTACAAAGAAACAAGAGAATATGGCTTATTCAAAGGAGCAAAATAAACTTACAGAAATCATCCGTGAGGAGGTGATGGTGTCAGTCTTACTAGACAAAGACTTTAAAACTACTGCTTTACCTATGCTCAAAAAGGGAAATTAAAACGTGGGCAGAAATAAAGGCTATCAGGAAAATGATACATGTACAAAATGAGAATACCAACAAGAAGACAGAAATTCTTTTAAAAAAGCAAGCAGAAATTCTGGAGCTGAAAAGTACCGTGGCTGAAACGGAAAATTCACCAAAGGGGCTCAGTAGCAGACTTGATCAAGCAGAAGAAAGGTTTGGTGAACTTGAAGACAGAACAGCTGAAATGATCAAACTGAGGAGCAGGAAATAAAGAATGAAGAGACGTGAATAGAGCTTAGGGGACTCCTGGATTATCACCAAGTGGGTCCACATGAGCATAATGAGAGTCCCTGCAGAGAAGCAAAAGGGGCAAAAATATTATGTGAAGGAATAATGGATGAAAACTTCCCATATGCTTAAGCAGCTCCAGGTAGGATAAGCTCAAAGAGCCCCACACTGATACACATTATAACCAAACTGCCAAAAATCGAAGAAAAAAATCTCAGAAACATCAAGAGAAAGGAGGCATGCAAGTCACTCTCAGCAAGATTATCAGCTAATTTATTCTCAGCAAACTTGGAAGCCACTAAGGCACTGAATGGGGGCACTTGAAATGGTGAAAGAGAAAACAGTCAACCAAGAATCCTGTATCTGGCCAAGCTGTTCCTCGACGATGAGACAGAAATTAAGACATTCCCAGATAAACAAAAACTGAGCGTTCATTACCACTGAACCTATTCTATAAGTAAACGAAGGTTGCTCAGTCATGTCTGACTCTGCGACCCCAGGGACGACACAGTCCAAGGAATTCTCCAAGCCAGAATACTAGGAGACTGGAGTGGATAGCTGTTCCCTTCTCCAGGGGGTCTTTCCAACCCAGGGATGGAACCCAGCTCTCCCACATTGCAGGCAGATTCTCTATCAGCTGAGCCTCCAGGAAACCTATTCAGTAAGAAGTGCTAAAAGAAACCCTTCAGGTTGAAATGAAAAGACACTAGGCAGTAACTCAAGCCCTATAAGAAAGTAAAGATCTCCAATAAGGCTAAGCATGTGGGCAAATATAAAAATCAGTATCATTGTAATTTTGCTTGTAACTCCAGCTTTTATTTTCCATGATTTAAAAGAGAAATGTGGGAATTCCCTGGCTGTCCAGTGGTTAGGACTTGGCACTCTCACTGCTGGGGCGCAGGTTCAACCCCTGGTCAAGGAACTAAGATCCTGTAAGCCAAGAAGTGTGGTTAAATTTTTTTTTAAGATAAAAATATGTCTGTTATTAGTACACAATCAATAAAGATTTAATTTGATGCACCAGTAACATAGGAGAGGATGGGTTATATGGGATTAGAGTTTTACACGCAATTTAGCTTGCCTAAAATGGCACCCCACTCCAGTGCTCTTGCCTGGAAAATCCCATGGACGGAGGAGCCTGGTGGGCTGCAGTCCACAGGGTCGCACAGAGTCGGACACGACTGAGCAACTTCACGTTCACTTTTCACTTTTATGCATTGGAGAAGGAAATGGCAACCCACTCCAGTGTTCTTGCCTGGAGAGTCCCAGGGATGGTGAAGCCTGGTGGGCTGCCGTCTCTGGGGCAGCGCAGAGTCGGCCTCGACTGAAGCGGCTCAGCAGCCGCTGCAGCAAATGTGATTAAAGGGGACAGTGTGAACAATCACACGCCAACAAGTCTGATAACCTGGAATAAATGGACAAATTCTGAGAAGCAAAGAGTCTAACGAAACTTGCTCATGAAGACACAGACAAACTGAATCGGCCTTTAAATGGCTGCTGTTAAACAGTTTAGTGACTTGTTCAGTCACTAAAGTCATGTCCGCTTCTTTGTGAACCATGAACTGCAGCACGCCAGGCTTCTCTCTCCATCACCATCTCCCTGAGTTTGCTTAAACTCATCTCCATTAAGTCAGTGGTGCCATCCAATCATCTCATCCTCTGTGGCCCCCTTCTCCTCCTGCCCTCAATCTTCCACAGCATCAGTCTTTTCCAGTGAGTCAGCTCTTCACATCAGGTGGCCAAAGTATTAGAGCTTCAGCCTCAGCATCAGTCCTTCCAATGAGTATTCATTGGGTTGATTTGAAAGGGTTGATTTCCTTTAGGATTGACTGGTTTGATCTCCTTGCTGTCCAAAGCACTCTCAAGAGTCTTCTCCGGCACCACAGTGAAAGCATCAATTCTTTGGGGCTCAGCCTTCTTTGTGGTCCAACTCTCATGACTCAAAATATAGCTTTGACTCTACAGACCTTTGTCAGCAGGATGACAAAGTGACATCTTTGCTTTTTAACACGCTGTCTATGTTTGCCATAGCTGTTCTTCCCAGGAGCAAGTGTCTTCTAATTTCAAGGCTGCAGTCACCATCTGCATTGATTTTTGGAGCCGAAGAAAATGAAATCTGACACTGTTTCCATATTTTCCCCATCTATTTGCCATGAAGTGATGCCATGAGGTGCCATGATCTTAGTTTTTTGAATGTTGAATTTTAAACCAGCTTTTTCACTCTCCTCTTTCACCTTCATCAAGAGGCTCTTTAGTTCCACTTCACTTTCTGCCATTAAAGTGGTATCACCTGCATATCTGAGGTTGATATTAATTACTTAGTAAGGAGATCAAATCAGCAATCAAAAACCTGTCAACAAAGAAAACTTTGGTCCAAGCAAAGAAAAGTATGGGCCAATATCTCTTATGAGCAGTTATGCAAAAATCTTCAACAAAATACTAGCAAAAAAATTCAGAAGTATATTAAAAGGTTTCTGGACCATGACCAAGTGTGATTTATTACTGGAATGCAAGATGCCCAACGTACAAAACCAACCAATCACCACCTTAATAGAGTGAAAAGGGGAAAACCCCACATCTCAAAGCAGAGAAAGAACTTGCCAAGATTCAATACTTCTTCATGATTTTAAAAAAGAAAACTCAACAAACTAAGGATAGAAGGAAACTCAATGTAACAAAGGCCATATATGAAACCCTCACAGCTGAGACCATACTCAGGGCTGAAAGATAAAGTCTTTCCCTTTAAAATCATTAACAAGACAATGATATATTCACCACTTCCCTTCAATGCAGTATTAGAGGTTCTAGCCAAAGCAATTAGACAAGAAAAATAAATAAATAAAAGGCACCCACACTGGAAAATAAAGAAACTATCCCTGGTCACAAATGACATGAACTTATATGTATAAATTTCTAAGAATTCCACCAAAAATTAGTCAAGCTTGCTATGATGTGAATGTTCCCCTCCAAAATCCATGTTGATATTCTAACCCTCAACAGTGATGATATTAGCAAATGCTTAAGTCACGAGAGAGGAGGCCTCCTGAATGGGATTGTGCATTATAAAAGCAGTTCCAGAGAGATCCACAGCTCCTGCTGACTTTGCAAGGAAGAGGACTTTCACCAGAACCCTGTCATGCTGGCTGAATTCCAGCCTCCAGCACTGTGAGAAATAAATTTCTGTCATTTGTGTGCAACCCAATCTGTGTTATTTTTTTTTATAGCTGAAATGGACTAAAACAGGGCTAATAAATGAATCCATCAAGCTGCTATACACTAGCAAGGAGCAACCCAAAGAATAAATTAAGAAAATAATTCCATCCGGAATACCATCAAAAAAATACATAGGATTAAGTTAACCAAGGAGGCAAAAGACTCGCACAATGAAAATTACGAAACTTTGCTAAAGGAAATTTGAGAACACATAGAGGAGCATCTCATATCCATGGATTTGAAGACTGAATACTGATAAGGTAACAATATTACCCAAAGAGGTCTACAGGTTTTACATAATCCCTATCAAAATCCCAATGGTGCTTTTGCAGAAATACAAAAATCCATCCAGAAATTCATATAGAATCTCAAGGGAACAGACAAAATACTCTTCAAAAACAAGAACAAAGTTGAAGGACGAATTCTTCCTGATTCCTGATTTCAGAGCTTGTTACAAAGCTACAGTACTCAAGACACTGTGGTACTGCCATACAGACAGACATGTAGACCGATGGAATAGCAGCTAAAGCAGAAATATGGGGAAGGCAATGGCAGCCCGCTCCAGTGCTCCCGCCTGGAAAATCCCATGAGTGGAGGAGCCTGGTGGGCTGCAGTGCATGGGGTCGCTAAGAGTCGGGCACGACTGCGGTGGCTTAGCAGCAGTGCAGCTAGGGCACAAATAAGCCCTGGGACACACAGTCAGTCGGTGTCGCTAGGTTTTCAATCAGTATGCCAAGACCATTCTGTGAGGGAAAGAACAGTCTTCTCAACAAATGGTCCTAAAAACAAACAAACAAACAAATGGTCCTGGGGAAAAAATTGATACCCACAAGTAAGAGAGTGAAGTTAGCCTCTTGTCTGACACCATATATGAAGATTAGATCAAAGGCTCAAGAGCAAGAACTAAGCCAATGAAACCCTTAGGAGAAAATTAGCGGGAAATTCCTGTGATGTTCTATTTGTCAATGATTTTTGGATATGAAACCAAAAGCACAGGCGGCAAAAGAAAATTGATGAATTGGGCTGCATCAAAATTGAAACCTCTCTGCATCAAAGGACAAGCCAAACAAAATGGGTAAAACATTTGCAGATCGTGTATCTGGTTAGGGATTTATATTCAGAATACTGTTGCTCGGTTGCTAGGTCATGTCTGACTTTGAGATGCCCTGGACTGCAGCGTGGCAGGCCTCCCTGTCCCACACTGTCTCCTGGAGTCTGCCCTAGTTCATGTTCATTGAACCAGTGATGCCATCCAATCATCTCAACCTCTGTTGCCCTCTTCTTCTGCCTTCAATCTTTCCCAGCATCAGGGTCTTTTCCAATGAGATGGCTGTTCGCATCAGATGGCCAAAGTATTGAAACTTCAACTTCAGTATCAGTCCTTCCATTGAATATTTAAGATTGATTTCCTCTAGGATTGACTGGTTTGATCCCCTTGCTGTCCAAGCAACTTTCAAGAGTCTTCTCCAGCACCACAGTTTGAAAGCATCAATTCTCCTGCACTTGAACTTCTTTATGGTCCAACTCTCACATCTGTACCTGATTAGTGGAAAGACCATAGCTTTGAGTATGCAGATCTTTGTCAGCAACGTGATGTCCTTGCTTTTTAATACACTGTCTAGGTTTGTCATAGCTTTCCTTCCAAGAAACCATCATTTAATTTTTGACTCAGTCCCCATCTGCTGTGATTTTAGAATCCAAGAAGAGAAAATCCGTCACTCACTTCCACGTTTTCCCCTTCTATTTGCCATGAAGTGATGGGGCTGGATGCCATGGTCTTAATTTTTTAATACTGAGTTTCAAGTCAGCTAGTTCATCCTCCTTTTTCAGCCACATCAAGAGGCTCTTTAGTTCCTCTTCACGTTCTGCCATTAGAGTGGTATCATTTGCGTATCTGAGTTCTGACAAGATGTGGTCCACTGGAGAGTCAGAATGTTAAGAACTCCTAAACTCAATAACAACAAAAAAGAAACAACCCAACTCAAAAAAAAAAAAAAAACCACCAACCAACCAACCAACCAACCAAACCTGAGCCAGGGACTTGAATAGACATTTCTCCAAAGACGGTGTCCAAATAGCTAATCACCATATGAAGAGACACTCAGCCTCAACAGCCATTAGGGAAGCGCACATCAAACCCTTGGTGAGAGGCCGGCTGTTATCAAAAGGAGGGCTTCCCAGGTGCTACTGAATGGCAAAGAATCTGCCTGACAACGCAGGAGATACCCGAGACTCAGTTCAATCCCTGGGTCAGGAAGATCCCCTGGAGGAGGAAATGGCAACCCGCTCTAGTATTCTTGCCTGGAAAAGTCCCTGGACAGAGGAGCCTTGTGGACTACAGTCCGTAGGGCTGCAAAGAGTCAGACCTGACTGAGCAAGTGAGTATATCTTGTTTATTAAAAGAGGGGATAGGGACTTCCCTGGTGGTCCAGTGGCTAAGACTCTATGCCCTCAATGCAGGGGGCCCGGGTTTGATCCCTGGTCAGGGAAATGGATCCCACACGCTGCAGCTGAGTTTGCATGCCGCAATGCAGACCTGGTGCAGCCAAATAAACGCTTAAGAAGCGGAAAAATAACAAGTGTCGGCAAGCATGTGGGAAAGTTGGGACCTTTGGGCACTGTTGCTGGGGATGTAGAATGCTTCTGTGTGCGGTGATTCCTCAGAAGGTTAAACACAGACAATACGATTTAGTATTCCTAGGTACATACCCAGAGGAATTGAAGGCAGGGGCTCCGACAGCTGCCTTATTCCCAACAGCCAAAAGGTGAAAAGAACCCAAACGCCCATCAAGAGACGAATGTGTGACATGTCGTATATTCACACAATAGAGTACTATTCAGCCTTAAAAGGGGAAATTCTGACACAAGCTGCCACGTGGATGAAACTTACATTGTGCAGAGCGAATAATCCGGTACCCAGAGGGCCCGGAAGAGTCAGATCCACAGAGACAGGAAGTAGGGTGAGACCAGGGCCCAGGGGAGGGGAAGAGAGTTGTTTAACGGGCACAGAGTTTCTGAGGGATGATAAAAGTGTTCCAGAGATGATGGCGGTGACGGTCACACACCATGAATATACTTAATGCCAGAACTCCGGGAGATGGTGATGGACAGGGAGGCCTGGCGTGCTGCGATTCATGGGGTCGCAAAGAGTCGGACACGACTGAGCGACTGAACTGAGGAGGAAAGTCGCTCAGTCGTGTCTGACTCTTTGCGACAGCATGGACTGTAGCCTACCAGGCTTCTCAGTCTATGGGATTTTCCAGGCAAGAGTACTGGAGTGGGTTGCCATTTCCTTCTCCAGGGGATCTTCCCGACCCAGGGATCGAACCCGGGTCTCCCACATTGTAGGCAGACGCTTTACCCACTGAGCCAGACTGAACTGAACTGAACTAAAATGGCACATTTTATGTTATGTATGAGTGTGAGTAAACTCCAGGAGACAGTTAAAGACAGGAACCCTGGCATGTTGCAGGGCAAGGGGTTGCAAGGAGTCGGACGTGACTTAGTGACTGGTGACAGCAGGGACACTTCATAGGCAGATCAGAAACAAAACCAAGATCCCCGGTGGTTTCCACACTGTAAGTGCTCCAGGAGCTCGCACCCCAAATTCTCGGGAAGCCCTGGCTCCTCCCCTCATCCAACCTCACCCACCGTGTCCCGCCTCCTCCTGCAGCTGCCCCAGCCATGCCAGGCGCCTTCAGACCCTTCAAGGCGCACTGTCATCCCTGCCACAGGGCCTTTGCACCTGCCGCTTCCTAAGCAGAAGGCTGCCTCCTCCACGTCCTTCTGCTCAACGCACCCTGCCCCACCCCACCCAGAGCTCTGTGCTGTGAGCTCCAGGGGGAATTTGCTCTTCCTTGGCGGCGTCAGATCCCCAGGGCCCTGGGAGGTATCCCTCGGGGTGCATCAGAATTTGCTAGAAGGCAGAAAGGAAGGCGGGAAGGAGAGTGGGAGGGAGAGGAATCAGGCAAGGAAAGGGATTTGTGTGAGGACGGGAAACGCGGAAGATGGGCAGGGGCCCCCTGTGGGGGGGGGGGCATCCTCATCTCCTGCAGCCCTGGGCGGGGCTAGGGGAGTGGGCACAGCCCTTCTCAGCGAGGGGAACGCTGTGGGGACCGGGTCTCCCAGGGGGGCCTGATCGCCCCTCCCCCGCCTCCCCAGGCATAGACCTGGGCTGTCTGGACCCCATCTGGTCTGAGAAGGGTGGGTTGCCATTCCGCAGACGCCTGGCACTCTGGGGAGCAGAAGTCTGCAGCCCCAGACAGCCAGACAGGCCCTAGGCAGGCCTAGAGTCAGCCAGGCCTTTGAGCCCTCAGGCTGTGCCCCATCGTCCGGGACCCTCCAAGGAGTGCAGTGCAGAGCAGGGCAAACCGCCAGCACTCAGCAAACGCCTGAGGCTTGATGCCTCCCAGCGCCTGCGGCCCTGACCTGGAGCTGCTGTGGTGGGAGGCAGGTGGGCAGGGAGGGATGAGCAGAGAAGGGCCCAAGCCTCGGTGACGACCCATTCCCGGGGCTTCCGGCAAGGCCAGGGGACTGGCCGGGGCAGCCCGGCTCTGGGCTCTGTCTGTGGGGGTCTCTTCTGCAGGTGGGAGCTGGGCTGCCTGCGGCCCGCGGGCTGAGCGCGGGGCAGGGCGTGCCCCAGGCAGGGCAGGCCTCTGGCACTCCCCGCGGCCTCCCCGAGCCCCAGGAGGCCTGGCCCCGGCCCCCTTCCCGGCAGTGTTGCACACCGCTTCCTTGTCCTTCTGTTCTCCGCTCTCTCAACTGTGAAGGGGCAAACTCGCTGAGCAAACAGGCTGGGCTCTGTGGCCTACATCCGGGATGTCTCAATCCCGCGACCCCGCCCACGGTGACCCTGCCCAAGGATGCTGATGGCGTGGGGGGAGGTGCACAGGGCAGCAAGGGCTCACTCTTCCGGTGCATTTATTGAGTGCCTACTGTGTGCCAGCCGTGAGCAGATGGGCCAGGGCCCGGCTACATGGAGCACTCCTTCCGGGGTGGGGTGGGGTGGGGGTGCAGAGGATAACCTCTAAGCTTGAAGAGAACGCCCTCGAGTGCCCAGGCGCTCAGCTGCTCCCACGTGGTGGGGGTGGGGGCCAGGGGCCGCCCCGAGTGGCTGCAGGATTCTGGCCACGCAGGACGGCTGGAGGGGTGTGCTAGCTCTGACGGTGTCCAACTGGGGTCAGGCTGGGGGCACAGACCGAGAGCTGGGCCTTCGGGGAGGCGGGAGAAGGCTGGGCACGGGGGTGCAGGCTGGGGACCAGATTCCCACTTCTTCCTTCCTTCTTTCCTCCCTTCCTTCCTTCCAGAGGTCTGCAGTGTGCCCCCACCCCCCACGAGGGACCAGGTGCAGAGCCCCGTGTTTGCAGGGAGGCCGGGCACAGCCGCAGCCTGGGGACACAGGGGTGGCAGGGGCCCCAGGGCACCCGCAGGCCGGTCCTGTGGGGCCCTGCCCATCCCTCCCCCAGAGACCCCTCCCCCAGAAGCCCCTCCAGCTGTGCTTTCTGCCGCCGGCACCCCTGGGTCCCTGAGAGAGAACTTAGGAGACCACGCAGCCCCAGCCCAGAGGGTGACAGTGAGCGTGGGGCGGGAGGGCAGCCTGAGCTCCCACTGAGACCCAGAACCCAGGTCGGCAGGAGGGCCCCCCACGCCCAACTCTCACTGGGGCCAGAGGCGCTCCAGAGACACCAGGAGCCAAGAGGAGAAGCAGGGCCTGCGGGGCCCTCGGCCAAGCTGAGGGCGGCGGGGTGATGGTGGCCAAAGATGCCCACAGCTTTAAGGTGGGTTTTCCCTTTGCCCCAGAAATTCCACGTCTATGGACTCACTGGGGAGACGAAGGCGGGGTGGCTGAGGGAAGTGGGTCCAGGTGCTGAGTGTTCACCGCGCAAACCTGGAAACCGCCCCCCACCAGAGGGCAGGTCGGGCACCCCTGGGCCTTCTGAGCTCAGACATGTCAGGTTTGCAGTCAGGAGCCCAGCGGCAAGGCAGAGGAGGTGCCCAGAGGAGAGAGGCATGGCTGGGCTGGAAGAAGGGCGCTGCGGGCGAGTCGGTGCCCGGGGCGGGGGTCACCATCGAACCGCCACCACCAGCCACGCCGGCCCGGGGAGCTGGGCCTTAAGGGACCGCATTTGGGGCGGGCGCTGGGGTCTGGAGAACCCCAGCCCCAGGGTGCCCCATCAGCCCTGCTGCGGTCCAGGAGTACGTCCCTGTGGACATGGGTCCCTGCTCAGCCTGTTGCTGGCGGGGACCCCGGGTGGGGAGGGAGAGGCAAGCCCTGAGGATGGACACCCCAGCCCACATGCGGGGATTGGCTCCTGGCCTGCGTTCTGTTTGACCCTCACCTCACTCCTAAGGCCAGTTTCCCCTTGAATTTGAACTTGGTGATGGAGAGGAGCCCAGAGACCTGGACAGGGCCTGCTGGCACGGCTGGGGCCTCTGGGACCCCTGCGAGCCTGGGGACAGGCGCTCCCCCCCCAATAGCCTCCACACTCCTGCGGGGAGCAGATGTCCGGCCCTTCCCGCTCCTCGGGAGTGGTGCCCGCACAGCCTCCTCCTCTGCATGGGGGCACTGCCCGGGCCCAGGGTCTGCTCTCATCCAGCCCATCGCCACCCTATCAGGAGCGGGCGCGGCAGCAGCGGGCCTGGGTGGTCACAGTGACCCTGCTCAGGGGGCTCCGCCGGCCCCGCCCCCACCCCCTCCCTCTGACTCTCCGATGCTGCTGGGGCGTGGAGTGGGGAAAAGTGGGGGGTCCTCCTCCTCCGGGTTCCTGCGTGCCACGGCCCTCCCCAAGAGCAAACACACGCGGCTGTCGCAGGGGAGGGCCGTGCCCTGCGTGGCCCGGGAGCCAGGCTCGGGGCCAAGGCCTCCTGCTACATAAGCCCCAGGGCCCCCAGGGGAGTGAGCACCGCGCCCCACTCCCTCTGGCCGCCCGCCCACCACGCCAGCCCCAGGATGGGTGCCCCGAGCGGGTGCCCGGCGCTGCTGTGGGCCCTCGTGGCCCTGCTCTTGGCGGGCACGGCAGGTAAGGGTGCAGCCCCTCACTCTCCCCGCACAGCAGAGGTGGCCCCCGCAGGCCCATAGTGGGCAGCGTGTCCTCCATGGGGCCCTGCGTGTCCTGGACTCCTGGGCAGCCTGAGCTGGGAGAAGTTAGAACCTCAGGGGAAACCAAGGGTCTTGGCTTCGGGGATGGGAGGGGCTGGCGCTGGGTGAGGGGTCTGGGCCGGGGGGTCTCTCTGGTCTCTGTGGGGTCCCCCACCACCATCGCAGAGCCGAGCGGGCAGAGTCAGCACAAAAGGTGCCCACGGGGGGCTGCATTTCCCACTCTGCCCTCGGCACTGGCCCAGGCAGTAGCCTCCAGGCAGCCCCATCAGACCCTCGGCTGTTCCAGGAGCCACACCTGCCCTGTGGCCTTTCTTGCCCTCCTCGTCTGCAGCCGTCCATCTGGCCCCGGAGCTGGGGACGCACCAAGAGCATAACACTCACTGTCCACACGAGGGGTGCTGCCGGGGGAGGCAGCGCCCAGCGGGGCTGGCCTGGGCCCGGGCCCCGCGGTCACTCCTGCAGGGCCCCCATTCTCAGGGGTCTGGGCAGCTGGGCACCACCTGAGGCCCTCTCCACAGATGGAAAGGAGGCGGTGAAGGGGTGGGCAGACAGTCTGTAGAGCCTCTGCCCCAGGCTGCCTTTCTTGGAGGGCGGGCAGGCCTGGGGTGGGGGCTGAACCGTGGCAACTCCTGGTGAGGGTACCAGATGCTGCCTGGCATCTGCTGTGCGGTTCGGGTGCCCGGCTGGCCTGTCTGGCCAGCCGTGGCCCTGCTCAGCCCCGGGGCAGCAGGCCTGCGGTGAGCACACTTCCCTTCTCTTGTTGAGGGCAAGTCCTTCAAATGGGGCTCCTTCCTGCTAGGAGATGCTCACCGTGGCGACTGTGAAGTGGGAGAGGCCGCAGGGCGATCTCAGTTCCCTGAGGACCTGGATCCGGGCGGGCTGGGTGAGAAGCAGGAATCCTGGCCACGCGCCCAGCGGGGCCTTGAGGCAGGACGCAAACTCCCCTCGGCCCTTGCCTTCAGGGAAAAATGCATTTCTCAAGCAGGCAAAAGCTGTAAATAAAGGCACAGAGCTTATTATTAGGGCCACAGCATGACGCGTGGGAACGTGCACAGAGAAATGCTTTGTTTAGTCATGACAGAGACCAGGCAGGAGTCCCATACGACCCACCCCCTCCCCAGAAAGGGCGCGGGCGTCCCCACAGTGAGGCGCGTCAGTCACACGTCCGACTCTGCGGCCCCATGGACTGTAGCCCTCCAGGCTCTCCTCTGTCCATGGGATTCTCCAGGCAAGAAGGCTGGAGTGGGTTGCCACTCCCTTCTCCAGGGGATCTTCCCGAAACCTGGGTCTCCTGCACTGCAGGCAGGTTCTTTACCGTCTGAGCCACCAGGAAAGCAGGCAGCTAAGTCATTTTTGGAGGGCAGTTCTTCCAGGCCTTTGCTCACCTTTGGCCAATTATCTGATTTCTTTCTCCACATGCTTAACTGCCCCAGGACCCTCCCCGACACACGTGCACAACTTTCCTCCAAGACAGATTTGAGTCGAGGCCTAGGGAGCGCGTGGCATCACCCCTGGTGGGGGTGCCCCTCTGGTGGGGTGTCCCTCTGACAGGGGTGCCCCTCTGGGGGGTGCCCCTCTGGGGGGGTGCCCCTCTGATAGGGAGTGCCCCTCTGATGGGGGTGCCCCTCTGGGGGGATGCCCCTCTGATGGGGGTGCCCCTCTGGTGGGGGTGCCCCTCTGGTGGTGGTGCCCCTTTGGTGGGGGTGCCCCTCTGGGGGGATGCCCCTCTGGGGGGGTGCCCCTCTGGTGGGGGTGCCCCTCTGGTGCGGGGTGCCCCTCTGACGGGGGTGCCCCTCCTTTCACCCTCAAGGAGCCTTTCTGCGTGTGTGCAAGTGTCTCCCTTGCCCCAGGGGTGGGAAATATGTGGCCCCAGTCTCGCTCAGACGGGGCTCAGCCCCTCCGCCCCTGCGGAGACTGCTGCAGCGCCCTCAGGACACAAAGCTGCTCCTGTCTTTAATCCATCTCCGAGCGCAGACAGGAGGCCGACAGGAACGTCAGCCTGGATCCCATGTATCCACCGCCTCACGCTGGTGTCCCCTGGGCTGAGCCCCCGGGGGGTGGGGGGGTGAGGTTGGCCCTGAGTGGAGGGGCTTCCTGTCGGGGGATGTGTGCCCGGACTGCAGTAGATGGGGTGGATGGCGGTGGGCATCTCCCTGGCCGAGCTCTGGACCAGCCAGGTTCACAGGTGGTCACCTGGCCCCGGAAGGGGTGCCGTGTGAGCCTGTCTGTGTGTCCCTGGTTTCTCGACCGGGGGGTGGGTAAAACAAGGGGTACACGCAGGAGAGGCTGCGGGCCTGGGGTCAGGGCCAGGGGTCAGGGTGGGCAGGGAGAAGCGTGGTCAACAGGGCCCTGAGGAGGAGAGAGAAGCGCCGGGCCAGTGCCCACGGCCTCCAGGCCAGTGTCCTGGCCGGAAGGCAGCGTAGGGAGCTGAGCCCGGTGCGGCGGCTACAGAGCTGGCCCAGCACCCCTCGCCGGGCAGCACCCCTCGCCAGGCAGCACCCCTCCAGGGACACGCGGACCTCCAGGCCTCACCTCCGTCTCCCCATGCAGCACAGGCTGGGAGGAGCGGGGAGAGCCCTACCGACGTGAGGAAGGAATTCCGGGGCTGTGTGTGCTGGGTGCCCCAGGCCAAGCCTCACAGAGAGGGGCCTGGAGGGGGCTCAGTCTTGCCCACCGAGGTGGCGGGGGCACCTGGACCCAGGAGGGGCGCCCCCGGTGGTGGGGGACACAAGGTGCCGTGGGCCCCCAGGCCTCTTGCCTGCATGGGGCTGGGGGCTCGAAGGCGGAGCTGGCTGTAGTCTTGAGTTTCTGCTAAGTCACGCCTGGGAGCCTCTCCAACCTGTATGTCCTTCTCCCCACAAAGCCAGGCTTTGTCCTTCTCCGAGGGGTGTGTGGAGGGGGCCAGACGCTCTCTCTGGGGTGGCCTGGGGTCAGCGAGCCGACACCCTTTCCTGATTCCTCCTACCCCAGCCACAGTCAGGTGCACAACATGCAGATGGGGGGCGGTCAGCTCCGGGCATGGGGCGCGGTTCCCATGGCTGCCAGCCTGCAGCCTCGGAGACCACGCCGCCCCGGGGCAGGGTCCTGACGGCCAGCTTCTCATGGACTCCCACTCCCTTGCCCTGCAGAGACCCAGGACGGCGTGCAGCAGAGCTGGACAAGTCAGCAGCCGGAGATGACTGGTCAGAGGGTGGGCGTGGCAGGGAGGGCCCGGCACAGAGCCGGCAGGGGGTCCCCTTTCCACATCAGCTTCGTGCCACAGAGACCCCCCCGGACCTGTCTGCCCACAGGAGGGGGCAGCAGAGGCCCTGAGAAAACAGTGAGCAGAGAGGCTCAGACACGCTCACACACATGCGTGTGCACGCGTTTGCCCACCCGCGCTCACATGTTCACACACACACAAGCAGGGACACACTCAGACCTGGGCAGGAGCGTGTTGTGGGCAGACGGGGAGCGTCCTACAGGGACAGCGTTCGTCCTGGGCTCCCTGGGCTGGGTCAGGCTGGCCTGCGGCCCCCTGCTGCCCCAGGGTAGCCAGTGAGGGGTCCTGGGGGTGGGGATGGCGGCTGGTCCCCGCCTGGCCACGTTCGGGGTGTGACCTGGCTCCCTTCACAGCCCGGCACCTGACCTTCATCCCGCCCATCACTGTCTTCCCCACCATGAGCCGTAAGTGGACGCCGCCCATGGCCCACAGGGTTGGGGGTGTTTGCCAGCTTCTGGGGTGGTCACAGACCTGGGGATAAAGCCGGGACAGTGTGGGCAGCTGAGGAGCTAGATGGCCTTGGGCGCCTGCCCTGTGGATGGTTCTCCTGGGGGCCAGCCCAGGTGCTGGGGTGAGGCCCTCAAGGTTGGGCAGGAGCGAGAATCCAGGGCAGAGGGGAGCGAGGAAGGGGGCGGTGGCTCCCCACCCCACACAGGGGCCTGGCCCCAGGGAAGGTCGCCCCTCTACCACCACTCACTCCCCACAGCCCTGAATGTGGCCCACGGCGGGCGGGTGTGCAGCACGTGGGGCGACTTCCACTACAAGACCTTCGACGGCGACGTCTTCCGCTTCCCCGGGCTGTGCAACTACGTCTTCTCCGCGCACTGCGGCGCCGCCTACGAGGACTTCAACCTGCAGCTCCGCCGCGGCCTGCTGGGCTCCAGGCCCACCATCACCCACATCGTCCTCAGATCTCAGGGGCTCGTGCTGGAGGTCTCCAACGGCTCGGTCTTCATCAACGGGTGGCGGTGAGCGCAGGCGGGGCGCGGAGGGGCCCCGCTGCGAGGCGGGCGGGGGTCGGAGCTGGCCGGGAGGGGGCCGGACGCGTGGCAGCACCGGGCTCTTGTCCAGGGAGCAGCTGCCCTACAGCCGCGCGGGGCTCCTGGTGGAGCGGAGCAGCGCCTACGTCAGGATCAACATCCGGCTGATGCTGACCTTCATGTGGAACGGAGAAGACAGCGCCCTGGTGAGGGTGCCCACGCCTCCCACTGGGGGGCCCCCAGGGCTGGGAGGGGGGCCCAGGGGCTCGGTGGGGGGGCCGGCGGAGACTGGAGCTGCCCCTCCCCTGCCCCCAGCTGGAGCTGGACCCCAAGTACGCCAACCAGACCTGTGGCCTGTGCGGCGACTTCAATGGGCTCCGGGCCGTCAGCGAGTTCTACACCCACAGTGAGTGCCCCAGGTCCAGGCGTGGCGGGTGGCCGACCCTAGCACAGTCCCTGGGAAGCTGGGCAGGGGTCAAGTCAGGGGTGTCAACAGTTCCAGTGATGCCTCAGAAGGGGGGGTTTGGGGGGTCCTAAGCACAGGCAGGAGCTCTGCCCTCAGAGCTCCCCAGGGTCTGCAAAGAGGGCCTGCTCTCTGCAGACGCCAGGCTGAGCCCACTACAGTTTGGGAACCTGCAGAAGCTGGATGGGCCCACGGAGCAGTGCCAGGACCCTCTGCCCTCTCCCGCTGCTGACAACTGCACAGACGAGGTGAGCGCCTGCCCATGGCGCCCCCAGACACAGACCCACCAAGAGGGGCACTTGGGGAGCCAGGGAAAAGCCCTTCCGATGAGCTGGGCGGATCCCACCTCTGGAAGTGGCCTAGAGGCTCCAGGATCCCTGAAATGAGCAGAACCCAGCAGCCGTAAATGAGGCCCTGGAACTGATCAGGGGTGGGGGCTGAAGGAGAGTGGGCATCAGCAGGTCGGTGCTGACCCCACTGGGGCTGCCGAGGGGGCTGGGGGGTAGGCCCCTCCGCCGCCCCTTCTCTGCAGGGTGGGGTCTGCACCCCTCCTGGGCAAGTGCGTCCTGCAGCCCGGTGGGAGTGGGGGGTCCAGGGTCATGGGTCACCAAGCCGACTCCACACCGAGCATGGCAAGGCGTCAGGGGTTGAGAAGGATGGGGGGGGGGTAGGTGGACAGCTGGCCAACTGGGTGGAGGCCTGGATGGACAGACAGAGCGGTGGAAGGAGAGGTGGGTGGAGAGACGGATGAGAGGATGAAGAGCGAGGGATGAAGGGGCCTCGGGGGAGGGGGCTCCCTGGCCTGGGAGAGGCTGCAGGGTGGGGTCCCCGCACGAGCCCCAGGGAGGACACAGCCTCCGTCCTGTCTCCCAGGAGGGCGTCTGCCGCAGCACGCTGCTGGGCCCCGCCTTCGCTCCGTGCCACGGGCTGGTGGACGCCGAGGTGTACGTGGCCGCCTGCACCCAGGACCTGTGCCGCTGCCCCACCTGCCCGTGTGCCACCTTCGCCGAGTACTCCCGCCAGTGCGCCCACGCTGGGGGGCAGCCGCAGAACTGGAGGGGCCCCGACCTCTGCCGTGAGTGCCCCGGGGAGGTGGCCCCGGGCACGACGCCTGGCCCCTGCCTGGGGACCCCCGGCAGGCAGAGCCCCTTGGGGGCCCACAGCGAGAGGAAGGCAGGAGAGCAGGGGGTGGTGCAAGGCCTGGGCATCTGGGCACCAGAGGGTGGCCGTGGCACGTTGAGCAGGGCTCCCCCTGAACCCAGGTGGGGGCTGGAGGCTGTCCCCAGGTCATGGGCCGCACGCTCCCCTCCCCTCCTGCCTCACCCAGAAGGCAGCTAGACTGGGCAAGAGGCCCTCGTCTCCCGGACCCTTGGTGGCATACGGCGAGTAGGGGGGCAGGGGTGGCTTCCTGGGCCAAGCGCCACCTCCCCCCAACAGCCCAGACGTGCCCCCTGAACACTCGGCACCAGGAGTGTGGCTCGCCCTGCGTGGACACCTGCTCCAACCCCGAGCGCTCCCAGCTGTGCGAGGACCACTGCGTGGACGGCTGCTTCTGCCCCCCAGGCAGGTGCTCCGGGCCCTCGGGGATGGCCCCCCAACTGTCTCTGCCCCCTCCCCGTGTCTGCCTCCCATCAATGTCTCCCACACCTGCCCCCAGCCCCCGCTGAGAACTCGTGCCCCACCCCACAGACACGGTGCTGGACGACGTCACCCACACGGGCTGCTTGCCCCTGCGGCAGTGCCCCTGCACCCACAGCGGCCGCATCTATGCCCCCGGGGCCTCCTTCAACACCAGCTGCAGCTCCTGGTAGGTCCTGGCCCCCCGCCCGGCCCCGCCCCCGCCCAGCCCCGGCCCAGCCCCGCCCCGGCCCCGCCCGCCCCCGCCCCGGCCCCGCCCCTAGCCCCGCCCCACCGGGATGGGGCTCACCATCCCTCCCCACATCCCCTCTGCCCCCCCTCCCCGCAGCACCTGCTCCGGGGGACTTTGGCAGTGCCAGGACCTCCCGTGCCCAGGCACCTGCTCCGTCCAGGGCGGGTCCCACATCTCCACCTACGACGAGAAACTCTACGACGTACATGGGGACTGCAGTTACGTCCTCACCAAGGTGAGCCCCGCCTGCTGGGCCTCCCGAAGCCCTTGGCCCCTCGCTGCCCCGAGGAGGGCCCCCCGATGGCCATCAGAGTGGTGAAGCTCCCGGGGTTCCATTCCCAGAAGCAGCTCACACTCGTGGGGCCCGGAGACGAGGGGTCCCGAGGTGACCGCATGCGAGTTCCCCACCCCTGCAGGGGCCTCCCTGGGCATGGGGCTCCCTGCCCGGTGGAGGGCTGACCACCCAGCACGTGGGTTGTCCTGCCCCGTCAGGTATGTGCGGACAGCGCGCTCACCGTGCTGGCCGACCTGCGGAAGTGTGGCCTGACGGACAACGAGAACTGCCTCAAAACAGTGACACTGAGCTTGAACGGAGGGGACACGGTGAGGCCCCAGCTGGGGGCTGGGAGGGGCGGGGGCAGGCGGTCCCCCGCTGGGGCGCCAGGCTGGCTCCTCCCCTCACTGACCGCAGCCCCGCCTCCTCTCGCCAGACTGTCCAGATCCAGGCCAACGGCGGGGTGTTCATGAACTCCATCTACACCCAGCTGCCCGTGTCTGTGGGTACGTGGCCCCGGGGAGCTCTGTGAGGCCAGGAGAGGCCTCCAGGTGGCGGCACAGAGCCCGCCCGGCCCCTCCCAGGTCTATGCGGTTTTTGGCTGCATGGTTGGGGGGGCCTCACGGCGGCTCTGTGGGGATCCGTGTGCCACCCTCTCTGCCCGGCCCCGCAGGAGGGTCAGCGGTCATGATCTCATGCACACGCGAGCTCCTGCCCGGCTTCTGGGCCCTGGAGGCGTGGCCCGGGCTCCTGCCAGGCGGTCCTGAGACCCAAGACTCAGGCTGCTGCCCACCACCAGCCTCTGACCGCCCTCACCCCCCACAGCGGACGTCACGGTCTTCAGGCCATCGTCCTTCTTCATCCTGGTGCAGACGGGCCCCTGGCTGCAGCTGCAGGTGCAGCTGGTGCCCCTCATGCAGGTGTTCCTCCGGCTGGACCCCGCCTACCGCGGCCGGATGTGCGGTGAGGCTGGCGGGGGGCGGAAGCGGAAGGGCAGCCAGGGGGGGACGCGGCCTGTGAGGCGAGGACCCTGGCCCGGGACAGCACCTGCGAGGGTGGAGCGCAGGGCACGCTGCCCTCATGGCGGGCTTAGCGTGGGGGCTGACCTTACCCCTCCACCAGAGGTCATCTGCAAATAGTTCTGGAATCCCAGGACTCTGGTTGGGTGGGGTCACCTTGCAGTGGTCCCTGCAGGTGTGGGGAGCCTGGGCCGGACTGGGCAGCCCCCTGATGCCCACCCCCCCACACCCCTGCCCACAGGCCTGTGTGGGAACTTCAACCAGAACCAGGCTGACGACTTCCGGACCGTCGGCGGTGTGGTGGAGGCCACAGCTGCGGCCTTCGCCAACACCTGGAAGACCCAGGCCGCCTGCCCCAACGTCAAGAACAGCTTCGAGGACCCCTGCTCCCTCAGCGTGGAGAACGGTGTGTGTCCAGCAGCCCCGGGGCCCTCGGATTACCCGGGTCTGGGCCTGGGAGCTGTGAGGTTGGGGCTGGGGGTGACCAGGTGGGGGGAATGCAGGGTCCTCGGCAGGCTGGGGGCTCATCCCCAGAAGGCGCCTGCTGCCCTGTGAGCAGTGCCCACTAGCGTAGCCAGTGAGCCCGTAATCAGTGTCCCTGGGGGAGGCACTGGCCACGGGGCCTGGGGGCGCCGAGCGGGGCTGGGCGGGTGGGCAGGTGCAGGGGAGGCGGTGTGGGAGGAAGGTGGTGAGCGCTGAGCCGCGCCCATGACTGGCGGCCGCGTGCCCCCCACCCAGAGAACTACGCCCAGCACTGGTGCTCCCTGCTGACCCGCCCTGCCGGGCCCTTCTCGCCCTGCCACTCCGTCGTCAGCCCTGGGCCCTTCCACTCGGTGAGACCCCTGGCCAGCACCCGGGGTGGGGCGGGGTGCCGGGAGCAGGACGGTCCACACCTCCACGGCCACGGGTCAGGCCCGTTCGAGGGACACAGCCACGGCTGGTGTGTGTGTTGCCTGGGGTGGCCGTGACAAAGGACCACAGACTGGGTGCAGGGTGGGGGGTGACAGCTGGAGGCCTCTACCCCGCACCCCAGTCCTGGATCACGGAGCTGGCAGGACCCCAGGGCCTCCCTGCCTCCCTAACCTCTGGGGGCCACAAGGCGGCACCGTCCTCTGCTCGTCTCCACGAGGACCCAGACCTGTGTGTCTGCGCTCGAAGCTCTCCTTGTGGGGACACCAGGTGTGCTGGCTCAGACCCACCCTAATGACCTCATCTGAGCTTCTGCACACCTGCAAGGGGCCCGTTTCCAACAAGGCCACGTTCTCAGGCCCAGGGGCCTAACAGGGACACATTCTTCTTGGGGACGCAACTCCACCCATCACAGTTGGCTCACAGGCCACCTTTTAGGAAGCCCAAACCCTCACGTGCACAAGGCTCTTGTCCCGGGGCATGCGTGTCCACGGCTGGAAGACCCAGGCCCGCTTCGGGGGCGCTGCGGGCCTGCCAGCACCCTCCCCCACTGCCGCCCTACCGCCCGCTTCTGCCTTTCGTCTCCTCCCGCAGCCCACGCTCCTCACAGGCAACCCAACCTGTGACAGATCCAGAATCCAGGCTGGACGCTGTCCTGGCCCCACGCAGAGCCATCCGTCAACCCTGTCCCTGCACGGCCCAGCCTCTCCCGTCCCTCAGGGCAGCGTGTCCACTCCGCCCGAATCCCATGGCCTTATGCCCAGCTTGGGGATGCCCCGTGTCTCCGGCCCAGATGGGGTCCCAGGAAGGATGGACAGGGAGAGGAGGGTCTCTGGCGGGCTGGGGTCCCTGACGCCCCGCTGTGCCCCCAGAACTGCCTCTTCGACACCTGCAACTGTGAGAAGAGCGAGGACTGCATGTGTGCGGCCCTATCCTCCTACGTCCGGGCCTGCGCCGCCCGCGGTGTGCTGCTCCGCGGCTGGCGGGACGGCGTGTGCAGTGAGTGTCCGCCAGCCGGCTAGACGGGCGTGGGGGGGACTGGGCACCCCGGGACACCCTCTGCCGCGTGTCCTCAGCGAGAGCTCAGGCCTCTCCCCACTCCCAGAGGGGAAGCCGAGCCTCAGGCCACTCCAGCCCCAGTCTGGACATGCCCGAGGTGAGCGGGGACGGGCCACCCGGCCACTGACCTGCGTGTCGCCCGTCCACCCCCAGCCAAGTACGCGAGCAGCTGCCCGAAGACCCAGAGCTACGCCCACGTGGTGGACAGCTGCCAGCCCACCTGCCGCTCCCTGAGCCAGCCCGACGTCTCCTGCGACGTGGCCTTCGTGCCCGTGGACGGCTGCGTCTGCCCCCAGGGCACCTTCCTGGACGACGCGGGCGACTGCGTCCCCGCCGAGGCCTGTCCCTGCTACTTGGGCGGCACGGTGGTGGCTCCCGGGGAGGTCGTTCACGACAACGGCGTGGTGTGGTGAGGGGCCTCTCTCTGCTGCCACTGTACCCCACTTGCTTCACACGGAAACACAGGGGCTCCCTGCGGAGCGGCCTTCACCCTGCCTGCCCCTCAGCCCTTGTGACAGGGACCATCCCTCTGGCCCGGGGAGGTGTCCTGCGGGTCTGGAGCCCGCGGAGGGCCGGCCTGGGTGCACCACTGCCCCGGCCTCCCCTCTTCCCTGCTGCACCCCACCCCTACCCTCGCCAAGTCCAGGGGCCTTGCTGGCACCTCCGCTCACTCACCCAGTGCCTTCGGGTGGGGGGTGGGGTCCTCATCGCAGCCCCGCAGAAGGTGCCCGCCCCCGGCTCACAACAAGGCCCAGGTCCCGGCTGGGGTCTGGGTGGGGGCAGTGGGGCAGTGGCCCAGACTGCCCCCACCCTCGTCTCTCGTAGCTCGTGTGTGAGTGGGAGGCTGAGCTGTCTGGGGGCCACAGAGCAGAGCACAGGTGCGGCCTCCCCTGGACCTCTGCCCTTGGGGCCCCATGCTCCCCCCATGACCGAGGGGAGGGCTGCAGCTGGCCGGGAGGCCCTCCCAGCGTGGCTGTCTCTGCAGGGTGCGTGGCCCCTATGGTGTTCCTTGACTGCAGCAACGCCTCCGCGGATGCACCGGGGGCCGAGTGCGTGCGAAGTTGCCACACCCTGGACGTGGACTGTGTGAGTCGGCCTGAAGGGCGTGGCTGTGCTGCCGGGGGGGGCCCGGGGGGGCGGCATCCCTGAGCCGGGCCAGAGGAACTGCTGACGACACCCGCCTGTCCGCAGTTCAGCACTCACTGCGTGTCGGGCTGTGTCTGCCCCGTGGGGCTGCTGTCCGACGGGAGCGGAGGCTGCGTGGCCGAGGAGGACTGCCCTTGTATGCACAACGAGGCCGCCTACAAGCCCGGGGAGGTCATCAAGGTCGACTGTAACACCTGGTGTGTGGAGGGGCCACGGAGGGGCGGTGTGGGCCAACAGCACAGCTCCCTGGCGGCCCCTGGACCGTGCCCAGGGCCTGGCCTCCTCTGCCCAGCAGGTGGCAGGGCCGGTTAAGGCCACCCCCATGACTGTGCCTGCACTCTGGGCACTGAGGGTTGAGGCTGGGCCAGGAGACAAGACCGCGACCCCGGGTGTGGGGTATGGGACCCCGGGGGCCCATGCTCCTTGCTTTGTGAACCCCTGGAGCCCTGGGGGGGGCAGCACCGTCTCCCACTTTATGGAAGAGGGGCTGTATCCACGGCCTTGTCACGGCACCGCCTCCCCTTGCTTGCAGCACCTGCAGGGGCCGCAGGTGGGAGTGCAGCGACCGGCCCTGCCTGGGCACCTGCGTGGCCTATGGAGACGGCCACTTCCTCACCTTCGACGGCGAGCGCTACGGCTTCGAGGGGAGCTGCGAGTACACGCTGGCCCAGGTACGCGGCCCCTCCCTGCCCAGGGCCACAACGCCGGTGCCGGGGCCCTGACCACAACCCTCTCCTCCCCGCCGCAGGACTACTGTGTGGGCGGTGACACCGCCAACGGGACCTTCCGCATCGTCACTGAGAATGTGCCCTGCGGGACTACGGGCGTCACCTGCTCCAAGGCCATCAAGATCTTTCTGGGGGTGAGGGAGCCTGGGCGCTGCCCCCTCCCTCTGCAGTCCTGTCTGAGCCCCCGCGGGGGCCTCAGGCCTCCAGACCACAGCCCAGGGTCCTGACACCCAGGAGAGGCGTTCTCTCCTGGGTCTGGGCCTCCCTCTAGAGGCTCCAGGGGAGGGTCCTTCCTGCCTCATCCAGCTTCTGGGGCTCCTGGCTTGTGGCCGCGTCCCCCCAGTCTCTGCCCTGAGCTCACACGGCCCCTTCTCTGCGTCCTTCCCCCGTCCTGTCCCTGGGTCTGGGCCCTCCCTAAATCCAGGATGGTCTCATCTCCAGACCCTTCACTTATCCCATCTAAGACCCTCTGCCCAAACCAGGGCACACTTGTGGGTCCTGGGGCTTAGAACTTGACACATCTTCTGGGAGGGGGCCTCCATTCAGGCCACCACACCTGGGGTGACCCCTTCTAGCAGAGGGAGGTCGGCGTTCACAGCACAGAGTGCAGCTGCTGGCTGGGGGCAGTTCCCACCTGCTCTGAGGTGGGAAGGTGTGTGAGGAGCAGGGGTCCGAGGGGGCTGAGAGGGGCTGCATGCTGTGCCCTCCCCCCACCACCGACGGCCCCCAGGCTCCCCCTCGGCCTCTGCTGCCCCCCAGCCTCTCGCCTCCAGCTCAAGGATAATGCCGGGAGGCTAGCTCACTCCTAACGCCAGCCCCATGCTTCATGCCCCCAAGCACGCTGGTGCCCACCTGGGCCACACTGGGGAGGGGGCTCTGGCCCAGAGCTGGTCCCTCAGCTCCCTACAGGTGGCACCTCCCCATGCCCCTCTGCAGAGCTACGAGCTGATCCTGCACGAGGGCACCCACAGGGTGCTGCAGAGGGGGCCGGGTGGAGACCTGCCCTACAGGGTCCGGTACATGGGCGTCTACCTGACTGTGGAGACCCACAGCGGCGTGGTTGTGTCCTGGGACCGGAAGACCAGCGTGATCATCCGGCTGCGCCATGAATACAAGGTGAGGGCCGCAGGCCGCGGGACCCCCGGGTGGGCGCGGAGCTCTCACTCCTAGAGCAGGCCCAGCAGTGTGGTCTGGCAGTTGGCGGGCTGCTGAGGGCTGGGGCGGGGGAGGGCGCAGGCACACGCCCCGCTCCCAAGGGGCCATGTCAGTCCTGGGGGGAAGGCGCTCTTGGCTCCCTGGTCCCTGCACCCAGCCGCTCCATGCCCACTGGGCTAAGGCTCTATGGGTGAGGCAGGCACCTGCCCACTGCAGGACCCCGAGTGCCCCTGCCTTCCTGAGAGCTTGGTGGGTGCTTCCTGAGGGAGTGGGGTGCCCTGCAGCCGTGCCTCCGGGCCAGGCTCTGTGTCTCCCCCGGCGCTGCCCCACGTGCCCTGTCCCTGCAGGGGAGGGTCTGCGGGCTGTGCGGGAACTTCGACGACAACGCCCTCAACGACTTCACCACGCGGAGCCAGTCTGTGGTGGGCGACGTGCTGGAGTTTGGCAACAGCTGGAAATTCTCCCCGTCGTGCCCGGACGCTCTGGCCCCCAGGGACCCCTGCACCGCCAACCCGTACCGCAGGTCCTGGGCCCAGAAGCAGTGCAGCATCATCAACAGCGCCACCTTCAGCGCCTGCCATTCTCAGGTGGGCAGGGTCGGGGTGGGACCTGCGTCTGGCCTGAGCTGGCCCTCTGAGGACGGCCTTGACCCCAACCATTGTGCAGGACACGCTGTGTGGCCCTCCCCTCTGGCAGGTGCCGGCATCCCCAGCCCCACCCATGTTCCCTGACCACACTCAGCCTCACCCCCTGGAAATTCCTGGGCCCTGAGGGTCACCTCCTGTCCTCCGGCACATTCCCTGAGCTGCCAGCCCCCAACATGGACAAACCTCAGGGCGCCTCCCGCCTGGCCCAGCCCCCCGGGAGCAGAGACTCATGATGGCCTCAGGCCCTTCCCCACAGGCCATCCTACTGCTTAGGGGCTGCAGGGTGCAGTCACTGACGTGGCTCTTGGGACCCGGGCTGTGCACGGCGATGAGCAGGCAGCCAGTGGGACTGGTCTGCCCTGGGCTGGCCGGCCTGTGTGAGGCCCCGAGGTCCTCCTGGATCGCAGCCCCCCACCTCCACCCCCCCCCAGTGCCCTGCCCATTCGATCCTTTGTGAAGTGGCACAGCGGGCTCTGACTCGGATGGCAGTGCCCGTGGTGGCAAATGCAAGACCTGGGCTCCCTGGCCTCTGCTGGCTGGGAGGGAGGACCGGGGCGGGTACCCCCTGGCCCTGCGGAGACAGGACAGGTCACAGCAGGGTCACGGGGGTCTGGCCTGCAGCTAAGTGCGGCGCCGAGCAGAGGCAGGGGAAGGGTGGCGGGGTGAGGCCAGAGAGCCGACGGGAGCCCCGAGGCGGCGCCCAGACGGCAGCGGGGCTTGCTCACGGGCAGCCGGCCGTCCAGGGGCTGTGGACTCACCTCGCTGAGCAGCCGCCGCCCCGCCCCAGGTTGACTCCTCCAGGTACCACGAGGCCTGCGTGAGCGACGCCTGCGCCTGCGACTCGGGGGCCGACTGCGAGTGCTTCTGCACGGCCGTGGCCGCCTACGCCCAGGCCTGCCACGAAGCGGGCGTGTGCGTGTCCTGGCGGACCCCGGACGTCTGCCGTGAGTTGGGCTGCCCCTGGGGGTGGGCGGAGGTGCAGCTGCAGCCGCTCGGGGGCCTGGCGGGCATGTGTGCACACACAAGGACATGCGTGTACTGCCTGTGTGTGCATGTGCTCTTGTGTGTAAAAACCAGACAGACACATTGCCCCCAAAGGGGAAGGCTCCCTCGGGGCCAGTCTGAGGGCAGGGATGAGAAGTAAGCCTGAGATGCCTCCTTTCTGGGAGGGTGAGCCCGGCAGGCGCCCACAGCCTCTCTCCCCTCCGCTCAGCTCTGTTCTGCGACTACTACAACCCACACGGGGAGTGCGAGTGGCATTACCAGCCCTGCGGGGCCCCCTGTATGAAGACCTGCCGGAACCCCAGTGGGCTTTGCCTGATGGACCTGCCAGGCCTGGAAGGTGAGGACAGGCTTCTGTGGGGAGGCCACACCTCGTCACCCCAGGAGGGCACACAGGCGAGGGGGCCAGGGGCTCCTGCTGCCCCATGTCCGCCCCTGGGACAGGGAGGCAGAGACGGCGGCTCAGCAAAAGCGCACACCGCCCGGCCTGAGCCGTGAGTCTTCTCCCTGCCCTGCCCACCCAGGCTGCTACCCGGAGTGCCCGCCCAGCAAGCCGCTCTTCAACGAGGACCGGATGGAGTGTGTGGCACAGTGCAGCGGCTGCTACGACAGAGATGGGAACTACTATGATGTTGGCACGAGGGTTCCCACCACGGAGAACTGTCAGAGCTGGTGAGCCAGTGTGGGTGCGGGCGGGGCCAGGCGGGCACACTGAGGCTCGTGCCCTGCTGGCTCTGAGCTCTTCTCTCTCCCTCCCCCAGTGCCTGCACCTCCAGCGGCCTCCAGTGCACTCACAGCCCCGAGGGTAAGGGGGGCCCGGTTGGTTTGGGGCCTAGGAGCTGGGGGCTCAGACTGAGCCCTGCTCTTGTCCGTCTTTAGCCTGTACGTGCACCTATGAGGGCAGGACCTACGCCTACGGGGACGTCATCTACAACACGACAGACGGGCTGGGCGCCTGCCTGACCGCCATCTGCGGAGACGACGGGACCATCGTCCGGAGGGCCATCGAGTGTCCTGGAACCCCGTCTACAACGCCCTTTACCTTCACCAGCACCGCAGCTCCGCCCTCCACCACGGGTGAGCCTGGCGGGCATACCACTGGGCCTGGCCCCTGACAGTGGGCTGGGTGCTGAGGGAGGGCCCAGGAAGCACCTGGCGCAGGCGTCCTGGATTCAAAGGATGGTCTGGGGCCAACCCTGGGGCAAGGGGACATGAGTCACCCCTCCTCTGGGCATGGCTGGCAAGGATGCAGAGGAGGCTGATGGGGACCCCTGCCCTCTACCCACAGGCTTGGTCCCCACCCCCTCCACTGTGTGTGTGCGGAAGGTCTGCCGCTGGTCCGACTGGTATGACGGAGGCCATCCAGAGCCAGGCATGAGCGGGGGAGACTTTGAAACATTCGAGAACCTGAGGCAGAGGGGTCACCAGGTCTGCCTGGCCCCCGTGGACATTGAGTGCCAGGCACAGCCATTCCCAGGCGTGCCCCTGGAGAAGCTGGGCCAGAAGGTGGAGTGCAGCCAGGACAAGGGCTTGACTTGCCTCAACAGCGAGCAGAGCCCCCCTCTCTGTCACAACTACAAGCTGAGGGTCCTCTGCTGCGACTATGTGCCCTGTGGCGCCAGCCAGCCTCCATCCTCCCAGACCACGCCCACCAGACCGCCCACCCGCCCACCCACGGCAGTGCTCACCTCCCAGACTGCAACCACCAAGCTGACCACAACCACGACCCCAGAGGGGAGCAGCTCTGTGTTCCCGGCCACCACCACCTGTGAGCCTCACTGTCAATGGACAGAGTGGCTCGACGTGGACTACCCCAAGTACGAGGAGGGTGGGGGCGACTTTGAGACCTATGAGAAGGTCAGGGCTGCGGGAGGGGCTGTGTGCGAGCAGCCCCAGGAGATAAACTGTGAGGCTGAGAACTACCCGGGCCTGCCTCTGGAGCAGGTGGGCCAGCGAGTGCACTGCGACGTCCGCTTCGGCCTGGTCTGCAGGAACGAGGAGCAACCGGGCCTGTTCAAGATGTGCGTCAACTACAGGATGCGTGTGCTGTGCTGCAGCAGCGACTGCACGGTGCCCACGGCCACCACGCCCCCCACGGCCACCACGTCCCCCACGGCCACAGTGCCCACGGCGACCACAGCCACAGTGCCCACGGCGACCACAGCCACAGTGCCCACGGCGACCACAGCTACAGTGCCCACGGCCACCACGCCCCCCACGGCCACCACGTCCCCCACGGCCACCACGCCCCCCACGGCCACGGCCACTGCCTCCACAGCTACAGTGCCCACGGCGACCACAGCTACAGTGCCCACGGCGACCACAGCTACAGTGCCCACGGCAACCACCGCCACTGCCACAGTGCCCACGAGAACCACTGCCACAGTGCCCACAGCAAACACTGCCACAGTGCCCACGGTGACCACCGCCACTGCCACGGTTCCCATGGCAACCACTGCCACAGTGCCCACGGCAACCACTGCCACAGTGCCCACGGCCACCACTACCACAGTGCCCACGTCTACCATAGCTACAGTGCCCACGTCCACCACTGCCACAGTGCCCACGGCGACCACAGCTACAGTGCCCACGGCAACCACCACCACTGCCACAGTGCCCACATCCACCACTGCCACAGTGCCCACGGCAACCACTGCTACAGCTACAGTGCCCACGGCAACCACTGCCACTGCCACAGTGCCCACGTCCATCACTGCCACAGTGCCCACGGCGACCACAGCTACAGTGCCCATGGCAACCACCACCACTGCCACAGTGCCCACGGCAACCACCGCCACTGCCACAGTGCCCACGTCCACCACTGCCACAGTGCCCACGGCAACCACGGCTACAGCTACACTGCCCACGTCCACCACTGACACAGTGCCCACGGCAACCGCCACAGCTACTGTGCCCACGTTCACCACTGCCACAGTGCCCACGGCAACCACAACTACAGTGCCCACAGCAACCACCACTGCCACAGTGCCCACGGCAACTGCCACAGCTACAGTGCCCACTTCCACCACAGCCACAGTGCCCACGGCAACCACCACCACAGCTACAGTGCCCACGTCCACCACAGCCACAGAGCCCACGGCCACCCCCTCCACTGCCACCATCTCTACAGCTGCCACCTCCAATGCCACAGCCCTGACTGCCACGGTTGTCACTGCTACAGTGCCCACTGCCACCATCTCTACAGCTGCCACCTCTAATGCCACAGCCCTGACTGCCATGGTTGTCACTGCTACAGTGCCCACTGCCACCATCTCCGCTGGCACAGTCCCCACTGCCTCTACTGCCTCCAGCACCACCTCCACTGCTGTGCCAACACCCACACAGACCAGAACACAGACGGGGAGCACGGTGGTTCCTGGGTCCCCTGCCAGCAGTGCCACACCAGTGCCTGCCCTTTCCACGGGACTCACAACCCGGGCAACATCCTCGAGTCCAGGCCACACAAGCACACTCCCAGCAACTCCTCAAGGATCCACAGGGTCCACCACCCTGGGGACAGTCACATCGGTCCTCCCAACTCCAAAAACCTCACAGGGGCCCACCTCGGTGTTGGCAACGACTCAGACCTCCACAGCTGGGCCGCAGACAGAAGCACCACTGAGCACAACAGGCACCCCGTCCACCCAGCACCCCAGGACCAGCACCCCAGTGCCCGCTACGGCCACCACTGGGCCCACCACCAGCCAGGCCACAACCGGCTGTCAACCCAAGTGCACGTGGACAGAGTGGCTCGACGTGGACTACCCCAAGTACGAGGAGGGTGGGGGCGACTTTGAGACCTATGAGAAGGTCAGGGCTGCGGGAGGGGCTGTGTGCGAGCAGCCCCAGGAGATAAACTGTGAGGCTGAGAACTACCCGGGCCTGCCACTGGAGCAGGTGGGCCAGCGAGTGCACTGCGACGTCCGCTTCGGCCTGGTCTGCAGGAACGAGGAGCAACCGGGCCTGTTCAAGATGTGCGTCAACTACAGGATGCGTGTGCTGTGCTGTAGCAGTGACTGCACGCTGCCCACGGCCACCACGCCCCCCACGGCCACGGCCACTGCCTCCACAGCCACAGTGCCCACGGCGACCACAGCCACAGTGCCCACGTCCACCACTGCCACAGTGCCCACGGCGACCACAGCTACAGTGCCCACGGCAACCACCGCTACAGCTACAGTGCCCACGTCCACCACTGCCACAGTGCCCACGGCAACCACAGCCACAGTGCCCACGGCGACCACAGCTACAGTGCCCACGTCCACCACCGCCACTGCCACAGTGCCCACGTCCATCACTGCCACAGTGCCCACGGCGACCACAGCTACAGTGCCCACGGCAACCACCACCACTGCCACAGTGCCCACGGCAACCAGCGCCACAGCTACAGTGCCCACGTCCACCACTGCCACAGTGCCCACGGTGACCACAGCTACAGTGCCCACGTTCACCACTGCCACAGTGCCCACGTCCACCACCACAGCTACAGTGCCCATGGCAACCACCACCACTGCCACAGTGCCCACGGCAACCACTGCTACAGCTACAGTGCCCACGTCCACCACTGCCACAGTGCCCACGGCGACCACAGCTACAGTGCCCACGGCAACCACCACCACTGCCACAGTGCCCACATCCACCACTGCCACAGTGCCCACGGCAACCACTGCTACAGCTACAGTGCCCACGGCAACCACTGCCACTGCCACAGTGCCCACGTCCATCACTGCCACAGTGCCCACGGCGACCACAGCTACAGTGCCCATGGCAACCACCACCACTGCCACAGTGCCCACGGCAACCACCGCCACTGCCACAGTGCCCACGTCCACCACTGCCACAGTGCCCACGGCAACCACGGCTACAGCTACACTGCCCACGTCCACCACTGACACAGTGCCCACGGCAACCGCCACAGCTACTGTGCCCACGTTCACCACTGCCACAGTGCCCACGGCAACCACAACTACAGTGCCCACAGCAACCACCACTGCCACAGTGCCCACGGCAACTGCCACAGCTACAGTGCCCACTTCCACCACAGCCACAGTGCCCACGGCAACCACCACCACAGCTACAGTGCCCACGTCCACCACAGCCACAGAGCCCACGGCCACCCCCTCCACTGCCACCATCTCTACAGCTGCCACCTCCAATGCCACAGCCCTGACTGCCACGGTTGTCACTGCTACAGTGCCCACTGCCACCATCTCTACAGCTGCCACCTCTAATGCCACAGCCCTGACTGCCATGGTTGTCACTGCTACAGTGCCCACTGCCACCATCTCCGCTGGCACAGTCCCCACTGCCTCTACTGCCTCCAGCACCACCTCCACTGCTGTGCCAACACCCACACAGACCAGAACACAGACGGGGAGCACAGTGGTTCCTGGGTCCCCTGCCAGCAGTGCCACACCAGTGCCTGCCCTTTCCACGGGACTCACGACCCGGGCGACATCCTCGAGTCCAGGCCACACAAGCACACTCCCAGCAACTCCTCGAGGATCCACAGGGTCCACCACCCTGGGGACAGTCACATCGGTCCTCCCAACTCCAAAAACCTCACAGGGGCCCACCTCGGTGTTGGCAACGACTCAGACCTCCACAGCTGGGCCGCAGACAGAAGCACCACTGAGCACAACAGGCACCCCGTCCACCCAGCACCCCAGGACCAGCACCCCAGTGCCCGCTACGGCCACCACTGGGCCCACCACCAGCCAGGCCACAACCGGCTGTCAACCCAAGTGCACGTGGACAGAGTGGCTCGACGTGGACTACCCCAAGTACGAGGAGGGTGGGGGCGACTTTGAGACCTATGAGAAGGTCAGGGCTGCGGGAGGGGCTGTGTGCGAGCAGCCCCAGGAGATAAACTGTGAGGCTGAGAACTACCCGGGCCTGCCACTGGAGCAGGTGGGCCAGCGAGTGCACTGCGACGTCCGCTTCGGCCTGGTCTGCAGGAACGAGGAGCAACCGGGCCTGTTCAAGATGTGCGTCAACTACAGGATGCGTGTGCTGTGCTGTAGCAGTGACTGCACGCTGCCCACGGCCACCACGCCCCCCACGGCCACGGCCACTGCCTCCACAGCCACAGTGCCCACGGCGACCACAGCCACAGTGCCCACGTCCACCACTGCCACAGTGCCCACGGCGACCACAGCTACAGTGCCCACGGCAACCACCGCTACAGCTACAGTGCCCACGTCCACCACTGCCACAGTGCCCACGGCAACCACAGCCACAGTGCCCACGGCGACCACAGCTACAGTGCCCACGTCCACCACCGCCACTGCCACAGTGCCCACGTCCATCACTGCCACAGTGCCCACGGCGACCACAGCTACAGTGCCCACGGCAACCACCACCACTGCCACAGTGCCCACGGCAACCAGCGCCACAGCTACAGTGCCCACGTCCACCACTGCCACAGTGCCCACGGTGACCACAGCTACAGTGCCCACGTTCACCACTGCCACAGTGCCCACGTCCACCACCACAGCTACAGTGCCCATGGCAACCACCACCACTGCCACAGTGCCCACGGCAACCACCACCACAGCTACAGTGCCCACGGCAACCACCACCACTGCCACAGTGCCCACGGCAACCAGCGCCACAGCTACAGTGCCCATGTCCACCACAGCCACAGTGCCCACGTCCACCACTGCCACAGTGCCCACGGCAACCACAACTACCGTGCCCACGGCAACCACCACTGCCACAGTGCCCACGGCAACTGCCACAGCTACAGTGCCCACGTCCACCACAGCCACAGTGCCCACGGCAACCACCACCACTGCCACAGAGCCCACGGCCACCCCCTCCACTGCCACCATCTCTACAGCTGCCACCTCCAATGCCACAGCCCTGACTGCCACGGTTGTCACTGCTACAGTGCCCACTGCCACCATCTCCGCTGGCACAGTCCCCACTGCCTCTACTGCCTCCAGCACCACCTCCACTGCTGTGCCAACACCCACACAGACCAGAACACAGACGGGGAGCACAGTGGTTCCTGGGTCCCCTGCCAGCAGTGCCACACCAGTGCCTGCCCTTTCCACGGGACTCACGACCCGGGCGACATCCTCGAGTCCAGGCCACACAAGCACACTCCCAGCAACTCCTCGAGGATCCACAGGGTCCACCACCCTGGGGACAGTCACATCGGTCCTCCCAACTCCAAAAACCTCACAGGGGCCCACCTCGGTGTTGGCAACGACTCAGACCTCCACAGCTGGGCCGCAGACAGAAGCACCACTGAGCACAACAGGCACCCCGTCCACCCAGCACCCCAGGACCAGCACCCCAGTGCCTGCTACGGCCACCACTGGGCCCACCACCAGCCAGGCCACAACCGGCTGTCAACCCAAGTGCACGTGGACAGAGTGGTTCGACGTGGACTACCCCAAGTACGAGGAGGGTGGGGGCGACTTTGAGACCTATGAGAAGGTCAGGGCTGCGGGAGGGGCTGTGTGCGAGCAGCCCCAGGAGATAAAATGTGAAGCTGAGAACTACCCGGGCCTGCCACTGGAGCAGGTGGGCCAGCAAGTGCACTGCGACGTCCGCTTCGGCCTGGTCTGCAGGAACGAGGAGCAACCGGGCCTGTTCAAGATGTGCGTCAACTACAGGATGCGTGTGCTGTGCTGCAGCAGCGACTGCACGCTGCCCACGGCCACCACGCCCCCCACGGCCACGGCCACTGCCTCCACAGCCACAGTGCCCACGGCGACCACAGCCACAGTGCCCACGGCGACCACAGCCACAGTGCCCACGGCCACCACGCCCCCCACGGCCACGGCCACTGCCTCCACAGCCACAGTGCCCACGGCGACCACAGCTACAGTGCCCACGGCGACCACAGCTACAGTGCCCACGGCAACCACCGCCACTGCCACAGTGCCCACGAGAACCACCGCCACTGCCACAGTGCCCACGTCCACCACTGCCACAGTGCCCATGGCAACCACCGCCACAGTGTCCACTGCCACCACCGCCACTGTGCCCACGTCCACCACTGCCACAGTGCCCACGTCCACCACTGCCACAGTGCCCACGGCGACCACAGCCACAGTGCCCACGGCCACCACGCCCCCCACGGCCACGGCCACTGCCTCCACAGCCACAGTGCCCACGGCGACCACAGCTACAGTGCCCACGGCGACCACAGCTACAGTGCCCACGGCAACCACCGCCACTGCCACAGTGCCCACGAGAACCACCGCCACTGCCACAGTGCCCACGTCCACCACTGCCACAGTGCCCACGGCGACCACAGCTACAGTGCCCATGTCCACCACCACCACTGCCACAGTGCCCATGGCAACCACCACCACTGCCACAGTGCCCATGGCAACCACCGCTACAGTGCCCACGTCCACCACTGCCACAGTGCCCACGGCAACCACCGCCACTGCCACAGTGCCTACGTCCAACACTGCCACAGTACCCACGGGAACCACCACCACTGCCACAGTGCCCACGGCAACCACCGCTACAGTGCCCACGGCAACCACCACCACCGCCACAGTGCCCACGGCAACCACTGCCACAGTGCCCACGGCAACCAGCGCCACTGCCACAGTGCACACGTCCATCACTGCCACAGTGCCCACAGCAACCACCACTGCCACAGCTACAGTGCCCACGTCCACCAATGCCACAGTGCCCACGGCAACCACAGCTACTGTGCCCACGGCAACCACCGCCACAACTACAGTGCCCACGTCCACCACCACTGCCACAGAGCCCACGGCAACCACCGCCACTGCCACCGTGCCCACGTCCACCACCACAGCTACAGTGCCCACAGGCACCACTGCTACCATGCCCATGGCAACCACCACTACTGCCACAGTGCCCACTTCCACCACCACTGCCACAGTGCCCACGGCAACCACCGCCACAACTACAGCACCCACGGCAACCACCACCACTGCCACAGTGCCCACACCAACCACCTCCACAGCCACAGTGCCCACGTCCACCACTGCCACAGTGCCCACGGCCACCCCCTCCACAGCCCCTGGCACCACTGCCACCTCTCTTACAGTGCCCACTCTGACTGCCACCACAGCTACAGTGCCGACTTCCACCACCACTGCCACAGTGCCCACTTCCACCACCACTGCTACAGTGCCCACGTCCACCACAGCCACAGTGCCCACGGCAACCACCACCACTGCCACAGAGCCCACGGCCACCCCCTCCACTGCCACCATCTCTACAGCTGCCACCTCCAATGCCACAGCCCTGACTGCCACGGTTGTCACTGCTACAGTGCCCACTGCCACCATCTCCGCTGGCACAGTCCCCACTGCCTCTACTGCCTCCAGCACCACCTCCACTGCTGTGCCAACACCCACACAGACCAGAACACAGACGGGGAGCACAGTGGTTCCTGGGTCCCCTGCCAGCAGTGCCACACCAGTGCCTGCCCTTTCCACGGGACTCACAACCCGGGCGACATCCTCGAGTCCAGGCCACACAAGCACACTCCCAGCAACTCCTCGAGGATCCACAGGGTCCACCACCCTGGGGACAGTCACATCGGTCCTCCCAACTCCAAAAACCTCACAGGGGCCCACCTCGGTGTTGGCAACGACTCAGACCTCCACAGCTGGGCCGCAGACAGAAGCACCACTGAGCACAACAGGCACCCCGTCCACCCAGCACCCCAGGACCAGCACTCCAGTGCCCGCTACGGCCACCACTGGGCCCACCACCAGCCAGGCCACGACCAGCTGTCAACCCAAGTGCACGTGGACAGAGTGGTTTGACGTGGACTTCCCCACCTCGGGGGTCACAGGTGGCGACATCGAGACCTATGCCAATATCCGGGCTGCAGGCGGCAAGATGTGCCAGGATCCAGAGAAGATCGAATGCCGGGCAGAGAGCTACCCCGAGGTCAGCATCGACCAGATCGGGCAGGTACTCACCTGCAGCCTGGAGACAGGGTTGGTGTGCAGGAACGTGGACCAGAGGGGGCCTTTCACCATGTGCTTCAACTACAACATCCGTGTGTACTGCTGTGATGATGTCCGACACTGCCCCACCACAGCCTCCCCTGACCTGCGGTCCACTTCCCTGCCCCCTGGCAGCTCCCCAGCAACGGGGCCATGGCCTCCGACCTCCACCACAGCCTGGTCCCCGTTCTCCACCTCCAAGGCCCTGCACACGACCCCGAAGCCGACTTGGACTGGTGCCCCCTCCACAATCACTCTGGTGACTTCCCACATTCTTGAGTCCACCTCTGTGACCAGCCTGCCCACCACTCACACCCACTTCCTGCCACCCACAACCTCCAAGGGCACCACACAAGTCACAGAGCTCCCCACCAGGCCCTCTGAGACCACGACCAGACCCCCAGTCACCACACTCAGCACAGGCCAGGCTACCTCCAGCACAGGGGCGGGCACCAGAACCTCCCTATCCCCTCTGGGGCCTGAGCGCAGCACCTCCTCACTGGGCACTACCCTGGGCCCCACCACCACCACCACAACCTCTGTGGCCACTTTGTCCTCCCCAAAGGCCCACACCTCTGGGACCACCTTGGTCCCCACATCCCCAAGGACTGCGTCCACCACCTGTGAGCATCAGTGTGCCTGGACAGACTGGATGGACCAGAGCTACCCAATGCCAGGGGCTGATGGGGGGGACTTTGAGACGTATGCTAACATCCGGGCAGCCGGCGGGGCTATCTGCGAGCAGCCTCTGAAGCTGGAGTGTCGGGCTGAGCAGCTGCCGGACACCCCCCTGACAGACCTGGGCCAGGTGGTACTGTGCCAGCGGGAGGTGGGCCTGGTGTGCCGGAACCAGGACCAGAGCGGCCAGATGTGCCTCAACTACCAGATCCGCTTGCTCTGCTGTGAGAAGAGCTACTGCCCCAGCACGGCCATCACCACCTCCACCCCCACCAGTGAGACAGGACCCGCCTCCACAGTGACCACTGAGAGGGTCTCCACCCCCACGAGTGTGACAGGACCCGCCTCCACAGTGACCACTGAGAGGGTCTCCACCCTCACCAGTGTGACGGGACCTTCCTCCATGGCGACCACCGAGAGGGTCTCCACCCCCACCAGTGAGATAGGACCTGCCTCCACAGTGACCACTGAGAGGGTCTCCACCCCCACGAGTGTGACAGGACCTTCTTCCACAGTGACCACAGAGAAGACCTCCACCCCCACCAGTGTGACGGGACCTTCCTCCATGGTGACCACCGAGAGGGTCTCCACCCCCACCAGTGAGATAGAACCCGCCTCCACAGTGACCACGGAGAGGGTCTCCACACCCACCAGTGTGACAGGACCCTCCTCCACAGTGATCACAGAGGGGGTCTCCACCATCACCAGTGTGACAGGACCCACCTCCATGGTGACCGCCGAGAGGACCTCCACCTTCACCAGTGTGACAGGACTCGCCTCCACAGTGACCACTGAGAGAGTTTCCACACCAACCAGTGAGACAGGACCGGTCTCCATGGTGACCACCGAGAGGACCTCCACTCCCACCAGTGTGACAGGACCCTCCTCCACAGTGATCACAAAGAGGGTCTCCACCCCCACGAGTGTTCCAGCTCCTTCCTCAGTGACCACTGAGAGGACCTCCACCCCTACAAGTGTGACAGGACTCTCCTCCACAGTGACCACCAAGGGGGTCTCCACCCCCACCAGTGTGACAGGACCCTCCTCCACAGCGACCACGGAGAGAACCTCCACCCCCACCAGTGTGACAGGACCCTCCTCCAAGGCAACCACAGAGGGGGTCTCCACCCTCACCAGTGTGACAGGACCCTCCTCCACAGCGACCACGGAGAGAACCTCCACCCACACCAGTGTGACAGGACCCTCCTCCAAGGGGACCACGGAGACGGTCTCCACACCCACGAGAGCAACAGGACCCTCCTCCACAGTGACCACGGAGAGGGTCTCCACTTCCACGAGAGCGACAGGACCCTCCTCCCCAGTGACCACGAAGAGGACCCCCACCCCCACGAGTGTGACAGGACCCTCCTCCACAGCGACCACAGAGGGAGCTTCCACCCCCACAGGTGTGACAGGACCCTCCTCCACAGTGACCATGGAGAAGACCTCCACCCACACCAGTGTGACAGGACCTTCATCCATAGCGACCACCGAGAGGGTCTCCACCCCCACCAGTGTGACAGGACCCTCCTCCAAGGCAACCACAGAGGGGGTCTCCACCCTCACCAGTGTGACAGGACCCTCCTCCACAGCGACCACGGAGAGAACCTCCACCCACACCAGTGTGACAGGACCTTACTCCACTGTGATCACAAAGAGGGTCTCCACCCCCACGAGTGTTCCAGCTCCTTCCTCAGTGACCACTGAGAGGACCTCCACCCCCACAAGTATGACAGGACTCTCCTCCACAGTGACCACCAAGGGGGTCTCCACCCCCACCAGTGTGACAGGACCCTCCTCCAAGGGGACCATGGAGATGGTCTCCACAACCACCAGTGTGACAGGATCCTCCTCCACAGTGATCACAGAGGGGGTCTCCACCATCACCAGTGTGACAGGACCCTCCTCCACAGTGACCACGGAGAGGGTCTCCACACCCACGAGTGTGACAGGACCCTCCTCCCCAGTGATCACAGAGGGGGTCTCCACCATCACCAGTGTGACAGGACCCTCCTCCACAGTAACCACGGAGAGGGTCTCCACACCCACGAGTGTGACAGGACCCTCCTCCCCAGTGACCACGGAGAGGGTCTCCACTTCCACAAGTGTGACAGGACCCTCCTCCCCAGTGACCACGGAGAGGGTCTCCACTTCCACAAGTGTGACAGGACCCTCCTCCACAGTGACCACGGAGAGGGTCTCCACCCCCACGAGTGTGACAGGACCCTCCTCCACAGTGACCACGAAGAGGACCCCCACCCCCACGAGTGTGACAGGACCCTCCTCCACAGTGACCACGAAGAGGACCTCCACCCCTACGAGTGTGACAGGACCCTCCTCCACGGCAACTACCGAGAGGACCCACACCCCCACAAGTGTCACAGGACTGTCCTCCACAGTGACCACAGAGGGAGCTTCAACCCCCACAAGTGTGACAGGACCCTCCTCCAAGGCAACCACAGAGGGGGTCTCCACCATCACCAGTGTGACAGGACCCTCCTCCACAGTGACCACGGAGAGGGTCTCCACACCCACGAGTGTGACAGGACCCTCCTCCACAGTGACCACGGAGAGGGTCTCCACTTCCACGAGAGCGACAGGACCCTCCTCCCCAGTGACCACGAAGAGGACCCCCACCCCCACGAGTGTGACAGGACCCTCCTCCACAGCGACCACAGAGGGAGCTTCCACCCACACAAGTATGACAGGACCCTCCTCCATGGTGACCACAGAGGGGGTCTCCACCTCCACCAGTGTGACAGGACCCTCCTCCACAGCAAACATGCCGAGAACCTCCACCCCCACCAGTGTGATAGGACCCTCCTCCATGGTGACCACAGAGGGGGTCTCCACCCTCACCAGTGTGACAAGACTCTCCTCCACAGTGATCACAAAGAGGGTCTCCACCCCCTCGAGTGTGACAGGACCCTCCTCCGTGGCGACCACCAAGAGGACCTCCACCCCCACGAGTGTGACAGGACCTTCCTCCACAGTGACCACAGAGGGGGTCTCCACCCCCACGAGTGTGACTGGACCGTCCTCCAAGGGGACCACGAAGAGGACCCCCACCCCCACCAGTGTGACAGGACCCTCCTCCACAGCGACCACGAAGAGGACCTCCACCCCCACGAGTGTGACAGGACCCTCCTCCACAGTGACCACAGAGAGGGTCTCCACTTCCACAAGTGTGACAGGACCCTCCTCCACGGTGACCACTGAGAGGGTCTCCACACCCACCAGTGTGACAGGACCCTCCTCCAAGGCAACCACAGAGGGGGTCTCCACCCTCACCAGTGTGACAGGACCCTCCTCCACAGCAACCACGGAGAGAACCTCCACCCACACCAGTGTGACAGGACCTTACTCCACAGTGATCACAAAGAGGGTCTCCACCCCCACGAGTGTTCCAGCTCCTTCCTCAGTGACCACTGAGAGGACCTCCACCCCCACAAGTATGACAGGACTCTCCTCCACAGTGACCACCAAGGGGGTCTCCACCCCCACCAGTGTGACAGGACCCTCCTCCAAGGGGACCACGGAGACGGTCTCCACACCCACCAGTGTGACAGGACCCTCCTCCACAGTGATCACAGAGGGGGTCTCCACCATCACCAGTGTGACAGGACCCTCCTCCACAGTGACCACGGAGAGGGTCTCCACACCCACGAGTGTGACAGGACCCTCCTCCACAGTGACCACGAAGAGGACCCCCTCCCCCACGAGTGTGACAGGACCCTCCTCCACAGTAACTACCGAGAGGACCCACACCCCCACGAGTGTCACAGGACCCTCCTCCACAGTGACCACAGAGGGAGCTTCCACCCCCACAAGTGTGACAGGACCCTCTTCCATGGTGACCACGGAGAGGGTCTCCACCCCCACGAGTGTGACAGGACCCTCCTCCACAGTGACCACAGAGGGAGCTTCCACCCCCACGAGTGTGACAGGACCCTCCTCCACAGTGACCACAGAGGGAGCTTCCACCCACACAAGTGTGACAGGACCCTCCTCCATGGTGACCACAGAGGGGGTCTCCACCCTCACCAGTGTGACAGGACCCTCCTCCACAGTGACCACAGAGAGGGTCTCCACTTCCACAAGTGTGACAGGACCCTCCTCCACAGTGGCCACGAAGAGGACCTCCACCCCCACGAGTGTGACAGGACCTTCCTCCACAGTGACCACAGAGGGAGCTTCCACTCCCACAAGTGTGACAGGACCCTCCTCCATGGTGACCACTGAGAGGGTCTCCCCACCCACAAGTGTGACAGGACCTTCCTCCACAGTGACCACGGAGAGGGTCTCCACGCCCACAAGTGTGACAGGACCCTCCTCCACAGCGACCACGGAGAGGGTCTCCACCCCCACGAGTGTGACAGGACCCTCCTCTGTGGCGACCACAGAGAGGGTCTCCACCCCCACCAGTGTGACAGCACCCTCCTCCACAGCGACCACGGAGAGGGTCTCCACGCCCACGAGTGTGACAGGACCCTCCTCCACAGCGACCACGGAGAGGGTCTCCACGCCCACGAGTGTGACAGGACCTTCCTCCACAGTGACCACAGAGGGGGTCTCCACCCCCACGAGTGTGACAGGACCCTCCTCCGTGGCGACCACAGAGAGGGTCTCCACCCCCACCAGTGTGACAGGACCTTCCTCCACAGTGACCACAGAGGGGGTCTCCACCCCCACGAGTGTGACGGGACCCTCCTCCGTGGCGACCACAGAGAGGGTCTCCACCCCTACCAGTGTGACAGGACCCTCCTCCACAGCGACCACGGAGAGGGTCTCCACGCCCACGAGTGTGACGGGACCCTCCTCCGTGGCGACCACCGAGAGGATGTCCATCTCTAGTGCCTCTCCCTTCCCGGGGTCCTCACCCATGACCACCAAGCCAGACTTGTCCAGTATCTCAACCTCCCCCTTATCGACTCCTGTGTCTCCACTCACTACCCCGTCCTGGTCCTCAGAGACCTCTGGCAGCCTGATGCCCTCCGTTGTTCCCGCAACCTCGCCTAGCCCCACCACACCCTGCCTTTGCCACGCCTTTGGGAAGTTCTTCCTACCTGGTATGTGAAGCACCAACCCTCCTGCAGACCTCCTCCCTGGCATTCGGTTGCCTTGGTTGTGTCCTCATGCCCTTGGCCCCACCCTGGCTGACCTGTTGTCTCTGACCTTGTAGGGGACGTTGTCTACAACAAGACAGACGGGGCAGGCTGCCCCTTCTTAGCCGTCTGTAACCAGCGCTGTGAACTTGACCGCTTCCAGGGCGCCTGCACCACCTCCTCACCCACAGGGACCTCAGCCTCTGTCCCCCCAACCACCCCAGTTAGCGGCTGTGATCGCACAATCCCTCCTCGAAAGGTGTGCCTCCCACTCCACCAGGACCTGCCAGGCCCTTCTGTGTGCATGGGGCCCGGCCCTCTGTCAAGGTTGCTGGCACACCCCCAGCCCTCAGTGGCCACTCCACGTGTCGCTCTTGCTGGAGGAAGGCACGCAGGGTCCAAGCCCAGCCAGGAGGCAGTGGCCGCCCTGCCCCAGGCAGGGGTGGGGGGTTCCTGCGGCTGAGGTGGGGGCAGTGAGAAGGGGTCCTGCCAGCCCACCCCGTGAGTGCTGTGCTCTCTCACAGGTGAATGAGTCCTGGTTCCTGGAGGACTGCACAGTGGCCCGTTGTGAAGGTGACAACCGTGTCACCCTGCTGGGGCCACGGCCGATGAGCAGCATCACGTGCGTGAACGGGCACCTGCCCGTGAAGGTGCAGAATCAGAGCCAGCACTGTGCCTACCGCTACGAGTGCGAGTGTGAGCGCCCGCCCTCAGTTCCGGGTGGGGGGAGGGTTGGTGGCGTTTGAGACGTGCACGCACCTGCCATGCCCTAGGCCTGGGGTCGCTGGGCCCATCCCCATCAGGCTTGACGGTTTGAAGGGAACCCGGGGGTTTCTGAGAGCAGGGAGAGTAGGGGTGAAGGTGAGGTGCTGAGAGGATCGCGTCCTGAGGGTCCTCAGCAGCATCCATGGCCGAACGGCCCGCGGGAGGAGGTGGGTAGCTTTACAGTCCTTGGGCTCCTGGGGCAGCCAAAACAAATGACCCCCCCGATGCAGCCAGGCATCTTAAAACAGCAGGAGTTGATTCTCATGGTCCTGGAGGCCAGAAGTCAGAGAGCAAAGAGTCAGAAGGACCGAGCTGTCCCCAAAGCTTTAAAGCTGGGAGGTCCTGCCTGGCCCTCCAGACTTGGGGCCCTGGGTGCACCTGGCCTGTGGCCCCACCTCTACCCAGTGACCACGCAGCTTCTTCCCTGCCTCTCAGAAGGACCCTTGTCATGGACTGAGGGCTACCCTGGTCATCCAGGATGACCTCCCCCCTTAGCCTTCACTGAATCACAGCTGCAGAGACCCTCCTTTCCCCAAAGGAGGTCACGTCCACAGGCTCTGGGTGGACATGTCCGGGGGCCCCCCCATCCAACCGGGTCCACTCGTGTCCCAAAGGAGGGATGGAGGCCCCCGGGGCTGAGTGACCCCCAAAGTGGCAGCTGCAGGTGGCACTGGGTAAGGCCCGCCCACGCCTGCAGGCGTCTGCAGCGGCTGGGGGAGCAGCCACTATGAGACCTTCGATGGCACCTCCTACACCTTCCGGGGCAACTGCACTTACGTCCTCGTGCGCGAGGTCCAGCCACGCCGCGGCAACTTCCGCGTCCTGCTGCACAGCCGCTTCTGCGAGGCCGCCGCCCACTGCCCCCGTGCCCTGAGCATCCACTACCAGTCCACGGACGTCGTCCTCTCCACCACCACCAGCGCCGACGGGCAGGAGGAAAGCCTGGTGAGCGCGGGCAGCAGAGCGGTGGTGGCCAGTCCTGACCTGGTTTAGGGGGGCCCTGGGGCACAGAGACCACGTCATCCCCCCGCCAGAGAGCCTCAGGGGCCTCGGGGAAGACAGAGGGCACACTGGGACCTGGGGGCCCGAGTGTGGTGACTCCAGAGAGGGCGGGGACGGAGCATGAGGGGGCGCCCGAAGCCGAGAGCACCTGGGACCCGAACACACCGAGCCTGACCCCAGCCCGAGGTGGGCATCTGCTCTTCAGGGCACGAGTGCCAAGGAGGGGGCCCAGCACGTGGGAGGACAGCCCCGAAGGCAGGCCTGCAGCCCCCGTCACGGGTCCCCCGGTCACGCCCCCAGATCCTGTTGGACCAAACTCGGGTGAGGCAGAGCTTCAGCAAGAACGGCGTGGCCGTGACCCTGACTGGGGCCACCGGGATGCGCATCGATATTCCCGCCATCGGTGTCAGCATCACCTTCAACGGGAGGGTCTTCCAGGCCCGGCTCTCGTACAGCCACTTCAGTCACAACACTGAGGGCCAGTGTGGTGAGTGGGGCCTGCAGGACGCCTGCGGGGGCGGCGAGGGGCTGGCACCACCACTGTGGGCGCAGTCCCCCCAGGGGACCCCAGACGCACACCCGGCCCCCGCACCTGCCCCAGGCGGGAAGCCCTATTTGGTAGCTGAGCGGTTGCTGGGGAGGTTGGGAGAGGAAGGGGGAAGGCGAGGATGGTCCAGTGTGTGTCCCCCCTCGAACCCCGCCCTCCCCAGGCACCTGCACCAACAACCGCAGGGATGAATGTCGCCGGCCGGACGGCACCATGGCCCGCACCTGCCGGGACATGGCCCGGTCCTGGCTGGTCTCCGACAGCAGCGGGGAGGGCTGCGGAGAGCCCACCGGCCTGCCCCCAACCACCAGCCCCCTCTTGCCGGGAACCAGCACACCCGCCATCCACCCATCATGCCCCCCAGAGCCCCTCTGCGAGCTGATGCTGAGCTCGTGAGTTCTCCGCCTGGGCTGGGTGGTGGTGGTGGGGCGCCATCACCCCGAGGGGCCTCCGCTGCAGCCTCTGATGGGCCCTGCCTGCAGGGTCTTCGCCGGGTGCCACAGCCTCATCCCGCCTGGCCCGTACTTCAATGCCTGTGTCAGTGACAGCTGCTGGCCTGGCCACGGCCGCAAGGTGCTCTGCCAGAGCCTGGAGACCTACGCAGAGCTCTGCCGCTCCCGGGGCGTCTGCGCCGACTGGCGCAATGCCACCCACGGGCTGTGTGGTGAGTCGGGTGTGGTCGCGGGGGGCCCTGGCCTCCTTGGCCTGCCTGACACCTGTTTGTGTGCCCCCAGACCTAGCCTGCCCGCCCGCCAAGGTGTACAAGTCTTGCGGCCCTGTGCAGCCAGAGTCCTGCGACTCCAGGTGAGCCCAGCTGGCAGGGCGAGCACGGCGGGGGCAGCGGGCCTCCCGGGCCGGCCCAGAGGACCCGGCAGGGAGCCAGGAGGAGGCCCAGACCTCAGGGGTGCCCTTCCCCCCGACCTCGGCCCCGGACCCGAGGCTCACCCTGGGCCAGCACCATGCCCACCGCCCTCCCCTCAGCCTGCCTTTGCTGCCTCGCAGGAGCCAGAGCCTGCGGAGCGTGGGGCTGGCAGAGGGCTGCTTCTGTCCCGACGGCCACATCCTCTTCAATCCCCACAGGGACATCTGTGTGCCCGAGTGCCGTAAGCAGCCCGCGGCCGGGCTCCCCCAGCCCTGGAGAGCGGGAGGGGCCCCGGGGCGGGCAGACCCCGGCTGGGGCCAGTCCTGCCCAGTCCTGCCAGCAGCTCAGCATGGCCTGGAGCCTTCCTGAGCCCCCTCCTAAGTGAACCCCCTCGAGCTCTCCAGGGGCTTCTGCCCCAAGCAGGGAGAAGAGGCCTCCCCTGGGGGAGGGGTGGCCAGGCCGGCTAGGCCCCGACTCCAGTGCTCCCACTAACCCCCGTCTCCCGACTCTTGCCTTGTAGCCTGTGTGGGACCGGATGGGCTTCCCAAATTCGTGAGTGCTCCGCGCTCAGCGGCCTGACTCCTCACTTGAGCGGAAGGAGGGCGGGCATACCCCTTCCAGGGCCCTGGCTCTGCCCGGGGTTGGGTGGCGGGGCGGGGGCGGGTGTGGCACACCCAGGTGTGAGCTATGTCAGCCTTATGGCTGCTCCTGGGACAGGGAGGCCGGGGCCCGACCTGCTGCTGGACGCGACCCCAGAGGCCAGGGTGCCATCTGGGGCCCTTGGGAACCCTGATCTGGTCTGTCGCAGCCTGGAGAACGGTGGGTCAGCAACTGCCAGAACTGCGTGTGTGACAAGGGCACCGTGTCAGTGCAGTGCGTGCCCGTGGAGTGCCCGGCCCCAGACCAGCCACAGGAATGCAGCCGGGCCGGCTTCGTGGCCGTGAGCAGGCCTCTGGCGGACAACCCGTGCTGCATGGAGAATCTGTGTGGTGAGGCCTGCACCCCAGTGGGCGGGTGGGTGGCACGGTGTCTGGCTCCAGCCACCTGGCCGGCAGGGCGGGAGTGCCTCGGGGTCCTGTGGCCGGGCTGAGGCTGAACCCCGAGGTGGGGGGCCTCTCGCTCCTTCACTTTTCCACCTAAAAATGAAGCTGGCAGCCTCTGGTGTCCCTGTTACCAGGCAGGGTCTTGGGGAAGACTGGGGAGATGACAGAGTGTGGCCCAGAAGGGCCGCAGGGAGCCATCAGCTCCTCTGGAAAAGGCCTCTCCGGTCCAGCGTGGGGCGGTGTTACCCCGGGAACCACAGTTGCGGGAGGAGGGGGGCAGGGGCACCCCAGGCAGCCCCCTGACTCTCCCGCAGTCTGCAATGCGAGCACATGCCCCCAGAGCCCCCCTGCATGTGGGCGGGGAGAGAAGCTGGTCCGCACCCAGGTGGAGGGTGACTGTTGCCCCACCTTCAGCTGCGGTGAGTCTCCAGGCTGGGGGGCAGTGGGGCTGGGGCTGGGGGCCGCCCGGCAGGCGCTCAGCAACCCCTTTCCTTCCAGAGCCTCTGCTGTGCAGCTTCAATGGCACGTTCTACGGGGTAAGGGCTCCGCGTCCAGGCAGTCGGAGCAGGGCAGAGGGTGGGCTCCAGACTCGGCACATCCTCCGAGGACCCCTGTGCCCCTCTCGCCATGACAGCGGATGGGTGGAGGCTCCGGGCCCTTCAGAGGCAGCTGCTGTCGAGAGCCACTGGGAGCTTAGCTTCAGGCTCTCCCAGCAAGAGCTTCAGGGCAGGAGTGCCCCTCCCACCTGCCCGGGGTCCCCGCTGCCCCGGTCTACGCTCATCCAGGGTCACGTCTCTGATCCTGTGTGAAGAGGAAGGAGACCGCTCTCTGGGTCTCACGGGGACAGGGAGGTGGCTTGGCCCTGGTGCCCCCTCAGGGTCACCTCCCCTCACTCTGTCCACTGCAGGTTGGTGCGACCATCCCAGGGGTCACTCCGTGCCACACGTGCACCTGTCTGTCCATGGACAGTGAGGACCCGACCGTGTGGTGTGAGGAGGAGGCCTGCAACACCACCTGCCTCCAGGTGAGGCCAGGCTAGGTCCCTGGGGAGCCGCATCACCGGGCCCTGGGCCCCCGGGAGGGCCTCCAGCTCAGCCTTCACGGAGGCTTTTTCTTCCCAAAAGGAGGGAGTGAAGCAGGAGGGTGGGGTACGGGGCCTTGGGTTGGAGGCGGACCTGTAGGCTGCTAGGGTCAGGTTCTGGAGGGCCGAAGTGGAGAAGGTGCTGGGAGCAGGGGTTAGGCTAAGAGAGGACCCTGGGGCTGGGCAGGGGCACGCCTCACAGAGGAAAGGGGGTGCCCCAGGATGGGCGGGAGAGCAGGAGGGCTGGGTGTGGGACGTGGCCACCCCTCTGCCCAGGGCTCTGAGTACTCCACCGTGGCCGGGCAATGCTGTGGAAAGTGCGTGCAGACCTCCTGCCTCGCACCAGATGGTCAGCTGGTCCAGGTAAGGGGGCACTCAGTCTCAGCCCTGCCCTGCAGAGACCCTCCTGACTAGCTCCTCTCCGCCCACCAGGTAATCCCCGGCCCGGCCTCCACCCATTCTCCCCCTTTCATTCCAGTTCAACGAGACCTGGATCAACAGCCTTGTGGACAACTGCACGGAGTACCACTGCCAGGCCAGGGACGGACCCCCTATGCTGACCCCAATGCCTGTGGTCTGCCCCGACGTGTCCCCCTGCAAGGTGTGTGTCTGGGGCTCAGGCTAGCCAGCCTGGCCTCCTGGCACAGAAGCCCCGCCCACACCACAGCCCACACCCACCCATTCCCAGAGTCCATCACCAGAGGCCCCGCCCGCCCACCAAGGAGCCCCGCCCACTCCAGCCCCGCCTCTGCCCCCTCCCCCTGCAGGGCGTCCTCAAGAAAATCGGCTGCTGCTACTCTTGTGTGCAAACGGGTAAGTCCAGGGTCAGCTTCCTGCCTCTCAGCACTGCCAGCTCCGCCCACTGACTCCTCCCAAAGTTGCCCGCCCCCGCCAGAACCTGCACCCCGAGCGGGAGGTGACGTGGGTCCTCGGAGACCTGCCCCCACTGCCTTTCCTCTGCGCAGATGCCTGCCAGGTCCACGCCAACATGACGGTCCTGCGACACCGGGGCTGCGTCGCCCAGACTGCCGTCAAGGTCTCCTTCTGCGAGGGCTCTTGCCCGCAAGTGTCCCGGTGAGCCGCCCGTGCCCTCCACCCCCGCCCCAGACGCGCGCATGGCCACCACCCGGTGCCCCACGTGACCGTCTTTAGCGGGACCCCCTGCGCTGGGGCTGAGGCCGGAGGGCCCAGCTTGCCACAGGGAAGAGGGAAGGGCCGCCCAGCAGGGCTGCAGAAACCCTGAGCCTCCCTAACCCCCGGCGCCAGGCCTGGGACAGCTGGGCGGGGCCACAGGGGTCAGAGCACCAGGGCTACCACGGGGAGGTCTGCCCGTGTTGGCGCCGGGCAGAATCTGCGCCTTCCCTAAGCCGGAGTGTCAGGGCAGAGCTGTTGGCAGAGTCCAACCCCCAGAAACCCAGGCCACGGCCCGCTGTGAGCCCAGGCAGAACGGCAGGAGGAAGAGTCTGGACCCGGGTGGACGGCCCAGGGCAGGTTCCCAGAGGAGGGGTCTGCCACGGGTGGCAAGTTTGAGGAGCTGGTTTGGGAAAGAGCGGGGCCTGGCTGGGGAAGGCTGGGGTTCTCAGGGACCCAGAGCGCTGTCCGGGCCAGTGTGAGCAGCCCTGCGCGCTCAGGGAGCCAGCCACTGTCTCCGGACCTCTGAGAGGCCAGGAGCCGGGCAGTGTGGGCGGGAGGGCAGGTCCTGAGGGCCATGCGTCTGCAGGTACTCCATGGAGACACAGGCCAGGCAGTGCAGCTGCAGCTGCTGCCAGGAGACCAGGACCCACCAGGAGGCGGTGATGATGCAGTGCCCCGATGGGACGGCCTTCCAGCACACCTACACCCACGTGGACGAGTGCGGCTGCGTCCCGGCCTGCGCGTCCTCGCCCCAGACTCTCGAGGAGAGCGCGCCCACCTTCCCGACCTTGGGGTCCACCGCTGTCTGACGTCCTGCGCCCCCCGGGCACCCCCCCACCACAGAAACCACGGGCGCCCACGCACGCCTTCCATGGGTGCTGCTGCCCCCGCCCTCTTTGCACTTGCCCCGGTGAAACCCGGGCCCTGCAGGGCGACAAGCGCAGTGGGGGTCGGCTTGAGGACCCGAGGTCCTGCCCTCAGAGCCCCTCACGCCTGTCTGGCCACCTCCCTGGCCATCAGGGTCAGGTGACTGTCATCTGAAACACGGGCACACCCAGGCTCGACCCCGCCGGCGTCAGGAGGCGGCGACGCTGTGGAGAAAACCGCACCCCCTGCTGCTCTCGGGCCCCACCGCGGCCTCTGTGCCCCTCGAAGGCCCCGGGGCACAGACCCCCACTGGCTACCTCCTACAGCGAACCACAGACTGAGGCCGGGCCAGGCAAGGCCGGCTGCCTCCAGGGAGCTGCATCAGCCAGGCTGGCTGCCTGCCGGTGTCTGGACCCTGGGCTGAGGCTACGAGGGCCAAGGGGCAGGCCAGGGAGGGAGTGGCCCCCACGGTACGCCCTGTGCTCACACAGCCCGTTTTGCAAATAAAGGCCGAGCATCACATACGCTTCCTGGTCCTGGTCTCTCTTCCCACCAGCTGCGTCCCTGAGCTCCCCCGCCGTCCGGGGAAGAGGGGTGGCCAGGCTGTCCCTGAACCCCGCCCCTCAGGCTCTTGCTGGAACCCCCAGGAGGGGCGGGCGGAGCAGGCAGCAAGGAGGCCCCCAGGGTCCGTCTCAGGCTTTGGGAGTTATCAGGCAGAGTCGGGGTGGCCCGAGGGCTCGGAAACACTGTCACCATGATTGCGAACATGAAGGGTTTAGAAGGAAGTTGTTCACAGGCGCAAAGACTGGATGAGCCTTTGGGGGGTCACAGTGTGTCCACGCAGGAGACCCTCCCCACGCTGTCAGCACCTCCTGCAGGCACTTGTCACCGGCCAGCCTGCCCCGTCTCTGCCCCTGATGTCTCCTCTCCACCAAGGGCAGGGGTCACTGCCTTTCTTTTGCGCTGTTCCATCCTGAGTGGAGAAAGCGGTCTGCACCAGGCGGGGCAGGACAAGCTGGGTGCGAGGGGCGGGTGGCAGGCCTGGCCTGACCCACCCGCATGGCACAGGCACCTCCCTGTGAGACAGGGGAGGCTGCCCCGCAGAGGGCAAGGCAGCGCTGGCTGCAGCCAAGCAAGGCCGGTGGGTGAGACGAGGGTCTTCGAGGCCCCGCACACCACAGGGCCTGCCTCCACTCTCAGTGCTGGGGCCCACCCAAGGTGCCTACCTGGGAACCAGTGACTCATGCTGTTCCCCAGGGGCTGCGGTCCTCAGCGCCCAGGGAAGGTGGGGGCTGGGGTCTCTTCGTGGCCTTTCCTACGTAACCACTAAGGTCTAGTCGGGGCAGGACCCCCCTGGGACTGGACTGGAAATGGTCCAGCAGGGCTGACAAGCTTACGGACAGACTGCAGTCAGAGCTGGCGGCCCCTCTCCGGCCGCCACTGGGGTCTGTGCACTCCCCCGTCTCAGTCTCATTTCCTGGACGACTGTGGCTGGGCTCTGCTCTGGCCTGAGTCTCCTAATTCACGAGTGAAACAGCAGCATTCCCTATGCTTCAGTCATTCTCAAGGCACAGCGTCTTCCTTAGAACTAAGCATGTTTTTGAGGCACCTGAGGACTGACATTTGCCACAGACCAGAGCTCACGTGTGTGAACGGTTTTTATCACTGACTGGAGCTCACATGTGTGAACTGTTTTCACTCATCGCAGACTGGAGCTCCCGCGTGTGAAGCGTCTTCACTCTCCGGAGACTGGAGCTCACGTGTGAATTATCACAGACCAGAGTTCACGCGTGTGAATTTTCACTCATTGCAGACCAGAGCTCATGCGTGTGAACTGTTATCACAGACCGGAGCTCACGTGTGTGAATTGTTTTTATCACAGACTGGAGCTCACGCGTGTAAATTGTTTTCACTCATCGCAGACCGGAGCTCACGCGTGTCAAGCGTCTTCACTCTCCAGAGACTGGAGTGCCTATGTATGAACTGTCTTCGCGCTCCGCAGGTCAGAGCTCACCTTGGAACCGAGGGTGCTAACATCCTCTGTAGGCTTGCTCCCTGCAGGCTCCGTGCCTGCACGCCAGGCTCCGTGCACACACTCTGAGCTCCATGCTCACACTCCAGGCTCCCGGGCAGAGTCCAGCCTCTGCCCTGTGCCTTCACTCACTAGTCTGCTGGTGACCGTTTCATCAACTGGCTTATTACAAGCCAGATTAAAGCGGAATAAAAATAGTAAATTCTCTTTGAAGAACTGGACTTCTCTGTTCTTACATAGATCATTTATTAAGTTAGAAGGCTGAAAGGTACAAACATATCTTACAATCAAAGAGGAATCTGGACCCTGGACCCCAACAGAATCATCTGAAACGCAAAGCTCCAAGGACCATTTCTGCAAACACCCGGCAGGGCTCCTGAAACGGGAGTGGGGTGGGGAGCCTGCTGTACACGCCTCTCCTCTCCGACACCAAGCAACAACGACCTGCGAGGCGCCCCAGTCCTGGGCCCGGCAGCCACAGACGCCGCGCTGAGTGCCCCCGAGGGGCGGCCTGGACGCAAGCACGGATGGGAACAGAGCAGCAGGGACAGCAGGGCCACCGGACGTCTCGAGGCCCCACAGATGCACCCTCCTCTGACCCAGTGCAGCAGCAGGCGTCCGCGACAAAGGACCCCGAGCTGGCTAGCAGGTCTCACCCACCCTGAAGCCAAGTCTCCTGTCCTTGGAGGCCTAGGCAGGGGGAGGCGGTGGTGGGGAGGCAGCGTGGGGCCGCCCGGGCTGGGGTCAGCCATCAGAGTTGCGCTGTGTGGTCACCGTGTTGCAGACAGCGTGCGGCTGTGCAGCCGCTGGTCTCACCCATCTACCGAGCGCCTGCGGCAAAGGCACCGGTGGTCTGAACCCCCCTCGCAGGCCTCCCTGCCGCCGGGCCGCCACGGGAGGGGTCTGGTTGGCTTGACCACTGGCCAGCTTCACGCTAAGCCTACGTCGGGAACAGGACTGGGGTCTGTCTGAGTCCTCGCTGCCTCAGGGTGGGGTCTGTCTCCATGTCCAGAGGCCGGGCAAGGCCTCCAGGCAGAGCGGCAACCGTGGCTGGCCTCACCGTGTTCTCGCTTCCACGGGGCTCCACCCAGCCGGCCCCATCCTCGGTGTCCACGGTCGGAGGCAGCAGGGTGCCGCCCACGCCGCAGGTTGCCTCTTGCCTCTCAGGAAGACCTCCCAGGGCCGGCGGTCACCATGCTGACCCAGCCTGGGGCCCAGCTTCCTACACAAGGTCGGCAGTGAGCTGAGTTCACAGAGACCTCTGATAGACGAGGACGAGGACTGGGTCTGCTCCCAACACCCATCTCACCGAGCTCTGCAGTCAGAGCGCGTCTGGGGGCGGCGACCCCTCGGGACATGGCATGGAGGGCGAGGCAGCAGGAAAGACTACGGGGCCGCGGGCTCAGGACGTGGCTGCAGACACCAGGCTGGGCCCAGGGCTCCGCGCACAGGCTGGGCCCCGAGGCAAGGCCCGCCCGACCCCAGCGAGGCGCCCAGGAAGACCGCCACGGGGAGGAGCGGAGCTTCTTGTCCTGAAGCCCTAACACGACCCACAGCAGCTGTTAGTGGGTTCTCTGTGCCTCACGTTAGTGTGTCTACCCAGGCAGGTGGCATCACGAGAGACCACCTGTCAACCCAGAAGGGGCCCAGCACCGAGGCCCTGCGGGGGAGCTGCTCCCAGGAGAGCCTCCCGGGAGGACGGCTGGCAGGAAGTGGGCGTGTGCACGGGACGCGCAGCCTCCACCCTTCAGGAAGCGGGAGGAGAGCCACTCCACCCGCCCTGACCACGTGGAGAACGGCTCCAAGAACCAAAACCACATGCATCCCAACGAGGGCGAGGACGGCAACACGGACGTCCGAGGAAGGGGCTATGCGGGGCGTGTTCACGGGGATCTGCTGGGGACAGTGCTCGGGGCAGCTGGGCGGGCGGGCAGGCGGCGAGACGGCGGGCATGTCTAGGACTCCTCGCCCATCTGGAGCAAGGAGTTGATGGCTGCGTCCCTGCTGCCCCGCTGGGCCTCCAGCACGGAGCGGATCACCTCCCGGTCCATGTTGGGGAACATGTCCTGGATAGCCTTCAGGTCCTCCTCGCGGCAGCGGGGCTGGGCGCTCACGGCTGGGGGCAGCGCCACGGGCACCACGCCGGGGCTGCACACGGCGGGCATCCCTGCAAGCAGAGGCGAGCTCAGCAGGCAGCCCCTCTGCTGCGGGGCCCAGGTCTTACCTGAGGTCTCCCCCACAACACGACCCCAGAGATCTCCCCCCACCCCCAACATGACCCCAGAGATCTCGGCCCCGGACATTACCTCTCAGATAGGCCAGACGCTCAGGAGAAATGGGGGTGAGCAGACCTCAGCCATTTACACCACGGGGGTCAACCCCTCCCACCACGGCCACCTGCAGCTGCCAACCCACCAACCCCAAGCACCGAGACTCCCCTGCCGGCCCCTCTGCTGGCGCTCCAGGACAGGCCTTCCCAGCTGGGCACCCAGTCCCAGTCAGACCCCGACGAGGAAGGAGACCCCACCGGGCCCAGCGTCCTGGGGACGGCAGTCCCGCCCCCTCCCCCCGCTCCACACGGGCAGCACGTGGGGCTCCGGTGTCAGCTCGCCACACCAGCCTCACCCCCTCACTCCTGTGTGGACGCTGAGAAGCTCAAGGCATCTCAGCTGCTGGAAGACTCAGACCTGGAGCCACGAGAACCCAAGTCAAAGCTCCGACTGTCTCGTGAGGAAAACAGACCAGCAAAAGGAAGGACAGTGCTGCTGAGGTCCCGCAGCTTCAGAGACAGCCCTGGCCAGACAGCGCTCGGAAGGGCGGAAGCGGCTGCAAAACTACCCTAGAAACTCAAAAGCACAGTCCCCCAACCACGCCCAACAGCTCACATGGTTTCCTTTCCTGTCTGAGCTCAGAAGACCTTAAAGGCAACTCAAAACCTTCCAAACCAAAACCAGCAGAAGAGCCGACAAGCACTGAGATACAGGGGTGCCGGCCGCAGGGGTGGGACCAAGCCTGCAATGGACACGGCTGCCTGCGGGGCCGGGCGCGCACCCGAGGCAGCCGCGGGGCCCAGCCCCTCCCTCCCACTCCAGCCCTCACTCTTCCCCGCACTCTGCTGAAGAGCTCAGAGGTTTCTCAGGGACACGGCCACCACCGTGCGCACAGCATCCTCGCATCCTCACCCGTCTCCCAGGCTCTGAGCCTCCCACGCTTGCGTCCCACCCCGTCCTACAGACGTTCATAGGCAGGGGGACTGAGTCACTTCCAATCAGAGCCTAGGAGGGAACTGACAACAGGCTGACGTGAAGGCACAGAAATCCAAGAGAGAAGCCACACGCTACTTGACTCTGCTGCACGTGAACCGCCGGCTCACAAAGGTGAGCACCACGAGAGGTCGAGAGCCGCGCGCGGGGAATGAACTCGACAGACGCAGGAAGGCTCGGGCGTGCAGCCCGTCCATCCAGCCGAAAGGACGTGACCTTGTGCTACAGCGCCTCAGAAATCATGCTTTCCCATCTTCACACGCTTAACTCAACTTCTTTGCGCTGACAGAGAAAAAAAACCCTACCCCCTATGCGTGCAGGAGAAGCCGACGCAAGACAGCGGACCCCCGGTTTGGGGAGGCTCTCCAGGCACTGCCTGCAGGCCAGGCCCAGCCTCTAGCTTGACACCCCACGCACCTCCCTCCTGCTCTGACGCCAGCCCAGGAGACACGCCGCGAGGAGGGCGAGGAGGGCAGACGCACCTGTGATGGGCACGTAGCCCACACCCTGCTGGTACACGGTGGGCATCAGGACCACGGGTTGAGGCGGCATCATCATGGCAGCCGGCAGCGACTGAAACACACCAAAGATGACCCCAGGGTCACAGCAGAACACGTCCCCCAGCCTCACCAAAAGCTGGGGGGGGGGGGGGAGGCAGCACCAGGCCTGGGGCCCCACGGTCGAGGCAGGGACGCGCCCTGTCCCCATCCTCAGACGCCCGTTCACACTGCCTCCCCACAGGCTCCTCTGCGGGCAGAGGACGACAACTCGGGTGGAAGGCGTCTGTCGTCAGACCTGCGGAACCATGACTGAGAGGTCATCAACAAAGGACGCTGCTCAAGGCTGTAAGCCGGAGCGCAAGTTTCAGGCTCAAACCCCTGCCGTCCCAGGACAGCCTCTCTCTGGCTGCAGTTAGTTAAACACGGCAGCAGCGTCCCATCCACATGGAAGCGTCTGCTGAACAGGTAGCATGTACCCAGCAGAAACGTGCTGATGTGGGAACCCGCAGTACCTGGTCCAGTGCCAGGAGGGGGTGAGCAGGTACCAGCGCGGTGGCCCCGAGGCTGGGGGTCCGCCGGCCCAGGTCCCCCGCCCCGCCCCCGCGCGGGGAGCACCGGGGCAGGGGCGGCGGCCTCACCGTGTACGACAGCACCAGGTTGATCATCCCCTCCTTGTCGTCGCCCTGCCGCCCGCTCAGGCTGTACCACTCGTCCACGACCTTGCCCTGCTTCAGTGCCTCAGGGATCGTCACGTGGGTCCAGGCGATGCGGTCATCCATGGAGAAGGCCCGCTGGGGGAGACGGGAGAAGGCATGTGACCCCGGAGCCCCCAGGGCCCTCCCCCCGCAGGGTGGGCACAGCACGGAGCACCCGCCTCGCTCCCCTCCTGCGGGTCCACACGGAGGGAGGGGGCTCCAGTGAGCCGCCACCAGCGCCTGCACCAACCCGCGGGGCCAGACCCCCGCAGACACGCGCTCCCCTGAACCACGCCTCCCCCCCGCCGCTCCACCCCAATCCCTGAGGACCGCAGCCTCTCCCAGCCCTGCCGCCCACCCCACTCTGAGCCAGCCTCAGAAGGGCTGGGGCACGTGGAGGGCCAGGCTGAGAAGGGCCTGGGGCTCCCGACACCCCAGGGACACTCAGGAGGCTCCTGCCATTCCCCCACAAAGAGGCCAGTGCCCACCCTGCCAGGGCCTGACCGTGTCAGCCCTGAGCCACGTGCGGACAGCAGTGCCTGGCCTGACTGGTCAGGCGACGTCCACACTCGACATGGTGGTGACGCGTCTGAGTGTAGGTTCCAGAGACTCTGGGGGCACAGAGTGCCTGTGACACCACAGCACCGTGCCTGCACACACGCCCGGCGTTCTGGAGCAGCCGGGAGCCTGCGCCGCAGCGGCCCGTGCGGTGCCCACCTCGTCGAAGATCTCCAGGTAGAAGGAGTCCACGCCCGGCGGCACGGTGCACTGGATGACCTTGTTCCAGCGCGGGTTCTTGGCGCCGTTGTGGGCCGTGGGCGTCTCGTACACGGCGTAGCCCAGGCGCAGGCGGCAATAGGGGTCCATGCGGGTCATGCCGTAGTTCTTCGCCAGCTTGGCCTGAAACAAAGCCGCCGCGTGAGACGGGGCCGCAGCCGTGAGCCTGGGAGCCTCCCCGCCACCCACGGCTTCCAGGGCGCTCTGGGTGCTGGCCCACAGGACACGGCCACCACTGTGCTGTCGGCCCTCCACAACCACAGGTCCAAAGTGAAAGAGAAAGGCGCTGGACCAGGAAAGAACATTCCAGAAACTTCCAAAAGCAAAACCTGAATCTGCCACACCAGCAACTGGGTTTACAGCCTGGTACCGTATGACAACTGAGCTCACGTGGCGTGTTCGGGGTGCTAGGTGTCATGAGTAACCCAGGGATGGCTCTGAGTACATGGGATCTGTGCAGGCCACGTGCAAACCTGCACTGTTTCAGGTAGTGGCCTTGAGCATCCTCAGACTGTGCTGTCTGTGGGGTCCCAGAGCCCGTTCCGAGGACAACTGTGCTTCGGGGCCCAGGAACGAGGAGGTGGTCTGGGCTGGGCCCAGCGTCTCAGGACACACCCGCTGCTGGGCGGGGCTGGGTCCCCCCAACTCCTGGGGAGGAGGGTGGAGAGGGCAGGCGGTCCTGGGACAGAGTCTTGAGCCCCGGAGAAGCAGGGGTCGGGGGCCCCCTGAGAATCGAGGCCTGGCCAAAGCCTTCTCTGTCTCCTCAGACAGCGACCGTGCCGGCCCCCTGACCAGGCAGGACTCTCTCAGCAGTGACTGACCCTGCCCAGTGCCCGGGGGGGCCGGGAATCCGCTCCGAGGGCCTGATCCCCTGGAGCCCACGCCTCATGGTGACCAGGGTTGGCGCCCTGGTTCCTGCTGAGCAACGGACAGACTCCAGGAAGCACCCTGGGGCCTGAGGGCAGGCCCATGACAGCCAGAGGAAAGGGGACTTTCCGTGGTGCTGGAGAAACGCTCTTATCACAGGGGTGGACACACGTGTCAAGAGGTCACAGAAACAAAAGCACGTTACTTCAAACCAGTGCGTCCTGACACGTATATCACACTCAACAGGCCGATTCTTTTTAAAAGCCCCTAGAGCCTGCGGCCTGTGAGACGCCATCTCTTCCCGACGAAGGCTCTGTGGAAGCCCCGCCCATTGGGAGCCTCCTTGCACCCCTCTCGGGCCGACACCCCCTGAGCTCTGGCGCGCCTGCCCGCGATCATGCCCCAGAGCCGCCCCTCCACGCAGGACCAGCTGGCCCACCTCCAGACACATGCCTCGTGTCACCGCAGGACCTCCCCCTGAAGTCATCTCTCAGCCTCAGGCACATCCTCTCAAGCACCCTCGACTGAACGCGTCCGACACTGAAGCGTGGCTCTCCTCCCCACCTGCTCCTGCCGTCTCCCCGTTCTGGCCACTGCCCACCACCCCTGGTGCCGGCGACAGGCCGCGGGGTCACACACCCTCCTCCCACCCCAACCTGAGGGCTCTCGAACTGGGCTGGACCCCCCCAGGAGGCCAAGCGCGGGGCCTTCCAGCCTTGCCCACGACCTTCCTGACACAGAGCCCGAGGGAGCCCTAACCCAGCCCGGGGCGCGCCGTCTGCTTCCCACTTAGTTGCTCCACGCTGCTCGCTGCCCCCCATACCCCACCCTTGCCCCCACCCCAGGGGTGGGGACTCCAGTTCAACCTACGCTCTCCACAGTAGCCTCAGGGCCGCCCACTGCTGCCCCCAACCCTCAGCGTCCGCGCTCGGCCCCACGGGCTCTGAGGGCCACGCCCACCTGCACCACGGTGACGCTGAGGCGGCCCACGGTGCCCAGGGCCCCTCCGTACTGCAGCTGCTGCGCGGCCTGTGCGTCCAGCTGGATCTGCTGCTGCTGCTGCGTGGGCGTGATGCGCAGGAAGTCCTGGGGCAGCTCCCCGACGTACACCTGCGGGACCACGGCATCAGCGCGGGGCCGCCCGCCCTGGCCCGGCCCCCTGCTGCACCACGCGGGTCTGGGGCTCCAGCCTGCAGGCCCCCTAGGCCTGTGCTCCCGGGGGCAGGGCGCCCAGCACGTCCCTGCCTGAAAGCACATCTCGCATCCTCGCCAGGGCTGCAAGCCGCTCTCAGGCCTCAGATGCGCTTGTTGCGTGTTGGCGGTCCCAGCCGCAGACCAGGACCATGGCGAGCACGGCCTCTCCACCACAAGCTGTTCACTGGGTGAAGCCTGAGGCCCAGATGCCCTGAGACTCGGAGCAGCCTCTGTGCAGACGCCTCGGGAGAACAGCTCACACACAGAAGCGCCCTGGGGACCAAGAGAGCCGGCAGAGTGACCAGCAGAGGCCACGGGACCCGGCCCTGGAGAGGAAAGGCGGCGGGAGGGCGCCGGCGCCTGGACACACACCCACGCGCGGAGAGTGTGCGGTCTGACGGCGACAACTCCAAGGAGACCACAGGAGACCGAGCTCGGGCCAGCTGGGCTCCGCCGGGGCGGTGAGCATGGAGAGACACCCCCCAGGGCAGGCGGCCCACCCCCCAGATGCTCAGGAACCTGGACCCCCCGCCTCTGCTCTCTGCCGGGTGGCACAGTGCAGCCAGGGCCAGGACCCACGACAGAACCAGGGCCATAGCCCCCCTCGGTGCCCAGAGCGCAAGGGCCCCAGACCCCTGCGCAGGGACCCGAAGAACGTGGCGGCTTCAGGGAACACAGGAGAGAAGACCCTGCATGTCACGGTGAGCCCTGGCAATTGCGTTTATGGACAGTGGCTGCCAGGGACCACCAGACACTGCCAGACGCCAAGGCTCCCGCGAGGCTGACCAGACGGCATGGGGTGGGCGTCCAGACGGCACCCACCTGCCTGGGAGCGCACCTGCCGGCTCTAGGGTGCCCTCACTCCTGCTGGCGCTCACCCCAGAACCAGCACCCATACAACGAAGAGAGGCCCCGAGAGTGTGACGCCAATGGCGGGACAGACGGGAACTGTGGGGGCAGAGAGGCCCTTCTGATGGGCACTCTCGCCACTGTCCCCGGTGGCCTGCTCCCTGGGGACACCGGGCTCCGCTCCGCATCCCCCAGCTCCGCTGCCCCAAGGCCCAGCGCAGGGCGGGGCCCAGGCGCCCCGGAGCCCACGTTGCCAGGAAAGGCTCAGCACCTTCCTTCGCTCCCCAAGGCGCTGTGGGGTGCGTCTCCTGGGCGGTGGCGCAGCAGAGCAGGCCCCAGCCTGGGCCCCGGGAGGCAGGCCACTTGTGACACCCTGCGGCCGCACCCCTCGGGAAGGGCTGAGACACCCGGAACACACCAGTTCCCAGGTCCACGGCGCCAAGACCAGACCCCGTGTGCCCACAACACACCTGCCAAGAGCCCTCGGGCCACTTGCTGCCGTGTGCCCATAGCCCCGCCTTGGCCTGCCCAGCGCTTCAGCCCTGACTCCCATTGACCATGCCCGCTGTCCTTCAGAGCAACCGCCCACCCAGCCCTGAGGAGCCCGCGGGGAACAGGCCACGCGGGGCCAGGTGATGGTCAGGAACGGCAGCTCCGCTCCTCCAGCCCGTGTGCCCTGCCGTGAGCCAACTCCCGGGGCTGTGCACCCCCTTCACCGTCCTCATGCTGGTTCTGGGTCTGCACAGCCCCCACAGGAGCCACTGGACAGCGGGCCAGGCTCAGGCCTGGCTGGGGGGCGGGGGGGGGTCGTCACAGCCGAGAGCTGGTGCAGCAGCACGGAACCCAGAGACTCCCAGTCCAGGCAGCTGCCCACCTGCAGGCGCCATGGGCGGCAGAGGCCTGAGTCAGCAACGGGCCAGGGCAGGCCCTGGGGGCTCCCTGCCCCGGGGTGGCCGATAACGGCCCCGCCAGCCGGACAGCAGCCTCAGCGGCCTGTGGGGAGGAGCAAGCCACACACACCCCACCCCCGGGAGGTCACAGGACGTGCCCGCTGAGGCCTGCGACCCCCACCATCACCACCCGGGTCACTGCAGCCACGGCGTGGGTCTCCGTGCCGCTCACCCTCCCTGCCCACCCCACCGTCCTCCTAGCTCAAGGAAAGAGAAGCAAAAACCTGGAAGCCACCAAAGGGAAGGCGGGTACCACCAGCGCCTCCTAACCCGGCTGAGGAGGGGGCGGCTCCCAAAGGGCTCCATGGAGCCCCCAGCCTTGCCCTCTGCCAGGTGTCATTGCGAACAGCCCCGTCCTTCCCGGAGGCCAGCTCTCCTCCCCTGCCTACCCTGCTGCTGCTGCTAAGGTGCTTCAGTCGTGTCTGACTTTGTGCGACCCCATAGACGGCAGCCCATCAGGCTCCACCGTCCCTGGGATTCTCCAGGAAAGAATACTGGAGTGGGTTGCCATTGCCTTCTCCAACGCATGAAAGTGGAAAGTGAAAAGTAAAAGTGAAGTTGCTCAGTCCTGTCCGACTCTCAGCAACCCCATGGACCGCAGCCTACCGGGCTCCTCCGTCCATGGGATTTTCCAGGCAAGAGTACTGCAGTGGGGTGCCATCCTATCCTGCAGGCCGCCCCAACTTCCTAAACAGCCCAGACTCGGACAAGCCATTGAAGCCCAAGCGTCTGGCTGTACCGGCCCTGCGGACAGTCCACACAAGCCCCAGACAGGGGGCCGAGAGGAGGCATTAAGTGAGCATAAGGACACCAGAGGGCGAGCGCGAGAGACGGCACCGCCGGCCACATGAGCACCAGGCCACGCCGCTGACGGACAGCGAGCGGCACCGGGGGCTCGGCAGGGAGCTCCAGCGCCGCTCACGCCGCTCAGGACCTGGCGCAACTGACACGGAGCACCCCGCGCACACTGCATACGCCGGCCGCCACAGGCTGTGGGGCGGCAGGGCCGGGGCAGACGGGCGCCGCACTGCAAGGTCTCAGCTCCGCCGCAGGTGCGCATCTTCCCAGCCAGACGTGGGGCAGTCGCAGCGCCCGCAGGGCTCGGGTCCCAACAGAAGAAAGGCAGCCGCACAAGGCCCCACTGCTGCCCAAGGGGGGACGGCGTGGCCGGCTCAGGCGGCCTTGGGAGAAGACGCCGCCTCCGCAGCAATCTGAAGGCAGGACGGGGCGGCACGCAGGGTCTGGGGAGGTGCGGGGCACAGGCCTGGCTAGGAGCCAGGGGGGCAGCTCTAGGGACAGTGGGGAGGTAGCCAAAGCCGGGCAAGCAGGGAGGGCAGGAACATGGAGTGCAGACAGGTGCCAGGAGCACCGGGCTCTGACTCGGATCCGAGGAGGGGGGCAGAAGGGGACGGGCAAGGGGCTGCTCGCACAACGGGCTCTGCCTGGGGCCTGGCCCCAGGGGTGGCAGCGGGAACCCGCTGGCCAGGGGAGGCAGGTGTGGAGGTGCCCAGGCTGAGAAGGAACCGGCTCTGGGTCTGCTCAGAAGGCAGAGCCGCACGAGAGCCTGCGGGTGTGCGCGAGTTTCCGGTGGGAGCCGCAAAGGGGCTGGGGCTGCCGCCTGAGGCGACGGGAACATCAGCGAGGGCCCCAGGGAAAGAAGGAAATCCCCACGAAGAGAGACCCCCGGCAGGGAGGGACGTCGCACCTGTGTCCACAGCTGCAGCCCTTTTCAGAGGCCCCAGAACAAACCCCAGACAAGTCACCACCCGAGTCCCCCTCCCCACCTGCTCACTCCCACGCCCCACAGAATGCAGGTGGGCTCTGCCCCTGGGGCCTTCCCACTGTGACAGGCAGCGGCCCCTCCCGTGCCCCACTGCAACCCCGCCCCGGCTCCTGTCCAGCTTGGGTAGCACCATCGGCGCGGGCAGGGCGAAGGATGCGCAGATGCGGGCGCCCGAGCAGAGGGGGTCTGCTGCCGAGGCCACACGGGCCCCTTCTCATCCGGAGAGAAGGGGACCGGGAGCTCAGAGTCCCAGATACCACACAGACCTTTCAGGAATCAGAGAAAGCAGGACGAACCATCCATCTGAACAAACACGAGCTCATCAAATAACACCCCTCCTGGGAGGAAAGCAGAGGTCACCGAGGCCGCCTGCTGCCCAGGAGGGCCGTTACAGAGACGGACCTGAGAGCCCCCAGGGCCGCACGGTGACGTCCCCAGGAGGACTGCAACGAGAGAGAAGGACGATGTGTTTCAAACCAGCAGAGAAGGAAAATGGAACGAATGAACCTGGGTTAGCGACTCCACCAGGAGGCAAGGAGAGAAGGAGAAAAGCAAGCAAACAGAAGCACGGAAGTGCTGGGAACAAACGGCGCGTGTGACTCTGCACGCAGACGCGCACACTCCCGTCAGAGGGCGAAGACCGGGCGCCGCGTGCGCGCTGCTGACGGCAGGCCCACCCGACACGCGCAAGTCCCAGAACAGGAGTCTACCAGGCAGACACTCCCTGAAAGCAAGCTGGCATCCCTCATCGCGGCAAGCCAAACAAGAAAGGCCTGTACACGGCCAGCAGGGTCACCACACGCAACAAGGTCTGACTCACAGGAAGACGGGGCCTTCTCAGCCCGGAAGCGCTCCTAACTCAGCCGCAGAGAATCCAGAGCAGAGCTCGTGGGGCCTGGGGAATCGGGACACGGGCCAGCTGGGCGGAGAAGCCACCCCTCGCCCAGGACTTGGGCCAGAGGGATGGATTCACCTGGCGAGAGCGGGCCATTGGAGCAAGAAGGGAGCTCGGGCCAGACTCCAACCGAGAGAGAGAGAAAGCCACGCGCCAGCCCAAAGAGAAGAACCGCCCCTTCCTTTGAATACTGCAAAGACAGAGCAAGGCCTGAGCCTGCATCTTGCCTTCTATACAGACTGTACTTAAGGACAACTAGACCTCACCTATACCAACAGGCCCCCCAAAACCAAGCAATAAAACTCAAACACAACTCCCTGCCACCCCTGGTGGGTCACAGGCTCAGCAACAGTCATCAGTTCGTGCGAGGCTGATGACCTGGCTGTCACAGGCCACACAGCGTCGCCCGACAGCTCACCCTCAAGCCTCATGAGGGAAACGACAGAAAGGGGCTGCGCTCACCAGCCCGCATCTCCCAAAGCTGGGCAAGTGGCCCTCACTGCTCCCGTCAGCCTAGAGTCTGTGGACACACAGCAAGGCTCAGCCTCTGAGCAAGCCTGACCGCTGCCCGCCGAGCTGGCCAGCAGCACGGGCAGCTGCAGCGACACATGCCACAAACCTCCTCTGAGCCCCACACAGTTGCTCCCGTGGGCGCCCATTCACGCTTTTCATCCTCTGTGGACCAGAAAGAGACACAGGGTGGAGAAGGCAGTCAGGAGGGAAGTGCCAGGGCCACTGAAAGTGGGCGGACAGCAGAGGGCGGGCAACCCTCAGCGGCCACTCGGGTAAGCTATTCTGAAGACACAGATAGCACGGCTTCTGGAATGTAAGTCAATTCCCAGCTCCTCAGGCTCCCTGTTCAGGGACAGAGGGAATCTCCCCAAGTGGGCAGGCCCACTTCTGCCTTCATGTGCCCGGGGACCCTGCCCATCCGTCCTTCACCAGGCGCCGGAGGAGACAGTCAGACTTCAGAGTCAGCCCGGGTCCCCTGGTCAGTGACCCTGGGCTGAGGCTGAGTGCTGCCTGTCCTGTGTGAGCCAGGCTGGGACCCCCGGCAGAGGCTGGCCCTTGGGCGTGCCACCCAGCCGGGACTCAGCGCATCCGCAGGCCTCCACTGCACCAGGCACACACAGGACAGCCCCCGCCAAGTCCATGCATCCTGGCAAGGGAAGAGGTCTCCACCAGACTCTAGTAACCGCAAAAGGAAGGGCTCCCCAACGCCGATAACTGGAGAGGAAGCCTCTCCAAGTGCCGTTCACCCACGGGGGATAGGCTGGTGGGGAGACGTAGAACGAGAGGGTAGGTACCAGGCAAAAGCTCTAGAAAACACAGAAAGCACACTCTAGTGACCCCCCGCCCCCCGGCACAGGCACCCCCCTCAGGAGCTCCCGGCCTCAAAGCAGTGGCTCTCCCCCCCTCTCCAGCTCTGCTTTCCACGCTCCCCTTCCCTTAAGTCTCGGTCAGACGTGCTTCCTCCACAACCCTACTCACCCCACGCCCTGGCCCAGGGAGGCTGCTGCTCACCACGATTCCAGGTCAGACCTTCAGGCCCAGGCCTGGCTCCTCTGTGAGCCGTGCTACCCAAGACACCGAGAGCGCCTGCACCGAGGCCAGCACGCCCGAGGGCCGGAGCCCCCAGCTGCTCTGGCCCTGACCAAACCTCAGGGCATGAGCTCGGCCCCTGAGGAGCACCCCTCACACCCCTGCCAGTCCACGCGTGGGGCCCAAGTCCCTGACAAGAGAACGTGCCAGTCGTCCGGGTCACTGGGACCTCAACAGCACAGGCCTCACATCAAGACACCCTCTGCCGCCTGGGCCCTGTCACAGCCCTACCTCAGCGCAGGGCCAACATCCCTCTGGACTAGAGGAGGCCCGCCTTCACCACGCGCTCCCCTCGCCTGGGTCCCAGCAGGCCTGCGCATGTCTGCCTGCGGATCCCGCCTGACGAAGGCACAGAGCTCCCAGCAGGTCTGACCCGGGACAGAGCCGACACCCGTCCCTGCCCCAGGGGAATGATCGATCTGTGCCCCTGTAGAACGGAGGAAGTGCCGACGCTCAGCCTGCTCCAAGCCACTGTGTGCGGTGAAGACAGAGACGGGAAGCCAGGGGCCAGAATCCGCCCTACAGACTCTGGGACCTTTCCACACGCATGTCTGTCACGAAGCCCTGTTACGTCCCATTCAAACGGTCAGAAAGAGCACCTGTGCCCAAAGGGCTTCCAACAAGACCTGCTTTCCTCAAACTCAGAAAGACGCCGTGTGGATAGATTCGTCTCCCGCTGGCAGAGACACAGACAAGATCTGTCCACCCTGGCGGGAGGGTGAAGAGCCGGGGCTGCGGGGACTTCCCTGGTGAAGCCACATCAAACCATCAACCAGAACCTTGTCCCAGCTGAAGGCTCTGACTGTGATTAAAACAAACCAACCTCACCGCTCACGGTCAGGCACCCCAACCCAGTCTGAACGGGGGCTAGAGGCGACTCCCCAGGAGCCAAAGCCTTGCTCTTGGAGAAGGACACAGCAGCCCGCAGGAGACAGGACTCCAGGGCCAGGGGCAGAAGAGGGCTTCCAGCTCAGGCCCCCTCATGTGTTACCAAAGGAACCGAGGGACACAGCTGGGCTGGACCCTCCTTCATCCAAGCCTGGCCGGGTGGCTCCTCTACAGACGGACACTCTAGGCACAGGGTGTTGCCTCCTCCCAGGGACCCAGCGGGTGCCGAGCCTGCCCGACCCCGGGGCCCGCCGGTGGGGGCGGGGCCCCCTCCACCCGGGGACGCAACGGGCGCCGACCCTCCCCCATCCAGGGGACGCAACGGGCGCCGACCCTCCTCCTCCCGGGGACGCAACGGGCGCCGACCCTCCTCCTCCCGGGGACACAACGGGCGCCGACCCTCCCCCACCCCGGGGAACCAACGGGCGCCGACCCTCCTCCTCCTGGGGACGCAACGGGCGCCGACCCTCCCCCATCCCGGGGAACCAACGGGCGCCGACCCTCCTCCTCCCGGGGACGCAACGGGCGCCGACCCTCCCCCATCCCGGGGACGCAACGGGCGCCGATCCTCCTCCTCCCGGGGAACCAAAGGGCGCCGACCCTCCCCCATCCAGGGGACGCAACGGGCGCCGACCCTCCTCCCCGGGGAACCAACGGGCGCCGACCCTCCTCCCCGGGGAACCAACGGGCGCCGACCCTCCTCCCCGGGGAACCAACCGGCGCCGACCCTCCTCCTCCCGGGGACGCAACGGGCGCCGACCCTCCCCCGCCCCGGGAACCAACCGGCGCAGACCCTCCTCCCGGGGACCCAGCGGGCGCCGACCCGCCTCCTCCCCGGGAAAGCAACGGGCGCCGACCCTCCCCCGCCCCGGGCGCCCAGTGAGCGTGAGGCCTCGTCCTCCCGGGGACCCGCACGGTGCGCGGCCTCTCCCTGCCGGGGACTCCCTTCCGCTCGCACGGAGCCCGGCGTCGGCCTGTGCCCGAAGGCCGCGGAGCCCGCCCCCGCCGGAGCCTACCGGCCCGCGCTGCGTGCTGACGGTGGTCGCCATGGTCCGGCCGGCCCCGCGCCGAGCCCACCAACAGCCGCCACAGCCGCCTCAGTCAGCTGACGGCGGCCCCGCCCCCGCCCGGACGCAGGCGCAGTGCGCGCCGCCGCTTCCGGCTTCTCGCGCAGGCGCGCGCGCTCCCGCCGGGCGCCTGCGCAGTTGCGCCCCCCGCGCCGCGGCCCCGGGCAATGGCTCCCGGGCCGGCGGTGTGCGCTTGCGCGCTGGGGCGCGGCGGGCGGCCGGGCGCGGCCGGCCGGGGCGGGTGGTGACGGGAGCCGCCGCGGCTGCCGCGCCCCGCGAGTGGCCGGCGTGACCCGGTGCGGCCGCGGCCTTCCGAGTGTTCGGGCGGTGAGGCCGCGCGATTCCCCTGCCGCCCGCCGGCCCCTCGGCACGGTGTGCCCGACGCTGCTGGCCGGGCGGTCTCTGGAGTCTCCACGCGGCCCTGCGCTTTTCCATCCAAGGCGGCTCCCCCGGGCCTGGCGTTCTGCTCCCGACACAGGCGGTTCCCAGGCGGCCGCCTGAGACAGCCGCTGGCCACTCCAGTCCGCCGCGCGGATTCCCCCCCGGCCAGTGGCCACCCTCTCGCCCCCGAGCTGGAGCGCCGCGTCCCCCTCGCGCCACAGCCTCGGGCGCCCGCCAGTCGCCTCTCCCAGATGGGAAGTATGAAGAAGCTTCCAGATGGCACCCAACCCACAGCGAGACCCCGCGTCCTTAAACCTTACCCGGAATCACCTGTAAAAGCCCCCATCCTACACGGGGTCCCCCTGTGCGCCCCCAGGGTGTCTGGTCTTACTGGTCTGCAAACCAGTGAGAACCCCAGCTCGTCGAGGTGCAGGCGTTCCCGGTGGCCTGCCTGGAGGGCACTGTCACACCCGAGGCTTGAACCGTCCTTTCCCTGCTGTGTGCCTCCTAGAACCTTCAGAAGTAGCCAGCCCACTGCGCGGGCTTTGCAATCCCGCATTTGCCCAAGCGACTGGCTACCCACTCGCACGGCGTCCCATGCCGCCGCTGGTGATCATTTTAGGAATTGGGATGTCCCTTGTCCCTGGATGACGCGGGCTCCTGGTACTCGATTTCCCTGGGCAAGGACTTTATCCACACACTCATCAGATAGATGTGCACCTCAAGGCCAGCATCCCATTTAGAGCCTGTTTCCTGGGGTCACTTCCGGTGACAATTATAGTATCAGTCAGGGTCCCAGCAAGAAACAGCCGGTGTTCTCAGGAAGAACACTGCAGAGATTTCAGCAAATGTCCTGTTTACCAAGAAAGGGTGAAGTGAAAAAGCAAAGCATGAGAGACTTTTAGTCTCAGGGAGCTTTTCACTACTCCTGGCCTGGAAGAGAAGGAGGGAGCAGAGGTCAGGAAAAGAGGCTTCCTCAGCAGACGGGGAAGTCACTGCCAACCACAGGGCTGTGGGAGGGGGCCTGGGGACACGAACCCCTGGCCTCTGTCCTCCCATCTCTGATCTATACAGTGTCTGCCATCAAGCTAACCGGGAGATCCATTCTGTAGACAGAGACACAGAGAGGTAGAGAAAGGTGGAGAGATCTGGGGAGGCCAGCCAGAAACTAATCTACATGTGTGTCTAAATACCTCAATAGCGGGTGGGAAGGAGAAAGTGGGAGGAATGGAGAGAGCAGCTTGGAAAAATATACACTGACATACGCAAAACAGACAGCCAGTGGGAATTTGATGTATGACTCAAATTGAGGAACTCCAACTGGGGATCTGTGACCACCTAGAGGGGTGGGAGATGGGAGGGAGGCTCAAGTAGGGAAAACACAATATTGCAATTATCCTTCAATTAAAAATAAATATCCTCAATAACCAGGGGACACAGTTTTGTAAAACATCATTGAAAAGAGCAACAACAGAATAGATGAGACAAAACTGCAGCTTTTATGAGTGTTAAGGAAAAATAATAAAATTTTATTAAAACACATTAAGACCTGAATAAGTTGGGAAGCTCTATACCATATCCATGGATAGAAAGGCTTAATGTCAGAAATAAGTCAATTGTCCCCCAAATTGCCCTACAAAAGAAATTGTCATTAAAACCCCTACAGGGTTTTTTTCTTTTTTTTTTTTTTAAAGACTATTTAGCAAGCTGATTCTAGAATCTGTATAGAACAAAGGCTGGATGTTAGCCAAGACATTCCAGGAGAAGGAAGAGAAGAAGCCGGAGACAGGAGGAGACTGTTCCAGAAGATGGCACATGTATTCTAAAACTATAGTAATTGAGCCTGTGACATAGATATGGGGATAGACAAGTTCACCAATGGAACAAAATACAAAAACTTGGTTTATGAGGGTGTTGGCCCTGCTGAGCAGTATCTTGTAGTACATGTACTAAAACAGTTGGCTGTACTTGGGGAAAAAACTTGTGATTCGACCCCTACCTTATGCTGAACAAAAAAGCAATTTCTAATGGAATTGATGCAGTATCTATGCCACGTTTGTAAAGGATAAAATCAGAAAAGGCTGCCACTTTGCCTCTGATAGATGTGGGAAGGTTCGAACAGAAGTTGAGGCGTCGGGAGAGACACTCGGTAAGACAAGCACCACCTGGCCACCGGGCACTGACCACATATCCTTGAGAAAGGCAGAGGGAGCTGATGGGCAGAGAAAGTGAGAGGTGGGCCAGAAAAGGGGTTTCAACCCTAGAGTGGGCATGAGAACCACAGCAGGGTGCTATCAATAGTAAGTTGTCATCATGGAGCTTTACAGAGTGAAGTTGTGGGCCGTAGAGCTGGGCAGAGAGGACGTCTCTGGCAGGAGAACTGAAGAGGGGGCAGAGCTGGAGGGCAGGGTCCTGCCAAGTGTATTTCTGTAGAAAGTGTTAACTCTGAAGGGAGTTCTAAACACCAGCTGCTCCACCTAACTGCCTACGTTTGCTCAGAGACCCAACACTTAACATCCAGGGCCGAGACCCTGAATGTCACCCGAATGACGGCATCAGCCTGTGGAGCCCTCGCTGTGCCCAGCCCATCCGCGTTGCCATGGCAGGGAAGCCCTGCTTGGCCTTCTGTGTCCAGGTTTCGCCTCATAGTGGCCCCCACGGGCCCCAGGATTCACGGAGTGTCCCGATGTACCTAGAGCCCCCCATGGTGTTTTGTACGTCTCTGGGTGGATTCTTGATAAGACTGAAGATAAATGACACCTTTGCATGCTTCAGAGGCGCCAGGTATTGATCTAAGTGCTCAGCATTGTTTACCTATTCCATCTACAGTACGGTCCCACGGGGCACATGCATTTGTTATCTGCCTGACAAAGGATAACAGGCAAGTGAAGGATGAAAATGTTTACCGTTGTCTAAAACCAACGAATAATTAATATCCACAATATGGAAACTGGCCCCACCACCTCATGGCAAATAGATGGGTGAAAAATGGAAACAGTGAGAGACTTTATCATCTTGGGCTCCAAAATCACTTCAGATGGTGACTGCAGCCATGAAATGAAAAGACACCTGCTCCTTGGAAGAAAAATTATGACCAACCTAGACAGCATATTAAAAAGCAGAGACATTACTAACTTTACTAGCAAGGTCCATCTAGTCAAAACAATGGTTTTTCCAGTAGTCATGTATGGACGTGAGAGTTGGACCATAAAGCAAGCTGAGTGCCGAAAAATTGATGCTTTGGAACTGTGGTGCTGGAGAAGACTTTTGAGAGTCCCTTGGACTGCAAGGAGGTCCAACCAGTCCATCCTAAAGGACATCAACCCTGAATAGTCATTAGAAGGACTGATGACGATGCCCAAGCTCCAATACTTTGGCCACCTGATGTGAAGAGCTGATTCATTTGAAAAGACCTTGATGCTGAGAAAGATTGAGGGCAGGAGGAGAAGGGTGACAGAGGACGAGATGGTTGGATGGCATCCCTGACTCAGTGAAGGTGAGTTTGAGCAAACTCCGGGACATAGTGAAGGACAGAGAAGCCTGGCACTCTGTAGTCCGTGGGGTTGCAAAGAGCTGGACCCGACTGAGCGACTGAACAACCAGATGATAAACGGACAGATGTTGTGAATTCAAAGAGGGGAAGCCCAAAGGCTTGGCAGGTAAGGGAAGGGCTCTCAGGCTCGCAGCGAGTGAGAGGAATAGACCAGTGACGGGACATCAGAAGAGTAGCCTTTGGTGGGGAGGGAGACCAACGGCTGGTGAAAACTGAGCCGGGGCCTGGGGTAGGAGTCGGCCTGGCTCTGGGGCTTCGCAAGCTAGTCACGCCCAGGAGCGCTCTCCAGAGCTCCTGTTCTGGAGCCTCCCCAGCTAACCCGCAAGGGACGCACTCAGGCTGTTTGCTGTGTAGTTGCTTGTGCAGCAGAGCTGGCAACCTAATTGCCCGTCGTCAGGGGAATCTGATGCACGCACACTCCCGTGCCGCACAACAGGGAGAAACAACAAGGTAGATGTCTGCAGAACAGCTCGTATGAGTGTTTAAAATCCACACCAAATAATTAAGCAGCAGTTTTCAAGACACAGGACATCAGGCAACCTAGGTCAGTGGTCCGTGTGGGATGGGGGCACTAGGATGGCTCTGTTCACTGCCCAGAGAGACAACGCAGGCCGCCACGCCAGGAGGGTGACCAAGGCTCAGGGCAGGGTCTCCTTGGGTTGAGGGGACTTGGCCAGGGTCCGAGGAAGTGGGCAGGCTGGCATTTGCAGAGCGGAGACCCTGCAGAGACGGGACTGCCGTCTTCAGAGGCTCCCCTGGAGCCTTCAGCTGAGTTCAGACCAGAGCAGGCACGGGATGAACTGCCAAGGAGGACAAGAGCAGCGCCTGGAAGAGCTACAGAAATCGCACCGCTCATCGCGCAGGGCCGGGCACGGTTCCCGTTGCCACAAGTCAGAGTAAGAAGTCACAGAACCGAGAGAACGCCGAGCAGAGTGCGCGAAAGGCACTGCCTCAAGATAGCCAGGGACACACTGGGTTGTTTTCAGCTGGTAAAGGGACGCACTTATCAGGAGGACATAGAAATCCTGGACGTTTATATACCTAGTTGTAGAGCTTCAGAACGCCTGAAGCAAAACCAGGAAGAACTGTGGGGACAGAGACAAACGCACAACTGCCGAAGAGGATTTCGACACCCTCTGCTCCACATCCAGTGGGACAGAGAGAAGCCTGGTAAAGGGATAAGTGATGAGACGGCATCTGGACGGCTGGGGGCTGCAGATGGCTGGATCTGACCGACATCTCTAGAAAACTCCATCCAAGAACAGCAGAACACACATCTTTATCAATAAGTGTACACTGAACGGGGCTTCCCTGACGGCCCCTGCAGGGTTCCACCCCTGGGTCAGGAAGATCCCCTGGATGAGGGCATGGCAGCCCACTCCAGTAGTCTTGCCTGGAGAATCCCAGGGACGGGGGAGCCTGGTGGGCTGCCGTCTATGGGGTCGCACAGAGTCGGACACGACTGAAACGACTTAGCAGCAGCAGCAGCAGCAACAGCAGTGTGATTCACCGTTTAATCACCCGCTTCGCCCCCTCGCTCCGGCCCTGTGGAATGCAACGCAGACTCTGTCTGGCAGCCCAGCGGAGGCTGCTCGGGGCGGGGTCTGTGGGGAGGACCACCCCGCTCTTCAGGGTCTCATCCTGCTCCCAATGTCGGGACCTCCCCTGTGTCCAGACACACAGAGAGGGTCCCTCACCTCCTTCGTGGTCAGAGGCTCGTCTCTGTGTCCCTACTGTGTGCCAGCACCTGCTTCTTCTATACGGAAAAGGAGTGACCCCAGCCATGTCAGGCACAGGACGCAGGGCGGCCATCCTCGGGAAGCCCTCGGGCCCCTGGCTTCGCCTGGAGGGCCGTGTCCTGAATGGACGCCCAGGGGGCCTAGCCACCCAGCTCGCAGTGTCTGCAGGCTGAGGTTTCACAAAAGAAGCCACTTGCACACACCTGCTTAAAACCTCTGTGAGGGCATGCCGCAGGCATTAATCACCTAAATTCAGGCCAGGGTAAGAAATTACAACCATAACCTTTAAGATGTGTGCAATCCAGGCTTTCTGCTGTAACAGCCGCCAAACCCAGGGAGCCTGTGTGTCTCTGCAGACTTGGGGGGTCTTCCTGTGGCCTTGCCAACCCAGGGTGGCTCCCGCAGGGTGGAGTGGTGTATGCGTGGGGCTGGCTGGTCACCCCTGGGTCAGTCCTGCCAGGCTGGGGAGGAAAAAGAAGCAGCCAGACACTTACCCTATTGAGGCTGGAAGCTACTCCTTCATCGGCTCACCACACACTCTCTGATTTTTTTTTTTTTTTTTGAGCATGACAAGAATTTTAATTCAATATACACAAATATTACACATCATTGAGTTATATTGGAAACATATCATTACACGGAAATTTCATTCTTAAGGAAAATAAAAATAGGTTGCATTTTAAAGTTTATAAAATGTTTTTACACTAGTATAGTGGTATCACCACTGTCTTTATCCAGAGAACAGAGCTCCTGGGGAAGGTCTTTCCTAGTCAGTGAATTAAAGGAAGAGGGAAGGAGAGATTCTGGCAGGCAGGTAGCAATCCTTCTTCAGGACCCCAGCCCGCCCCCCCCAACACGTGCCCTGCCTCTGCCCACATTACCCTCCACTGGCCCTGCCTACCAGGCCCTCTGACCCCTGCTTCCCTTCCCTCCCCCAGCTTTCAGTTCAGTTCAGTTGCTCAGTTGTGTCCGACTCTTTGCGACCCCATGAATTGCAGCACGCCAGGCCTCCCTGTCCATCACCATCTCCCGGAATTCACTCAGACTCACATCCATCGAGTCCATGATGCCATCCAGCCATCTCATCCTCTGTCGTCCCCTTCTCCTCCTGCCCCCAATCCATCCCAGCATCAGAGTCTTTTCCAATGAGTCAACTCTTCGCATGAGGTGGCCAAAGTACTGGAGCTTCAGCTTTAGCATCATTCCTTCCAAAGAAATCCCAGGGCTGATCTCCTTCAGAATGGACTGGTTGGATCTCCTTGCAGTCCAAGGGACTCTCAAGAGTCTTCTCCAACACCACAGTTCAAAAGCATTGGTTCTTCAACGGTCAGCTTTCTTTAGAGTCCAACTCTCACATCCATAAGTGACTACTGGAAAAACCATAGCTTTGACTGGATGGGCCTTTGTAGGCAAAGTAATATCTCTGCTTTTGAATATGCTATCTAGGTTTGCCATAGCTTTTCTTCCAAGGAGCAAGCGTCTTTTCATTTCATGGCTGCAGTCACCATCTGCAGTGATTTTGGAGCCCAAGAAAATAAAGTCTGACACTGTTTCCACTGTTTCCCCATCTATCTGCCATGAAGTGATGGGACCAGATGCCATGATCTTAGTTTTCTGAATGTTGAGCTTTAAGCCAACTTTTTCACTCTCCTCTTTCACTTTCATCAAGAGGCTCTTTAGTTCCTCTTCACTTTCTGCCATAAGGGTGGTGTCATCTGCATATCTGAGGTTATTGATATTTCTCCCGGCAATCTTGATTCCAGCTTGTGTTTCTTCCAGTCCAGCGTTTCTCATGATGTACTCTGCATAGAAGTTAAATAAGCAGGGTGACAATATACAGCCTTGACGTACTCCTTTTCCTATTTGGAACCAGTCCGTTATTCCATGTCCAGTTCTAACTGTTGCTTCCTGACCTGCATACAGGTTTCTCAAGAGGCAGGTCAGGTGGTCTGATATTCCCATTTCTTTCAGAATTTTCCAATTTATTGTGATCCACACAGTCAAAGGGTTTGGCATAGTCAATAAAGCAGAAATAGATGTTTTTCTGGAACTCTCTTGCTTTTTCCATGATCCAGTGGATGTTGGCAATTTGATCTCTGGTTCCTCTGCCTTTTCTAAAACCAGCTTGAACATCAGGAAGTTCACAATTCACGTATTGCTGAAGCCTGGCTTGGAGAATTTTGAGCATTACTTTACTAGCATGTGAGATGAGTACAATTGTGCGGTAGTTTGAGCTCTCTTTGGCATTGCCTTTCTTTGGGATTGGAATGAAAGCTGACCTTTTCCAGTCCTGTGGCCACTGCTGAGTTTTCCAAATTTGCTGGCATATTGAGTGCAGCACTTTCACAGCATCATCTTTCAGGATTTGGAACAGCTGAACTGGAATTCCATCACCTCCACTAGCTTTGTTCATCGTGATGCTTTCTAAGGCCCACTTGACTTCACATTCCAGAATGTCTGGCTCTCAGTGGCTTTCCGTGTAGCTTCAAAGGGGTGCATCCATCACCACGATCAATTTTATTTTTTTTTAATCTTTCGTTTTTAAAGAGCCTCAGAGCCAGCATGAGGTGCTTGAGAGCTATGGATTTATTTTTGGCTGTGCAGCATGTGGGACCTTGGTTCCCAGATCAGGGAAGGAACCCGCACCTCCTGAATCGCAGGTGTGGAGTCTCAGTCACTGGACCGCCGGGGAAGTTCCCGCCGCTCTCGGTTTTGGAGCGCACCCCTCCCCTCCAGAGAAGCCCTGCAGCCTCAGCAGTCACCCCCCACCCCCGGCCCCAGCCCCTCTTGTGGATTCACCTGTTCCGGAGATTCCGTACAGGTGGAGCCATGCGGTCTGTGGTCTGCTGTCTTTCCTCGCTGAGCAGCATGACCTCAAGGCTCCTCCACGCGACAGCCTGCGTCGGAATCTCCTCCCTTTAAGGACGAATAATATTACATTAAGGATTAAGGACGTTGCATAGGATGAGTCACGTTCCTCAGTGACTCAGCAGTAAAGAGTCCGCCTGCCCTGCCAGAGATGCAGGAGATGAGGGTTTGACCACTGGGTCAGGAAGAGCCCCTGGAGGAGGGCACGGCAGCCCGCTCCAGTATTCTGTCTAGAGAGTCCCATGGACAGAGGAGCCTGACAGGCTGAAGTCCATGGGGTCGCAAAGAGCCAGACACGACTGACGTGACTAAGCAGAGCCCAGCATTGCACACAGAGCACTGACTGCTGTCTGTCCGTCCAGTGGCGGATGCCTGGCTTGTCTCCATTCTTGGCGGTGGTGAACGAAGCTGCTGTGAGCACGGGCACGCAGGTTCCTCTCTGAGGCCAGCTCTCATCTCTGCTTCGTCCTCCTTTTGGCCAAACAGCAGTCTGCTGTGTGGATACAGCTTCTTGCTCCAGACCCGTCCCTCGCTGGGCATTCGGGCTGTTTCCACTCGTTGCTGCTGTGACCGCTGCAAGCTTTACGCGGGTGGGTTTTCATTGCTCTCCGGCATTCGCACGTGTGGTTTTTCCCCACGCCCCCCAGCGGTTCTCCGACACCAGCTGGGCGTCCCACACATTCGATCCGGTTCCAGCACTGGCTTCCTGGCCAGCGCCAGCCCTTCAGGTAACAGACTCAGACCCCCGGGACGGTCCCTGCCTGCACCTTAAAACGCCAGTCATGGGTCCAGGTTGTCGCCTGTGCCTCTGACAGATGGGTGTAGGTTGCAGTTCCTAAGACTTGCTTCCTCTTTGGGTTTGATTAATTTCCCAGAGTGGCGCTCAGAACGCAGAGAAACAGCTTGCTTACTAGGTGACCGGTTTATCATACAAGGATGTAATTCGGGTGGGAGGGTGCTCGGGGCAGGGTGTGGAGAAGGGGAGAGCTCCTGGTGGCTCCAGGAGCGCAGCGGCCAGCACCGGTCCTTATCCGTGTTCCGGAGGCTTCATAACCTGATCGATTAGCTCAGTGGCCACCAGTGATTGACCTGGACTGTCTGGGGGGATGGGAGTGGCAACCCTCTAACCATGTGACTGTTCCCCTAGTGACCAGCATTTTGTCAAGGGCAGTTACAGATTTTAAAACTCTTCTCTGCAAATGATGAAAGGCTTAGCTGGGACTTCCCTGGTGAGCCAGTGGCTAAGACTCTGCTCCTCCGTTGCAGGGCTCCAGGCTGGATCCCCGGTCAGAGACCTAGATCCCACATGCCGAGGCTAAGGCCCAGCACAGCCAAAAAATAATGAAAGATAAGAAAAGGAGGAGTCAAGGGTCAGGAATGCAGGAATGTTTACAAAAAAAGACTTCAGCTCTCTGAGTGCCAGGCTTAACTTTCTCCAACTGTTTATAAACTAGTGAGTTTTGTAGTGTACATGACTCATGAAGCAAGCTTAGAAATGAAAACTGTGAGATCTCTGTCTGCGTCTGCCTGGGTGACTGTGTGTTTGTCTATCAATGTACTCATCGATACGGTATGTTTCTACCACTGGACGGTATTGCCAACATTAACTTGTAAGAGAGCTCTATATAACTGGCTTAAAGAAAACTACATGCTTATATAAGTGTTCAGAAATAGAATAGAAACGAACCCATATGCATTTCAGGCTCATGTGATCTGGGAGATTTTCAACATTAAATTAATATCTGATATTAAAACTAGTTTGTTGGCTTAATTAATACAGACATTTCTTCAGAGTCATCAACAGTAAGTATACTTACTTTTATTGTACCTAGGTTTACTAACATCAAAAAATTCATGTTATCTTTGTTATAAAATTTGTCAAAAAATAATTGACATGATAGTATTTTCATAAGTGAATTAAATGTAAGTTGTTAGGTGAATTCTTTAAGAATAATTATGTTTTATGATACTTAAAAATAGTTTCTCCAAACTTTTTGGTAACTGGAAACTTCGGAGTTTTGTTAAATGATGAAAATTTATTAAATATCTAGACCATTTCCAAATAAAATAAGATGCTGAAACATTAATGACTGCATATGGAAATGAAAGTGAAAGCCGCTCAGCCGCGTCTGACTCTTTGCAATCACGTGGACTGTCCACGGGACTCTCCAGGCCAGAATATTGGAGTGGGGAGCCTTTCTCTTCTCCAGGGGATCTTCCCAACCCAAGGATTGAACCCAGATCTCCCGCGTCGCAGGCAGATTCTTTACCAGCTGAGCCCCCAGGGAAGCCCAATTACGGGAGAAGTACAATTACTGTATGTAGACTTCCTTTTACAGAGAAACTGAAGGTATTCAGGACTACTATTAGCAAAGAAACTTGATACTACCCTGAGTAATTATCTGTGAGAAAGTACACGTTTCTAGAAATTATAAAAAATACTAATAAGTTTGTCAGTCTGCAGAATGCAAATGTAAACAACAGTCCATAATTTCTTACTCCTTACCAGAAACAGAAGTTTTTAAGGGTTAAAAGTCTAATTAATATATACAATTAGAACTGCTAAAATTAATATGGAAAATGTCTTCATATGCAAGGTTTTGTTAAGGGGAAAGAAAGTGATTTTTGTGTTAAAGCTGGTGATCTCTAAACGGGAAAGAAAACAAGGGACAGACAATGTGGACACAGGAAGCTGTAGAAGGTTTGTAAGCAAAAAAAAAAAAAAAACAGGAAAAGGAGTCTTTAGAAAGGAGCTTTATGTGTGGCCAGAACTGGCTGAGCTCAGAATGAATTCAATACTTCTAAGTCAGTCATTTTTAACATCAAAAAAAACAAAATTAAACTTTCTCTGCTGGAAGGAAAAGTTTTTGTAGCTTGTTGGTCTGATCCTTTTCTTTGATGGAAGCTTTCTACACTGTCTACTCCTTGCCGGCCGCACTGGGCCCTCTCCCCCGCAGGGCTTCTCTCTGCCTGCCGTGAGCTGGGGCTGCTCTTCGCTGCCATGTGTGGGCTTCTGTTCGTGGGGGCTTCCCTTGCGGCCGAGTGGTGTCTCGGGCGTTCAGGCTTCAGTAGATGCAGCAGATTATTGGACTGATCTTTAATGAGAAATTGTCAACAGAGATTTTCTTCATAATTTTATAATTTTTCTTTATGAACTTTATAAAGTTTTTTTAACCTTCTTTCTAATGTACTATGTTTTCAAAAACAAAGATTTTATATTGTGTAACTGAGGATTTTTACAACATATATAACCTTTTTCCTATTTGGCCATGAAGTCTTTGTTACTTTGGTTAAATGAATAACGAAGTATTGCTTCACAGTGACCTATGACCCTTTTGACCAAGTGTTAATTTTTTAAAAAAAACTTCTGTGTTTTTTTTTTCAAACTCAAATTCTAAATGATGTTTTTTTATTTAGAACTAACTTTGAATTATGAGATGTTTCATGAAAGTCGCTCAGTCATGTCTGACTCTTGGCGATCCCAAGGACTGTAGTCCGCCTGGCTCGTCTGTCCATGGGATTCTCCAGGCAAGAACACTGGAGTGGGTTGCCATACCCTTGTCCAGGGGATCTACCCAACCCAGGGATCGAACCCAGGGTCTCCCATACGATTCTTTACTCTCTGAGCCACCAGGGTAACTCCGAGATATTTCTTTGGGCTCCCAAAGTATCTCAAAGATCTGTTCTCTCTTCTAATAAAACAGATGTTAAACTAAGAAGGCTTAACTGATATACTAAATTACATGAGAAGCATCGTCAAGTAAGAAGTAATGCTAAAGCCTTCTTTATGCTGTGTCTGTATAGGTATAAAATGTGGTTTCTGAAACTGAAATTTCTGGAAACCTGATATATCCTGGTATACTGTCATCAGGCATAATTCCAGTTATTATCTTAAAATGTTGTAATGTCCCAGAAATAAACTGCTTTCCTTGTCAACGCACTGTGATTAGGTCACGATGCTTAATCTTTAACCAGTGATTTTAAGTTTTTTGTCATTTGTACACGTGGTTTTACTCTAATCTTTAGAGATACGTTTCCTCTTCAGAGAAGTTCATGGAAAGGGCTCTGACACTTCTCTAGAGGACACTGTTCTGATAAACTTCTGCATCATACCATTCAGTCGGGTGAGAATTTACAGAAGAAACTGATGGCTCCATAAAACTGCTAACGGAAGATCAAGAGCAATAGTTAATTCCCTGGGGACTTCCATTGTCGGCCAGTGGTTGGGACTTTGCCTTCCAGCGCAGGGGGTGCAGGTTTAGCCTCTGGTCAGGGAACTAGGATCTCACATGCCACACGGCCAAAACGAAAACCAAAGCATAAGACAGAAGTAATGTAACAAATTCAATAAAGATTAAAAAAAATAATTGCATGGAAATGATTCAGTTCAGTTCAGTTCAGTCACTCGGTCATGTCCGACTCTTTGCGACCCCATAAATTGCAGCACGCCAGGCCTCCCTGTCCATTACCATCTCCCGGAGTTCACTCAGACTCACATCCATCGAGTCGGTGATGCCATCCATCCATCTCATCCTCTGTCGTCCCCTTCTCCTCCTGCCCCCAATCCCTCCCAGCATCAGAGTCTTTTCCAATGAGTCAACTCTTTGCATCAGGTGGCCAAAGTATTGGAGTTTCAGCTTCAGCATCAGTCCTTCCAATGAATACCCAGGACTGATCTCCTTTAGGATGGACTGGTTGGATCTCCTTGCAGTCCAAGGGACTCTCAAGAGTCTTCTCCAACACCACAGTTCAAACGCATCAATTCTTCGGCGCTCAGCCTTCTTCACAGTCCAACTCTCACATCCATACATGACCACTGGAAAAACCATAGCCTTGACTAGACGGACCTTTGTTGGCAAAGTAATATCTCTGCTTTTTAATATGCTGTCTAGGTTGGTCATAACTTTCCTTCCAAGGAGTAAGTGTCTTTTAATTTCATGGCTGCAGTCACCATCTGCAGTGATTTTGGAGTCCGAAAAAATAAAGTCTGACACTCTTTCTACTGTTTCCCCATCTACTTCCCATGAAGTGATGGGACCAGACGCCATGATCTTAGTTTTCTGAATGTTGAGCTTTAAGCCAACTTTTTCACTCTCCTCTTTCACTTTCATCAAGAGGCTTTTGCGTTCCTCTTCACTTTCTGCCATAAGGGTGGTGTCATCTGCATATCTGAGGTTATTGATATTTCTCCCGGCAATCTTGATTCCAGCTTGTGCTTCTTCCAGCCCAGCGTTTCTCATGATGTACTCTGCATGTAAGTTAAATAAGCAGGGTGACAATATACAGCCTTGATGTACTCCTTTTCCTATTTGGAACCAGTCTGTTGTTCCATGTCCAGTCCTAACTGTTGCTTCCTCATCTGCATACAGGTTTCTCAAGAGGCAGGTCAGGTGGTCTGGTATTCCCATCTCTTTCAGAATTTTCCACAGTTTATTGCGATCCACACATCTGATTACGGAACTGATTACTCAGCGATTAAGAAGAATGGAATCATGCCCTAGGCAGCGACAGGGGTGGACCTGGAGGCGGTCACACTGAGTGAAGCGAGTCAGACAGAGAGGGAGGAACATCACACCACAGCCAGTATATATGGGGTCTAGAAGGAAACGCTGCAAGTGAGCCTATTTACAACACAGAAAGGGACGCGCAGACTTGGAGAACAAGCTTATGGTTTCCAATGGGAAGGACTGGGAGGGAAGGATGGGGCGAATGGTCAGTTAGGAAGTTTGGGATGGACATGCACACAGGCTGTATTTAAAATGTATAACCAACAAGGACCTCCTGTGTAACGCAACAGAACTCTGCTCAGTGTTATGTGGCAGCCTGGATGGGAGGGGAGGTTGGGGGAGAATGGGTGTGCGTGTATGTATGGCCGAGGCCCTTAACTGTCCACCTGAAACTACCACGGTGTTGTTAATCAGCTTAGTATACAGAATTATACGTTTTTTAAAAATGATCAGAGGAGAGAAGGGAAGGGCAGAGGCAGGATAAAGGTAGGGATTTAAGAGGTGTAAACTGCTATGTATAAAATAAATAAGCTACAAGCCCTACAAGGCTAAATTGTACAGCTCAGAGAAATATAGCCATTATTTTATAGTGAGTTTAAATGAAATATAATCTGTAAACATTTTGAACCACTTTATTGTTTACCTGAAACTCGTATAATACTATAAATCAACTATACTTCAGTTTAAAAAAATAATATAAAAATTAAAAAAAAATCAAATAGTAAAAAAAAAAAAAATTAGATGAGCCAGAATTCCAAATTCATTTCTATTCTATTTTTTTATTCGTGAGACTGAATATCTTTATGCCCTATAATGAAAAAAAATATGCTTTAGTTGTTCTTTTTTAAAAAAAATTCATTCCATGGAACTGAATGGACTAATTTGGAGAATTATCATTTTTATGACTTTTTGCTTTAAACATTGCAGGTTCTTTTATGTTTTGCTTTTCCAGATTTGCGAAAACCTTTCCTCTCAAGCTATCTATAACTTGCAACAGGTACCTAAAGTAAACCTTTGGAGACAAAGATTAAATAGCTATCTTTTCTCCCTACCTGCTCCTTCCAGAAGCTGGAAACTCTGAGTGAATGTTATTTTCAGTATAGTTTCAATACAACTCTGTTCTCCTTATAACAGCACACGTTAAAACCATCTGTTCTGTTACCAAGGCTTTGACTGGACGTCCTATTTGAGAGGGACGTGCATAGCCTCAGGCCAGAGGGCTTCAGTGTCAGTCGCTCACTTGTGTCTGGCTCTTTGTGATCCCACAGAATGAGCCTGTCAGGCTCCCCTGTCCATGGGATTCTCCGGGCAAGAAGACTGGCGTGGGCAGTCATTCCCTTCTCCAGGGGATCTTTTTGGCCCAGGGATTGAATCTGAGGCTCTTGCATTGCAGGCAGATTCTTTACCATCTGAGCCCCCAGGGAGTCTCCTTAAGCAACTAGGATCAAATTTGTGGAGCCAATAAGCCACTTGGGATCTCCCTTACAGGGTTCCAAGCAGCCTAAATGTGTATGTAAGAAAAGCCACTTCCTGGTAGGTACAGAAATCTCAAGATATTTGGGGGACCTGAAGAAGAGAGGGATTTAACCAAATCTGAAGGTATTGCGGGCAAAATCTGATGCCAAGTTCCTGCTTGGCTTTCCTGGCCTCAAGAGACCTTTAAAATTTCATTCTGAGATTCTTTATGAAAAGTTCCAGCAAAACCATCTAAAAGATAATAAAAACGTGACCGATTGCTATTCTTGTTCCACTTATGTAAATAATTATGTTGAGTTAATTGAAACCTGACTCATTTTGGAAACAAATTAATCTTAATTTGGCTATCATTGGTGGAAATGAAGGTGATTTTAGAAAAGTTACGCTTCAGTAATCTATTTTGTGGATATCACGTTCTAGTGTTGTTAAAAGTATCTTTGAGATTTTGGTATTTACCTGTAATCTAGACTAGATCCTGAATTCCAGTTTCCGCTAATGTCTGGCTATGACTCTCGACACTAATAGTTCGTTTTCCTTGCATCTTTTTGACTTGGAATCATTGGGAACTAAAAACGCCCTTTTCCCAAAGTTATGTAAGCTAACATTGGACAACTTGCTATAAACTTCAGAGAAACCACTGTAACAACTCATGTATAGACGGTCTTTGTGTCTGTTGTTGTACGAGCTGCTCAGAAAGTTTACCTAAACCCTTGATGACATAATCAGAGACATTTCACACTGCGAAAGATGCTCACACCCTGACACTGAGACATCTTCAGCTGACTCCCTCTGGACTTGATGCCTGATTGTGACTTGGATTGTGACTGCTGCCCTCACAGGAGTGGTGATTGTTTGACATCAGGATGACTGGCCACTCCTGTAAAAGCCCTCCTGATGGAGATCCACGACTTCTCCTATACTGAACACTGCCTAAGACTCACTTTTCAGAGGACTTCTTGCTCAAATGTGGCCAAAATCTCTCTGAAAGCGAACCTGGCGCTCAACCATCTCTCTGTCTCCTCTGTGGGATACGACTCTCTGGGAGTGAGCCTTCCAGGAACCACATGAGTTGGTACCAATGCCGAATAACCAAAGAGCTGATCATCAATGCTTTCTAAGTCTTCCCAGGTGGTGCTAGTGGTAGAGAACCCACCTGCCAATGAAAGAGACATAAGAAGTGTGGGTTCAGTCCCTGGGTCGGGAAGATCCTCTGGAGACAGAAATGGCAATCCACTCCAGTATTCTTGCCTGGAGAATCCCATGGACAGAGGAGCCTGGTGGGCTACAGTCTGCAGGGTTGCAAAGAGCTAGACACAGCTGAAGTGACTTGGCACATTTTCTGAAGAAAAATTTAGGTCAAAAGGGGGAAATGTGAAAGAAAATCAAGCTAGAGTCAGAACTGCTGAGAGAGTTCTCCAGAATGGAGCCTGAGAACTGGGGATGCGTTGAAGAAGTATGACTTATGTGCATGGCGGCCTGGGGGGAATCTGACATCGTGACCTGTTGATGCCATCCAGAAAATCTGCCAAAACTCCAAGATACTTATCAGATCCCTACCCTAAAATAACTCGTGATTCCTTAAGAACGAAGCTTCTCTAACTTGCATCAGCATCAATCCAGCTCTCACCAGACAACTCTTACAGTCTCATGGTTTTGTCCCTATAAGCCCCTGATTTTCTCTTACATGTTGTTGCCATTTAGTTGTGAAGTCATGTCCACTCTTTGTGACGCCATGAACTGCAGCACGCCAGGCTTCTCTTGTCTAGAGTTTGCTCAAACGTATGTCTATTGAGCTGGTGATGCCATCCAACCATCCCATCCTCTGTTGCCCCCTTCTCCTCCTGCCCTCAATCTTTCCCAGCATTAAGGTCTTTTCCAATGAGTTGGCTCTTCACATTAGGTGGAACTTCAGCATCAGTCCTTCCAGTAAATATTCAGAGTGATTTCCTTTAGGATTGACTGGCTTGATCGCCTTGCTCTCCAAGGGACTCTCAAGAGTCTTCTCTAGCACCACAATTTGAAAGCATCAATTCTTTGGCTGTTACTTGGACCATCTCTTGAGGTTACTAGAATCTGTGCCTCCCAAATCCTTAAAACCCCACATGAAGTCTACTTTCTTATTTGCAGCCTCCTGGATTTTTTTTCTGTCTGACAATAGTACCTCTGTTTAACATTTTGAACAACTGCTGCCCTGATTTCCAAGGTGAGCGCATCTCACATCTCCATAAGCAGCATAAGCGGGCTCTGGCTGCTCCACCTCCTCACCAACACTTGCTATTTTCCGTCTTAAAAAGTACAGCTGTCCTTGTGGTGCGAAGCGGTCTCTCACTGTAGCTTGATTTGCATTCCCTTGATGACGAATGCTGTTGGGCGTCTTTCCACGGGCTTATTTGCTGGCCTTTGCATATCCTCTCTGGAGAAGTGTCTCTTCAGATGCTCTGCCATTTTCTTCCTGTTCTCGCTGCTAAGTCGTGCCCACTCTTTTTTGGGACCGCATGGACTGCAGCCTGCCGCGCTCCTCTGTTCACAGGGTTTCCCAGGTAAGACTTCTGGAATGGGTTGCCATTTCCGCCTACAGGGGATCTTCCCGACCCAGGGATTGAGTCAAAGTCTCCCGCATTGGCAAGTGGATTCTTTTTGTTTGTTTGTTTGTTTGTTTTTTTCAGCCTCCAAATACTTTTTATTGGAGAGCCATGCATCGCCTTCATTTATTCTATTCCAAATCACTGTACATTTGCTTTTATGAAAACACTGCTTCCATTTTCTAGTACAAGAAACTTGTTTCAGGCATGTAGAGAAGTATGCAACTTAAATAGTGAAAAAGCGCACCATAATTACGACTGCATTGCAGTCGTTTCTGCATTTTCCATGTTTCTTAAATAACTGTCTTGTCTGATAACACACAATATAAAGAGCATCTGTGAAAAACAGACATTCACATATACGTCCAAAGTCTTACTGAGAATATCCTGTCGGCATCAGATAACCAGTCACAGGCGCAGCTGCAGCAACAGGACATGCATCCGTCTACTGGTTCATGCCATCAGCGAGCGGACTCTCTGCCACTGAGCCACCCACGAAACTGGGCTATGTGTCTTCATTGCTGAGCTGTAGAAGTTCTTTATCTCTCCCTCCTCTATATGCTCTAGGTACCAGTATATAAAGAGAAATGATTTGCAACAATTTTCTCCAACTCAGTGGGGCGTCTCTTCACTTCTTGATGGTGTCCTTTTCGTGTTTTAATTTTTTTTTTTCTTTAATTTGGCTGCACCATGGGTCTTAGCTGCGTCATGCAGGATCTTTAGTTGTGACATGTGGGTTTTAGTTCCCTGGCTAGGGATTGAACTCAGGCCTCCTGCATTGGGAGCGAGGAGCCTTAGCCCCTGGACCCCCAGGGAAGCCTGGCATTGTAATCGTGACGAAGTCTAATTGATGTGGGTTTCCTTCCGCTTGCGCTTCTGGTGTCATGTACAAGACACCACTGCCTGATCCAGTATTTTGACGATTTACTCCCAGGTTTTCTTCCAAGGGTTTTCTAGTTTCAGCTCCTGTGTCAAGGTCTTTGATCCACTTCGAGCTCATTTTTCCGTGTGCTGTGCAGTATCTGTCCTGACCCCTGATTCCTGCTCACAAGTCCCTCCCCACCACCTGTGACCTGGAAAACGCCTGTGTTTACATCAAGACCCTGCCGTGCGCCTCCTCTCGTGTTAAGGCAAAGCTCTCTCCACACGCCTGGACAGCTGGCACTGCTCCCTGGGATGGGGGCTCACAGCCAGTCCTGCTCTGAAGCTGCTCATTTCTGAGTCAACCCTTGGGTGCACAGGAGCTGTTGCTGAAGGGGCGCTGATAAGCAGCCAGCACCGACGGCAGCGCCCGGCAGCCGGACTCTATGGCGGGGACTTTGCACACCCCGCCCCACTCTGCCCAGGGGCCACACAGATGGGCTCACACAACACAAATGGGGAGAAGGGCTCAGGGAGCAGGAGCACTTTCTGCGAGGTCACACAAGCAGCAGGTGACGGACAGCTGGCCAGGTGAGCGAGTATGCAAGGAGATGGTTCCACCTGGAGACACTGAACTGGAACCAAATCTCTCTCTTCAAGCCCCCAAGAGAATCTTACAGGTGTGCCCTGAGAAACACAAAGACCAGAGCCCCAGTGTAGGGAATGTTGACAGATAAAACAGCTACCCTGGAGAGCGACCTCCGGATCCCTATAACTAGAAGCTCTTGCAAGACACTGTTAATTTTCCAAGTGTTTAATTCAGAGATGTTTGGAGGGGAAGTTTCAAACAACACCATGTCTGGGGACAAACTCCTCTGCAGCAAAGCTGGGTCTCTGCTTTTCACATGTGTCCTGATACACCAAGATGGAGCCAGCCTTCCAGCCAGTTTTCTCCAGGGGGCCCTCCCCTGCCTGGCTGTAGGTGAACAGGTCCAGTGAGGGGGGCAGTCTTGTGGGTGCTGGCCTCCCTCCCTCCTGCCCGCTTCCTGTGCCCCCTGGGTTTAGCCCTGCAAGACTGCTGGGGGCTAGTGCTGTGTCAAAGCCCCTGTACCATCCCACCACCCCCAATCTCCCGCCCAGCTCACCCCAGCCCCCCCAGCCCCCACTGCACTCTCCCTCCAGCCCCACCCGCAACCCCACTCCACCCCAGCTCCAGGCGCCTCACCTCACCTCTTCCTACCCGAACCTAGCTCATCCCACCCCCACCCTACCCCACCCACACTCCACTCCGCCCCGGCTCCAGCCCCACCTCCCTTCCCCTCTCCCTGTCTACTCCGGCACCCCCCACTCCCCGCTGCCCCATCCCGTTCCTTCCCCTTTGGCCCACTCTGGACCCAGCTCAGAAACACGCCCTTCCATGACTCCGTGCTGCCCACGTGCAGAGTGCGGCACGGCTTGTGCAGCATCGAGTGCGCAGGCGAGGAGAGACCGCTGATGGGCAGGAGCTCAGAAGGTGCTGTTACCACGGCGCTCCTTAAACGTGACCATATATAAACTTACAGTCAACCTGCAGTAAAGCCAGAACCCACCGCTTCCTAGCGACCTGCCGGCCTATGTTCCTCCTCCGCACGCCAGGAGGGACAGACCCGCCTGGGGTACAGGGGTGGCCGCGCCTCCGCCGGCTGGCACTGGGACCCCACGTGGAGGCCTTAGCTGGAAATTGGCAAGGCCCACCTCAGGCTTAAGCTGTTTCTACTGGTGGCACCCCGTCAGAGGCGATTTTGTTGTTCAGTTGCTCAGTCGTGTCTGACTCTTTGTGACCCCACGGACTGCAGCACACCAGGCTTCCCTGTCCTTCACCATCTCCTGGAGCTTGCTCAGACTCAGGTCCATTGAGTTGGTGATGTCAGCCAGCCAGCTCATCCTCTGTCGTCCCCTTCTCCTCAGTGTCCTCAATCTTTTCCAGCATCAGGGTCTTTTCCAATGAGTCAGTTCTTTGCATCACGTGGCCAAAGTATTGGAGCTTCAGCTTCAGCATCAGTCCTTCCAATGAATATTCAGGACTGATTTCCTTTAGGATGGACTGGTTGGACTTCTTGCAGTTGAAGGGACAGACTCTCAAGAGTCTTCTCCAACACCACAGTTCAAAAGCATCAGTTCTGCAGCACTCAGCTTTCTTTATAGTCCAACTCTCACATCCGTACGTGACTACTGGGAAAACCAGAGCTTTGACTAGACGGACCTTTGTCAGGGAAGGCGTGTCTCTGCTTTTTACTACGCTGTCTGAGTTTATCACAGCTTTTCTTCCAGAGGCAGTAGAGCGTTTATAATGCAGATCAAACCCAAACATGTGCCGTGAGGAGTCCCCACACTGAGTGCTCTTCCAGAAGGTGAGTTCCTCCAGCAGAGGCTGGCCGCGTGGAGGCCAGCAAGGCAGGTCAGGGTTCGGCTCAGTGACACCCTGCTCCTCTGGGCGAGCCCTGCTGGACGGCCTGTGCCCAGTGCAGGCTCCACGCCAGGTGGTCCACTAGGACCCTCTGTCTCAGGCTCACCAAGCCAGCTCCTGGCAGGCACCTCTGCACACCAGGCCCAGCCCCCAGCCCGGGGGCACTGACGGCGGTGCCGATGGCAGTGCCGACGCTGCGGGCGCGGCGGCTCTGTTCCCCTGCGGTGTGTGCGGCGCCTTCCTCTCTCCCTGTCGCCCCAGTCTCGGTCCGTGTCTGTGCCCCCTGCGCGGGGGCCTGTGCTGACCGAGCCCCGACTTCGGGGCCCCTGGGCCCTGGCCTCCCCGGCTGTCGTCCCCCGCTCTTCTGTCCCTGCCGGCAGGCTCCCCTTCCCCACAGGCGTGGCTTTCCTTCCACTTCGTCGTCACTGGCTAGAGTTTGGGGGAGCAGTTCTGAAACCCCGCGTCCTCTGCTCCCGGGCCGCGCTGCCCGCTGGCGGCCTCCTCGGAGGGTTAGGGTCAGGGTTAGCGCCTGCGGGGGCGGGTCAGCGGGGAGAGAAGGGGGCGTGAGGAGCGGCACAGGGCGGCCCCCCGCCGCGGCCCCGCGCTCCCCTGTCTGGTCCAGACGCCCGCCTCCGTGCCCCCCACGCCAGCCCCCTTCCTCCCGCTGTCTCTCCCTCCATCTCACTCCCTCCGCGTCTCTGTGTCTGCCCGTCTCTGTGTCTGCCCGTCTCTGTGTCTGCCCGTCTCTGTCTCTCCCCGTCTATCTCTCCCTGTCTGTCTCTCCCCGTCTGTCTCCCTGTCTGTCTCTCCCCATCTCTCTGTGTCTCTCTATCTCTGTCTCCCCATCTCTGTCTCTCCTTCCAACTCTGTCTCCCTGTCTGTCTCTCCCTATCTCTCTGTGTCTCTCTGTCTCTGTCTCCCTGTCTCTGTCTCTCCCTCCATCTCTGTCTCCCTGTCTCTCCCCATCTCTCTGTGTCTCCCCACCTCATCTCTGTCTCTGTCTCCCTGTCTCTCCCCGTCTCTCTGTGTCTCCCCATCTCGTCTCTGTCTCTGTGTCTCCCTGTCTCTGTCTCTCCCTCTCCCCGTCTCTGTCTCTCCCTCCATCTCTGTCTCCCTGTCTCTGTCTCCCAATCTCTGTCTCTGTGTCTCCCTGTCTCTCCCCGTCTCTGTCTCTCCCCATCTCTCTATCTCTCCCCATTTATCTCTCCCAGTCTGTCTCCTCATGTCTGTCTCTCCCCGTCTCTGTCTCTCCCTCCATCTCTGTCTCCCTGTCTCTCCCCGTCTCTCTGTCTCTCTCCCCTCAGGGTTCTCCCTCCTGGCTTTCCCCCTTGCTGGACTTGGTCCTCCCGTAGCCCCCAGTCGGGTGGTATCGATGTCCCCCCTCCCCGGAGCTCGCTCACCCGAGGCCGCGTGGTCCAGCCCTCCGCCACCCAGGTCCCATCCCACCTGTGCCCCTCTCTCAACCCCTGGGCCCCGTCCTCACAGTGTGCCCCAGGCTGTCGCTTGTTCTCATGGCTGGAACTGTCCCAGCACTGGGGCCCCCTCAGTGGCCACTGGCCAACGACCCTTTGGAACCCTCGAGGCGTCTGGGCTGGCAGCGGCCAGCCATCTGGAAGGCTAGACTCTTGCCAGCTGCTCAGCCACCAACAGGAAATTGTTTTCTCTTCCGAGCATCTATGGAAACTCACGCAACATCCCCGAATGGACAGAACCGTGGCTTCTCCTCTGCCCCTGCCAGCGCGTGGGTCCTGCCTCCTGAAGCAGTCCCGGGGCGGCGTCGGGCGCCCCCGGCTCCTGGTGTCCGGGGCGCAGAGCAGCAGAAGGGGCTGAGCCCTGCCGCTGGGGGTCCAACGTGATGGTGCGTGTGCACGTATGTGTGTGTAGGCGTGCATGTGTGTGGTCATGCCCATGAGTGTGTGGTGTATCTGTGCACACACGTGTGCACCTCTGGGTTTTATGTGGGTGTTGCAAACTCAGCAGCTTCTCCTCTTGTTTCCGAGAAGGGCAGGGATGCTGGCTGACCGCGCCTGAGGAGGGTGATGGACGCCCCAGCCCAGGCGCGCAGTGGAGTCCAAACACCACGACCGACAGGCGGAGTGTCTGTGCCTGGCGTCACCGCACTCTGACCTCCTAGGTCGTGTTGATAAAATGTCTCCTGGGAGGGCCAGCTCCTCTGTGATCAACAAGAGGCTGATTCCAGGCATCAGCAGAAAAATATATAGTAACATGTATTAAGATTCTGTAGATAATCAGCAAGGACCTGCTGTGCAATGCAGGGACGTTTACTCAATGTCCTGCGATTACCTATACAGGGAAAGAATCTGAAAAAGAGCAGACACAGGCGTCTGTCCGGGAGGAGGAAATGGCAACCCACTCCAGTGTCTTTGCCTGGAAAATCTCATGGCGACAGTCCGTGGGGTCCCAAAGGGTCAGACACGACCGAGCACACGCGTGCATGGGTGTGTGCACACAAGACCGCGCTTGAAGACAGCAGTGTAAACCAACTCTAATATAAACGGAGATTTAAAAAAGGCTTTAAAGGCAGCCACCAGGAGAATAGAAATAGGATGAAGAGCTTTCAAACTACAATCAAGACAACGGAATAAGGAAAATCCAACCAATACGACGAAAGGCTGTGGGGGAGAAGTACCGGAAAAACCACAGTGAGTAAGAAATGGGAGGCGCGACGCCTAGACGAGCGCAGAGCCACCACTCACCACGGAGAAGTGCCACGGGCTTAGGTCCCTGCGGACAGTCTTCCAGATCTGAGGGGGTTGGAGAGGGATTAGTGGACCATCTGTGTGCCGATTCTAAGAGACACGGTCAGAAGCTAAATGAGAAGAGCCTGCGGACACAAAGTGACGGAGGAGGTGAAAGCAGCGTGCAGACGCGGCGCAGCTGTGCTGTGGGACTGCGCCCGGACAAGTGTCGGTTCACGCAGAATGAGGACCGGAAGGCTTCAAGCAGAAAAAGAGGAAGATTCCATACTGACTAAAGGCACAGTCCTCCAGAAGGATGGAACAGGTCTGAGGCGTGCAGCTAAGCACCCACCTTTTCAGGTGAGATCGGCCCTCACAGTGAGAAGCCAGACACTCCCACAGGCTAGTGGAGTAGTGGGTGACTAGGTCCCCCAGGGACGGAGCCCCCCGGTTGGAGGGCAGGCCGAGCGTGTGGCCAGTGAGAGCAGCGGAGACCTGGGCGAGGGGGGAGTGCCCACGAGCCCCTTGGTGCCCAACGATGGCCCTGCTCCTCAGGACCCTTTAAAAAGACTTTTGTAAACAACCTCCTGCTTAAAGCCACCCGGAAGTGACCCGTCTGAGCTGCACAGCAGCAGGGGGCGGGCGTGGAGGGGAGGTTGCTGCAGCCACAGAGCATAGCAGATGCGCCCGGTGGGAGGGGAGGGCTCACGGAGGGCAACGGAAGCGGAGAAAACAGGAAATCGCCAAGCAGAGGCGCCCAGGAAAACCTCAGCTGGACTTTGGGGGGAAATGAATTTTATTAAAGAGAAAGATAAAAAGTAACATAAGGACAGAAAGCAAAGGTGCGGAGAGTCAAAGCTACGGCTTTGCCGGCAGTCATGTATGGATGTGAGGGTCGGACCATAAAGAAGGCTGCTGCTGCCGCTGCTAAGGCACTTCAGTCGTGTCCGACTCTGTGTGACCCCATAGACAGCAGCCCACCAGGCTCCCCCGTCCCTGGGATTCTCCAGGCAAGAACACTGGAGTGGGTTGCCATTTCCTTCTCGAATGCATGAAAGTGAAGAGTGAAAGTGAAGTCGCTCAGTCATGTCCGACTCTTAGCGACCCCATGGACTGCAGCCTACCAGGCTCCTCGTCCATGGGATTTTCCAGGTAAGAGTACTGGAGTGGGGTGCCATTGCCTTCTCCGAAAGAAGGCTGAGCACTGAAGAATTGATGCTTTTGAACTGTGGTGTTGGAGAAGACTCTTGAGAGTCCCTTGGACTGCAAGGAGATCCAACCAGTCCATCCTAAAGGAAATCAACCCTGAATATTCATTGGAAGGACTGATGCTGAAGCTGAAGCTCCAGTACTTTGGCCACCTGATGGGAAGAGGCAACTCATTGGAAAAGACCCTGATGCTGGGAAAGATTGAAGGCAGGAGGAGAAGGGGACGACAGAGGATGAGATGGTTGGATGGCCTCACTGGCTCAATGGACGTGAGTTTGAGCAAGCTCCAGGGAATAGTGATGGACAGGGAAGCCTGGTGTGCTGCAGTCCATGGGATCGCAAAGAGTCAGACACGACTTAGCAAGTGAACAGCAACAAAGACAAAGATGAGTAAAATACAGACAAAAAGCACGGGGACACACAAAGTCAACAGAGAGCTTCACGCACAAGTTTCTACCCAGGAGCCTGAAGGTCGGGCGAAACTGAGCAACCAGGGTATGAGATGGACTCGTTCATTTATCTCCAGGTGTTTGGGGGTATGTGCCATGAGCTGGGGACAAACAGAACGATGGGGACCCCAGTCCTCGGGGCACTGACTCTGTAAGGAAACCAGAGACCAGGAGGACGTGAGGCAGTGAGGGAGACTCTCAGAGCAGGGCGAGCTGCAGGCAGCACCTCCTCGTGGAGGCGTGGCAGAAAGAGGGACAGGGGTCCCAGCCCTCGGCCGGCAGCTGCCCACCCGCGCCAGCCCGCAGGCGTTCGCACACTCACAGTCACACACACACACACGAACACCGGGTAGTGCACACAGACACACACAAAGGAAAAGACAGTGAAGGAAAATCCCAGGCGGCGTCACAGGAGACTGAGCTGGCAGGCCCGCCTCTACCGGAGCCACACACAGCGTCCCGCGCAAGGCAAACGGCGGCTGATGCACCAGGCCCTCCCCTCCCTGGAGGCAAGCCCCTGGCCATCTGGAACTTCTCGGGCATGTCTACATGAAAGCAGGTCGTGTTCCGAACTTGGCTACTTAAAACACCACCCAGCGAGGCATCATGCGTAGCTGGGCCCCATGGGAAGCAGGCCTCTTCTCAGCCTGCGAGGGGCTCCCGCTCATCAGCGCAGGTGTGTCCCTACGTGAAGAGCTCGAAGGTGGAACTTCTCAGCGAATCCGGGGCTCCTCCTTCCCTTCATGAAGCTGGAAACCTAAGCAACTGTCCTGTCTGTTTCTTAGACCTTAGCAGCATTCCGTTAAAATCTGGTATGAAACATTGACAGCAACTCTGGGGAGAACTGACACCCTGACAGTATTGAGTCTCAGGGTCCATGAATGTGGCGTTTGTCTCCATTTTTAGTGAAAATCTTTAAATTCCGTGGAAATGGTGTGATTTTCACCATAGTGGTCTTACACATCTTCTGCTAGATTCATAGTTATCTGGCATTTTTTGATGCTTATTATAAATATCACTTTCCAAATTCTACTGTCAACAGTTTGCTGCAGGCACCTAAATAACTGGTGTCTGTGCGCTGATTTTTGTTTACTGTGGTGAAATGTATGTGTGATAAAACTTCCCATTGTCACTGTTTTCAGGGGCACAGCTCGGGGTCACTGAACACATCTACGTTGCTGTCCTGCCATCACCACCATCCGTTTCCGGAACTTTCTCGCCACCCCAGATAGAAACTGTCACCCTGTGTGTAGATTTTGAAATCAGTCAATCAAGACTGAATTAGTTTGCTAGGGCCACCGTAACAACATCCCTCACACCAGGCAGCTTGAATAACAGACGTCATCTCCAACCTGGACGCTGGAACCCCAGACCCAGGTGAGGGCAGGGCTGGTCCTCCTGAGGCCTCTCTCCTGGGTGTGCAGACAGCCGTCTCCTCCCTGCGTCCTCACAGGGTCATCTTCTGTGTCCTGACCTCCTCTTCTTATAAGGACACTGGTCACCCTGGCCTAGACCCATCCTAGTAACCGCACGCCCACTCAGCCACTTTCTAAAGGGCCCAGCCCCAAATACAGCCTCATTCTGAAGTCTGGGAGTTTGGACTCCAGCATGAGAACCTGCAGACACAGTTTAGCCTGTGGCGTTAGTTCTTTGGGGTTTTCTGTGTGTCCAAGCATGTCGCGTGTGAGAAGGTAATGTGATTTTCCCCTTTAATACCTCTTTCTTGCAGCGGTGGTTGGGACCCCAGCACTGAGCGCAGGCCCCAGCCTCAGAGGGACCGGCCTCCGTGACTCCCTTCCTGCGCGGGCCACTTTTTCTTTCAATGGTCTTTCCAGCTTCCCTTTGGGTCTGCGTGGCTGCACGCGGGCTTCCTCTAGCTGCGAGCGGGGCGTTGCTGCACGCGGGCCTCTTGTTGCAGCGGCTTCTCCCGTCGCCTTTGGGCTCTAGAGCTCGGGCTCCAGCAGCTGCGGCACACTTAGGTGCCCTGAGGCACGTGACATCTTCCTGGACCAGGGAGGGAATCCGTGCGCCCGCCTTGGCAGGCGGAGTCTTGTCCGCTGTGCCTCCAGGGAAGTCCAGGTAGTTATTGTTTGAATCCAGTGCAGCTACGCTGGGTTTTTCAAAAGCGTTTTCAGTGTCTGCTGAGATGCTCCCAGGGTTTCCTTCTTTGATTTGTGAGCCACGCTGATGTATCCACGGGGCCTTCGCCAGGATGCACTGTGTTTCGTAAACTCCTAGGCACGTTTCCTCTCACCACTTAATATCTCTGAAGTCAGGTGCAACTGTTGCAGTGAATGTTGTCTTTTCTCGTTATTAGCAAAGTATATGTGATGTATCATAGAATGTAAATTACAGGTGTATGATACGGTGACGGGCCTCCCAGGTGGTGCTAGTGGTCGAGAATCTGCCTGAGAGACACAGGAGATGCTGGTTCGATCCCCGGGTCAGGAAGATTCCCTGGAGCAGGAAATGGAAACCATTCCAGTACTCTTGCCTGGAAAACTCCGTGGACAGAGGAGCCTGGTGGGCTACTACAGTCCATGGGGTGGCAAAGAGTCAGATGCAACTGACTGCATATACACGTAACAGTGATTCACAGATTTTAAGGGTTAGACTCCAGTTATAACTATTAGGCAACATGAGCTATTTTCCCTGTGTTGTACGATATATCCTTGTATGTATCATCTACAGCTATAGAACGAGGCAGGTATGTAACTATACCCAACAGCTCGTCCTCTTAACCCCCAACCCTACGCTGCCTTTTCCCCATCCCCCGCCGCCTCCCCGCTGGCGACACTGCTATTCTCTAGATAAGTGAGTGGCAGTGGATCTTGTCTGATAATCACTGTCCCCCTGATGGCGGCTGTGACATGTGGACATTTGGTCACCACCCCACCTCCCTGCACACAGGAAAACTTGACCTTCCCTCCTGTGGGTCTGGCTGGACAATGACCAGCCCTCCACAGCTGTCACCCAAGAAGCCCTGTAAGGACCATCTGGAGAAAGAATCTGGGTTCTCTCTCTTGTCTGAAACCCTGCTTAACACCTTCCAGTAAGGTTTTTTTTTTAATGTCAGAACTTACAGAATTGGCATCAGCTGCTTAGATGGGAGAGCCAGCTGACCACTATTTTGGAAAACACTAGGCTGAAACCCACGTGGGGAAAACTTTAATACACGCCGGAACACAATGTTGTAAAGCAAATTATATTCCAATAGAAATTAAATATAAAAATAATAATAAAAAAAACACTCTGGCAAGGGGCGCAAGTCGGTGTGCAGGAGTGGAATGACACCCCACCACCTTGGACCTAACATATAAAATGTCACTTCTTCCTAGTTAATTTTTAAATTCAGCGCAACCCCACCTGAGATAGCAAGACACATTTACGGAGTCACACACGTTGGTGATATAGATCTTGTGTGCCCAGTCGCTTAGTCGTGTCCGACTCAGTGTGACCCCGTGGACTGTAGCCCACCAGGCTCCTCTGTCCATGGGATTCTCCAGGCAAGAATACTGGAGTGGGCTGCCATTTCCTCCTCCAGGGGACGCAGATCTTATGTAGGAAGAACCAGGAACACCCTGAGAAAGGAGAAACTGAGGACCCGGCCGAGGGGCTTCCCTGAGAGCTCACTTGGTAAAGAACCTGCCTGCAATGCAGGAGACACCGGCTTTCTCCTGGGTCAGGAAGGTCTCCTGGAGAAGGGATAGGCTGCTCACTCCAGGGCTCTCGGGCTTCCCTGGCGGCTCAGCTGGGAAAGATCCGCCTGCAATGCGGGACACTCCAGTTCAGTCCCTCGGCTGGGAAGACCCCCTGGAGAAGGGAAAGGCCACTCCAGTGTTCTGGCCTGGAGAGTTCCATGGACTGTATAGTCCACGGGGTCACAAAGAGTCAGACACGACTGAGCGATTTCACCTCCACTTTTTCACTTCTCAGCAGACATGACAACCCGAGGCCTCTGTGACCGTTCAGGGCCCTGTGGTGCTGGCTCTGGAGTGGACCTGGGCCGGGGACCCGGGTGAGCCGGGTGGAGAGTTCGTCTATGACAGAGGCGGGTCACAGGTCACAGGTGAAGACAGAACCTTCAGTGATGGTGCTGGGAGGACCAGGCAGCCTTCAGAAGGGAGACTCATGGCCGTCAGGGGTGCGTGGCCCCTGGAGCGCCTGCTCTCCACTGAGCGCAGGCGCCATCTTCCGGGCCAGAGGGGACATGTGGCATCTTTCAAGGTCCTCTCTGGCTTTCTCACTCCCTGCTGTCCGCCCGAGATGTCTGTCTGTCTGTCTGGTGGGTCTGCCGCTTGCCCCGACCACCATGGAGGCCTCAGGGTGGCTGGGGTGCTGGCCTTCTCTGTCAGTGGCCATGGCGTTTATTGTTTGGGGCGATGATCTGAACATGGAACTTTCCACACTCAGCTCCAGAGAAAGCCGGTCTCCTCTGCCTCGGTCCTCCTGCCCTCTCAGGCCTGGCGGGTGGGGAGAGATGGGAGGAGCTTCTGGCTAAAATGCCACAAACTCTTGAGGGTCCCTTGGACTGCAAGGAGATCCAACCAGTCCATCCTAAAGGAAATCAGTCCTGAATAGTCACTGGAAGGACGGTTGCCGAAGCTGAAAATCCAGTGCTTATATGCTACTTGATTCGAAGAGCTGACTCACTGGAAAAGCCCCTGATGTTGGGAAAGATTGAAGGCAGGAGGAGAAGGGGACGACAGAGGATGGGATGTCCACTGACTCGATGGACATGAGTCTGAGCAGGCTCTGGGAGTTGGTGATGGTCAGGGAGGCCTGGCGTGCCGCAGTCCATAGGGTCGCAAAGAGTCAGGCACGGCTGAGGGGCTGAACTGAGCTGATGGCTGCATCTTTGCGGGGAGGACCTGCCAAGCCCCTCACTCGGTCGTCCAGGCAGCGGCCCGTCACTGTGCGCCCTCCGAGTCCCCGGCTCCTGTCGGCTGTGTGTTTATTTCTGAGTCGTCGCGGCTGGCCTGCCTGTGTTCTTCGCTCTGTTTAGTCACTCCACGTTTGAGCTGGCTCAGGGTCGAGCTCACCCACTTTACAGCGGCATCACCTTTTATTTCTTCACTCGCTTCTGAAGCAGATGCTGGAGGTCCTGCCCGACCCTCGGGCTCTCAGAAAGTGGAGGAAGCACCGCTAGGGTCTCCGAGAGGCTCCGGTGTTTGAGGCGTTTGAAAATGTTGTCTGCGGCGCTGCAGGAGGCTCAGATCCCACAGACATGATAATGGCTGAAAACGGACATGGAGAGGATGTGCCATCTGATTTCACTGTCACCAAGTCCTAGAGGGGCTCAGTGGCAAAGAACCTGCCTGCAATGAAGGGGACTCGGCTTTGATAGCTGGGTTGGGAAGATCCCCTGGGAAAGGGCATGGCAACCCACTCCTGGATTTTTGCCTGAAAAACCCAATGGACAGAGGGGCCTGGCAGGCTACAGTCCAAAAGGGCCTCAAAGAGTTGGATATGACAGAGGAACTGAGCACACAGAGCTGGCAAAATGGATCTATTGATAGAAACCTGGTCGCTGGTGGTCTGAGATGGGGCATCAGGGATTCACTCAGTATAGTTCAGTCCCTCGGTCGTGTCTGTGACCTCATGAGTCCGTCTGTCACAGACTCTGTGACCCTGTGGACCCCAGGCTTCCCTGTCCATCACCAACTCCTGGAGCTTGCTCAAACTCATGTCCATCAAGTCGGTGATGCCATCCAACCATCTCATCCTCTGTCATCCCCTTCCCCTCCCACCTTCAATCTTTCCCAGCATCGGGGTCTTTTCTAAGGAGTCAGTTCTTTGTATCAGGTGGCCAAACGATTGGTGCTTTGGCTTCAGCATCAGTCCTTCCAATGAATATTCAGGACTGATTGCCTTTAGGATTGACTGGTTGGATCTCCTTGCAGTCCAAGGGTCTTCTCTAACACCACAGTTCAAAAGCATCAATTCTTCAGCGCTCAGCTTTCTTTATGGTCCAACTTTCACACCCACACATGACTACTGGAAAAACCACAGCTTTGACCAGACGGACCTTTGTCGGCAAAATGATGTTTTTGATTTTTAATGCTCTGTCTAGGTTTGTCATAGCTTTTCTTCCAAGGAGCAAGCGTCTTTTCATTTCATGGCTGCAGTCACCATCTTTAGTGATTTTGGAGCAAGAAAATAAAGTCTGTCACAGCCTGGCAGGCTACAGTTTATGGGGTCACAAAGGGTCAGACATGACTGAGCAACTCACTTTGGGGGCCGATGTTGTTCGTTACTGATCAAGCTGCTGTTGGAGAATATGAGGGAAGTAGTCTTTTTCATCAGTTCAGTTCAGTCGCTCAGTCGTGTCTGACTCTTTGCGACCCCATGGATTGCAGCATGCCAGGCCTCCCTGTCCATCAGCAACTCCTGGAGTTCACTCGAACTCATGTTCATCAAGTCGGTGATGCCATCCAGCCATCTCATCCCCTGTCATCTCCTTCTCCTCCCGCTTTCAATCTTTCCCAGCATCAGGGTCTTTTCCAATGAGTCAGTTCTTCGTATCAGGTGGCCGAAGTATTGGAGTTTCAGCTTCAGCATCAGTCCCCTCAGTGAATATTCAGAACTGATTTCCTTTAGGATGGACTGGTTGGATCTCCTTGCAGACCAAGGGACTCTCAAGAGTCTTCTCCAACACCACAGTTCAAAAGCATTCTTCAACGGTCAGCTTTCTTTATAGTCCAACTCTCACATCCATAAGTGACTAGTGGATAAACCATAGCTTTGACTGGATGGGCCTTTGTAGGCAAAGTAATGTCTCTGCTTCTTAGTATGCTGTCTAGGTTTGCCATAGCTTTTCTTCCAAGGAGCAAGCGTCTTTTCATTTCATGGCTGCAGTCACCATCTGCAGTGATTTTGGAGCCCAAGATAATAAAGTCTGTCACAGTTTCCACTGTTTCCACATCTATTTGCCATGAAGCGATGGGACCAGGTATCATGATGTTAGTTTTCTGAATGTTGAGTTTTAAGCCAGGTTTTTCACTTTCCTCTTTCACTTTCATCAAGTGGCTCTTTAGTTCTTCTTCACTTTCAGCCATAGGGTGGTGTCATCTGTGTACCTGAGGTTACTGATATTTCTCCCAACAATCTTGATTCCATGGTCTTTCTCATAGTGACCCTCAGAAGGTACAGACTTACCCTCCAGGCCCAAGTGTCCCCAGTCTTTCCCCAAGGGTAGAGGCTGGCCCTGCAAAGCTCAGAGGCTGGAGCAGCAGAGAAGGTGCTTGGGCAGTTTGGTTCCCAGGGAGGCGTGAGGAGTCCCTGTCCTGCCCTTCCGCTTAGCTATCCAGTAAGCGAAGCCCCCTCCTCAGTCTACAAGAAGACCCCTCAGGGCAGGGGCGGCAGGGGACATGTCCACCACGTCTTGATCCCAACACAAAGCTGGTGGGGGTTAAAGAGCCCCCTCTTGGGAATGCCCACTGCTCTCTGGGGCCTCTGCGGGCAGTGTGGCTATTTCCTCCAGGAGGCTCCGGCTAGTTGGAGCTACCCTGGACCCCAACGCTGTTCTCCACCTGTGACTGGCTGAATCGTGTTCCCTCAAATTCCTGCGCTGCAGACCTCAGCCCCAGACGTCAGAGTGTGACTGTGTTTGGAGGCGGGGGTCTCTAAAGAGGTGCCTAAGGTGAATGAGCTCATCAAGACACGGACCCAAGACACACAGGACAGGGGTCTTTGTAAGAAGAGGAGGCCAGGACACAGACACACACAGAGGGATGGCCCTGTGAGGAGGAGACGGCCGTCTGCACGCCCAGGAGAGAGGCCCCAGGAGGACCAGCCCCGCTCCCACCTGGGTCTGGGGTCCAGCCTCTAGGACTGGAGACAGTGGACGTCTGCTGTGGAAGCCCCCCATCTGTGACGCTTGTTACAGCAGCCTGAGCAAGCTCATACCCCAGCCCAGGTGTAAGTACACCTCCCTCCTAGTCGCCAGGCTTACTGAGTCTGGCCGAGGTGTCTGGAACAGGCTGTCAGAGGTTCTGTGATGACATCATGAAGATACTCCCAAACTCGGGCCCAGTTATGCTTTGTCCCTGCAGCAATAAGAGCTAACACTTCCCTTCCGTCTACTGAGAATAAGTCCTTGGAAGAGCTTTCACACGAATTGGCTCCATTCTCTCTCGTGAGGCTGACTTGCTGTGAGCCTCGTTTATCTGGGAGGAGAGGACAGCAGGCTCCTGTCCTAGGTGCTGTCCAAAGGCTCGAAGGCAGGGAGAGGCCAGGCTGGCCTGGTGACCCAGCACCGGGGCCCAGAGCCTGGACTCTTAACTCGGGCAGTGGCTTCTCCCAGTAGCCAGCCCTCCAGAGATGCCCCAAACTCCACACGGCCACCTGCAGTGGCCCATCCAGGGGAATGTCAGGCTCCGGGCGGTGGTCTTGTCAACGCAGCTGGACCGGGGCCACCAGCATCTTCAGGACACAGCTGGCCAGAGAGGAACTGGGGGCTTGGGAGAGGAACAGAGACCAGCAGCCTCCCCATTCTCTTTTAAAATGAGAGACGGAGAGGACAAGAGGGCGGAGGAGCCGGTGGGCGTGGAGCATGTCTCTCTCCACGGACGCATCAAGGACACACCCTCAGACACAGAGCTGCATGAGAACGCCAGCTGAGAGTGTGCAGGAGGGCCTGGCCAGCGGAAAAGAATAGACCCAGGCAAAACTCGGGAGGATGAAGGAACTAGGGGGAAAACAGGAGTGTTAGAAGGACTGGGCCTGTGCTCGGCAGGTGGGGGACTGAGGCAGGGGTCAGTTCCCACACCGGGGCAATTGTCTGAGTCGGAGGAGAAACTTTTACGGCTGAGAGTGAAACAGCTGATCTGTGGCGGCCTAAATGGAATGAGAAGCGGACAGTCCTTGCAGCAGCCGTGCATACACCGGACAGGGACACAGGTCCCCTGGCAGGCGCGGCGGCCGGGAGCTGGAGCTTAGGGATTGCGGAGCAATCCCAGCGTGAGGGCTGCTGTTGACTGCGGAGAGACCGATCGAGGGGATGTGACGGAGGAGACTGAGGTGGGAAATGCGGGTGGAGGAAACCCAGGCAGCCGGGGAAGCAAGGTGATACTGCTGAGTCACGCATAGTGGGTGGAGCCGTCACGCATAGGGGGTGGAGCCATCACGCGTAGTGGGTGGAGCCGTCACGCATAGGGGGTGGAGCTATCACGCATAGGGGGTGGAGCTGTCACGCATAGGGGGTGGAGCTATCACACATAGGGGGTGGAGCTGTCACGCATAGGGGGTGGAGCTGTCACGCATAGGGGGTGGAGCTGTCACGCATAGGGGGTGGAACCATCACCATAGGCTATCTCTGCCCACACGCCAGCATCGGCAGCTGAACAATAGAGAGGCTGGCCCATTAAACGCCTGACGTCTGAACTACAGAGTAGGACCCCACCAGGGTGCCCCTTTAAGTGACTGATGCACCAATCTACAGAGTAGGACCCCAGCCAGAGGGGCCCCTCTATGTGCCTCACACACCGAACAACAGAGAAGGACCCCGGCAAGGGAGCCCTCTAAGTGCCTGAATGGGTGGAACTATGCAGAAAGACTGGCCAAAGAGGCCTTCTGATCGCCAGCTATAAGAGGCCCGAGAAAACACCCTGATTGGGCCGTAACTCCTGCGGCAGAGGCAGTCCGCGTCCCTGCACACTGGGCACCGCCAGGGTCCCTGCAAGCCAAGCAGCTGTGCCACCTTCATGCTCAACTCTCACTGGGGCAGAGCTGCCAAGGCAAAAAAGTCTTGTGTCTATGTGCCCAGGGTCGCTTTGGTCGTGTCCAGCTCTTTGTGGCCCTGTAGACTGTGGCCTGCCAGGCTTCTCTGTCAGAGGGGTTCTCCAGGTAAGAACGCTGGAGCGTGTGGCCAACACTGGCTGCCATACCCTTTCCTGCTGCCCCAGCCGCCAACTGCCCCGAGTACCCAGGGCTGCCAGAACCCCTGTGACCCAAGCAGCAGCACCACCTCCACACCCGGCCCTCACAGGGGCAAACCCAAGCCCTCCAGGGCAGCCACAGGAGCAAACCCCAGGGGACAACCCACACGCAGAGGTGGAAGTTCAGTTCAGTCACTCAATCGTGTCCAGTTCTTTTCGACCCCATGGACTGCAGCACGCCAGGCCTCCCTGTCCATCACCAACTCCCAGAATTTACTCAAACTCCTGTCCATTGAGTCGGTGATGCCATCCAACCATCTCATCCTCTGTCGTCCCCTTCTGCTCCTGCCTTCAATCATCCCCAGCATCAGGGTCTTTTCCAAGAGTCAGTTTTTCATATCAGGTAGCCAAAGTATTGGAGTTTCAGCTTTAGCATCAGTCCTTCCAATGAATATTCAGGACTGATTTCCTTTAGGATGGACTGGTTGGATCTCCTTGCAGTCCAAGGGACTCTCAACAGTCTGCTCCAACACCACAGTTCAAAGGCATCAGTTCTTCAGTGCTCAGCTTTTTCCAGTGCAACCCTCACATCCATGCATGACCACTGGAAAAACCATAGCCTTGACCAGACGGACCTTTGTAGGCGAAGTAATGTCTCTGCTTTTTAATCTGTTGTCTAGGTTGGTCATAGCTTTTGTTCCAAGGAGCAAGTGTCTTTTAATTTCATGGCTGCGGTCACCATCTGCAGTGATTTTGGAAGAAGACTCACAACCTTCCCACCAGCTGTACAAGCTGCAGATTGAACCCACAAGATCAACGAGGCAGACTCTGCGTCCATGGAATACATAAAGAGATGCTGAGAGCTCCCACAAAAGAGAACACACTAGTTCTGATAGCTGTGGGCATTGGAGGCAAGAACACACAGGCGTAGGACCAGATGAGAACCTGAGCTGCCCCCACAGCAGATCCAGAGACAAGCGCAGTGTTGGAGGGCATCCTAGGGAGGTGAGGTGGACTGTGACCCAGCCAGGGAAAGGACTCTGACAGCAGTGACTCAAGGAAAACATTTATTAGTCTTACGTTTTCATTTGTTTTGTAGATTCTTTCGATTTCTTTTCTTTTTTTACCTCCCCTCCCCACCCTGCTGTGGTTGTCAATTTTATTGGCACTATGAAATCTAATTAAGCTTTTGAGCTTTTTTTTTTTTTCCTCAGTCACATTTTTTATTGTTGTTATAAACCTCTGCCTCTCCGTATGTTGGGCTTTTGCAATTCTGTAGAGTTTTTTCTTTTTTTTTCTTTTCTCTTTTTTTAAATTTAATTTTTAAACCTACTATGATTTTTTCTACACTCATTCTTTGTTTGCCTTCCCTGATATTCTTTCCCCTGCAGTTAATCTTTATTGTATACAAATCTTCTTTATCTATCTCTGTTTAACTTTGCATGTCTATTCTTTCTTTTTTCTTTCCTTTCCTCTCAACAAATCTGTTAGTTTTGTTTTCGTCGCCTTATTCCCCAACTGGCACCTTGCTTCGGTTTGTTTCCCAGTTTGTGCTTTGGTTAGTTTTCCTCTTAACTGGTAGATGTAACTTTTGGTTTCCTTTGTTTGCCAGGTCAATCTATCGTACTTTATACTTGTTGGACTGTTTTGATTTTGCTTATGGGTGTGTATGTATATGTGTGTATTCGCACTTTTTATTGTTGTTATAAACCTCTCCCTCTATGTTGGGCTTTTTCAGTTCTGTGGAGTTTTCCTTCCCCCCCCTTTTTTTCTTTCTTCTTCCTTTTTCCTTTTCTCTTTTTTATAATTTAAATTTTTAAAAACCTATTATATTTTTTCTGCCTCTGTTCCTTTGTTTCCCGCTCTCCCCCTTGCAGTTAATCTTTTTAATTTACTTCTGTTTAACTTTGCATATCTATTCTTTCTTTTCTTTCTTTCCTTTCCTCTCAGCTTATTTGTTAGTTTTGTTTTCGTCGCCTTATTCCCCACTTGGCATTTTGCTTTGGTTTGTTTTCCAGTTTGTGCTTTAGTTAGTTCTGTTCTTACCTGGTAGATGTAATTTTTGGTTTCCTTTGTTTGCCGGGTCAATCTAGTATACTTTTCCTTTAGTTGGCCTGTTCTGACTTTGCTTATGAGTGTACATGTATATGTGTATATTCCATTATTTTAATTATTATTTTGCCTGATTCTGTATCTGCCATTTGTCTGGGGTTCATCTCTGGTTTCTCACTTTTGGGTAATTGTTTTAATCTCACATAATGCCGTAACAGGAGAAGGCAATGGCACCCCACTCCAGTACTCTTGCCTGGAAGATCCCATGGACAGAGGAGCCTGGTGGGCGGCAGTCCATGGGGTCGCTAAGAGTTGGACACGACTGAGCGACTTCACTTTCACTTTTCACTTTCATGCATTCGAGAGGGAAATGGCAACCCACTCCAGTGCTCTTGCCTGGGGAATCCCAGGGACTCGGGAGCCTGGTGGGCTGCAGTCCATGGGGTCGCACAGAGTTGGACACGACTGAAGCGACTTAGCAGCCGCAGCAGCAGCAACGCCATAACAAACCACTGGTGGAATGTTGGTTCCTGACCAGAGGTCAGGCCCTGAGCCTTTGGAGTGGGATCACTGACTCCAAGACCCTGGACTGCCAGAGAGCGGACCCCAGGGGGTGTCAGACAGAGAGAGCTCGCACAGAGGAAGCCTCGTGAACACAAGACCTGCATCACCCAACCAGACCTCAATCACAATAAGTTGAAAAAAGAAAGAAATTAACGAAAAGACAGAGAAGTATTACACAAATGAGGGAACAAATCAGAAACACTCGAGTCCAGACAGATGAAGGGGAAACAGGCAAACTACCTGAAAACGAATTCAGAGTGATGACAGTGAAGACGGTCAAAAGCCTCGACAACAAAATGGAGAAAATGCGAGAGTCAGTTAACCAAGACCTAGGAGAATTAAAGAATGAGCATACAGAGACAAACAACACAGTTACTGATGTTAAAACTACGCCGGAAGGAATCAACAGAATGTCTGAAGCAGAAGAATGAATCAGTGGCTGGAAGATAAAATGGTGGAAAGAACTTCTGAAGAGCAGAATAAAGTAAAAAGAATGAAAAGAATCGAGGATCGTCTCAGAGACCCCGGGACAATATCAAACGCACCAACATTTGAATTATAGGGACCCAGAAAAAGAAGAGAAAAGAAAGGGTATGAGAAAACTTTTGAGGAGATCATAGTCGAAAATTTCCGCAGCATGGAAAAGGAAATAGTCAACCAAGCCCAAGAGGCGCAAACAGTCCCATACAGGATAAACCCAAGGAGAAACGCGCCAAGACACATACTAATCAAGCTAACAAAGACTAAACACAAAGAAAGAATATTAAAAGCAGCAAGGGAGAAGCAACAAGTAACATACAAGGAAAGCCCCATGTGCTTAATAGCTGATCTTTCAGCAGAAACTCTGCAGGCCAGAAGGGAATGGCAGGATATATTTAAAGTACTGAAAGGGGAAAATCAACAACCAAGATTATTGTACCCAGCGAGGATCTCATTCAAAATTGGTGGGGAAATAAAAAGCTTTTCAGACAAGCAAAAGTTAAGAGAATTCAGTACCACCAAACCAGCTTTACAGCAAATGTTAAAGGGGCTTTATATAATCAAGAAATAGAAGAGAAGAAACAAGATCTATAAAATCAACCCCAAACAATTAAGAACATGGTAATAGGAACAATCAGTTCAGTTCAGTCACTCAGTTATGTCCAGCTCTTTGCGACCCCATGAATTGCAGCACGCCAGGCCTCTCTGTCCATCACCAATAGGAACATATATATCAATAATTACTTTAAATGTAAATGGATTAAATGCTCCAACCAAAAGACACAGACAGTTAAATGGATACAAAAACAAGACCCATATATATGCTGTTTGCAAGAAACCCACTTCAGACCTAAAGACACATATAGACTGAAAGTGAGAGGATGGAAAAATACATTCCACACAAATGGGAAGGAAAAGAAAGCTGGAGTAGCAATACTCATATCAGACAAAAATAAAATAAAGTGTATTACAAGAGATAAGGAAGGATACTGCGTAACGATCAAGGGATCAATCCAAGAGGAAGACAGAACAATTGTAAACATCTGTGCACCCAACACAGGAGCACCTCAGTACATAAGACAGACACAGGAGCACCTCAGTACATAAGATAGACACAGGAGCACCTCAGTACATAAGACAGACACAGGAGCACCTCAGTACGTAAGACAGACACAGGAGCACCTCAGTACATAAGACAGACACAGGAGCACCTCAGTACGTAAGACAGACACAGGAGCACCTCAGTACGTAAGACAGACACAGGAGCACCTCAGTACATAAGACAGATACCAACAGACATAAAAGGAGAAATTGACAGCAACACAGTAGTAGCAGGAGACCTTAACACCCCACTCACACCAATGGACAGACCATCAAAACAGAAAATTAATAAGGAAACACAAGTCTTAAATGATACACTGGATGAGATGGATCTCACTGGTATCTTCAGGACCTTCCATCCAAATGCAGAAGAATATACCTTCTTCTCACATGCACATGGAACATTCTCCAGGATAGACCACATCTTGGGTTACAAATCAAACCTTAGTAAATTTAAGAAAATTGAAATCTCATCAAGCATCTTCTCCAACCACACTATGAGACTAGATATCAGCTGCAAGAAAAAAACTGTAAGGAACATAAACACATGGAGATTAAACAATATGTTTCTAAATAGCCAACAGGTTACTGGGGAAATAAAAAAATTTCTAGAAACAAATGACAATGAAAACATGACAACTCAAACCTCTGGGACGCAGCAAAGGCAGTTCTAAGAGGGACGTTTATAGCAACACAGTCCCACCTCAGGAAACAAGAAAAACATCGAACAGACAACCTAACTCTACACCTAAAACAACTGGAAAAATAAGAACCAAAAAAACCCCAAATTAGTGGTAGGAAATAAATCGTAAAGATTAATAAACTAAAAACTAGTTCTTTGAGAAGATAAAATTGACAAACCTTTAGCCAATAATTATTATCAATTTAATCAAGAAAAAAGAGAGAAGAATCAAATCAAGAGAATTAGAAATGAAAAAGGAGACAGCAGACAGTGCAGAAACACAAATGATTATAGGAGACTATTATGAACAGCTCCATGGCAATGAAACAGATAACCTGGAAGAAATGGACAGATTCTGGGAAAAGCTCAGTCTTCCAAGGCTGAACCAGAAAGAAATAGAAATTATGAACAACCCAGTTACAAGCACTGAAATTGAAGCTGTGATCAAAAATCTTCCAAAAAACAAAAGCCCAGGACCAGATGGCTTCACAGGAGAATTCTATCACACATTTAGAGAAGAGCTAATGCCTATCCTTCTAAAACTCTTTCAGAAAATTTCAGAGGAAGGAACGCTTCCAAACTCATTCTGATACCAAAACCAAAGACAACACAAAAAACAAAAACCACAGGCCAGTATCTCTGATGAACACAGATGCAAAAATTCTCAGCAAAATTTTAGCAAACAGGATTCAGCAACACATCAAAAAGATCACACACCACTATCAAGATGGGTTTACCCCAGGGATGCAAAGATTCTTCAATATATGCAAATCAATCAGTGTGATACACCACATTAACAAATTGAAAGATAAAAACCATATGATCATCTCAATAGATGCAGATAAAGCCTTTGACAAAATTCAGCATCTATTTATGATTAAAACTCTTCAAAAAATGGGCATAGAAGGAACCTACCTCAACATAGTAAAGGCCATATATGATAAGCCTACAGCAAACATTACTCTCAATGGTGAAAAACTGAAAGCATTCCCCCCAAGATCAGAAGAAAGACAAGGGTGCCCACTTTCACCACTGTTATTCAACATGGTTCAGAAGTCCTAGCTTCAGCAATCAGAGAAGAAAAAGAAATAAAAGAATCCAGATCGGAAAAGAAGAAGTAAAGCTCTCACTGTTTGCAGATGACACGATACTATGTACATAGAAAACCCTGAAGATAGTATCAGAAAATTACTAGAGCTAGTCAGTGAAATTAGCAAAGTTTCAGGATGCAAAATCAATACACAGAAATGACTTGCATTTCTGTATAGTAACAATGAAAAATCAGACAGAGAAATTAAGAAATCATCCCCATTCACCATCACAACAAAAAGAATTAAATATCCAGAAATAAACTTATCTAAGGAGATGAACTGTACACAGAAAATTATAAAACACTAAAGAAAGAAATCAAAGATGACATAAACAGATGGAGAGATATTCCATGTTCCTGGGCAGGAAGAATCAATATTGTGAAAATGACTATACTACCAAACGCAATCTACAGAGTCAATGCACTCCCTATCAAATTACCAATGGCATTTTTCACACAACTAGAACAAAAAAATTTACAATTCATATGGAAACACAAAAGGCCCTGAATAGCCAAAGCAGTCCCGAGAAAGAAGAGTGGAGCTGCAGGAATCAACCTTCCTGACTTCAGATTATAGTACAAAGATATGGTCATCAAGACAGTATGGTACTGGCACAAAAACAGAAATATAGACCAATGGAGCAAGATAGAAGGCCCAGACATAAACCCATGCACCTATAGGTACCTTATTTTTGACAAAGGAGGCAAGAATATACAACGGAGCAAAGACAGCCTTTTCAATAAGTGGTGCTGGGGAAAATGGACAGGTCCATGTAAAAGAATGAAATTAGAACACTTCCTAACACCATACACAAAGATAAACTAAAAAAGGGTTAAAGACCTAAATGGAAGACCAGAAGCTATAAAACACTTAGAGGAAAACATAGGCGGAACACTCGATGACACAATCCTGTATGACTCACCTCCTAGAGTAATGGAAATAAAAACAAAAGCAAACAAGTGAGATCTGATTAAACTTAAAAGCTTTTGCACAGCAAAGGAAACTGTAAGTGAGGTGAAAAGACAGTCCTCAGAATGGGAGAAAATAATAGCAAATGAAACAACTGATTAATTTCCAAAATATGCAAGCAGCTTATATAACTCAGTAACAGAAAACAACCCAATCAAAAAGTGGGAAAAAGACCTAAACAGACATTTCTCCAAAGAAACATACAGATGGCTAACACACACATGAAGAGATGCTCAACATCACTCATTATTAGAGAAATGCAAATCAAAACCACAATGAGGTATCACCTCACACTGGTCAGAATGACCACCATCAAAAAGTCTACAAACAATAAACGCTGGAGAGGGTGTGGAGAAAAGGGAACTCTTGCACTGTTGGTGGAAATGTAAACTGATACAGCCAATATGGAAGACGGTATGGAGATTCCTTAAAAAACTAGGAATAAAACCACCATCTGACCCAGCAGTCCCACTCCTAGGCATACACCCGGAGGAAACAAAACTGAAAAATACACACACATCCCACTGTTCATTGCAGCACTATTTATAGCAGCCAGAACATGGAAGCAACCTAGACGTCCATCGACAGATGGATGGATGGATGGATAAAGACGCTGTAGTGAATATACAGAATGGAATATCACTCAGCCATGAAAACGAACGCCTTTGAGTCAGTTCTAGTGAGGTGGATGAACCTAGAACCTATTATACAGAAGTAAGTCAGAGAGAGAAAGCAAAATATTGTATTCTAACACATGTATACAGAATCTAGAAAAATGGTACTGAAGAATCTACTTACAGGGCAGCCGTGGAGAAACAGAGAATAGACTTATGGCCGTGGGAAGAGGGGAGGAGAGGGCACCTACATTACCACGTGTAAAAGAGAGAGCAATGGGAATTTGCCGTATGGCTCGGAAACTCAAACAGGGTTTGACCTAGAGGTCTGCATCAACCTAGAGGGGTGAGATGGGAGGGAGGTTCAAAAGGGAGGGGATATGTGTACACCCATGGCTGATTCGTGTTGAGGTTTGACAGAAAACAGCAAGATTCTGTAAAGCAATTATCCTTCAATAAAGAAAAAATAAAAAGGGAAAAGAAAAAAGGAAAGAAATATATATAGATATATTTATAAGGAAACATTGAAAGGATATAGGAGAAACTAATAAAAATAGTCACTAGTAGGAGGCCATGGGGGTAACAGGATGAATGAGGAAGACAAGGATGGGAGTGAGACTTTTCAATATAAATATTTTCATAATTTACCTTTCCAAAAAAGTAAATAAAAGTGTATAAACACACACACACAAAGTAAGATAAAATAAGAGACATTTATTCTGGGGCTTCCCTGGTGGCTCAGCTGGTAAAGAATCTGCCTGCAGTGCGGGAGACCTGGGTTCGATCCCTGCATTGGGAAGATCCCCTGGAGAAGGGAAGGGCTACCCACCCCAGTACTGTGAGAGGAACAGAGACCAGCAGCCACCACGTTGTCTCTTAAAATAAGAGACATTTATTTTGAGGTCATGGTGATAAACGCGTCAGGTGAAATTCAGCGTCACGACCATGTCCAGCTGGCATCTGGCAGGCTCACGTGGGCTCTGGTTGCCCCGATCCGGCAAGTCCTCCTCCATCTCCAGCCGTGGTCGAGACACCAGCAGCAGCCCAAGGGTCCTGCACTGAGCTTTCTGGCAGTGGATCGGTGCTGGTGGGTGGGGCGTGGACACCCTGCCTCACAAGAGATGGACGGGGTAATTTCTTGGTGCATCTGGGGCTGATGGGACCCTCAGAAGGGGTGCACGGCTAGAGGGGTCCTGCAGCAGGGAATACGGTCTGAACTGTGTATCTCTGGTGAGCGATTCGTTGGACACGCCTTTGGAACTAGCTTCCAAGTCCAAACCAAGACTTGAGTCCTAGGAGTTCCGGGCACACGAGGCCAGGCGGGGGGCACCGGAGGATGAGCTGTGTCCTGCCACTTGGGGAGGGGGGGCATCTATAATTCATGCGGACAAAAGGCCAGCTGCACCGGAGCCCCTTGGAAAACCCAGCCTCCCTCGTCTGTCCACCACACAGCCCTCCGCTAGCGGTCCCGCAGGTGTCGGGGGAGGGGCGGCTCTGCGGCCCTGGCGGAGGAGTTTGCTGCCTCCCTGTGGGTCCCTGGGAAGGCCACCCAAGGCCCGCGCTCCTGGGGGAGTGACCGCATCTCTGCATGGTCCTCGTGGGGCCTTGCGACCCTGCGGTGGACAGCTCTCGGCCAGGAGGCCAGCCCCGGAAAGTCCCTGCCTCCTGGCCCTCTTCGCATTAGAATTTCAATGGGGCCTTCAGTCTGATGGATGATTCCTGGCTGTCACTGGGCCCCGGAGCACAAAGGCCTGGGCCCCGAGGCCCACCTGCCCCATCTGGCCTGACGGACAGGGACAGGCTGCTCCCGCCTTTGTGGTCTTTCCCCTCCTCCCTCCTCGGAGACCCTGGCTGCAGGCGCCCGTCCCGCAGGCCTGTGGGGCAGCCAGAGCTGGCAGTGACCGTGGGAACTGACCTGGCGCTGGGCTGGACAGCCATTTAGATAGAGAATCGCCTGCCTGGAGGCCCTGTGGACAGACAGCCCAGCTCTGACCCAAATGGACTGGTGCCCCACTGGCTTCTAGAACCTTCTGACGGCCCCTTTCCCCACCATCTCCCAGAGTCTCAGCCAATTCTTCCCTCCTGACACCCAGCCCCCTCCTACCGGCGTGCCATCCTGGGGGCCCCACCCATCAGATTTTCTTCCATCCATCAGTGCCCACAGGGGTTCCCTCGGCCACACCTCCGGTGCTGGCTACCCCTGACGTCCAGCCCTGCAACCTCTTTCCTCAACCTCCGGGGACCCCTCCTCTCCTCCCCCCCAAGGAATGCACATCCCCCTCTCTTCCCAGGTTCCCCCCAAATCCGGCCTTCTCCAGACACGCCTGGCCCCATGAAGGCAGGCATTCCATCCAGAACTGAGTCAGTCTTGGGGCAGCCCCTGGTCTGAGGGCCCGCTGGGTGCTGGGGCAGAGTGGAGAGCAGAGGCAGGCGGTCCTGCGCTCTGTGCAGGGGGTGGCCAAGGATCTTGGGTGAAGCAGGTCCTGGCTCTCTGCCTTTGCCCTTAATGTCACCTATCTGCCAGGTGCCACCTGCTGCTGCCACGTCTCCTCCCGAGTGGGCGTGGCCTCCCACCCCTGGACACGCCTCCCTGCTTGTGCTCAGCCCTTGGCCCAGCTCTGTGGTCTTGGGAAGGCCTCTGTCCACTCCGGCAGGACCTAGTCCACGTGGACACACAGGGATGCTTCTAGAAGCTTCACTCGTCATGAAAGTGAACGCTTCAAGGCGTTCCCCACTAAGTTTGTGGCAGTTTGGTAGAGCAGCAGTAGACAGCTCTAAGGCAGGGCAAAGAGACTGGAAAGAATTAAAGATGAAAACACAGTTACTGATGCAAGTGGACTGTGTGCCAATAACAACCTCCAGGAAAAACAATAGGCTGCACAGGGAAGGAAATGGAATGACACTATTTGTCTGTTGGGGTGGGCGATATTTAGCTGCTGCTGCTAAGTCGCCTCAGTCATGTCTGACTCTGTGCGACCCCATAGACGGCAGCCCACCAGGCTCCCCCGTCCCTGGGATTCTCCAGGCAAGAACACAGGAGTGGGTTGCCATTTCCTTCTCCAATGCGTGAAAATGAAAAGTGAAAGTGAAGTCGCTTCAGTCGTGTCCGACTCTGTGCGACCCCATAGATGGCAGCCCACCAGGCTCCTCTGTCCATGGGATTTTCCAGGCAAGAGCACTGGAGTGAGGTGCCATTGCCTTCTCTGGATATTTAGTTACAATGGTGTAAATATTGACTGTTGATTCAAATTTAGAGGAACTCTCTATATTGAGCACACAGGGAAGGACAGGTGAGGGACAGGTAAGGAGTTAGAGCGAATCCTCATCTCAGTCACTTCAGTCTCTCAGTCGTGCCCGACTCTGTGACCCCCTGGACTGCAGCTCGCCAGGCTTCTCTGTCCATCACCAACTCCCGGAGCTTGCTCAAACTCACGTCCACCCAGTCAGTGATACCCAGGCTCCTCACCTAGTGTAATGGAAATGAGTGAGTAACACCTAAAACTGACCGGTTAAGGACTTCCCCGGTGGCCCAGGGGTTAGGGATCTGCCTTGCAAGGCAGGGGAGGTGGGTTTTGATCTCTGGTCAGAGAACTGAGATCCCACGTGCCGTGGGGCAACTCAGCCTGAGTGCTGCAACTGCCGGGCCCACTCTCCACAACGAGAGAAGCCTGTGCCTGGCAGTGAAGACCCAGCGCAGCCAAAATAAATAAATTAAACAGACCTGGTGGCTCAGTGGCAAAGAATGCACCTGCCAGCGCAGGAGACACAGCTTCGGTCCCTGATCTACGACGACCCCGCGTGCCTCAGAGCCTCCAAGCCCCGGGAGCCACAGCTGCTGCAGCCCGTTTCCTAGAGCCTGCGCTGTGCAGCGAGAGAGGCCACTGCACTGAGAAGCCCGCGCGCGCCGCGGCCGGGAGTAGTCCCCGCTCGTCCCCACTGGAGGAAAGATTGTGCGGCAGGAAGACCCAGCACTGCCAAAAATGAAAGAGTAAGTGATTTTTAAAAACAAGTGAAAAGCCCCGAACGGTCCATCCTGGCCCCTGGCCCTTCTCGCCAGGCAGGAACCCCGACTTTAGGGAAAGTGCTTTCCGTCACTGCTTGGGAAACAGCTTCATTTTCTTTTTCTGGGTGACCTTCAGTGAATGAGAATGTTCAATTTGTCCTCAGGCTGAGTCTTTGACCCGTGATCACAATTCCAACTGTCTGGCGCTAACTACCACACACATCATACCCTGCCGGCTCAGAGTGTAGCCCTGTCGAGAATTAACCCGTTTTATGGAAACCGAGTCCCAGGAGGCGTTAAGGACAAGGGATGAGACCAACAGGTGATGCGGGGCCGGGGGCGGGGCGGGGCGGGGCGGGGCCGGGGGGGGGGGTGGGTCGGAGCACGGGGCGGGGCGGGGCATGGGGGCGGGGCGGGGCGGAGCATGGGGGCGGAGTGGGGCCTGGGGCGGGGTCTGGGAGGGGCCTGGGGCGGGGCGGGGGCGGGGCTGGGCTGGGGCGTGGCCGGGCGTGGCCGGGGCGTGGCCGGGGCGGGACACACCTTGGCGTGAGACAAGTGTCAACACCAGCAACACCTTTCTCCTGGGATCCTGCCTGTGAGGGGGAACCCTCTGGCTCCTCCCTGAAGTCCCCTCTCCTGCCGTTGCTCGCTTGCTTCAGGGCGCACCCTCGGCAGCTGCACCAGCTTCCGCAGAAGTGGCCACGGGCAGCCATTCCCGAGGCTGGGTGGTGGGCGCCCACGTGCTCTTGTGCACGCACGGTGCTCCCAGGATGTGACCTGGTGGCCGCAGACACTGCATCTCAGTGCTGAGTGCCAGGTGTAGGGCTGAGGTGGGGAGGGTGTCTGACTCCATAGCCACCGGCCCAGCTTGGCTGGAGGAGGGCAACGGGTGGGCAGTGGAGGGGCCCCTGGGATCTGCAGAGAGGGCGGCCAGTCGAGGGGCCATGTGTCACGAAGCAGGAAATGTCACGGCCGCAGACGCTGCATCTGGAGCGGGCGGTGGAGAGGGGCCCCTCACGGGTGCCCCCAGCCGCGGGTCTGACAGCGGGAAGGTGAGGGGCCGGGAGCGCCTGGCCACCACACGGCAGCTCCTGAGCCTTCAGGGCCCTCCATTCACCTGCCCCCCTCACACCAGCAGGTCAATTATCTGTGGACACGCGGCCTCAGCCTCAGGAGTAGGTACTGGCCATTAGGAAACACGGTTATCTGTCCTGCATTTGAGGAATTCTAATGAAAATGGAACGTCTCAACTTCCTTTCTGCTCCCGCTGATGTCTGTTGTGCACAGGTCAGACCCTCTTTGCTCTCGTAGCCGTTGGCTGGGGAGCTTTGTCCAGGGAGAAGTGGCCTTGGTGCTGACACCGGGACCTGAGGCCCCAGGGGGGCATCTGCAGGTCTGCCCACTTGGGGGCAGCTGGGCCAGCAGCCCTGGAGGGCAAGGACTGCGAGGGGGAGGGTGCTGATGCAGGCTGGGTTCACGTTTAGGTTTGGGGTACACACAGGGGGGTGCACCCCACTCATACCACCCTGGGACCACTCCCTGTCTGTTCACTCACTGCTGCAAAGTCCTCCTGAGAACCAATGCTGAGCTGGTAGTTTTCGCAAGCAGCCTGAGAGAGGCCGCAGAGCTGAGGAGGGCGCGGCCGGGGTCAGGGCTGTGGCTCGTGGCTGTGCTTGGGGTCTATGCGCAGTGACCCCTCTGGAGAGGCCCCTGAGACCATGCTCTCGGTGACGGCAGGAGCTCACAGGGCCCTCGGCCTGGCCGGACAGCAAGCTGCCACTGGTGCCTGCATCCCGTTGGCCAAACCAAATCTCACAGCCGCGTTGCCCTGGGGAAGCGCCCATGGAGGTGCGCCTCGTCTTCGGCGGTGGCAGGAGCTAGGGCCTGGACCAGGTTCCGTCCTGCACAGGCTTGGCCCGGCCGGCAGTGCCGCTGAGCACAGCCCGCCTGGGAGGCCAGGCTCTGCCGTCCTCAAAAGCCCACTTAGGTCAGGGAGCAGTGGGAGAAACGGTGGCGGGCATGACTGTGGGCCCTCCGGGGCTGCTCTAACAACATCCGAACACGGGCTCTGAAGTCATTCACTGTGTCCTGACCGGAGGCTTGAATCCCACGTCTGGTGTGGGCAGGGTGGTCCTCCTGAGGGCCCCCCACGGGTGTGCAGACGGCCACCTCCTCCCTGTGTCTTCACGGGGCCGTCCCTCTGCGTGTGTCTGTGTCCTGACAGCTTCTTCGCATAAGGGCCCCAGTCCTGTGGGATCAGGACCCACCCCGGTGTACCTCAGTCATCTCACATCGCCACTTTAAGGGGTTGGGTCTCCAAATACAGCCACACCGGAGGTGCTGAGGTTTGAGCTTCAAGACGGGACCCTGGGGGACACATGCCAGGCCACGGCAGGGAGGCGGTCGGCAGCACAACCGGACCCCTTCCTGTTCTGAGGTGGGAATATCCCAGGACATGGCCGAGGCCTCAACAGGGGTGGCAGCCCTGTCCGGGCTGGGCCCCCAGCCTTGCTCAGGCCAGCCCCCTGCCCCAGGGCTAGGCCTTCTCGGGCCAGGCCTGAGACATGCTGCTCACCAGGATGGTCGTTCCCTCCCGCGCCCTCTAACCCGGCCACTCGTCCCTTCACAGGGCCAGGGTCACTGTTAGGGGCCAGTGATGGGAGGAGGAGGCAGCGCCGCCTGGCAGGGCCCGGGCACAGTGCGATAAGGGGCCAGCCCATCGGGGGCTCGGAATCGGGCCGGGCCGCACCCTTCACTGGAGGGAGGGGAGCTGTGGGCCGGGGACTGCTACTGGAGGGGCCGGGAGACTGGGGCCCAGAGGGGTGGGGCCCCGTCACGGTGACGCCCCGTGAGGGGCGGGGCAGGCGGCCGAAGGGGCACAGTCAGGAGGCTGAGACAGACCCAGAGTGGGAAGCAGGGCGGAGCAGGGGACGGGGCCACGCCAGGGCTGGGTGGAGCCACGGGGCCCCCGGGGCTCTGAGCACAGGGCGCGCTTCGGGGGACGTGGCTGCCTGGAGCCTCCATGGGGGTGGGCAGCAGAGGAGGGGCTGATGACCTCGGGAGCGGGCAGCTCCCTGGGGCCTGCCCTGGAGGTCGGGTTGGAGGGGCTGGATGCTCTGGGGGCTCAGGGATGCTCAGCTGCCTGAAGGTGGCCACCGCTCGTGGCCAGTGCCAACCAGAGCTGAGGAGTATACGGCCGTGGTGAGGGAGCGAAGAACTCGGCCCTGGGCTCCAGCAGGGCCGCTAGGCGTTGCCCACTGTGGGTCCTGCAGCCACTGGGCCGGACCCTGCCTCCCTCCGCAATGGGCCGAGGCCCCTCCCGGGAGGGGCAGCCCTGACAGCTCCTGTCCCAGCTACTGTGCTCCTGGGGCCCGGCCGGGGCAGAGGCGCAGGCCTGAGGACGTGGTCTCAGGGGATCTACACAGGTCTCCAGCAGCTGCCCCCAATCCTGAGAGGCTCCACTTCCCAGCGACCAAAGAGGCTTCCAAGTCCTCACCCAGGCGTGCCTCCCCCCGCGGGCTCTCACTGCAGTAGGCTGCTTCCCCAACCACTGGTGATGGCCCCTGGAGATCCTTCCATGTGTGCCCGGCAGAGTGGAGCCCACGGATGACCAAGGTCAACCACAGGCTGCCTGGGCCTCACATGGGACTCAGGAACTGGGTCAGGTCCAGACCGAGCGGCTGATCGTGTCAAAGGGGTCCTGAGGAAACAGGAGCAAAATCCCGTAGTAAAGGCCAATTTCGTGGGAAACACTAGCCCTGCAAAAATGCAAATCTGCCAGCTCTTTGCGTGCAAAGAATTGATGCGCAGGCTTGCCTAGCAATGAGACGCGCACACTCCGAGAAATATGGACTCAATCCACTGAGTTATATTAACTTTAATTATTAACACTCAACATAATTATTAGATATTTTTCTTCTGCTCCCATCTGAGGGAGACACTTTGCTTGCACTTCGGAGAGATCTGACTGGCAGGATGTTTGATGTACTTCTCCTGAATCTGAAAAAACAAATAATAATAAAAACCAAATTGAAAACATAAATAAGTGGTCTCACTGCAAGCCAGGAGCAGACAGAACGGGAAGGTGGGCTGAGGCACCTCCGCATCCCCTGCAGCATTCCAGGGCCAGGACCTCTCCAGGGTCTCCGGGGCCCGGAGTCGTTAAGCAAGTAAATACAAGGACAGTCTCACTGAAAATGCATCGAATGTTAAGCTGCAGCTCGCCCAGTATGAGCGCCATTAAGTCTGGATTCGCCCATACCAGTCAGGTGGGGACTCCACCTGGGCACGTTTCTTTTACATCAGCTCTTGGTGGTCAGCTCCAGGGGGAGTGAGGGGGGAGAAATGCACAGGCCCTGCCCCTACACACACACACACACACACACACACACACTGTCATAGACACACACAAGTGCACACACATGCACACACTCACAGACACGCACACGCACACACACACACACTCAGACACACGTGCACACACACAGACACGCACGTGCGCACACACACTCAGACACACATGTGCACACACAGACACACACGTGCATGCACACACGTGCACGCACACACTCTCACAGACACGCACATGCACACACTCTCACATATGTACACGCACACACAGACACACGTGCATGCGTGCACACAGACACACGCATGTGCACACACATACAGACATGCACGCGCTTGCACACACATTCTCACAAACGTGCACAAGCACATACACAGACACACACAGGTGCGTGTGCACATACACTCAGACACACACGCATGTGCACGCACACACACACGTGCAGACACACACGCTCGCACACACACAGACATGCACGCATGCACACACACAGACATGCACGCATGCACACACACAGAGACACACAGGTACACGTGCACACACACAGACACAGGGGTGCACACACACTCTCTCATTGATACGTGCGTGCACACACACACACGTGTGCACACACTCACAGACACACACATGCACACACACTCACACAAACATGCATACACACACTTACAGACACACGCACGTACACACACACACACACACGCACACACGTCCCCACCCAGCACCCGTGTTCACTGTTTGTCTAACAAGCGTCATTTCCAGCCTGGCCTGCTGCCCCTTCGTTGGCAGTGGCACTGACCCGCACGCACCAGCTCCTGCGGCAGCTCCGCCAGCGAGGCAGGAGGGGCCGATGGCTGGGCAGTCTCTTGAGGAATGGGATTAATGCTCCAAAAATAGGCGGCCAGCGCTGGGAGAGCCGGCATGGAAACAAGGCCCTCCACCCCGCTCCCTCCCACGGCCAGCGCGCAGACCAGGGCCAAGGGGCCGGGCTCCCTGAGCCGTCCAGCCACACCGGCTCCCAGCGGTCACAGGCTCCCTGTTCCCCCACCAAGTCCCAGGGAAGGGAGGGGAAAGGAACAAAGCCCCACCGTGAAGACTGTGACTCCCATCTTTTGTCCAGCTTGCTTTGCACATTTTTAATTGTGGTTGAAAATAGAAAACTTAACCCTCTTAGACATTTTTAAGTGTGCAGTTCAGTGGTATTAAGTACCTTCACATGGTTCCGCAACCAGCTCCAACAGCCTGTTTTTTTAATTCCCCATTTCTTATTCAAATGCTGATGGGAATACACAGCTACCCCAGAGAGGAAGCAAGGCCAAGGGACCCTGGATCTTGACTCTGCAGCAAAAGACATCCCTACACTCTGGAGGCTCCTCCACCCTGTCCCACCAGCCGGTGTCCCCACCACCAAGCTGAGGGCGTGGCTCAGAGCCTCCTGGGACCCAGTGCAGTCCATTCACCTCTGAACTACTGGAAAGTTTCTGTCCTCAGGCCAGATCCTGATGCCTGGAACCTGTGCCTCTTGGCCTTGGGGTCCCTCAGGAACAGGGCTCCCCATCTTTCCTGGTCAGCCCTTGATGGTCTGAAGTACCCACAAACCCTGGGCCCTCCCGGGGCCCCCCACCCCCTCTCCAGGTGTCCAAAGAAGGGGAAGGAGCTTGTGTTCAGCAGGAGGCTGGGGGGCGGGAGGCTGGGGGGCAGGAACCTGGAGCAGCTTGGGCTGCTGGGGCTTGGTCCCTCCCCCTGCAGACAGAAGTGTGGGGGGCGGGGCTGCATGGAAGAATTGCCTCTGAGACCCCGCCAGGGCCAACCTACTCCAAGGGCCAAACACTGGGAAGCTGGGTGTGTGCCAGCATGGCACAAGCAGGGAGGCATCTGAGACTGGCCCTGGGGGTCACCTGCTCCAAGGCCCCTGCCCTGGTTATCTCTCCCTCGCCGCCCTGAGCTGGAGGGTGGTGTGAAGGGGTAGAGTGGAGACCTCAGGAACTAGTGACCAGCCCAGCCAGAAGAGAGTAAAACTTCCCCCTGGAGTCCCCCTAGGACAAGCTGGGGGGCATAAGTTAGGGAGGCTTGCCTGCTCACAAAAGTCTTTATTTCCTGGAGGACAGAAGATGGTAAGGCTGCCAGACACACCCGAGTGCTGGTGTCTCATCCCTGTGGGGCTTGACCAAGGCTCTGTGGGGACAAATGACCCCCCCAGCTATCAAGCCAGAGATGCCCAGGGACCCAAACTGGCCTCCCAGCCCTGGGGAAACTTCCAGGCCCAGGGTGCTCTCTCCACCCCAACAGCTTGTGTTCCGCCCCCCTCCCCGGCCTGCTCACCTCTGCCACCCTCTCTCCCGCCCCCGTCTTGGTAATCTGACTGTTCCTGCATCTCAGGGCCCCTAGGAGCCACCCCATGCTCACAGCTCCCAGGCTTCTTTGTCCTCGGGAGGAATGGGCAGCAGTGCCCGCTGGGCACCTCTGGATCCCAGTCCCAAATGATGAGGAGGGAGCCCCTAGTTGGCTCCACGTGGACAGACAGGCCTCCTGCCCCAAGGCTGCTATTGCAGGGCACCAGCGGATACGGCTCAGAGGTTAAGGCCCCTGCAGCAGGAGGGCCCCATCAGAGGTCTCTCGACCTTGCTGGACTGTAGAGGGAAGATTGCAAGACCTGGCGGCACAGACACCGACTATGCATTCAGCCCACAAAACACTGTGACTACGACTGCGAGTCAGAGAACGGGCCTGGCAAAAATATCTGCAGCAAGCGCGCCAGGGACGCTGATGTCTTCAGCACTGAAAGGCCTCTTGCAAATCAGTGAGACGAAGCTGAACACCTTGAAAGAAAAGCAGGCAAACACATGAAGAGCTCATTCACAAAAGAAAAATGAAAGTCGTTTCCAAAGGCAGGAGAGGAAACCTTTAGCTTCGCCAGCGCGTGGAACCGCCCTGCGAGTGAAGGGGGCGGCTATCAGAGTATCAGAGCCTCCCGGTGTCAACACATGACCCCGTTCCGTGGGGGCAGAAGGACAAAGGTGGTTCATGAGCGTTCACATAAAGGGGGGTGAGCAGGAGAGCCCGGGAAATCACCGAACCTGTTCTAGAGCGAGGGCCGTGTGCGGGGCGGGGGGGTGGTGGAGAGAAAGTGTATAAAATGCAGCATCCCGTGCCCTGACCGCCCTCTGCTGGGAAATTCACTGCAGGAAAGTGATCAGAGAGGCAGGTCAAACACACGACTGCAGGTGGGCCGGACCAGCATCCTTGTTTGTAAGTGAAGACACAGTGTGAGCGTGGATTTTACATGGCAACTCGTTTGGACCACTGCGGGCCCAGACATTTGGTCAAACAAGCGTCTGGGTGTTTGAGTCAGTGCTAATGAGGTGGATGAACCTAGAGCCTACTATTCAGAAAGAGAAAAGCCAATATCATATTTTAATACATATCTGTGGAATCTGGAAAGAAGGTACTGATGCACCTATTCGCCGGGCAGACATAAAGGACAGACTTGCGGTCACAGTGAGGGAAGGGGAGGGTGGGGCGAGCCGAGCGAGCAGCGTTGCAATATGCACAGAGCATCACCGTGTGGGAACAGGGTAGCCTGTGGGCATGTGCTGTGTGACGCACGGAGCTCAAGCCCACTGGCAACCTAGAGGGGTGGCTGGGCGGGAGGCCCAAGAGGGAGGGGACAGATGCGTGCCTATGGCTCATTCTTGTCGATGTATGGCAGAAACCAGCACAACATTGTAAAGTGATTACCACCCAATTAACAAATTTAAATATATATCTGTCTAAAGAGTCTTGGTGTGTCTGGATAAGAGGAACATCTGAATTGGTGGACTCTGTAAAGCAGATGATTCTTCCAATGGTGGGTGGGCCTCATCCGATCAGCTGAAGGCCTGAATAGCCCAGCAGGCTGAGCCTCCCCAGGTAAGAGAGAATCCCTCCTGCCCGACTACGTGAGTTGGGACTTCAGTCTGCTCTTGCCTTCAGACTGGAACCGCACCACCTGCTTCGGGGGCCTCCTGCTCTTTCCCTCATTACAGGCAGAGAGATGGGAAGATCAGACAGCCAGAGGCTGCACAGATCTGCGGCTTCTGTCCCCGGGAGACCCCAGCTAACGCTCACCGTCACGAAGCCTGCACCTGCTGCGGCCCCTGGAGCTCACGCTACAAAGGGACCTGCAGGGAGGGGAGCGGCTCGCTGGCTGAGCGCCAGCCTTGTGCCAGGCAGGGCTCTGGCTCCCAAGATTCATCCAGAAACAAGACAAGGATCCTGCCTCCGAAGGCTGAGTTCCACAGCGGGAGATGGGCCAAAGGTAATGCAGAATGGACTTCAAAAGATGATACCTGCCATGGAAAAGGACACGATGGGCGAGCAGGGGAGGGGCGAGCAGGGGAGGGGCGAGCAGGGGAGGGGCGAGCAGGGGAGGGGCGAGCAGGGGAGGGGCGAGCAGGGGAGGGGCGAGCAGGGGAGGGGCGAGCAGGGGAGGGGCGAGCAGGGGAGGGGCGAGCAGGGGAGGGGCGAGCAGGGGAGGGGCGAGCAGGGGAGGGGCGAGCAGGGGAGGGGCGAGCAGGGGAGGGGCGAGCAGGGGAGGGGCGAGCAGGGGAGGGGCGAGCAGGGGAGGGGCGAGCAGGGGAGGGGCGAGCAGGGGAGGGGCGAGCAGGGGAGGGGCGAGCAGGGGAGGGGCGAGCAGGGGAGGGGCGAGCAGGGGAGGGGGATGTGGCGTCTTTGGAAGTGTTGCCCGTTTCTAGAGGCGAGGCGTGTTGGGCCTCAGGGAGAACGGAAGGTTATGGGCTGAATCCTGTGCCCAGATTCCCGTGTTTAAGCCCTGGAGCCTCAGAGTGCAGCTGTCTGGAGCTGGGCCTTTAAAGAGGTGATCAAGGCAAAATGGGCTCCAGGCCATGGGATCACTAGAGTTGGACATGACTCAGCGTCTAAACAGCAAGGTAAAGTGAGGTCACTAGAGTGGGCCCTAATCCCCCAGGACTGGGGTCCTTACAGGAAGAGGAGGTCGGGACACGGACATACTCACAGGGACGACCCTGTGAGGACGTGGGAGGAGAGGCCCGCCGTCCGCACGCCCGGAGGGAGGCCTCAAGAAGCCCAGCCCCGCGCACACCTGGGTCTGGGATTCCAGCTCCAGGGCTGGAGACAGTGAGCGTTTGCTGTTTAAGCCAGCCTGTTGGTGGGACTTGTTACAGCCACCCTGGCAGACAAATCCTCTGACACTTGATGAAGAACGTGCAGGCCCTTCCAGGCTGTGAGGACAAGTGTGCCTGGTACCCAGTGCCTGGCACTGAGGCAGGCCAGCTGGGGGGAGAGGAGGCCTGGGAGGGGAGCCGTGGAAGGGACGAGCCGAGGGGGCCAGGACTTGACTTTTCAGTCCCAGCCGCTCAGAGGCCGAGGCGAGACCCAGACAGCAAAGGACTCAAGTGAATAAACATGTGCTCCAACAGGGGCGTTCCTGGAAAGATACAAACAACCAAAACAAACTCCAAAAGAGATGGAAAATCCAAACAGACTTATCACAAATAAAGAGGTCAAATTAATAATTTAGATTCGCAGAAGGACAAACCCTTGCCCAGATGGCTTCTCTGGTGAATCTGACCAAACACTAATGAAGAATTAATTCTAATCATTCACAAACCCTTCCAAGAAGAGGGAAGAACACTTCCCGACTCATTCTACGAGGCCAGAACCACCCTGATAGCAAAGCCAGATATAGACACTACAAGAAGAGAGCTTCCGACCACCATACCCTACAAATATAGACACAAAAGTCCCCAGCGAAATGTTAGCAGGCTGAGTCCATCAGCACTATGCACCATGGCCAAGCAGTGTTGATCACCAGAATGCAAAGCTGGCTTGGTGTTTGAAAATCAATTAATGTCATACACCACATCAATTGGATTTTAGAAAGCTGCACCACCTCAACAGACTTAGGAAAAGCGTTTGACCAAATGTAACAGCCTTGTGTGATAAAAACATTTAACAAATTAGGAATTGAAGTGAACTTCCTCCACTTGACAAAGGGTACTTAGGAAAATCCCACAGCTCACACCATATTAACAACGGAAGACTAGCTTTCCTCCTGACATCAGGAACAAGACACGGATGTCTGCTCACCTCCACTTGTATTCAACGCTCTCCAGGAGGTTTGGGACAGGGTAATAAGGCAAGAAAAAGAAATAAAGGCATCCAGGTCGGAAAAGGAGTAAAGCTGTCTCTGTGTGCAGACAGCCTGAGCTTGAATATAAGGAGCGTAAGGAATCTGCTGAAAGCCGCCAGAACCAGTGAGGGTGGCAGGTTCACAAGAGGCAGCGCAAGAACCACGTGCATCTCTGTACACTAGCAAGAGCAATCCGAAAATGAAAACACTGACACGATAACATCATCAAGGATAAAATACTTAATACATTTGACAAAAGAAGCACGACACTTGTGTCGAAATGCTCCCCATGAGCACACCCTCCTTGGTAATCAAGACTCCCGCGAGCGCCACCTTCCCCACGGAGCCTGGGGACACGTGGTCCCACCCGCCCTGCGGCCCCTCTGCCCCTTCTCCCGTCCTGGGCCCCCTGCTCCGCCTCCTCTGCCTTTGCAGGCCTGCCCAGGGTCCCATCTCTCCGCGGGCCTCTGGCCTGTCTTCAGAGCTGCACACCCTCCCTGGGGGCTTCGCTCCCAGCCAGCATCACATTCCTCCATGGCGGTGACTTGGTGACTCAGGGCTATGAGCGTCTCCCCAGCTCACTTGTGCTACCAGGCATCGTAATCATCTACTCACATGATTCTCTGTCCAGAGGCTGCCACCCCGTCTTTAATCCCTGCGGCCACGAGCCTCAGGCCACGTGGAGTGAGTGAGTGATGAGTCCATCTGCGCTTGGCCTCAAAAAGCAAGAGCTGGCGCCGTGGAGCTGGAGCCTCTGTCCCCGGGGATGCAAGTGGGCAGGACGGTGGGCAGGCGAGAGAGACCCTCTGGTGCAGTCATGGCCAGCCAGACGTCCCGTGTGGCCCCCGGACCCCCTCCTGGAGGAGCCGCTGGGCCTGAGCCCCACAGGCTGCCCTCCTGCCGCGGCTGGTCCACTGCCCTCTGCCCCTCATGGAGCTGAGTGACTAAGTCTGGTCGTTCCAGATCATTCTCCTGAGGGCCTGTGTGTGGGCTGTGGGCACTGTGGACCCACAGGACCCACGCTGACCCCGTGCAGTGGATGTGGGAAGGCCCAGCGACAGCCGGGTATCCCTGTCTTCTCCTCTGCGCTCAGGTCCTCAGGCAGCTCAAGCCCACCTCCTCCACGAGGCCTTCTGCCACTCACTGCCCACAGCCAGGGAATGCTGAAAATGGGCGGAGGACATAGGCTTTCTCTCCCCACCTGGCCCTCAGCTCCTTGAGTAGATCCCATTTGTGCCAGTCAGCTTTAGCCAAGCAAAATTCACAGGCAGCAAAACTGCCTGGGTTACGTGTGTGACTCGACGAGCTTGACAAAAGCCACAGCTGCATCACCACCACAGGGCCCTAGAGCACGCCCGTCCCCTGCAGCATCCCCCTCTGCCAGCGACCTCTGTCCCCGCCCCGCACCTGGCCGCCCCGTCTGCTCCCCTTAGCGGCCGTCTTGCCTCTTCTACAGGGTCACACGTGACATCGCCGCGCGCCTCTCGAGCCCAGATTCTCGGTGCGACACGCTTGCCGTTCATCTGAGTCACGGCGGGCATTCGCCCCAGTCCTGTTTACTGTGGGGCAGGTGTCCACCGTGGGGATGGACCCCGGCCTACCCATCCTGCCGCTCACTGGAGGGCATTTGGGTTGCTTCCAATTTTTGGCCATTATGAATAAAGCTGCTGTGACCTACTGTATAAACAGCTCAGGGAAACTGCTCAGTACTCTGCGAGCACCTAATGGGAAGGAAATCCCAAAAAAGAAGGAATATATATAGAGAGACAGATATATACACACACACGTACGCATATACGTGGGCTTCCCAAGTGGCTCAGTGGTAAAGAACCTGGCAGCCGATGCAGGAGACTTGGTTTCAATCCCTGGAGCACAGGAGAAGATGACAGCCCGCTCCAGCATTCTTGCCTGAGATACCCGTGAGTAGAGGAGCCTGGGGGACTACCGTGCAGGGGGTCACAAAGAGCCAGACATGACTGAGCGACTTAACAACAGCAGCAACCCCCGATACGTATATGCACAGCTGGTTCACTCTGCTGACGGCAGAAACTAACACAGCGCTGTAATCAATATATGCTAATGAAAATTAATTCAAAAAGAGAAAGCAGTTTCAGACAGTCTGTAACTTGGAGATGCCCCTGTTTTCAGTACAACCGTCATGTGTAATAATCTAAACCATGATGTGTTCAAGTAGCAACGCTTCTGGTTCCACACAGACTAAAATAAAGCAAATTAAAACAAAAAACAAAGCTGCTATGAACACTGGCATGCTGGCTCAAGTGGGCCGAGCTTCGCTTTCTTAGGAAAATACCTATGAGTGGGATTGTTGGATTGCGTGGTAAGTGTATGTTGAACTTTATAAGAAATTACCAAACCGCTTTCCAAAGCGGCCAGGCGTCTGTATCCCCGTCAGCAACACACACAAGAGCTCTAGCAGGAGGTGCTCACTGCCCGCACGGGGAGTTTCAGTCGTTCCGACAGGCCTGTAGCTGCAGTTGTGCCTTTCCTGGGTGGCGTGACCAATCACTTCGGCCATTTCCCCCCACGTGCTTATCTGCCCTCCTTTTCCCTTGGCTGAAGCGCCTTGCCCAGTCTTAAACTGGTGTTCTATCTGTGTAGGCTGGGCCTTCGCTGCCGCGGGGGCCTTTCCCTGGTTGGGGCGAGCGGGGCTCCTCCGCGTTGCGGTGAGTGGGCTTCTGCTTGCAGCGGTTTCTCTGGCTGCGGACCGCAGGCTCCAGGCACACGGGCGCCGGTGGCTACAGCAGTCGCGGCTTGCGGGCTGTAGCGTGCTTGGGCTTCAGTAGTTGCAACACGGGCTGGTCGACTGCGGCTCACGGGCCCCACAGCATCGGCTTCAGCGGCTGCAGCAGGCGGGCCCAGCAGCTGTGGCGCGTGCGCTTACTGCTCCGCGGCACGTGAAACTTCTCCAGGCCCTGCATTGACCGGTTGGCTTCTTATCCGCTGTGCCACCAGGGAAGTCCTGTTTTGCTCAATTTTTAAATCAAGCTGTCTTCTTATTGAGTGGCAAGTGTTCTTTGTCTACTCAAAATGCGAATCTGTTATTGGGGATGTGTTTTGCAAACATTTTCTCCCAATTTGTGGCTTTTCATTTTCTTTACAGTGTTTTTATGGAGCACAAATATTTTTAATTTTGATGAGGTCCAATTTATTATTTTAAAAATTGTGTGGTTTGTGCTTTCCGTATTTTATCTAGAAAAGTCTCCACATAAACTCAAGGACAGAACATTGGTTTTCTGTTTTCTTCTAGCAGTTTTATGTCTAGAAGTCTTACATTTTTATCTGCACAATTGCTAGTTAACACGAATAAGCATTCGTCTGGTTGATATTTGTATCAAAGATGGTGAGTGAGCTTTGCGGTTCTTTTTTAAACTTTCATTTATTTATTTATCTCTGGCAGCCCCGGCAGCTAGTGGGCTCTAGAGCCTGGGCTCAGTAGTCATAGCACCCGGGCTTAGTTGCCCCAAGACGTGGGATCTTCCGGGACCAGGGATTGAGCTGGTGTCCCGTGCAGCGCAGGGCAGATTCTTAACCGCTGGACAACCGGGGAGGCCCCAGGTTCCTTTATTAACAGCTGCTGCCTGCTTAGCTCCGCGCCTTCTGCTGGAACGCGTGTCTTTTCTCTGTGGATGGCCTCTGCGCCTCTGTTGAGACCCTCTTGTCGTAAATGCAGGGACTAAGCTCTAAGCTCTGGTCTCGCCCTTTGCTTTATCTGTCTTTAAGCCAGCACTGTCCAGTCTTGTCTGCTATAGCTTTACACGACTCGGAATCCGGTCGTGCAAGTCTCCCCACTTCCTTCTTCTTCATTGTTGGGGTCTCCTTCGTCCTTTGTATCTCTTGATACGTTTTTGGAATCGTCTTGTCAAAGTCTTTTTAAAAATCGGGTGGTTTTGCTGGAAATCGCATTGAACCCAGAGATCACCATGGGGAAGCATCAGCACCTTAACAACACAGTCTTGGAACCCACGACCACGAGACTGAGTGGGACCCTGTGGGGGCTTCAGGCACAGAGTCCCCCCGGGTCCCACACCTCTTGTACATAGGAAGGCTTCAGCCTCCTAGGCCTTCCCTGAGTTCTGAAGAGCAAATTTAATCAGAGAAGTGAGAAAATGCAGACACAAAGGCAAGGAGTCAAGCCAGAAAAAGTAACGAGCGTCAAAGGCAAGGCTTCCCCTCAAGGACTGCGGGAAATACTCTGAGCCATGGCCTCGAGCTGATTCGCAGGTGGAAGAAGTTAACTGCAAGCTGACCACCAGCGTGGAGACCCCGGACTGGCTGGAACTGGATGGTTGATGATTGAGATTCCAGACACTTCACCAGCAACCCATCAGAGAATTGTGCACACCCTGTGACCCCCCCCTCCCCACACTGCCTATAAAATCCCTTCCCTGAAAGCTGTAGGGGAATTTGTGCCTTTTGAGCATGAGCTGAGCTGCCCATTCTCCTTGGTTGACCTTGCAATGAAATGCACTTTTCTTCATCACAACCTGGGGTCAGAAGATTGGCTTTGCTGCACGTTGGGTGAGTGGGTCCAGGATTGGCTTGACAACAAACATGGCATGACTCTGCATGCATTTAGGTCTTTTTAGATCTCTCGGCGATAGTTTCTAGTTTTTTGGGTACATGTCTCACACACATTCTGTTAAATTTTCCTCTAAATAATTCATGGTTTTTAAAATTCTATTTATAAGTTGCATTGTTCTTACACTTTCTCTAAATAATTCATGGTTTTTTATTCTGTTTAAAAGTTATATTGTTCTTACAACTTCAACTTCTATTTGTCCACTGTTAGGACACAGAGACAGCATTTTTATATTTTGGCTTTTTATCTTGTGACTTTGCCAAACTCACTTGTTAGTTCTAGGAGTATCATGTAGTTTAATCTACAGACAAAAATGTCATCTGTGGATCAAGACTGTTTCAATTTTCCCTTTCCAGTTATATGAAAACATTATTTTCCTTGCCTTATTACTTTGGCTAGGTGCTCTAGTAAAGTGGTGATGGGTGTGTGCTGTCTTTTCCGTCGTGTCTGACTCTTTGCAACCCTATGGATTGTAGCCCACCAGGCTTCTCTGTCCGTGGGGTTCTCCAGGCAAGGATAGTGGAGGGGGCTGCCATGCCCTCGTCCCAGGGGTGTTGCGGACTCGGACGGAACCCCCATCTCTCCAGTCCGTGGCATTGGCAGGAGGGCTCTTGACCACTGGCGCCCCCTGGTGGCAGCGGGTGTTTCGACCTCATTCCCACTCCGTCTTTCACCATCGAGTGTAACGTCATTGGGTTTTTCTAGATCCGCTTTCTCAGTTGAAGCGAAAGTCGCTCAGTCGTGTCCGACTCTTTGTGACCCCATGGACTTTACAGTCCATGGAATTCTCCAGTCCAGAATACTGGAGTGGGGAGCTTTTCCTTTCTCCCAGGGATCTTCCCAACCCAGGTCTCCCGTACTGTGGGCAGATTCTTTACCTGCTGAGCCGCAGGGAAGCCCAGGAATACTGACTGCTGCTGCTGCTAAGTCGCTTCAGTCGTGTCCGACTCTGTTGACCCCATGGACTGCAGCCCACCAGGCTCCCCCGTCCCTGGGATTCTCCAGGCAAGAACACTGGAGTGGGGTGCCATTTCCTTCTCCAATGCATGAAAGTGAAAAGTGAAGTCACTCAGTCATGTCCGACTCTTAGCGGCCCCATGGACTGCGGCCCACCAGGCTCCCCCGTCCCTGGGATGCTCCAGGCAAGAACACTGGAGCGGGCTGCCATTTCCGTCTCTACTGGAGTGGTAGCCTACCCCTTCTCCAGGGGATCTTCCGGACCCAGGGATCTAACTGGGGTCTCCCGCCCTCGGATTCTTTACCAGCTGGGCCATCAGGGAAGCCCTTGTCCGTTGAAGGAGCTCCTGTTCGTCCCAGTTTACTGACGTGTGTGTATGTGCTTAAACCATAAATGGGTGTTGCATTTTGCCAAATGCCTTGTTTTGCATTTATTGAAATGCTTTTGTGGTTTTCTGCTTCAGACCACTCACATTGTGAACTGTCAATTCTGAAATGTGATAGTAACTTACATTCTTGGAATTAGCCTTGCTTGGTCATATGTGTTGTCTTTTTGTAAAAAAAAAATTATTTATTTTTGGCTGTGCTGGGTCTTCGTTGCTTCCTGTGGGCTTTCTGCAGCCATGGTCTGCGGGCTTCTCACTTCGACGGCCCCCTTGCTGCGGAGCACAGGCCCTGGAGCACTGGGCTTTAGCAGCTGCGTCACATGGGTTCAGTAGTCACAGCTCCCGGTCTCGAGAGCACAGGCTCCGAAGCTGTTGCTCCGAGGCTTGTCGGATATTCCAGGATCAGGGATCAAACCTGTGTCTCCTGCATTGGCAGGTGGATTCTTTACCACTGAGCCACGAGAGAAGCCCTTGTCTTCTTCTAATACTCTGTTAAGTGCTTCTGTCTGGCCTCATAAAGGGTACTGGACTTAAACTTCCTTTTCAGGTCGTGTCCTCTCTGGACTTGGTACCAGGGTTAAGATGGTCTCACAAAAGAGTTCCCTCCTCCTCTCTGTTCTGAAAGCACTCTGCAGTGACCGTGTTATTTCTCCTTTAAAGGTTTGCTGAGATTCTCCAGTCAGGCCTCCCACCTGGACTTTCTCTGCATCAAGGCCGGTGCTGGGCCAGGCGGACGGAAGCCCAGCCAGGAGGGGCCGTGCACAAAGATGGTTCTGTGCTGTGTTAAGTGTGAGAGTTTGTGCAACCGATACCAGGAGAGTTGCGGGAGGGAGGCTGCCCTGTGGCCCTGGAGTGAGGGCGGAGCGGGCAAGGGTGATTCAGGAATACGCTAGAAGTAGACAGGAGAGGCAAGCAGAGGGTCCCCCACGGAGCCCTGAGAAAGGACGATGGGTGTGGGCTGCACGGACACAGAAGGCTGGGAAGTGTCCAGAGAGGGAAGACCCCAGGGGCACAGGGTGCAGTGTGGGCAGGGGGTGGGACTCTTGAAAGCCAGGTGCTTTAGCCCAAGAGTATCCAGATAAGAACTGTTAGCTGGCCAGTGCTACTGAGGGCACAAGAAGGATGTGTCCGGTAAGTCCTGCAGGCTGGGGAAACCAGGGGGCCGCAGCAGGCGCGGCTCCAGCAGAGCAAGACAGGCAGGCCACAGGCTATGTCCCTTCCCTGGCAGCTGCACCCCTTCGGATGCCTGGGCATGCTGCCCTCCTCTGTGTGCCGATGGCCCTGGCCCGAGTCCTGCCCATCCGGACCTGACGACTCCTGTTGCACCCTGGAGTCTCCCGTCCAGAGTCCCAAACTCTCCGTATATTCAGTTAAACCTGTGCCCGCCCCCCAAGCCTGGAGCTGTCTGCAGCAGTCTGTTCTGTGGGGTGAGGCTCTGCACACCTTTGGAAAACCCAGCACCTGCCACCTGAAGACTCACTCAGTCTGCAGCGTTTTAAGAAACAAGCAGGAAGCAAGACCGGGTGGGGGGGGGGGCGGCCTGCACGGGCGGAGGGCTGGGGTTGGGAGCGCTGTCTCCCTTTCCTGAGCGGAGAGAGGGGAGAAAAACGCAAGCCGGCCCTCCCAGCGCGGGTGCTGGGACGATCTGCGGGTTCCCTGAGCTGACACAGCCCTCCCCTCAGGCTGGGCCGGAGCAGGGCATTACCCTGACTGGAGTGCGGGCTGGGGCTGGGGCCCCGGAGCCCGCAGAAAACCTGCTGGAGAAAGGTGGCCACCCAGGACATGGCGGCAGATCAGAGCCACAGCAGGGCACCCAGCGGCTCAGAGGGTGCGGGCCGCGCCTGCACGGTTGGCGCTCCCTGCTCCCGGCCCTCACCTCCCCTCCTCCACCCCCCGCCTCTGCGGCCCTGTCTCGGGAAGCACGTGCGTTTTCCGCAAGAAACAGGGGGCCCCCCAGGTCAGGCTTCCCTCTGCGGGGTGGGCCAGCACAAAGGCCTGCTGTGTAGCCTTGGATGAGCTCTTGACTCCGCTGTGCTGGTCACCGTCGTGTACCCGGGAAAACGGAGTGGAGGAGCGCAGTGTCCCGGGCACTGCCTCCGGGCGCGCAAGGTCACGGCTGGGCCACGCGCCACGCAGCGCCGCAGCCCCCGCGAGGGTGGTGCGGAGGGGCTAGTAACGCCTTTCCAGCCTGGTGGTCGAGCCCAGCAGGGACGGCGCCGGGAGCCGGGGTCGCAGACCGTCCCCCCCAGAGCCTGCCGCCTGCCCGGTCCAGGGATGCGCTTTAAAGGCGGGCCGCCGGGCATCCGCAGCTCGCCCCCTGGGCGGGGCCGGGGGCTTGGGGGCGGTGGGCGGTGGTCAGGGGGCCCGAGACGCGCAGGCCCCGCCCCCGCCGCGGCCTCGCCCCGGCTCCGCCCGGACACCGCCCCGGCTCCGCCCGGACACCGCCCCGGCCTCGCCTCCGGGAGACCAGCTCCCGGGAGCGCCGGCCTCGGCCTGGCGGACGGGGCGGAGGCGGGGCCGGCAGGGGAGGCCGCTGATTGGTCGGCGCCGCTGATTGGCCGGCTCGGGAGCCACTCGCGGCCGCCGCTGCGTCTGGCTGCGCTCGTGCGGGCTCGGCTCGGCTCGGCTCGGCTCGGCTGCGCGGCCGCGGACGGACGGACGGGCGTGCGCGGGGGGCGCGGGGCGCGGGGCGCGGGCCTCGGCGGCGGCGACGGCGGCGGCGGCGGCGGAAGCCTTGTGCCCCCGCCCGCCTGGTCCTCTTGCAGAGGCGGAGGCAGCGCGCGCCGGCCGTAGCTGAGCGGGCGCAGGCGCGGGGGGCGGCGGCGCGGGGGAGGCGCGGGGTCTCGGAGCGAGCGCGGCCCGCCGGGCGCCGCCGACCCGGCCCAGCCGACGGACGGACGGACTCGCGCGGACGCGGCCCCTCCCTGCCGCCGCCCGCCCGCGCGCCCGCCCGGGGCGCCCACCTCGCCGGCGCCGGGCCCGGGAGCGATGACATCGACGGGGAAGGACGGCGGCGGGGCGCAGCACGCGCAGTATGTGGGGCCCTACCGGCTGGAGAAGACGCTGGGCAAGGGGCAGACAGGTGCGTGCGCGCCGGCCGGGGCCGGGACGCCGGCCCGCGGCGGGGCCGGAGGGCCAGGGGCGCCGATGGGCGCCGGGGGAGCCAGGGGACCGCGAGGGCCGGGGGCGCGCAGGCCCGCTGCCCGGGAGCGCCGCGCGGGGGCCGGGGAAGGAGGCCGCCCCGGGCTGGGCGCCGCAGGCCGGGCCCGCGGATCCGGCCGGGAGCCGCGAACAATAGGAGGCCGGGCGCCCAGGCCCGCCGCGGAGCCCCGCAGGCCGCGCGGTAGCGGTCGGCCGGGCGCGGCCCAAGGACACGCGGCGCGAGCGGCCGGGCCCGGGCCCGGCCAGCGCCCCTCGGCCCGGCTGCAGGTGCGCGGGCCCGGCCGCATTGTGAGCCCCAGCGGCCCGGCCCATTGTGCCGCGGAAGGAGGGGGCCGGGCGGGCGCCCATCTGCCGTCTGCCGCGGCCGCGCTAATCGGCGTGCTGCCCGCGCAGCTGCGTCCCGGGCCGCGCGCCCCCGGCCGCGACCCCAACTCCGGCGACCGGCGCGCGGGGAGGTCGCCGCGCGCGTCCTGCGGGGACCGGTCGCTCCGGCCAGGCCCGGCCGTCCCTCGCGGTGGGAGTGGGAGAGCGCCCGGGCCACTCACGGGGCTGGACAGCGCCTCTCTCTCCTCCCCGCCTCGGCTCGGAACGTCTGCGACACTGCGCTCCCCCGGGGGAGGGAGAGGGAGGCTGCCGACGGGCCCGAGCGCAGAGCCCGGCCCGGGATCCCACACAGGCAGCGGGGCAGACCCGCGGCCCGGGGGAGGAGGGGGCTCACCGGCTGCTCCTGGCCGGCGGTCTTTCTGGCAGTTGGGTTAGACCCAGCCGGCGGCCAGTTCCCCATCTGCTTTGTGAGAGGCTGCGCTCAGCCATTTTCTTCTTGCCGCTGGTTGGGCCTCTCTCGCGGCCCAGGGGTCCGATTGGCACTGATCCCTGCCCCTGTCTCCCTGGGAAGTTCCTGGGACCTCAGAGGAGGGTGCGGCAGGCGCGGGGTCCAGGAGGGAGCCGCTCCAGCCAGGGTCGCTGCCGGCCCTCCCCAGGCCCCCCAGGGTGGCCCAGAGGCGGAGCCTGGAGGTGGCAGGAAAGTGGGCCAAGCTCGGGGCTGGGTGGGGGTGGGGTGGGGGCTGTGATGTAACTGAGGCCGACAGAGGGTGCCTGGGCGGGGGAGGTGGGTGCTTTCCCCCTCCTTCTGGGTGGATAGCCCTCGCTGGTGCCAAATGCCGAGGCACCCGGGGCCCTGGGCTCTAGTGCAGCTGGCTTTGGAAGTGGGGGCGGCGGGCCGGGTTCAAGGAGGAGGTGGCAGACAGCCCTTGTTCACCTGAGTTCAAAATACGCATGTTTCCTGGCAAAAACAACCGTCGTTGGTGAAATCCTCGATGGCGGAGGGGCGTGGGGCAGCAGAATGCAGGAGGCAGTGAAATAATCTAATTATTGCACCAATAAAATGTTGTTATAAGGAAACATCGGCCTGTGAGGGGTGACAGCAGTGGATTATACGGCAGCGTGTCTCCGGGGGTAGGGCTGGTCTCCGTACTCTTCCTGAGTTGCTCTCTCTCGCAGTTAATTACAGGAGGTTTCCGCTGTAGTTGACAGTGATGAACACAAAAGGACGTGTGTGGCATGTGAACAGCAGGCCCCGCGAAGTTTAGAAGCAGCTCCTCGGGCCCCTGTCTCGGAGTGGGGCCCGCTCTCTGGCTGAGGCCCCTCTGGGGATCTGTCTGCCCCCTGCTCCTCCGGGCCTGAGTGCTCAGAGCTGCCCCCCGAGACCCTGACGGCTGGAGCGCCGGCTTCCTGTTGGCCCGGCTCTCTGTCCCTTCTGTGGCAGGGTCGGCTAGAGTTGGGTGGACACGGCGCCTCGCGGCCTGTGTCCACCAGGCCTGCTCACTTGGCCTGCTGGCTGCTCTTTGGCAGCAAATGCCCAGAAAGCTGTGGCTTCCCAGGCCTGTCCCTTCACTCCTGAGGTGACTGCCTGACCTTTTCTGGGGCCAGGCTTCCTGCCAGGAGCCCTTGGGGAACAGTGCTCTGCGGGGGAGCGGCTCCCCGAGCCGTGCGGTGCCCCCAGGCCCTGGGTGTGGGGGGTCCAGCCCAGCCCCCCTCGTCTCATGGACACCTCCGACCTCCTCACGCGTGGCCTGCCCTCTGCCAAGGTTCTGTATAGGGGAGCTGACGGTAGACGTCAGTGGCAGTGGGCCGTGTGCGGTGGCTGGTCCGGCCACTCTGGCCCTGGGTCCTGGGGGGGCAGGTCCTCCGGAGGCGGGCCCACCCCTCTCCCCCGAGACACTGCCTTCGGGGAATCAGGTGTGGGGTAGGGGACGCTGCAGGCATGGAGGGCAGGTGTGGACAGAGCCACCCCCTCCGTCTGGCTGGACGTCCCTCTCGTGGCCGCAGGGTCCCGCTCCCACTTCTGTTGTGACTCTGTAGCCACGAGTGGTTCTGTTTCGCCCGGTTGGCGTTGGGCTCAGGGCGGAGGGTCCGTCACTCCTGTGGTGTTGGGTCTCCCCGTCAAGGCTGGCGAGGTGGTCAGGACGTCATCTCCGCACAGCTGCCCTTAACGGCCTGGCGCCGCCTCTGTGGTGGCCTGGCGAGGGTCTTCAGCCTGGCTGCACCAGGGTTTCTGGTTGGTCAGGGGGCAGGGCCTTCCAGGCCCGCTGGGGCGGGTGTCGCTCTGCAGGGTGGAGCCCACTCGCTTGTCCAGGAGAGGCTTCTTCAGCTGGGGGGAGGCGGGGAGGCACCCCCAGAGGGTCCAGCAGGGACCCAGGAGGCCAGGACGGGCTGTGCAATTGTCACTCCCCCAGCCCCATCAGGAAGTCAGCAGCGCATCCCCCAGGGCACAGCAGAGCCGGGGCGGGGGGTTCGGCACCCGTCGGCTACGAGGATCCCGGGGAGGACAGGAGGGAGGTGGGCTTGGGGTCCACCGGAGGAGGTGGAGTCCGCCCTTGGAAACCCCTCGTCCAGCGGGGAGGAGATGAGGGCCGAGACGGGGCTGTCTGGTGAGGAGTCCGTCCAGCTAAAGAGAAGAGGGGATCGGGGGGCCGCCCTGCTGCCCCTGGGTGGGCTCGCAGGGTGGTGGGTGTGCCGGTAGGAAGAGCCCCTCCAGGCTCTTGAGGGACTCCTGGGAGAATTAACATGGGTGCTGGTGTCAGGCAGGCTGGCGAGGACTCCTGGGATGGGATGGGGCAGGTGAGCAAGGGCGACTCAGGTGAGCTGGGAAGAGAGACAGGTGTGAGCTGGAGGGAAACAGGTGAGCTGGGAAGAGGCAGATGTGAGCAGGAGAGACAGGTGAGCTGGAGGGAGGGGTTGCACCCTGGGGTGACCCATGGCTCAGGACTGGGGGCGGGGGCAGGCAGAGATGGAGACGGGCAGGGTGGTGTGCAGGGCTGTGTCCGTTTCAGGAAGCTGAGCAGAGGGAGGCAGCTGTGTAGCCAGCCAGTGGCCACAACCCGTTGGCCCCAGGGGTGGTCAGGGAGGGGCTGGCGCAGAAACCAGCCTAGGGTGCCGTGGGGGGCTGAGGCCCGGAGTGGGCGTCCCCGTGTGGGTGGACAGCGCAGGCTGGGCAGGGTGGGCCTCCACTGGGCGCACGTGGACCACCTGTCCTGCTGGATGGTCAATGCTGTCGGCCGGCCACATCGCCCTTTGCCGTGGGTTCGGAGCCTCCCGCTCTGTGCCTCAGGCCAGACCCAGTCTGTCTAGCCCACTTTATAAGCAGGGAGCAGGCTCAGAACCTAACGTGGCCCGGGACAGTGGTTCCCAGCGGCCGTGGGAAAGCCCGCGATGCTCACGGCACCCTGGTTAGATGTTAGCGCCCTGTCCTCAAGGAGCTGTGGGCAGAGCTGGGGGGCAGCGGGGAGCGCACACCTATGCCCCTGCCTCCCCGGGGCCAGCGTGGAAAGGCTTGGCGCCCCATCAGTGATGCTGGGACAGATGCTGCTCAGCCGTCCTCCCAAGGCACACACCCTCCCCCAGGCTTGGAGCTGGCCCCGGGGGGGCTGTGCTTGTGCACAGAGGGCACCTCTGCACAGGGTCCCCGGGGTGATGGGGGGTTTCCCCTCAGAGGGCGAGCCTTTTCCCGAAGGGATGGGAGGGTCTGGGTGGACTGAGCCCTAGGACCCCAGTCCCAGAGCGTCCCCGGCCCACCATGGTCCCCTGTGGCTCTGAACACCTCTGGGTCTTTGTGCACCCACCTCGCCCCCTTGCCTCATCACTGGCTGTGGTGCCAGGTTCTGCAGAGACGGGGTGGGGGGCAGAGGCCTGACCTGCTCTGGCAGAGCTGGGTGCTGTCCAGTGCCACTCCAGCTTGTCTGTGTGGGATTTCGCGGGGGGGTGCAGGCGGACCAGTGGCGGCCCCCAGCGTGGTGTGGGGGGCCCGCCTCTGCCCACGTGTGCCAGGCGTCATCTCTGGACCCATCTGTCCAGGAGTGGCTTGTGGACAGGGCCAGGTCTGGCTCTTCTGGAAGCAGCCAGGCCAACACTGGCCATAGCCCTGAGGCGGATCCTCACTCGGGGGTCCAGGCGGGACCTCTGCAGGACAGGCAGCTGTCTGACTGTGCACCGGGCAGGGGAGTGGAGGGTCTCAGACTCAGCCCTTGACTGCTGGACGGTGGCCAGGGCCTCCCCGAGGCTCGCTGGTGACCGGCAGGCTGGGCTGTACGTGTTGGGGGCACTTGTGCACTGAGGCCCCCAGGGCTGGCTCCCCCGCCCTGGCCCGTGCCAGCCAACCTCGACTGCTGTGGGTGGGGTGGCGAGGGCTCGGCCAGGAGACGCTAGGTCCCGGCTGTCCACCCCCACCTTTCTCTGGCTGCTTTTTCCCTGGTTTTCACTCCAGGCGCTTGTCTGTGGGAAGGTCTCTGGGCCTGCAGGTGTCAGGGATGGGGGGCAGTCTGGTGTCTTGAGAGGCCGGGCAGCAGCCCCAGTCACGTCTTCTCTGCCTGCCAACGTGTCCCGCTCGCTGCCTGCACCTTCCGTGTGCCCGGAGCAGGCAGGCCCTCCAGGGTCAGAGCCTGCGCACGGACAGCTTACGTGGGCCCCGCTGCTGTTTTCATGGGCCCAGGGAGGGTGTGTGGCTGCCGTGCACCAGGAGTGTCTGGGGGACCTGGTGCCTCCTCGTGCTCCGGTTTGGAGAGCACCTTCAAGGCCAGTGGCACCCAGAGGGTCGGGCAGTGCCCGCAGAGGTCGAGGCCAGTGGGCACCAGAGAGTCAGGCAGTGCCCGCAGAGGCGGCTGCCCTCTGGCCACCCGCTCACAGCGTCCCTTCCTGCCCGGCCCACCCGTACCGCCTGGCTGCTCAGAGCAGGGTCCTTAGGGGCCTGGGGCCGCACGAGTCGTGGGCCTGCCTGTGGCCCCAGGTACCGCTGGGGGCCTGGCCTGCCCTGCCATGCAGCAGGCCCCCAGGACCTTGTGGATGCCTTGTTCCCTGCAGGGCGGTTCTGTGTCCACGGCCTGGAGTCACAGCCGGGCACGGCCCCTGGCTCTGACGCTCGGGGGGCTCTGAGCCCCAGGCCCCTCCACGGCCTCTGTGAGGCCCCGATGGCCGGTTGCAGCACCAGACGCATGCGGGCCAGCACCTGCCAGGGCCCATCGAGGGTCTTGGGGGAGGGTAAGGGCCCCCCGCACCTGTGGGTGGTTCCTGGTGTTGCCCTGGGCTGCAAGAAGTCCGTGGACACGGAGTGGGCTGGCGCCTCCGGATGAGCCCAGCAGGAGAGCCCTCCCCAGTGACAGGCCTGGCCAGCCCTGCGTCCCTCACAGGCTGGCCGAGGCAGCCAGGCCAGCCCGTGCTGGGTGGTGGGCCCAGGGTGACCTCTGTGAGCCCGGCGTCCAGGCCCTGGCTGGGGTTGTCAGAGCTGCCCATGGCCTGCCCGAGGCGCCGCCCCAGGCGGGGCTGCCGGCCACCGAGGGGGGCTGCCAGGCCAGCTGCCTCAGACTCGGGACAAGGCGGAGGCTGGGCTGGGGCTGAGGCCGCGGGGACAAAGCGGGGATTGTCTGGGCCGGGCCCTGAGAGGCGGCCCCGGCCTTGTTCTGCAGCCTCTGAGGGGCCAGTGTTTCGGAGCTGGGCAGCTGGGAACCCCCGCGGGCAAGGACATGGCCCTCCTCTCCTGGGTTTTCTTCCCGGCCGCTCGGCTTTCGTCCCTCAGGCCCCGGGAGGCTGCTGGCCTCAGTGTCTTCTCTGCGCCCTGCGCCCTGGGCTGGATCGGGCCCCTGAAGTCAGCGTGTGTCCAGCGCCAATGTGGCGTCCTGGGACACCCCCAGCCGGGGTGCTGGCCTGCACGGACAGGGGCGCTCCCCAGGGGCTGGCCTATCCTCATCCACTCGGGGCCCAGGCCCCGCCCCCCGACCAGGCCCCATGGTTCTGGGCTGGGCTTTGGGGGAGGACAGGGCACCTAGGCCACGGCTGCCCCCTGGGCTCAGCCAGGCCCCACATCTGGTCCTCCTCACCCCAGGGCAGAGCTGGGAGGCCCGCCTGGCCTGCATGATGTGGCCAGCACTGGGGACACGTCTGGCCGTGGGCGGTTCTCAGGGGCGACGGGAGGCTGCTCGGCCAGGAATGTGGCCTCTCTGGGGGGAGGCTTGGCCGCGGTGCCCCCGGGTGATTCCAGAGCTGTTGGCAGCCGCTGGCTTGGCAGAGGAGCTGGAAGGTGGGGTCTGAGGCGGTGCCTGGTGGGAGGGGTGGCCATGGGAACCCAATGGGTCCGTCCCAGTGGTCCCTCCCGAAGAGCAGTTTTGGCCTGGACCGTCGGCCATGAGGCCAGAGTGGCCCCGGGGCGGGGCTGGGCGGGGTGGCAGCCCTGAGGCCGCTGCTTCCTGCTCCAAGTTGCCCCTGAGCCGGGTCCAGCGGTGCGTTGGGCCCTGAGGTCCGGCCTCGTTGGGCATCGATTTGGCGCCAGCTGGAGGCTGGGGCACGGGCGGGCAGGGCCGTGGAAGCCCCACGCACGTGGGAGCGCAGGCTCTGCCGCCCCCAGCGGACTCCCCCCGACCCGCCGTCCCGGAGGGCCTGCGACGGAGCTGGGCAGCCTCGTGGGCCTGCTCCCTCCCTGCAGGGAGTGGGGCAGGTGCTGGGTGGGCAGCTGCGGGGACCCGGGGATGCCCAAGGCCTCTGGAGAGGACTGCGTGTGGAGCTCCCAGCCCCTGCCCTTCGGGGTGGGGGCTTGGTGTGTTTGAGGGGCCGAGTCTTACACAACTGTTCAGAAGGAGTCCCTTGGCCAGCCCTGTGGAGCCAGGAAGGAGCTGGACAGGGTGCCGCATCCCGGGCCCACAGAGCATCTGGGGTCTCTTGTCCGGGATCTCTGCGGTCAGCCTGCGTGCAGAGCCCGTGGGGCAGGGCCCCCAGCCCAGGCTGTGCTGTGGGAAAGTCACATCTCCAGGCCTCCGTTTCCCGGCCCGGCCCCAGGTGGGCGGTGGTGGTGTGCCCCAAGGGGATGTACCTGCTTGGGACCAGGCAGGGGGCTGGCAACCACAGTCACTCTCGGGCCGAATGCACAGCCTGGGCTGGGGGCCAGGGGAGGCGGCACCGGGACGGGACAGGTGGGCATCGTGCCTGCTTCTCCCTTCGGCAGCCGTATTTCCGTGCAGCGCTGGTTTTGGGGGCAGCGAGTGAGCAGAGTGGGTGGGGATTGTGGCGGAGTGGCCAGCTGTGCCGGGCTGAGGGCCCCCGGGGGACACGCAGACTGGGCTTGGGGACTGTCTTGTGTCTTCCCATGGTGCACAGTGCTCTGGGGGTGGCCTGCCCCCCTATGCCCCCACCCCTGCTGACCTCTCGTGCCCAGCCTCCTGCCACCTGGCCGGCAGACACCTTTGTTCCAGGGGCCTGCCGGGGGTCGAGGGACGCCAACATTCCTGGGCTGCTGTGGAAACCCGCCACATAGGGTCATTTCCAGAGACAGCAGTAGAGAAAGGAGCCCCCCGGGGCCCTAAGAGCCCACCCAGCCTCGGCAACACAGTCGCAGGGACAGTTTGCCTCAGCCCACTCTCCAGACATTGTTGTCGAACTGTGAATGTTTCAGGGCTGGGTCTAAAAAATATTCTTTATAAAGTACCGTACACTTAGAATCCTGAGAAGGCAACACCGATTTCCAAAGCTGGCAGCAACCCCATCAGACGCCGGTTTGGCGGGTACGGACTGTTTCCTGGAGGCCGAGTCCCTCTGGCCCCCTGGCGCGGCCCCTGGAGGCCTGGCCGCCCTCATCCCCGCCCCAGCCCTGCTGTGCTGGCCGGTGCACCGCCAGATGCCGGCCTGGCCCTGCCCGGGGGCAGTGGGCCCACCCAGGCTGCCCTGCTGACCGTGCACGTGGGTGCTGGCCCAGGGGGGCTGCTCCGTCCTGCAGCGAGTGAGCCTGAGGCTGGAAGATAGTGGCCGGTCACTCCCTGGTCCCTTAGCCCCGAGCCGCTGCAGCCCTTGGTGTGTCAGTGAGGAACAGGCACGGAGCGGGGGCCTCACGCAGGGGGCGGCGGGGCTGAGGGAGGCTATCCTGGAGATCTGGGACAACTTTGGGTGGGCGGGCACCCTGTGTCCTTCCATCGGGCTGGGTCCTGGCTCTGCCTGCAGGCTGCGGTGGCCCTATCGCTGGGGGGCAGAGCGATGTCGTGTGAGGCCGGCCATGCGTCCGTGGGGCAGCCTCGGCCTTGCCCACCCCCAGCCCTTACCTCCAGCGCCTCCTCCTGGGTCGCCTCTGCTACCACGTCCAGCCTGTGACCTCACTTGGGAGCCCCTGAGCCTGGACCCCTTGTGCTGTCTGGGTCTGGGGTTTCCCGCCTGGCTTTGGGGCTGCTTGAGGCCAGGGCACGTGCTCCTGCTAAAGTGGGGCTCACGCCGGGGGCACCTGTTTCCGTGCAGAGCTGGGGCCCCCAGTGACCTGGGAGAACTGCTCTTCAGGCGCAGGATGGTCAAGGACAGCCCCAGGGCCAGCTGCCTTTGGGACCCCCACCCTCCGCATTCGGCCCTCTGTCTTCAGGAAGGGCGGTGCAGGCCCTGGGCGGTGCCCTTCTCTGCCGCAGCCTCCTCCAGGGCTTGCAGGGGTGAGGCTGGGCGGTCACCGGCGCACCTGGCGCCAGGCCCTCGCCCCGGGCGGCCTGCGGGCGGAGCTGTCCAGCGCGGCAGTGCTGAAGTCCGCAGCTTCCTGGCGCCGCAGGAGGGAGGCTGCCATTAGTAGTTTGCCCTCCCACGTTCCCTGCAGCTGTGAGCAGGCCTGTGGACAGGCCCAGGGGTCTCCGGTGAGTTCCCGCACCTGGCTTCCCGGTGTGGGACTGGTCCTGTGCTGAGGAGGGGCAGGTGGGAGCGCCTGGTGTGCTCCTGGGGGAGACCCTGGCCCCCAGTCCCCTCCCTGGGCAGAAGGAGCTGGTGGCCAGCTCTCCTGTGGCTGCTGCTGACCGGCCAGGCGAGGGCAGGGCAGGGTCCCTGCGAGCAAGTGCTGTTCGCCTTCGGGGCTTCAGCGCCTTCTCTGGTCTCGCGCCAACTCAAGGTGCCTCCCTGGGAGCCCTCACCTGCCTGTCCCCGGGCTCTGAAGGCTGTGGTGCCCCACACCACCTGGGTTCCCCAGGGAGGGGCAGGCATGCTGTGAGAGGCTCTGGCGCCCTCCTGGGTCCCCTTATCTCGAGGCTCTTGTGACCCAAGGGAGCATGAAATGCAGGCTTTCCTTCAGAACGCTGGGACATGGGGTGGTCTTGGCAGGGGTTGGTGGGGGAAACAGCTGTGGGCCGGGCTCTGTGCCGACCCTCTGAGTCTGGGGTCTGCCTCCCTGAGCCCCTACGTTGGGGGACAGGGGTGTGGTGGGTGTGAAGGGCAGGTGTTACTCTCCACCGGCTCAGCCTCAGGCGGATCTGCTGAGCTCCCTGCACATACAGGGAGGGTCCTCGGGCTCAGAGGCTGTACCTGCAGGCCCCTCCCCAGGCCTGGGGCCTGGACTTGGGAAGCGAGGGTCCCCAGCTCCAACCCCCACTAAACATCATCCTGTGCTAGGCTGGTGGGGAGGCCGGGGACAGGCGGTGTTTAGGATGGACCAAGGCCTTGGGGCGGAGAGAGTGACCCCGTGTGTGGGGTGGGGGCTGGGCTGGGTGGACGGGAAGGGTCAGATGCTGGCTTATCTCTCCAGGCGAGAGCTCTTCTCAGATTGGAGGTTTGCTGGCTCTAAACCCCGATCCCAGGGGATTTGTGACGAATTATAAAGTGGCACAGATAGGACCTCCTCCAGCAGATGCCGCGGGGCAGCTGAGGGCACCTGTGGGCGGGTGTGGGCTGTGCCACCTGGGCGGTGGGTGCCAGGGGCTGCAGGGACCCCTCTGCCTGACGCCCAGGGGCTCAGGGTCTGTGGGCCACATTCCTAGATGCACGGTCGGCTTTGCTGCTGGCCCTGCTGGGCGTGTGGTGTCTCAGCATCCATGAGAGCTGGCTGCTGCCCTGGTGCCGCCCATGCCCGCCCGTCCCTCTGCCAGAGGGGCACTCAGACCCCTGTCCTGCAACCCGCCTTTGGGGTTGGCTGGCTGTAGGGCCTCGAGCCAGGGGCTCTGCTTCCTGCCACCAGCTCTGCAAGGCACTCCCTGCTCTGGGCATCTGTGTGCTGCTCTGGCGTCTGCAGCAGGGATGTGGGGCCCCCTCCCTGTTGGGGTGATGCTGGTGACGCCCCGTCAGGATCCAGGCTGGTGGGACAGCGCAGTTGGGCCGCCGGCCGCTTCGGGGTGAGGGCCAGGGTATGAGCCTGGGGCCAGTCAGGGCTGTGGGCCTCCAAAGGTGAGCAGGGCCCCGACCTCGCAGGCTCACCTCCCGTCCGTCCAGGGGCTGAGGGTCCTGAGTCATGCCTGGCAGGTGGCGGTCCTGTGGTGCCAGGTGGTGAGCGAGGGGACCTGCGGTGACCGAGGCCTGGTTGGCAGCCCTCCTGGTGCTGCTGCAGGAGGCGGTGGTCTCCGGCCGCTGGACACATCGGGGCATCTCGGTGAAGCAGGCTGGGCTCTGCTGGGGGCTGTCCTGACCAGGGCAGGGCCGGATGAGCAGCCACGGTTCAGGGAGGGTGGCTCCTGGGCCCGTCCGCTCCGGCTGGGCCTGGGGCCCTGGCTGCCCTCCCACCTCTGCTGAGAGCCCCCAGTGGGCCCTGGGGAGGAGAGGGCCCCGTGTGCACCCGTCGGGCCCTGGGCAGACTCTGGGCAGGTGGTCATCGGCGCACGGCGCAGGTGCTGTCTTGGGGACCCTGCAGTTCCTCGCTGGGCCTCAGGTTCCCCACCTGGGTGAGTCCTGCTGAGCCCGGGGCGCCTTGGACCAGCTCCTATCCCCACGAGGCGCCTCTGCTCTGGGCTGCCAAGCGGCCTGTGGTGCGGGGCGGCCCCGGAAACAGCGTGGGTTTGTGGGGGGCTGTCAGCCCTGGGCAGGCTCGGGGTAGGTGTTGATGGAGAGGTTGGGGTGCCTGCGCCCCTCCTCTTCTCCGGCTCGGGGGCCTGGGAAGGTGGGGGCCGGCAGGGCGAGAGCCCGGGACCCCATGCTGGCAGGATGGCGTGTGCCTTCGCCTCCTGAGGTGTTGAGTCCAGGCCCCCAGGAGCCAGGCCTGCAGCCCGCAGGGAGCTGTGCGTGAATCCAGCGCCTCGCCTGCCCGTCCCTGGGGGTGTGCTGGGGGCGGCACGCGGGACAGGCTCTGCTGCCTGGGATGGGAGTCATGGGTCAGGCCACAGGTCCAGGAGACACTGAGCAGGTCCTGGGGCCGACATGTCCGGTGAGGCCACTGCAGCGTCCCCGCAGGGCTGGGCTCCCGTCCTGAGACCTCCATGCCCATTTGTGCCATCGGCGGGCAGGTCCTGTTGCCCAGCCGTTCCATTTGCTCCCCAAGTGCCAGCCCCACGGGCAGGAGGTGGAGGGGTGGGCATCCTGCTGGGCTCCACGGCCTGGGCAGCTCCGGGCAGGGGCTGCCTGGGCCCCGTGAGCGCGCTGGGGGCCCAGGCAGGCGGGTGCTCCCTGCCTCTCACTCCCTTTGTCCTTCAGGGGAGCTGCCTGCTGACCGCTGAGCAGCATCTATTCTTACCCTGCGCTGGCACCTAACACCCACAGGCGCCCTTCCGGGGACAGGCGCGCGCTCCTGACACCTGACCCCAGCTGGGCAGGGCCGGGGCTGGGGCCACAGGCATTTCTCACTTCCTGCTGGTACCACAGGCAGTGTGTGGGTCTGTCTGTCTGAGGGACCCGGGCAGGGAGGTTGCCCAGCTGCTTGCTGTTCATCTCATGCCCAGCACCGGCCGGCAGCCACCTCAGCCCCCGACTGCCCCAGATCACGCACCCCCTACATGCAGTCTCGAGGCTCCACAGAAAGGGCAGGTGCAGAGGAAGAAACCAGGCCCTGGGCCTGCCTGCAACTGCCTCCGTGTCCCACCCAGGACCCCCCAAGCAGGGCTCGGACAGCTGGTCTCCTGGGATGAGTCTAGGATGGGGCCCCCAGCCCTCCGACCCACAGGCGGGGTGGGGACAGAGGCTTCTCGGCCCTGGGGAGGGTAGGACACAAGCAAGTCAGCAGATAGTGTTTTAAAATGTGGGTGAGGGTTTTTTAAAAGCAGAGTCCACATTTAATACGGCAGAATGGTCCTGTGGCCCTGGCTCCGTGCCCTCGGAGGGGCAGGAGTTCCTGGCCACTGACTGGAGGGCTTGTCTGCCCCGCAGCCATGCCCCAGCCCCACAGCCATGCCCCAGCCCCACCCGCTGGGCCGCAGGCGCTTGTGGCTTCCCAGGCCGACCCAGCGGCCCTCCTAGGCGTGCTGCGGGGGTGCGGCCACAAGTGAGCACAGGCCGCCCGGCAGACGGGAGGAGCTTGCCCTGCACGAAGCTTTCCTGCGTCCTGTGTCGGGAGCTGGGCGCAGGCAGGGCTGGGGGGTCACCCGCAGCTCCAGCCCCACAGGGTCGGGGCTGGGGGGAGGCCCCGGGCTCCTTTCCACCCCTGGCTTGGTTCCGAGCAGCTCTGGGCCGGCTCCAAGCCGGAGGGCCCCGCACGTCCGGCCCGTCGCGTGGGCCGCACCTGCCGCCGGGAGGCTGTGGGTGCGTCTGTCTGTGTGCGCCGTGGCAGGCGGTGCTCCCATGGGCCTCCCAGGGCAGACGTCCCCAGCCGAGTCGCCGTCACCGAGGCAACCCTGTCAGCTCCCTGGGGCCTGGGGGGTTGGGGGGACGAGTTTGCTGCCGGAGCCCCCCCAGGGCCTGCAGGCACCTGCCTCTGCTGGGGACCCCTCCCTTCCCCTCCCGCACCAGGCCCCGGGTCACTGAGCCTGTGTCGCTCCTGCCCATCAGCCCCACTCTGTCCGCCCGCCGCCCGGCATCCCTGGGGCCCAGACAGCTGCCAGCCAGGACAGCAGCGCCCGGCGTCCCCACGGCAGGTGCGACCCTGGCCCCTGGCGGCCATCTTCTCGGACGCGGGGTTCCTCGCAGCTTGTCCTCAGGGCCGCTGCCGCCCGCTCCCTGGTCACCTCGGGCCAGTCACCCGCCTTCTTACAGATGCCTGTCTGGCGACCCCACCATCAGCTCCCAGTCCTAAGACTTCTGAAACTAGGGCACCAGCTTGGGGGAAAAAAAAAAAAACTTACCAGATTGAATCACTGAACGGTTGCTGAATTCAATCAGAATGTCTCATTGGGCTAATTTTACGATGTCGAGTTGATAAAGCAGTTAATAAAAGCCTCACGTGGCCATCTGCCACCGCTGGGAGCGGAGTCTGCTCCTTGGCCGCCTCGGAGGGTTTCCCCGCGTGAGTGGGTGTGGGGTCTGGACAGGGAGGGGCCCAGCCGGCTGTGGACCGTCGCTGGGTCACGCACACCCCAGGGCTAACGGCTCCACAGCGCTTGTGCCCCCCAGACAGGGCCGCAGTCCCTCCGGGGCATTGCGGCCGTGGTGCTCCGAGGAGCCCAGCAGGGCGGGAGGGGGTCCCTCCGACCGGGGGTTGCTGAGCACGCAGCAGGTGGATGCCCCGCAGAGACGCTGGCTGGGCGGGTGGGCTTTCGGTGGCATGGCTGAGGGGTCCCGGGGGCCCGCTGCGTGCGGGAAAGCCTCAGCCTGGATGCAGGGCTGTGATGCCCTCACTCTGGGTGTCGGCCAGGGGACCTCGGCTGGGGAGGAGCGTTCACCCTCTGCCCCTGCTCCAGGGCTCCTGGGGCGTGGGGAGGTGGCGGGCAGGATGGGGACGCGGAGGGGGCGCCGCCCTGTTGTCGCCTGAGCTGGGGTCGGTGTCTCTGGGGAGAGGGCGGCCTGCTGGCTGGGCCCTGAACCCCCTGGCCTTCTCCCGTCTCCCGTCAGCCTGGGGGGGGCACCTCGGCCTCCCTGGCCCCGACCCTGCATGCAGACTCCGCTCTGCCTGCCGGGAGCACATCCTTCTGCAGCCCCGAGTGGGTCCCCCCCGTGCAGGGGTCCTGGACACGCCCAGATGGCTGGGTGCCGGGGCGGTGGCCTTTGGAAGGACCTGGGGGGAACATGGTGACCACAGGGGTGGGGGCGTCGTGCTGTAGCCCCAGGCTGTCTCTGCTCCCACCCGTCCCTGCCTCCCAGACCCACAGGGCAGCCGGGCAGCTGGGCAGCTGGGGAGGGCCCCCAGCTCTGCCTGCAGCCTCGCCTGGCTCCGGCTCCCCGCTCCTGGGCTGGGCCTAAGGGCTGGGGCCACACCTGGAGCGTCTTGGGCCCCAGGTCTGCACACCGCTCTGTCTGGCTCCCATCCAGCCACGGTTCCTGCCTAGGTGTGTCAGACACTGGTGTTTCTCCTGGGAATTGCCGGTCTCCTCGGCTCCGGGAAGCAGCCGGCGTTGGCGGATTCGGATTCTAAAAGAGCTCGTCACATAGGAGGGCCGGGTTCACCAGGCCTCCTTCCTGCCTGAGTCACTTCTGACTGTGTGTCTCCCAGCGACTCGGTTCACAGGAAATCCCGGGGCAGGTGGGCCGTGCACCGCAGGCTACTTGGGCGGGGGGGGGGGGGGGTGACGGGGCCTGGACGCCTTGGGGAGGTGGTCGGCCGGTCCCAGCGCCCAAGTGGAAACTCTCCAGCACTTTAAGGCTGCGAGTCTCTGACTCCTCCCCAGAGCTGCTGAGACGGGGCAGCAAGCCGGGCGAGGGAAGGAACTCTGCACGGGCTCAGCCTGGGCGACTCCGGGCCGACCACGGAGCCTCAGAGCCGGGGCCCTGTGGTGAGAGCGGCCGTCGCGTGTCTGTCTGGCAGAGGTGTGAGAGCTGCCCGTGGCCGTGTGCCTTCTCGTCGCCGTGACGGCCGCGTGTCTTCACCAGCCACGGCCTCCGCGTGTGCTGGCTGCTCCTTGGGGGTCTCCCTGCTCCACTCGAGTTGACCTGGGGCACCTCCTGCCTGGCTCTGCCCGCGCGGCGCCGGGGCTTTCAGAGCTGCCCCAGGGTAGGGTCGGGGGCGGGCTGGTCTCCTGGGGGTGCTCCTTGGGTGGGGCTGGCTGCAGCCCGAGGCTTCACGGGTAGGGGCACAGCTGGGGAGGTGGGTCAGGGACCAGGCAGGTTACCAGCCACACTCAGCACAAGACAGGCCCTGCCGGGCCGGCTGGCACCGTGGCGGGTGGGGGGAGTGGGCAGAGGAGGAGGCTCTGCCTTGCCTTTTGTGCAGGAGGCAGGTGCTACTGGGGCTGGGGGCAGGGGTCCCTGAGGCCCGTGGGGGCTGCAGCCAGTGGCTTGCTGTGAGCCCAGGGCCCAGCTGAAGGGAGTGGGGGAGGGGGGGGCTCAGTGCCCCTGCTTGTCTGTTCCCAGCGTCGTCATGGCAACGGATGGTGGTTTGGCAGGAGAGAGGAGGGGGAGGGCTTTGTGTGAGGAGGCTGGGGATTTGGAGACCAGCTGGGATCCTGCAGGGAGGGCCCGGGGACTCTGGCCCCCAGCGCAGCCCAGTTCCCAGGAAGGCTGTAGACACGGGCGCCCCGTGGGTGTCCTGCCCGCCCCACCTCTCCCCTCCTCTTGAGGCTGGTGCCCGCCCTGGACACCCCAGGAGCCTGGGTCGGCAGGCACAGTAGGGTGGGGGGCTGCGGCTGGGCAGCGAGCCTGGCTGTGCCCCCGGCCCTGGGGTGGGAGACGGGCTGGCTGAGCACAGCAGCGTCACCCCATGCTGCCACCAAGAGCAGGGGTGCCCGCCCCGGGGTGCCAGCCCCGTGTGCCCGAGCCCCAGCGGGTCCTCTGGTCCACCGTGTCCTGCTGCGTCTGGGGAGGGGCCCGACTTAGCGAGGCGATCAGGCCCCTCAGCCCACCCTGTGCCCCCTGCCCCCGCCACATCCTCCCCAAGGCCAGGCTGGAGGTTCCTGCAGACAGCGTCCCTCCTGTAGCCCCGTCTGCTGGCTTAGCCGCTGGGCTGCCGGGGACGTGGGTCCCCTGGTTTCCTGGCTCCCCGTCCCTGTTCTGCAGTGTTTACCGTCGGCTCGTCGCGCGGGTTTCCAGGGAGGCCGCCCAGTCTGTCAGGCTCCTTCTTCCCGGGGAAGCCCTCTGCCCTGCCCTGGACTGCTGTGTGTCTCTAAGGGGCCTCCTCCTTGGGGTGGGGGGTTCCCAGGACCCCTCCGGGTGGGATGGTGGCTTCCTTCTGGTCTGGCGCGCCCTCCTGGCAGGCGACTTCCCAGGAGCAGCAGCCCGGGGGCGGCCCCGTGAGCGCTGGGCCCCAAGTGCTGATGGGGCCAGGAGCCCGTCTGGCTCTCCTGCCTCTTGCTTTGCGTCAGAGCTCCTTGAAGCCAGGCTTTTCCCTCTGCTTCTTGACCCGACTGCCCGACCCTGACGGCGCCGAGTCCGTGGTTGCTCGGCAGCCCTGCCCCGTCCCCTCGTGGGGCACGGGCGGACAGCCTCCTCCACTCGTGAAGCCCCGCATTTGCCCTTTGGCTCCCGCCTCTCATTCCACTTCTCCGGACCCTCTAATCCCGCCAGGCTGAGAGCTGGGCCTTCTGCTCCCCGCGTGCTCGGGGCCTGCCCAGCGCAGCTTCACGCTCCCCTCGCTTTCAGCCTGGGCGTGCCTCCTCGCCACGCCTGTTTTCTGCACTGACTTCAGCTCGCGCGCTCCGCGCCGGCCTGTCTGAGGCTTCACAGTCCTGTCCTCCGCGCCGGCCTGTCCTCCGCACTGACTTCCTGTCTGCAGCTCCGCGCTGGCCTCTCTGTCTCACGAGTCCTTCCTTCTCTGTGTCCAGTCTGCTCTGTGGTCCGTTCAGTGAATTCTTTCTGCGCATCTTTTCCTCTAACTAAAGAGATATCTTGTAATATTATTGCAAAGTCCTTTTCAGAAAATCCTGCCTCTCGGGTCAGCTGCAGCCTGCTTTGTCGGCTGTTTTTCCTCTGGAGGTCAAGGTCACTTTCCTGCTTCTTTGCCTAGGCCATCGTCTTTATTGTGCACCAGGTGTCATTTATTCAGAACATTGTGGGGTTCCCCAGGAAGGCTTACCTTTCCCCCCGTCGGGCATGGAGGGTGGTAGGGCTTTCTCTGGGTCAGGAGTGAGTGGCCACTTCAGTGACTTTCTGTCCCGCTCTAGCTGGTGTCTCCAGGGTGTTAAGCCCACGGTGTGGACGCCTCTTCTTTTGTCACTGGTTTGAATGGCTGTCCCTGGAGAAGCCCAGTGCATACTTTCGAGTGAATCAGTGAATGAATGAAGCAAGCTTCCGTGGCCTCACCTTTGAGAGGCCGTGCCCGGATGTGGGTCCACTTGTACGCAGTGGACGGGCAGACCAAGGGCCTTTTGCTCTGGCAGGACCGTCTGCTCCGGGCATTAACTCTTTCCACTCAGCTACTCCCTTTGGGTCTCATCCTCTGGGCTTGATCATGGGCTGGTCGTCTGTTTCCGTTGCACGCTTTCCTTCTGCTCTGCCTTGTTGGGCATTTTCTCATGTTCTTAGTCTCTGTTTAAGCACGCTCTTTCTCTAGCTCTTACTGTTATATCTTAGAGCTCCTCCTCGTTTTTTCATCCTTTTCGGGGACTTCTTGTTTTCTAGGTGTAGCAACTTACTAAATCCTGGTAAATCAATGCAATAAACAGGAAAATAATTTAAAGCCATCTGTTTCTACCAAGCCAGTGCTGTTTTTCTCAGACGTCCTCTGACGTGTGCCTGGCCGTTTACCACCTGTGGGAGAATCGGGAACGTTTGGTCACCTGGCCTTCTCCCGGGGCGTCTCCTGCCTGGAGTTCAGTGTGCGGTGTCTGGTGGGGGCATGCTGAGGGCAGGGCCCGGCCTTCTGGCCTGCCAGGACGAGGACGAGCAGGCACCTCCTGGCCCCTGGGGTCCTGGGCTGTGTCCCTGGCCGTGCTGCACTCTCAGCCGGGGCGGGGGGATGCTGACCTGTGCTGCCCCCACGGCTGCACCCCTGGTGAGTGCCTGTCTGCTCCTGCAGCCCCATCCCAGCTGGCGCTGGCACCTGCAGCCTCTCTCAGGCACCCACCTGGAGGCTGGCAGACCCGGCCCCTGCCTGGCCCCCGTCACCTGCCTTCCTCCTCCAGGTTTTGAGATCTCTGCTTTCTACCACCAGGCTCCCTCTCTTATAATCCGTGGGCTGGGGTCAGCAGGAGGCAAACACAAGGGACCCAGACCTGTCTGGCTGGCAGGACCTTGGCAGCCTCTCCTGGTGCTGACCCCCAGCCGACCTCCTCCCAGGTCCCACAGCATTCCGCCCCAGAGCCCCCCCCGGCTCTGCCCCTCTGTCACCTGAACCAGCAGAGTTCTCTGGACCGCCCCCCCCCGCCGCCCCAGAGCCCCCCCCTGGCTCTGCCCCTCTGTCACCTGGACCAGCAGAGTTCTCTGGACCGCCCCCCCCCCCCCCCCCCGCCTCCTCTCCTGATTCATCACCCTCGTCAGTGGAGCTGCTCTGCGGGCGCCTCAGTGGGGCCGGCTTGGGAAACGCCTCCAGGCACCTCCTGGCTACGGAGGGTGCTCCTATTCCTGGCTGCCTCCAGAGCCCACGCCAGCCTGTGGTGGGGGCAGGGTCTCCCAGCTGCTGAGCCAGAGGCCTGGGTGCTTGGCACCCCCTTCACGCCCGGCAGGTGCCCAGGCTCTCCCAGCCCTTCTCAGCTTTGCCGTGGGGAGCCTGGGCTGAGTGTCTCTTGGGGAGGAGGGTCTGTGTCCCCAGGGTCACTGCGGCCCCTCCCTCAACCCTCCGCTGGGCCCTGGCAACTGAGCCTTCATCCCAGGGCTCCAAGTTGGTAGTGTCTCTCAGCACCTTCCTGCTGGGCCCGGAACTGAGCAGGAGCTTAGGGGGGGTTGGGGGAGGGCAGGCAAGCCCCCCGCCAGGAGAAGATGGGGGCCCTGACCGCAGCTCTGTGCTCACCGCTGGCCCAGCCCGGGGGGGCCCTTCAGGTCCCGAAGGGGCCACGCAAGGGGCGCAGGATGGCCACGGAGGCGGGCAGGCCTCCTGAGGGCGGGTAGGGGGCAGACCCCCATCTCCTTCCTCCCTTGGGTCGAGGGCTGCCCCACTGAGCCTCCGGCAGCCCCCTCTGGTGTCTGGGTGTTTGGGTGTTTGGGTGTTTGGCGGGGGCGGCGGGCAGGGAGCCCTGCAGAGGCGGCCGCAGTGCTGTGTGAAATATTTCAAGGCTTAATTAATTTAATTTGAGAGGTTCCTTTCGGAGCGTGAACAGTCGTCTCCCGAGAGACGTGCGCCGCCCCCTCCCGCTCCCGCCTGCCTGGCGCTGGTGGGCGCAGGAAGCCGCGGAGCCTATATTGAGAGAGCCGCGCGGTGCGGCGCGCCCCCGGCTCGAGTCCTCCCGTCGCGGCCTCCTTCCCGGCCCCGGAGGAGCGCGGGGAGCTCGGGAGCGTGGGGGCCCCCAGGGTGGGTGTCGCGCGATGCGGGCGTCCCCAGCAGCCCGGGCAGGAGCGGAGGCCGGGGAGCTGGGCCCCGGGAGGAGAGCCCGAGGAAACCGCGGGGCCGCTGGGCGCGCCGGAGCTGGGCCTGGGGGCGAGGGAGGCGGGGCCGCGGGCAGCACCGGGCGCGGCGCGGCGCGCGCTTTGATGTGGCGCAACTTCATAGCGGCCGCCCCTGCCGCGCGGGGCCGCGTCCCCGGCTCTGCGCGCGCGCGGCGGCCTGTTTGAAGCGGGCCTCCGGGCAGGCGCCCCCAGGGCTGGGACCCGGGGCGCCTGGCGCGGAGGGGGGCCCCCAGGTCCAGCTCTCCGCTCTCCCCGCGCTGCGCCTGGAGGGGCAGACTTTGAAGCCGCCGGGGAGGCGGTCCTGGACTCTGCCAGGGAGCGCCCCCAGACGTCCTCCTGGGCCCGGCCTCAAGTCCAGGCCGAGGGACTCACTGGGGCCGCGGCCAGGGGGCGCGGATGGAACTCGGCGCGGTGCCGGCCTCCGGAGGACAGAGCTGTGTGGTCTTTCTCCATTTATTCATCAGGGCTCTGCCTACTGAAGGCGAGGCCCGCAGCCCCAGAGCTCCCCCAGCCGAGCATGGGCCCCGAGTGGGTGGGTGGGTGCGAAGGGAAGTCACTTGGGGAGGGTGCTGGGCAGCAGGCTGCAGGGCTGCCGGCAGGTGGGGGCAGGTGGGGGTGAGGCTTGGCTTCCCTGCGACCCCCCAGCTCCCCTTGCGCCAGCCCAGAGCACCGTGGGCCCTGTCCCAGCACAGGCTCCCTCAGGCTTGGAGGGAGCGAAGAGGACCCCCCAATGAGGGAGAGTCCCTCCCCTAGGACCCCCCTGGGCCCTGGAGTCCCATCCCCCACTGGCCCGTCCTTCCCCTGCCCCCGCCCCGAGGGTGGGGCCTCCTGCGTGGTGTGCTCCTGGACTCCGAAGGCCCTTCGGGCTGTGGGAGGCCCTGTGGGGGTGTGGATGGGGCCTGGCATCCAGGCACCAGGACCCCGCTGGTGGGGGGCATCTCCTGAGGTTGGGGCCGTGTCAGGGGTGTCTGAGCTTAGAGGTCACAGCCGGGAGTGTGGTGTGGGAGGCTGCCTGCTCGGCCCAGATAAGAGGGGGGCGCCTTGGAGCCGACAGCTGGCTTCTAGGGCACCCTGGCTCTGGCTTCTGCCAGCTCCCTGGGCGGGCGGGCCCTTCCCACTGCCCGGCGCCGGCTCCTGTCCGTGGTGCTGAAAGGGACTTAGACGCCCAGTTCGCTGCCTGCCCCTCTGCAGCCCCGGGGAAGGGGCAGGTACTCGCTCCAGCATCTCTGTCCTGCCTCCATCTCTCTGCCCAGCACAGCTGCTACTCCCCAAGCCTGTTCTGAGGGGGCGATGGGGAGGCCTGCCTTCAGGGCCGGCCGGCCATGGGGCAGCTTCTCCTGACCCCTCGGGCAGTGGCAGTTAGTGGGCCTTGGAGCTGCGCAGGCCTGGCCTGGTCTCGTTTCCCTTTCTGGGGAAGGGAGGGGCTGTTGCAAGGGTCAGGGTTCAAGTGGAACACAGGGAGGAGCCTTAGTTCTGAGTAGGTGGTGGTGTGGCTGCAGCCGGTGGCCACATCCAGGCCCCACCACGGCCCAGGGCACCGCCCCCGGGGTCTCAACCATGCACTGGGTGGCCAGGTCTGCAGCCCATGAGGCGCCTTCCCCAGCACTGTGCCTGGTGCGGGCAGGGTGAGGAAGGGAGCTGCGCTTGCTGGTGTCGGCTCTCGTGCTGGTGCAGACCCTCATCCCGCTCCCCAATCCTGTCCTTGCATCTCAGCCCCCCTCGAGTACTGAGGACTCTTGGGAACTGCCTGTTTCGAACGCACAAGGCCTCTGCTGCATTTGGGTGGGTGTGGGGAGGGGCGCACCTAACAGTGAGTGACGTGAAGACACGTGCTTACAAAAAAGAGTGAAACTGTCAGCCTCTCCGGCATGTCCACCTCTGTGACCCCAGGAACTGTAGCCCACCAGGCTCCTCTGTCCATGGAGTCCTCCAGGCAAGGGTACTGGAGTGGGTAGCCATTCCCTTCTCCAGGGAACTTCCCGACCCAGGGATAGAACTCAGGTCTGCTGCACTGCAGGTGGGTTCTTTACTGTCTGAGCCACCAGGGAAGACCGTGCTTACATAGCATCCTCTGGAACCAAGGGAAACCCTTCTGAAGCACACCAGGAGGTTATGATGAGAGGAGACAGGGAGAATGCCGTGTGAGCTGAAGGCCCGTGCACAGCCCTCTGGGCCGCACACACACTGCCGCAAGCCTGGTCGCTAGAACAAGTCTCATTTCCAGCTCCGGGAGTTGGAAGCCTGTGGGTGGCTCTCTGGCCTGAGGGAGGGTCATCCCAGGCCCCTCCCCCCAGCTCTCAGCAGCCTGCGGCACCGCCACAGCCTCTGCCCCCTCGTCCACGAGGCCTTCTCCCGTGTCTGGGGCCAGCCTCCGTCTGCTTTTATGAGAACCTTGTCGTTGGACTTGAGGCCCACTTGTCCTACACACAGGGCAATTCTTCCTGAAATCTGTGACTTAAGTGCCTCTGCAAAGGCCGGTTTCCCAAACAGGCTCACACATGGGGTCCAGGCATCGGGACGTGGGCCGCTGTTCGACCCCTGCGCACCTGGGTTTGGGGCCCCAGGCGGATCCCTGCCCCTGGGCAGGAGCTGCTCAGCCGCCGCCCGGAACACTCGAGGAGCCGCTGCCTTTCCTGGAAGGGCTTCTCGCCCACAGCTGGCACCCACGGGTTGGGGGTAGGAGAAGAGCCAGCTGAGCACAAAGGCCTAACCCTCCCAGTGGTAGGGTGGCCTCTTGCCCACCCTTGGGACCCCCACCCACCCAGGCAGACCCTGGAGGGGCTGTGTCAGCGGAAGAGATGGGTCAGTGTGTCTGGGCGGAGCATCGGCTTGAGACAGGGCAGCAGGCTCCTTCAGGCAGTGACCCCCGGGATCCCAAAGGAAGCTGAGCTCTCGTTAGCATCTGACCTTGGAGAAAGGAGGCCGTCCATTCTGCCACATCCCACTGGCCACACAGACCAGCCCTGGTGAAGTCTGGCGAGGACCACACTGCCCTGAGGGGGTAACCGGGGGTCCCTGGGGAGGGCCACACTGCCCTAGGGGGTCCTTGGGGAGGACCACACTGCCCTGGGGGTGGCCGGAGGTCCTTGAGGAGGACTACATTGCCTTGGGGGTCCCTGAGGAGGACTACACTGCCCTGGGGGCTGCTGGGGGTCCTTGGGGAGGACCACACTGCCCTCGGGGTCCCTGGGGAGGACCACATTGCCTTGGGGGCCAGCAGGGGGTCCCTGGGGAGGACTGCACTGCCCTGGGGGCCGCCTGGGGTCCTTGGGGGGCTGCATTCTGCCGAGGTGAGCGGTCAGCAGCGTACTGAGGTGGCAGGTGCAGACGTGTGCTCCTCGAGCTGGGCCTGTGCCTCCTGACTCATCACTCCTACCTGGGGGGGCCTGGGGAGCTGGGGGAGGGGCTGCTCCTTGGGCACACTTTCTTGGGGAGCCCCTCAGGTCCGCCTTAGTCCTGTGCCCCCCCCCCCTTTGACTGCCCCCCTGGGACATTTGGTGGCTCAGGCTCCTCTCCAGGCCTTGGGCTCATGGATAACCTGGACCCCTTCCTGAGTTCTGCCTCCACAACCACCCATCCTCTCCATCAAGAGGGCACATGTGAGCCCCGGTGAGGGCGGGCTGGGGTCTCTGGGCCGGTACTTGGAGGGGGTCGTGGGGGTGTGGCCAGGGAAGAGCTGGGAAGCTGCAGGAGCAGCTGAGACCCCCACTGCAGCAGGACCTCCTCAGAGACGCCACTGGGCTGGCCCTGGGTGCAGGGCCTGGGGCGCTCTGGTTCCAGGGACGGTCACCGGCAACCTACAAGCTCTCAGCAGTATGCCAGAAGTGTCCCCTCCCAAAGCGGGGACTCAGTCCTGTCCTGCCCTTCTTAGTTATGGTAACAAGCCGTGCCTGCTCCCACTGCCCTCCAAGCACCCCGGTGCCGGCGTGGGAAGCCGGCTCAAGGTGGCCAGCCGTGCTAACTCATTTCCCCGTGAGCCAGTGTGGAGCGGCATCCCCTACCCTCGTCCAGGGAGAGCCCCGCGGGAGGGACGGCAGGCTGTCCGCCCTGTCCACCCCGGGAAAGCAGCGTCTCCCACACCCCCACAGCGAGGTGTGCAGAGGCGGCGGAAACTGGGTCGCCATCAGCTGTGCCTGTGGCCCTGGGGAGCTGGCCACGTGGTCCAGCGGCGCAGTGACGGTCATGGGGAGGGCCGGCCACCTGCCCCAGGGTCAGTGGCCTTTAGGTGGTCCCATGAGCATCAGCGGCAGGATGCTGGTGTCTCCTGAGGCACCAAGAGGGGCTCTGGGGGGGTCCAGGCTTCCCTTCCCTCCTCCTGGCTCCACAGAAGGCTGAGGGGAGGGGCCCTCCGGTGCCTGGCGCTGTGCCCGCTCCCGCTCAGCCTGGTCATGCAGGCCCGAACCCCCAGCACCGGGAGGCCGGTGTGGGCACACTGACGGGCTTCGCAGGAGCGGGTGTGTCCTGTCCCTCAGACACTTGGGGTTGTCAGACCAAGCTGGGCTTCGGGACACAACAGACAGTGGCCGGAGCGGCCCCGCGCCGACGTGGGCTCCAGTCCACCTCCGCCCCCACCCCCGCGCGCTCCCTGCATACAGAGTGACTTAGATCAGCAGTGCCCGCTCGGGCTGGGGCCCTCCCCCTCCCCCAGAGCCTCCGGGAGACAAGCTGACTCCCACCCTTTCATGAGCCTTCACCCTCCTTTGGGAGGCGTGTGGCAGAAGCCAAAGGAGGGGTCTCGGGTGGAGCGGAGGTGGATGGCCAGGGGGCCTCAGGGGGCCCTGAGCTCAGGACACAGGACGGAGGGGTGGAGTGCCTGGGGAGCTGAGCTGCGCTGCCTGCCCCCGGGGGCTGGAGGCCGAGGGCAGCCCGCCTCAGTTGGCCACCTGGAGAACTTGGCCCCGGGGCACAGGGGGCCCTCCCGCTCAGGTGCGGCAGCACCGCCTGTCCAGACCTCCGTCCAGCCCCAGGCAGTCTCTGGGTGGTGGGGTCTGGGCCCGCCCCAGGGCTCCCTGCGAGACAGCGGCCCTGTGCTCCGTCCTGTCCTCCGAGCTGGCGGTCCCCGCATTGCTGAGCCCTCCAACAGGGTCTTTTCCGAAGGACCATGACCAAGAAGAAAAGGGAGGTCAAGGATGACCAGAGGGCCCGGGTGAGGCGTCTGCTCGGGACCACCCAACCGGGCCTCCAACCCCTCAGGCCCTCCAGTCCCCTCCCTGCAGGTCTGAGGCCCCAGGGTCCCCAAGGCTCCGCCATCCTGCCTCCAGCAGCTGGGGGTGGGAGCCGGGCCTGTGACTGCCTCTGGGCCCGCGGGCCCAGTGGCTGAGGGGAGGGCAGAGCTGCTTGGCAGGCTGGGCTGTCTGAGAGTCCTGCAGTCGGCACCTGGGCCTGGGTGCGGGGGTCTGCACTCAGCCGGCGGCCACTGGGTCCCTGGACTCCCCAGGCTGCGCTCAGGAAGCCTGCCCCCCATGTCCAGGCACGAGTACTGGGGTGCAGCGGAGACCCCATGGCTGGGCCCAGGTTCTCAGGTCAGCTCTGAGGAACCCTCCCTGCAGCCCTGGGCACCCGCCGCCTGAGCAGAACTGCCGGTTTCTCCAGCAATTATCTGCGGCACTGTATACTTTTCTTCTCTTGCCTGTGCCCGAATTGGCTGTAAAGACAATAATTAGAGATAAAGTCACAATTGGAAAATGAGCCTGAGCAGTTGGAGGGCTGGTAATTAGGGCGGTCCTGGGCTTCCCTCACAGGCCCTCCCAAGGGTGCACTCTGCTCTCTGCCTCCAGAGAAGTGGTGAGGCTGCTTGAAACCCAAACCTCCCGCCAGAGGGCCCTGGGGCTGCAGGAGACCAGCACAGCCAGGGGGCCCAGAAGCCCCACCTGACAGGGGCACCTCTAAGCTGGGCTTTGCAGGGTGTGTAGGAATCTGTGCACAGTGGACTCTGCAGACAGAGGCAACAAGTGGGAGAAGATGAAGGCAGCGAGGAAGCCGCCAGAGCTCTAGGACACGGCCGAGGGCAGCCCGCTGTGCCCAGGCCCAGCGCAGCTCCCCGCCCGCCCAGGCCCAAGCGCAGCTCCCCGCCTGCCTGCGGCGTTCCCGGGCACCTTGTCCGCTGGGCTCTTGGTCCTCCTGGCCTCTCTGTATGTCGGTGTCTCACAGCCCCGGTGCGCTGTCAGCAGACCGCCTGCCGTGATTATCGGGTGGGGGGGGGGCACCTCACACCCTGCTTCTGGGGACGCCTCTGTCACCCCCCAGGTCGCTATTGAGGTGAAGCTCACGTTCCTTCCTTCCCCACGTGTCTCTGAGTCCTGCCTCCTGAGGACACACGTGTAGGGGTATGTGTGTGCACTGGTGTGCCAAGCCCCCGTGCAGGATGTGAGGCTTGGCGGTAGGGCTGCCGGTGACTCCCCAGGAACCCTCGCCTGTTCTGTTTGCAGTTTGTCCGGCGTCTGCCCTGGGCCTCAGAGGGGCTCATGTCCTCGGGAGCAGCCGGGCCACCGTGGCGGTGGCTCCTTGAGGCCTGTCCACCTTGTCTGGGCGAGGGGTCTGTGCCAGGCCTGGGTGCTGTCCTGGAGGCGTGGAGGCCCTGGGCCTCAGCTCTGAATTGCAGACACCGCTGCTGCCCCTGGTCCCTGGGGCCCGCTCGCTCTGCTGTCTCCCAACCTGAATCACAGGCTCAGATCAAAGGCAGCTGGTGAGAGCCCCAAGGGCCACAGCCCTTCCCTGGCAGGAGCTGGGCCTCAGCGGCCCCACCCCCGCGGGGCCTCCATCCTCCCCTGAGCTGAGGAAGGTCAGGCTCAGGGCTCAGGGCTTCCACCAGGCTAGGTACCCTGCCCTCGTCCGGCCCACCTGCCTCTGGGGAGCACGGATCATCTCTCAGACACCCGCAAGCTTGCTGCCCATGGGTGAGGCTGCAGGGGAAGCGGCGGGGAGGGGTCAGTGGGCAAGGAGGAGGACACCAGCTGCTGGGAAGGCGTGAGCATTCATGAAATGACCCCAACGGTCTGATAAAGAGATGCATGCCCCTTAGGGGAAGCTGCATGTGGCAAAAGATTTGTTTCTCAAGCAAAGGGCTTTGCAGTTTTCTGAGAGCTGCCCCACAGCGCCATCCAAAGGGGCAAGTGCACGCCCAGCTGGCCGGAGCCATGAGCTGCGCCAAGGTCACAGCGCAGCAGCAGAGTGTGAATGAGACGGGTGTCCGCCCAGGCCAAGCACAGGCTGCAGTGCTGTGGAGCCCGGCGTCTCCCCCGGGGCTGCCTCTGGGCTCCCACGTGCTGGAGGTGGCTCCAGCTGTGGTGGTCACCTCCGTGCCCATCGGGGAATGTCCAGGCGGGGCCCATGCTGGGGAGGGGAGAGCCCAGGGTGTCTGGGTCTGAGGCCACAGAGGGCACAGGAGGCCAGGAAGCAGGCTGGGGAGGGAGAGAGGCTGCCAGGGGCTCTGTCAGCAAATCTCTGCGGGGTTGGGAGGGGGCAGGTGGCCAGCTGTGCCCACGTGGCTGGGAGGCAGCGAGCAGGACTGAGGGTCCCTGCAGCGCACTGGTGACGGTGGAGGTGTGTTGACAGTGTCCTGCCCGGGAGGGGCCCTACACCTTCACCAGTGTCCCTGGCTGAGCCGGTGCCCAAGGCCCCTTTGTCCAGAGGTCCGCAGGCCAGAAGGAGAGTGATGGGTAGTGGTACAGGGTCGGTGAGGCCCAGGGAGTGGGGGGGCGTGTGGGATGGGGTGTCACCCTGCCTCCCCACTGAGGGGCTGGGCTTCCACTGAGGTCTGGGGAGTGACTCCAGGTGTCACTGGCGAGAGAGTGAGGCCAGACTGAAGCCTGGAGGAGGCCGAGACCGCCGCGTGGCGTGGGGCAGGGACTGTGCTGGGGGCAGCCTCTGGCCGGTACCTGAGGAGTGGGGGCAGAGCACTCCTGGGGTCTGGCTCAGGACTCGCCAGGCAGGGCAGGGGCCCAGGGGCCCAGGGGCTGAGTGAGGGGCCCCAAGGGCAGGGTGCGAACCGAGGCCCGGCTGGACGGGGTCTGAGGCCTGCTGCCCCTCCAGGCCTGGTGAAGCTGGGGATCCACTGTGTCACGTGCCAGAAGGTGGCCGTCAAGATCGTCAACCGGGAGAAGCTCAGCGAGTCCGTACTGATGAAGGTGAGGAGGGCGGGCGCGGGCCCTGCCGCTGGTGACCGCGTGCGTCGGGGGCACGAAGTAAGATGCTCCAAGATACCCGGGTGGGGAGCTGGGAGCTCACGGAAGGGGACCCGGGGGTGGACTGGCAGGGACGGGGCGCAACCGGGGGCTGGGAGGCGGTGGCCAGGGACCGAGCACAGCTGGGGGGCAGGAACAGGGCAGAGCTTGGGGCAGGGAGAACCCCCGGGGGAGTCCCCAGTGACGGCGGCCCCCCGCAGGTGGAGCGGGAGATCGCGATCCTGAAGCTGATCGAGCACCCCCACGTCCTCAAACTGCACGACGTCTATGAAAACAAAAAATATTTGTAGGTATTGCTGGGTGCGGAGAGCGGGGCGGGGCCTCCGGGGGGCAGTGCTCCGGGGGCGGGGCCTCCTGGGGGCAGTGCTCCGGGGCGGGGCCTCCGGGGGGCAGTGCTCCGGGGGCGGGGCCTCCTGGGGGCAGGGCCTCCTGGGGGCAGGGCTCAGGGGCGGGGCCTCCTGGGGGCGGGCCTCTGGGCGCGTGGCCTGGCGGGGGGCAGTGCTCCGGGGCGGAGCCTCCTGGGCTCAGGGCTCCGGGGGCGGGGCCTCATGGGGGCGGGGCTCCGGGGGCAGGAGTCACTCAGGCCTTTTCTCCTGCCCTGTGACCCTCGCGCAGCCCCCACGTGCTCCTCACGGGCGTGGGGACCCCAGGCTGGTTGGCTGCACTGTCGCCACGGCCTGCTGTCCGGCTGCCTGAGTGTGGCTGACCTTCCGTCACCACTGAGGCCGGCGACCTCTCCCTGCGTGGCAGCCACGCACGTGCCCCCTCCCGCGCGTGGCCTGAGCGAGCGCACCCAGGGTGGAACCGCCCGCTCACGGGGTCTCCAAGGGGGCGTCGGCTCTGCTGCTGCCGTGGGCGTGGCTCGAGGCAGGGCCCACGTCCTCCTTGGGACAGCGGTGGCGGCGCGAGGGGGTGCGGGCAGGAGGTTCGTCTGGCACCGCTCCCGCAGGCCCGCCGTTCCAGGGGCTCCTCGGGGCCTCCAGCCCTGCCCTGACTGCGCTCTGATGCACGCGGGACGGCCAGCCCAGGTGGCTCTGTTCTGGGCAGCCCTTGGGGAGCAGGGGGCCCGGCGCCCCACCAGCAGCCCCCTCCGAGTGTTTAGTGGCAGACAGTGTGACAAGCTGCCCCCATGGGGCCCCGGGAAGAACAGGGTCCCCGCACTAGAGGCCTGGGGGCTGAGGGAGGCGGGGCGGGGTGGGGGGCGGTCCTGGGCCCCCGACACTGGTGAGCTGGAGCTGCCATCAGGACCACGATGAGGGGCACAACCCATGGGTCTCCCCTCCTGCCCACATCACCCCCGTTGGCCTGACTGGGGACCCACCTGCTCGTGTCTCGATGACGGCCTGTGAGCCTGGGGTGCGGGTGGGTGCTGGGCAGGTCTTGCCACGTCTGCACACAGGAGACAGTCACTTGTCCTCCCGTTCTGATACTTATGGGGCTGCTGGGCAGAGAGTGGGGCTCCTAGGAGGTCCCCCCAAGATGGGCTAGAAGCAGGGAGGGGCTGGGGATCGCAGGCCAGGTGGGGGACACAGTCAAGACAGGCTGGGTGATGGGACAGGATGCTGGGAGGACACAGGCCGGCCTGGCTGCTGCTGGGCCCAGTGCCCTCCCAGGGTGCCAGGGGCGGCCAGGAGCCTGGAGGTGGGAGCTCAGGCAGGGCCTCTGCCCCTCAGCTGGGGGCACTGCCTGGACCCCCCTCTCAGGAACAGGGCGGGCCCCGGGAACCGCCTCTCTCCCCGCTGACATCCCAGCGTGTCCCCGTCCCTTCCTCCCCCAACTCCTCCTCGCCACAGACAGCCTGCCCCCCCACCGGCCCCTCCATTTTTGTAAGACCAGCTCCAGGCCCACACCCCCGTCCCTGCCTGCCCTGATCCCACCGCACGGGCCCTGTCACCCCCTCCCATCCCCAAGCCCCCTCAGACCAGCAGAACCACCCCTGCCCGGCTCCCACCAGGGATTCCTTACGGTCTGTGCTCAGCCTGAGTCCCAGCTCCCCTGAGGACCGCCGCCCACTCCACCCCAGAAACCAGCCCCTCAGGCTCCACCCCAGGGAGGCTCAGCTCGGACACAGCCCCCTTCTCGGTTCAGAGGGCCATAGGGTTCCCCCCTACACCATCCAGCTGTGTTGAGCCAAGTTGGGGGCAGTCACTATCTGCCATCTGGACACCCCTCAGGCCCCTCCCCCCCCCAGGTCCCTCCCCTGCCCCGGCCTTCCCCCAACCCTGCCTCACATCTTCCCAGACCAGCTGTGCCCTGCCCCAACCCATCCCTTTTGAGGTCCACCCTGCTGGCCCCCGGCTCCCTCAGAGCCTGAGCATCTGACGTGTCCTCGCTCATCCAGGAGCCCAGGAAGGGCCTGGAAAGACGAAACCTCAGGCTCACGAGAGGGTCAGCTACCTCAGTGCCCCCTGGTCTTGAGGCTCAGTGTGGGCCTGTTGCCTGGGCCTGCCAGGAGGGGAGTGGCGGGCGCCCACCTGCTGAGGGGCAGTGGTGCCCTGGCTGGGGGCGCCCACCGAACGCCTGCCTGCCCCCTGCAGATACCTGGTGCTAGAACATGTGTCTGGTGGAGAGCTCTTTGACTACCTGGTCAAGAAGGGGAGGCTGACCCCCAAAGAGGCCCGGAAGTTCTTCCGCCAGATCATCTCTGCGCTGGACTTCTGCCACAGCCACTCCATATGGTGTGTCCTCACCCTCCAGGCACCCGGCCCCTCCAGGCACCCCCTGCCCCTCCAGGCGCCCCCTGCCCTCCAGGCGCCCCAGTGCAATTCAGTCGCTCAGTTGTGTCCGACTCTTTGTGACCCCATGGACTACAGCACGCCAGGCCTCCTTGTCCATCACCAACTCCCAGAGCTTACTCACACTCGTATCCATTGAGTTGGTGATGCCATCCAACCGTCTCATCCTCTGTCGCCCCCTTCTCTTCCTGCCTTCAATCTTTCCCAGCAACAGGGTCTTTTCCAGTGAGTCAACTCTGCATCAGGTGGCCAAAGTATTGGAGCTTCAGCTTCATCACTGATCTTTCCAATGAATTTTCAGGACTGATTTCCTTTAGGATGGGCTGGTTGGATCTCTGTGCAGGCACCCAGGCACCCCACCCCCCACCAAACAGCCCCCATCCCTGCACGTGTGCCTCCCCCAGCTCTTGCATTCCCCCCCCCCCACTCCCTCCGCACTGGATCAGGCAGCATATCCCTACTGACCCCCTCGGGGCATCAGAAAGCTTTCTGCCAGGTGCCCACCCAAATCTCCTTGGTGCTTCCAGAGGCCCGGTGGCCAGGGTGTCCTTGGTCTGGGGGCCCCAGGATGGTGCTGGCCCGGAGCAGGTGTGAGGTGTGGTGGGGGCAGCAGGAAAGGGGAGAGACTCCAGGGAGTGAAGCAGAGCGTGCCCCATTGCTGGCAGTCCTGTCCGCCCATCCTGCCACCCTGCAGCCATCGGCCCGAGGGAGACTTCCGATTGGCCGCTGGTGACATCAGCGGGCTGCGCTGCCATTGGCCTCCTGCTGTGAGGCGGGGTTTTAGGGGGGCCGCCGCGGTCAGCCTCAATCCTGCCTTCCTTCCAGCCACAGGGATCTGAAACCAGAAAACCTTCTACTGGACGAGAAGAATAACATCCGGATCGCAGACTTCGGCATGGCGTCGCTGCAGGTTGGCGACAGCCTGCTGGAGACCAGCTGCGGGTGAGCTGAGCCCCCAGCCGGCCTCCGGCTCTACACCGGCCAGGACCGGCAGATGGCCCCGCAGCCTGGGCTGGAGGCAGGGGCCGGCGCCCCTGTGGGGCTGCCAGGGTGGGGAGACACGTGCCCCGTGGTCCTGTCTCTGCCCGCCGGCTCCTTGGGTCCCTGGCTCCCGGGAGCATGCAGAGGCTATGAGGTTGTGGGAGAATTGGCACCAAAGCCCTGGAACCCCCCGTAGGGCGTCCATGCCAGGCAGAGTCTAGAGGCATGGAGCTGGGTTCCCCCTGCCCTCGGTCTCCACCTGCTGCCGTTCTGGGGGCAGCCCGGAAGTCCAGGGGCTGGGATGGCCGGGGCACGGTGCGTCTTGGGCCCTGACTTCGGCTTTTGCCTTCAGGTCGCCCCACTATGCCTGTCCGGAGGTGATCCGGGTAAGTAGCCACCCCACACCAGCCCTTGTCCAGCCAAGGGGCCTTTCTGCCCTGGTGATCGCAGACCCCCAAGTCGGGGCCTGGCTGCTTGTCCGAGGCGCAGCCCCCGGGGCCATCGCTTCCCGGACCCTCTGTCCCCGCAAGAATTCCGGCCCTGCGCCCCCACCAACCCCAGGACTGTCCGCAGGGGGAGAAATACGACGGCCGCAAGGCAGACGTGTGGAGCTGCGGCGTGATTTTGTTCGCGCTGCTGGTGGTGAGGCTCCCCGTGGCCCTCCCGGCGCCCCGTCGGTCCACCCCACGCACCCCCCCCTCGCCCCCCGCCCCTCCCCGTCCATCCCCCAATCCCCGCCCCTCCGCTCCCCCCTGCACGATCCACGCCCGCCCCTCTGCCCCCACACCCCGCCCCGAGGGCCCGCCAGCCCTGACCCCGCCCCGCCGGCAGGGGGCGCTGCCCTTCGACGACGACAACCTGCGGCAGCTGCTGGAGAAGGTGAAGCGCGGGGTCTTCCACATGCCCCACTTCATCCCGCCCGACTGCCAGAGCCTGCTGCGCGGCATGATCGAGGTGGACGCGGCGCGGCGTCTCACGGTGCGTGCGCCCCGGGCAGGGCCCCGAGCGCGCTGCTCCCGGATCCGCTCCGGGGCGGGGCGGGGGGGGAGAGTCAGGGCCTGAGGGGGGCCCGGCGGGCGTTGGGGGGGGCCAGGGTCTGGGGGGAGCCAGGGTCTGGGGGCCCCTCGCTCTGAAAGAGGCCCAGCGCGCCCCCGTCGGGGCGGAGCGCCTCCTGCTCTCCCTGCCCTCAGTCCCCCCGCTCGGCCCGCGCCCCGCTGCCCGCTGCTCCCCTCCCTCCGCCCCGCCCTGAGCCCCGGGGGGCTCCTGCCGCCCACCTCGCAGTGCTCTACCCCTGCTTGCAGCCCCGCTCCCGCTAGCTCCCCGCCGTCTCCGGGGAGGCCTGTCCTCTCCCCCGTGGGTAGGTAGGCTCAGGGCGCTAGCCAGGCGTCTGGGATGGCCCCCCTCCGTGAGCCCGCCCCGTGCCCGCGCTCTCTGCCACCCCCGGCTCCACACCTGTCTCCTCCCCCTCCAACCCCCGCCCGCTCCCTCCCAGCCGTCTGTCTGGCTCCTCGCTCAGCCTCCAGCCCCGCCCCTCGGCTCCTGCACCTTCGGCTCCCTAACGCGGCTCCGCTCCTTCCTCGTACTAACTCCCTGTTTCTCTTTCCTTGTAGCTAGAGCACATTCAGAAACACATATGGTATATGTAAGTAGCTTTTCCTGCCCTCATCGCCCGCTTTGCCTGCCTCTGTGGCCCGGGGGGCCCCGCTAGGGACGGCGGGGGGAGGGCCCGGCCCAACGCAGGCCTGCCTCCAGCCTCGGGCCCCTGGCCAGTTCTCGGGGACCCTGGCCGGCCCACGCTGGGCACAGGCAGGACGCAGGAGATGTGCAGGGGCCGGGCGCAGGGAGAGCAGCAGGACTCAGGCCCAGGGCCGGGGAGCGGGCGAGGAGCCTCGGGTGCTGCCGGAGGGAGTGACCGGGCCCTGTCCCCGCAGAGGAGGCAAGAACGAGCCGGAGCCGGAGCAGCCTGTCCCTCGCAAGGTGCAGATCCGCTCCCTGCCCAGCCTGGAGGACATCGACCCCGACGTGCTGGACAGCATGCACTCGCTCGGCTGCTTCCGGGACCGCAACAAGCTGCTGCAGGACCTGCTGTCCGAGGAGTGCGTGCGGGGGCCTGCCTGGGGGCGGGGGCGCCGCCCTGCGGGGACCCCCACCCAGCCTTCCGGCGCTTCTCACCCTCTGCAGGGAGAACCAGGAGAAGATGATCTATTTCCTCCTCCTGGACCGGAAAGAGAGGTACCCGAGCCACGAGGACGAGGACTTGCCGCCCAGGAACGAGATAGGTACGGGGTCCTGGGGCCGCCCGCGCCGCCCCTGCGGGCTGCCGGCCCTGACCCCGCTCTGCACGCAGACCCGCCCCGGAAGCGCGTGGACTCCCCGATGCTCAACCGGCACGGCAAGCGGCGGCCCGAGCGGAAGTCCATGGAGGTGCTGAGCGTGACGGACGGCGGCTCCCCTGTGCCCGCACGGCGGGCCCTGGAGATGGCCCAGCACGGCCAGAGGTGCGTGCCTCCTGCCGCCCCGGCCAGGCGGCGCTGGACGGGGCCTGGCTCCTCTCTGCACCCCGGCCCTGGGGCTGGGCTAAGGCTGCTGCGTGGCACTGGGCTGAGGTGCGCCTGGGGAGGTGTCGGGGTAGGGGCCTGCATGGGCTGCGGTGGGCTGGGCTGGCTGGCTGAGCTGAGCTGGACTGGGCTGGACTAAGCTGGAATAAGGTGATCTGGGCTGAACTCTGGGCTGGAGCAGATTGGGCTGGGTTGGGCTGAGAGGGGCAGGGCTTTGCTTGGTTGGCTTGGGTCAGGATGGGTTCGGTGCGGCCATCCTGGACAGAGCTGGGCTGGAGTGGATTAGACTGGGCAGGGCTGGGCGGAGGTCAGCTGTGTTCAGAGCTGCAGCCCAGGAGGCTTAACCCTGATTGATGCTGAGCCCGTGTTTGGGTCAGCTGTGGCTGGGCAGGGGTCAGGGATGTGGAATCTTGGTGTGGGGGGTCTGGGCCCCCCTGAGAAGGGGGGGTGCATCGGGGCCCTGCAGAGCCTCTGCTGTTCCCGGGATGCTGGGCGAGACCAAGCCTCCCTGCCCAGGCAGGGCCTTCAGCCCTCAGGGAGACCCTGGGGCGGAGGCTCCACGGGAGGTGTCACCGCCGGAGCCCCGGCCACACCAGTCAGCTGGGTGCTCGGCGCTGGGGCCAGCCGGGCCTCTGAGGAACTGCAGGCTGTGGGCCACCGTCAGGATTAAATGGGTCACCGACCCACCGGCCACGGCCCCCACCCCCGGCGGTCCCAGCCCCCACCCTCTGGGGTCCCAGCCTCTGGGGCCCTCTCCAGGTCTGCCGGCCACCGCGGTCCACCGCCCGCGGGTCCTGCCCCGGGGTGGGGGGCGGGGAGAAGCAGGAGGAAGGTCCTGCTTGTCGGGGCGCCTCTCCTGGAGGCGCCATCCTTTCCGAGCCTTGCACTGGCTTCCGGCTCCACAGCTGCGGGCAGGCTGGGGGCTCGCCAGCCTCCCCCCGCCCTGCACACCCCACCTTTGGCCCTCCTGGCTTCCGCTCTGCCTTTCAGGCCCGCGTGCCTCGGGGCGGCGGGGGGCTGGGGCAGGGTCAGGGGTCACCCATCCCAGGGGTCACTCACTGGAAAGCCGACCCTCCTCGACCTCCGCACTTACTGCTCCGTCTCAGAGGCTGCTCCTCCCTGGCTTGGCCCCTTGTCGAGGCGACAGGCCACCCCCCTGGGGCGGCGCCAGGTGTCCCCCGGGGCCGCTCTGCCCATCAGGCCGCCGGCTGTGCCGCCCCTGCCCGACCGGCCCTCCTTTGCGCCTGGCCTCGGCCAGCGGGCTGTGCCCAACCCGGAGGTGTGGAGGGCCGGCCTCCTGGGCCACCTGGCGGGGCCGCGGCAGTAATTCTGTTTTCTCACTTTGTTCCCGCTGTAGTAAAGCAATGTTCAGTAAAAGCCTGGATATCGCTGAAGCCCACCCCCAATTCAGCAAAGAAGACAGGTATACACCCTGCCCCCCCATCCCCCGCCCCAGCCCCACAGACAGCGGCGGGCCTGGGGGCAGGGCTGGGCCTCGGGTGGCCTCCCCCATCTGGCGAGGGAGACTTCCCGTGAGCCGGGGCGGGGGAGGGCCGGTCAGCTGAGGCTGACGCCCAGGAGGAGGAACGCGGCCCCCCAGGAGTGCCAGGAGACCCGGGCTCTGCCCGCCCCGGGCCCTGGGCTGCCCTCGGCTGTGGTCAGTGGGCCTCTGGGCCTGTTCAGCTCCCCTTCCCCGCTCCACACTGGCCTGTGTCCGGGGGCCGCCCGGCTGTCCACACGGACCAGAGTGAAGGTGGTCACCCTGGGCGCTGCAGGCTCCCCAGGAAGGGGCAGGGGCTGTGCGGGTCCCAGGAGGCCCTGCACGCCGCCCAGCCCTCCAGGCCCCCTGCACCCCACCTGCAGGGCCCGCTGCCCGGCAGGGCCCGCTGCCCGGCAGCGCCCGTGGCGGGGCCTCACTTGGCCCGGAGCCCCTGGCCCCCCCTCCGTGCCCCCTCCCACCCCGGCTGCTCTGCGCTGGTGTGTCCTTCCCGCAGCTCAGCTTCCAGGGTTAGGCAGCAGGGCCTGGGAGCGGCCCCAACAGTCTGCTGTTGCTTCTCCGCTTCCTTCGTGCCCAGCGGCAAGCTCGCAGCCGCTGCCCCTGCCGGCCGCAGTGCGGGGCAGGCCCCCGCTGGGACTGCCAGCCTGCGCTCCGTTCTCATGGCTGAGGGCTGAGGGCCCTGCCCGGCAGATACAAGTGGACTGGGCTGGGGCTGCTGAGGGCAAGGCGCCGGCTCCGTGGCTGCGTCAGGTGGGGTGGGGGTCAGAGGGTCGTCGCCAGGGGGCTTCAGCCCACGGGTGCCGGGGGGCCAGGCCAGCGGGGGCCCGGCTCCTCCCCGAGGCCCAGGAGCTGGCCGCGGCGTGGGCAATGTGGCCGGGCGGGCGGTGTGGCTGCCCTTCACGCTGTTCTGTCCTCTTCTCTCCTGTGGCTGCCTCGACCCCTCCGGTTTCCTTCCTCTAAGGATGGCCGGTGCCGGCGCCCAGGGGTGAGCGGCGTCTCCTTTCCCTCGAGGCCACGTGGGTGGTGGAGCAAGGCCCTGCAGGCCCAGCCCCGCCCCAGAGGCGTCTGGTTCCTGCCCCAAGGGGGCAGCGGCCGCAGTGGTTTCCACCGGGCAAGCTGGCCAGTGACCTCTCTGCGGCCATGCCCAGGCCAAGTCTGCAGGCCACACGGAGGCAGGGTGCCGTCCACATCCCTGCTGACGGCCGTCACAGGCGCCGTGCAGGCGGCAGGTGGGGGGGGGGGGCGGCTCTGAGCCATACAGGTGGACCGTGGGCATGGAGGGGCTAGGCTGGTGCCCAGGCGCCAGGGGTGAGGCGCTCGGTGGAGTGCAGGACTCTGGGTCTGCAACAGCTCAGCCTGGAAGTTCAGCTGGGCTCAGGTCAGTGGGTGTGTGGAGAGGGCCCCCCGGGAGCCTTGCCTCCCCTGTCCCTCTGCTCACCAGGCTCGAGAGCATTGCTGAGGGCCCCTCTCTGCCCTCTGGGCCTGGGGCTTTGGGCCTTGGACGTGAGGCAGCTTCTGCGTGGGGGGAAGAGGAGCCCCCAGGCCGCCAGCTGCACCACGGGGCTCCAGTGGCCCCCAGGGGCCCGGGCCCTCCTGGGCCTGGTGCAAAGCGGGGGGGATGGCAGGCCTGCCCTGGGCACTGCCAGGCCTGCGCTGGGCCGGGGCCACTGCAGGGCTCTCTGCGGGCCCACCCGAGGGGGGAGGCGCCGGGAGCCCCGGGTCTGAGCCGCCCTGCGTGCCCGTGTTCCCAGGTCCAGGTCCATCAGCGGCGCCTCCTCGGGCCTGTCCACCAGCCCGCTCAGCAGCCCCCGGGTGAGTGACCCCGCCCCCCAGGGCGCCCCCCCAGGGCGGGGGGTGGCCGGGCGGACCCCACCCCACCTGCTGCTCGGGGGCTCCGGCTGCTCTTGCTAACGGCACGTTTTCTGTTTTGTTCCCTCGTGTGTCGTTTCCTTTTGTGGCGAACGCTCCCCCCACCCGCCTGTCCCCCCTCCTGCCTTGGGGTCCTCCTGGCGGTGTGTGTACTTGCGGGGGCGGGGCATGCGGGGGGCGGGGCATGCTCTGGGCTCTGGGCGCCCCCTGTTCTCCCCTGCGGCTCCCGTCTGCCCTGTAGCCTATTAGAAAGTTCATCCTGCCCCCCCCGCCCCCCGAGCTCCCCTTTGTGGCCTGCCCCCCGGCCACCTCCACGGAGCCTGAAGCTTGTCGGAGCGCCTCCCGGCCCGGACACCTCCTCCCTCCACAGGCCGCCCCGTGGCCCAACCCCAAGACCCAGACCTTGCCGAGCAAGGCCAAGCTGACCGACAAGCCGCTGCAGGGCACCAAGTCCAACCCACTCCCGGCAGGCACCCAGGCCCAGCCCCTTGTCCCAGGGGGCCTCAGCCCCCAGCCGGCCCTGCCCCCGGGCCCACCCGCCTTGCCGTCGCCTGCCCGGCTCCCACCCCCTGGGACTGAACCGAACACCAAATCTGTCCCCATCATACAGGTGACCCCTCACCCCTCTCCGAGGGGCAGTCCCCTCCCTACCCCCAAGGGGACGCCTGTGCACACGCCCAAGGAGAGCCCGGCTGGCACGCCCAACCCCACGCCGCCATCCAGCCCCAGCGTGGGAGGGGTGCCCTGGAGGACGCGGCTCAACTCCATCAAGAACAGCTTCCTGGGGTCGCCCCGCTTCCACCGCCGGAAACTGCAAGGTGAGAGTGGCCAGACACAGCAGAGGGGCTGGGGGGCCGCCAGCTCGGGAGAGGGGGGCAGGGGGCGGAGCTTGGGAGATCAGGTGGGCGGGGCTGGGGGATGGGGCACGGCGGAGCTCGGGAGAGGGGGCGGGGGGAGCTTGGGAGAGCAGGGGGCGGGGGCCCTGGCCAGCCGGGTACACCAGCCGCAGCGTGTCAATGGGCAGGGCGTGGGGGGCGTGGCCACCTCCCCAGCAGGGCCCTTTGGAGGCCAGAGAAGGCAAAGACTGGTTTCAGCACCAGGAGGCCGGACAGCTCGCTGTGCCCGGGGCCCTGCTGGGGGTGGGGCGGGGCGGTCACCGTGCTCTCTCCCTGTCCTTCCGCATGCAGTTCCGACACCCGAGGAGATGTCCAACCTGACCCCGGAGTCGTCCCCAGAGTAAGTGGCCCTGCTCAAGCTCGAGTATGTGCTGCTGGCTTCTTCCCGCTGCCTGGACGTGGAGTGTGTGGGCATCCGGGATGGATCCTGGGTGTCAGGCCGGGGTCACTAGGGTGCTGAGGCCGCCTGCGACTTCACTTTGAGTGCCAGGGTCGGTGTGAGGCCGGGGCAGCGACGAAGCCTTGCCCAGGTCTGCTCCGAAGCCGCAGCTCAGGGGGCGGGTCACGCGGGTGGCAGGGACAGCACAGCCGCGCCTCAGAGTGACCGTCGGCTCCTGCTGTGAGCCATGGGCTCTACGCGGGGAAGCTGGCGGGCCCTGAGCCCCTGGCCAGCTGTGAGGTGCCTGTAGGAGGGGCCTCCACCCACCGTCCCACGAGAGGCGGAAGCATGGCCTTCAGGCAACAGGCAGGCAGTGCTGTGCTGGATGTCTGGACGCCAGTCCCCGTGTCTGGGGCCCAGACTCCCGAGAGGTCCCAGCCTCTTCTCCCTTCAGCGTGTGAATGAGACCTGGGGGGTGGCCGTGGGCAGGCTCGCCGTGACCTCACTGCAGGAGAAGCTCCGTTACCACAGCGTCGAGACCCTGCGTGGGCCTGTGGACATAGCGCCAGGGTGGAGCTGGAGGGCCGCCAGCCCTAGGTGCAGGGCCTCGGGGTCTCTGGGACCCCCCGTTGGTGTCCCTTCGGTCAGGATTTCCTGCCGTCATCAGAAGCTCTGGCAACCATGTTTGTAACTTAATTGTTAGGTTTTCTAGAAAAGCTTAAAAAAAAAGCCTACCCAGAGCAGCGGACAGCACCGCTCAGGCGGCCCGCAGCCTCACGCCCACTCTCGAGTCCTGGAGGCCTGGTCCCCCCACAAGGGCCCTGACTGGCACCTGGCCTCCACTCAGCGGGTGTGGCTGATGAGGGAGCCGACGGGTTGCCCTAGGGCAGGGGCGTCCCTGGCACCCGCTCCTCATGAGGCTGTGGTCGTTGGCCCGGAGACGTCCCCTCCACGTGGTCGCAGCCTCGGTCCGTCGTGTGCGCGTGGCGTTCACACCCGGCCTGCATGATGGCCCAGACTCTCAGCTCCTCGGGCAGACACCAGGCCGGCGCCTCGTCTCTGGCCGCAAGCTCTGTCTCCTCCAGGAGTCCCAGCCTTTGCTCTCAGCACCTTCCCCCAGCGGGTGAGGCTCAGAGTCCGCGTCAGCACGTGTAAGAGCTGCTATCAGACAACAGGCCTTCACCAACAGGCCCAGCCAGGCCCAGACTGAACCGCACAGGCCTTCCCAGCCCCTCAGGCTGCTGTCAGACCCTACGCCAAGCACACAGCTGAGTGCTCCTGTGACTCAGTGTCTTCATCGAGGGAGGCGGGGCGCTGGCCCCCACCGAGGGCTCCAGAGCTGCCTCCTGGCCCTTTTCTGAACTTCAGGCCCGCGGAGCTCTGGATGCGACAATGGCTGCGGAGCCAGCAGGGTGTGCGGAAGGAGGAGAAGGTAGCCAGCGATCGCCGGGGCCTGGGAAGGGCAGGTCCCGTGTCTCTGCCTCGGAGTCCATGCCCAGAGGCCGGCTCCAGCCCCACAAGTGGACACAGCCTCTGTGGGCAGGCTGCCTTCTGCCCACAGTGTCGAGGGCCGCAGCGTTGCCACGGGCCCCAGAGCCAGCTCCAGAAACGGGCAAGAGAAAGGGGAGCCACACGGGAGAGTGCCTTGCAAGTTGAAGACCCAGCCTGGCGCCTGCGGGGTATCAGGCCCCACCACTCACGCTGCCAGTGCCGCCCGAGCAATATTGGCCTGGGCGGGCCCCCTACTTGCAGAGCCCTGGCCCTGTCCACAGCTGAGCTCCTGGCATCGGGCAGGCGCTCCCGCCAATGCTTGTCCATCACCCAGCCTCTGGGTCAGGCCCCACTCTACAGTGTTGGTCAGTGACGGTCATCTCAAGGCCCATCCAAGGCTCCATCCACCTCCAGGTTCAGCTGGCCACCAGCAGGATTCAGGCTCCTGGCCACACAAGCCTCCCCATTCCGTCCGTCTGTCCCCACTGCGTCTAACCGTGTCAGTTTGTCCACACGAGGTGGAGGCCCCTAGCCAGGGGGAGGCCAGCCTTTCAGAGCCTGATCTTGGGGGAGAGGCCCGCTGCCCTCCTGCTCAGAAGCGAGTCCCAGCCTCGTCCACCGAGGGAGGGGCCTGCATGGGCTGAATACGGGAGGCAGGATGTGTGCGCTGAGGGGGCGGCCCAGCCCAGATGGGGGCCTCAGATGAGGCAGAGGGACAGAGAACGATGGGCAGGGCAGGCCCGGTGCCTGTGAGGTGTGGGCTCTCATGCAAGAGGGGGCTGCCGTCCTGGGTCCCTGGGGTGGCCCCTGCCCTGCTCCATGCAGCAGCTGGGCCCCCAGGGGTCTGAGCGAGATCTGTTTTCCAGGAGTGATCTGGCCGGGCAGGCGGGCACCAATCCCCCGGGCTCAGAGGGAGGGCAGGTGGCATCTGGGCCCCAGCTTCCATCCCTGCCCCTCTCCCCGGGCAGACCTGCACAGGGTCCCCCGCCCTCCCCACCCACACAGCCCCGATGGGCACCTCTCCCTGGGAACTGCAGGGAGGCCACCCTGCAAGTCACCCCCAAACAGCGGTATAACGCAAGGCTGGGGTCGGGGTGTGCTCAAGGGCAGGGCGCTCCCCACTCTCCCCACCTCCCCTCCTCCCTTCCTGACGGGGTCTCAGCAGGTGCTGCCCACACCCAGGTGGGAGGGGGTAGCTGCAGGACCACTGTGAGGGCTGTGGGGCCCAGGGCGGGGCTGGTCAGGGGTTAGGATGGAGGGGCGATTAGGGCGGGAAGTTGGTCAAGATAGTGGAGTCAAGATGGGGTCACAGTCACGGCTGGGATGGGGGTCAGGATGGGGGGGTCAGAGCTGTGGGGTCACGGTAACCATAATGGGGTCAAGGCACAGGCTGTGGGGTGAGGGTCAGGATGGGGTCACAGGTCAGGGTCAGGATTGGGGGGTCAGAGCTGTGGGGTCATGGTCACTGTGATGGGGTCAAGGCAGGAGCTGTGGGGTGAGGGTCAGGATAATGGGGTCAGAGGTCAGGGTCAGGATGGTGGGGATTAGGGCTGTGGGGTGAGGGTCAGGATGATGGGACCAGAGGTCAGGTCAGGATGCTGGGGGTCAGGGCTGTGGCTGAGGGTCAGGATGCTGGGGGTCAGGGCTGTGGGCTGAGGGTCAGCATGCTGAGGTCAGGGCTGTGGGCTGAGGGTCAGGATGATGGGACCAGAGGTCAGGTCAGGATGGTGGGGGTCAGGGCTGTGGGCCGAGGGTCAGGATGCTGAGGTCAGGGCTGTGGCTGAGGGTCAGGATGCTGAGGTCAGGGCTGTGGCTGAGGGTTAGGATGCTGAGGTCAGGGCTGTGGCTGAGGATCAGGATGCTGAGGTCAGGGCTGTGGCTGAGGGTCAGGATGCTGAGGTCAGGGCTGTGGGCTGAGGATCAGGATGCTGAGGTCAGGGCTGTGGCTGAGGATCAGGATGGTGGGGGTCAGGGCTGTGGGCTGAGGGTCAGCATGCTGAGGTCAGGGCTGTGGCTGAGGGTCAGCATGCTGAGGTCAGGGCTGTGGCTGAGGGTCAGCATGCTGAGGTCAGGGCTGTGGGCTGAGGGTCAGCATGCTGAGGTCAGGGCTGTGGCTGAGGATCAGGATGCTGAGGTCAGGGCTGTGGCTGAGGGTCAGGATGGTGGGGGTCAGGGCTGTGGGCTGAGGGTCAGGATGCTGAGGTCAGGGCTGTGGGCCGAGGGTCAGGATGCTGAGGTCAGGGCTGTGGCTGAGGGTCAGGATGCTGAGGTCAGGGCTGTGGGCCGAGGGTCAGGATGCTGAGGTCAGGGCTGTGGCTGAGGATCAGGATGCTGAGGTCAGGGCTGTGGGCTGAGGATCAGGATGCTGAGGTCAGGGCTGTGGCTGAGGGTCAGGATGCTGAGGTCAGGGCTGTGGCTGAGGGTCAGGATGCTGAGGTCAGGGCTGTGGCTGAGGGTCAGGATGCTGAGGTCAGGGCTGTGGCTGAGGATCAGGATGGTGGGGGTCAGGGCTGTGGGCCGAGGGTCAGGATGCTGAGGTCAGGGCTGTGGCTGAGGGTCAGGATGCTGAGGTCAGGGCTGTGGGCTGAGGGTCAGCATGCTGAGGTCAGGGCTGTGGCTGAGGGTCAGGATGCTGAGGTCAGGGCTGTGGCTGAGGGTCAGCATGCTGAGGTCAGGGCTGTGGGCTGAGGATCAGGATGGTGGGGGTCAGGGCTGTGGGCTGAGGGTCAGGATGCTGAGGTCAGGGCTGTGGGCCGAGGGTCAGGATGCTGAGGTCAGGGCTGTGGCTGAGGGTCAGGATGCTGAGGTCAGGGCTATGGCTGAGGGTTAGGATGCTGAGGTCAGGGCTGTGGCCCAGTCAGGACAGCGAGCTGTCCGCAGCCCGGGGGAGCAGACAGGCCCGCGCTCGGCTCGGCTGGGGTGCCCTGAGCTGATCAGCTGTCCGCCCACACCCAGGCTCGCTAAGAAGTCCTGGTTCGGAAACTTCATCAGCCTAGAGAAGGAGGAGCAGGTCTTCGTGGTCATCAAGGATAAGCCTCTGAGCTCCATCAAAGCTGACATCGTCCACGCCTTCCTGTCGGTGAGCCTCTCGCCACGAGGTCCCTGGCCCTGGGACCCCGGCCTGGGCCGGGCCAGGTGGGCAGGAGATGGGTGTCCCCTGGGCCGAGCCCAGGCGGGGTGTGGTGGTGCCTCCAGGGACCCCTCACTGAGGTGGGGTGATGCACAGCCGCTCTGAGGAGGTGGGGTGGGGGGCTCTGCAGGTCTGGGGGATTCACCTGGGGCCTCGAGACTGTCCCCGGGAGCCCGGCGCCCTGTCCTGCGTGCCCGCTGCCTGCCTCCCGCAGCCCCGCGCCCCTCCGTGCAGAGGCTGCTCGGCCCAACCAGAGCCGCAGGCCTGAGTCCTGCAGAGTCAGGCTTTGACCCCGGGGGGCGCGTCCCCTACGTGCGGCCCAGGCTCTGGCCCCGCCTCTCCCTTCCCACCGGCAGACCCTGCTTTCTGCCCCGTGTCGGGGTCCCCCTGCCTGAGGTGGAGACCCCCTGCCGCTGGGGTCTGGGGGCCCGGGGGCGGGCGGCTCCACAAGGGGAGGCCGCACTCACACTGCCTGCGCCCACAGATCCCCAGCCTCAGCCACAGCGTCATCTCGCAGACGAGCTTCCGGGCGGAGTACAAGGCGACCGGGGGCCCGGCCGTGTTCCAGAAGCCGGTCAAGTTCCAGGTGGACATCACGTACACGGAGGGCGGGGCCGCGCAGAAGGAGAACGGCATCTACTCGGTCACGTTCACGCTCCTGTCAGGTGAGCCGCTGGGGAGGCCTGGGGCCGCCCCCTGGGGGCGGGGCTGGAGCGCCGGGGCCGTGGGCTCTGCCCCTCACGCGCCCTGTCTCCCCCAGGCCCGAGCCGCCGCTTCAAGAGGGTCGTGGAGACCATTCAGGCCCAGCTGCTGAGCACACACGAGCAGCCCTCTGCCCAGCACTTGTCAGGTGAGGGAGGGGCCTGGCCCGGCGGCCGAGGGCTGGGGACGGGGTGTGGCCCCCTCTGCGAGCCGCCTGGCCCGCAGCCATGCGCCCCCAGGGAGCAGGGCGCTCCCGCACAGCGGCGTCTCTGCACGCCAGGGAGGTAGGGCCGCACGCCACACTGAAAGGCGCCTCTTGTCCACTGTAGAACCCCCCCCGCCAGCTCCAGGACTAAGCTGGGGTGCTGGGCTTAAGGGCCAGAAGGTGGCCACCAGCTACGAGAGTAGCCTCTGACGCTGGCAGGTAAGGTGTCCGGCCCCACCGCCGGGGCAGGGAGGGGGCTGTGGGCAGGTCCTCTGTGAGAGCCAGGCTGGCCCGAGGAGGGCGCCCTGTGCCCACCCACACATCCAGCGGCTGCCTCCCGGCCCTGGACAGGCCACGCGGGCCCAGCACCCAGCTGAGCAGCTGGACATGGGGCAGCCCGGCCCCTGGCCAGTGAGAGCAGGCTTCTCCGGAGTGACTGGGGTCCTGCCAGGGCCCTGAGCCCTTGGGGTCCCCCACACAGCATTCTCCAGGGTGGGGGGTGGTACCCACTCTGGCTGATGTGAGGGGCTGTCCGCCACCCACCCTCCCCTAGACGGGCAGGACGGGGGCCTGAGGTCCAGGCGAAGCAGGGGTCTCCCGGTGGGCCTAGAGGGGTGCACACAGGGGCTGGCGTTGCCCAGGCCTGCAGCGCTGGAGGCCCAGGAGCCTGAGGGTCAGCACGGCTGGGCCCTGGCAGGGAGGGGGCTGTCGCCGCGCAGGTGTGGGTGAGCCCTGGGGCTCGTGCATGAACGGTGAGCGGCGTGTCAGGGAGGGTGAGCGGCGCGGGTTCGCGGCGGCAGATGCCAGCTGACCGTGAGGCCCATGTGGGGCCTGGGGAGCGCAGGGTCCAGCCCAGAGCCCCCTTTTCAGGGCCCCTGTGGCCGACCGTCTGTGCTTCTGTGTGGGATCCTAGAGGCCGAGTGGCCCTCGTCCATCCCGCCCCGCCATGCTCATTCCATCGTCTGTGTTCCACCTTCTCCCCCTTGTCACGTGTGCCCCTCTGGTGGGGGGGGGGCTGGGGCTGGAGGGCTCTGACCCACGGAGGGGGCCCACTCCCCCAGCCCTGGGAGCTGGCTGGCCTGGGGGCTGTGCCTTTAATGCCCCCATCTCAGAGGAGGCAGCGCTCCCAGGGGGAGGCTGAAGCTGAGTCAGGACAGCTTCTCCAGGGAAGCGAGCAGGGGGCCTGGCGAACTGCCTGGAGGACAGGGACACGGGCCTTCTTTGTTCCTGGCCAGGCAGAGTCCCGCCCTAGGGGGCCCCCTCCCGTTTGCCAGTGTGCCCTGCGCTAGGCCCCGGCCCAGGAGCAAACCTGGTGGACCGACCCTTTTGCAGGGTCCCAATCCTGCACCAGCTTGGGTCTGAACCGCCTCCCTGGAGATTGCTGGGTGCCAGCTCTGGGCCAAGCCCGTCTGCCCTGCTTTCCTTCAGGGACCCCAGCCCCTCCTCCAGGGGTCGGCCCTTACCAGGTCCCTCCCTCTTGCCCTGCTTGTCCCGAGAGCTCAGAGCCGCTGGATGTGGGAAGGGGGCAGAAGCTGGGGTCCCTCTGGGGCACGAGGCTGAGACCTGGTAGCCAGTCCAGCAGGGCCCCATGCAGCCCAAGGAGGGGCTCTTAGAGGGCCTGGCTGCCTTCCCCACCCCCAGCCCACCCGGCCCGGCCGAGCGGAGAGGGTTGGGAAGAGGGTGCCTCCCTGAGTCTGGAAAAGGGGAGCCTTGCAGCCACCGGGTCAAAGAGTGAGTGGTAGGCTGAGGACCCAAAGGCGGCCCACACAGATCCCAGCCAGAGGCCTGGACCTCTTAGCTTTGAAGCGCGTGCCCTGGACCCAGAGTCAGAGGGGAGGGAGGGCCAGGCATGACCCCCAGTGCCCAGGAGAGGGGTCCCGCTCTCCGCTGCCCTCTGCCGAGCCCTGCCCGCCCCGGCGGGCGCCTCCCCGCTGAGCCCCGCACTCCGTGTTCCTGGCGCCTTTCTGAGCACAGGCCCTCATAGCCCGCCTGCGTTGGCTCCACCCCTTGGCCCCAGCCCCGCCCACCCTTGGTCACAACCACGCCCGCTTCCTAGGCCCCGCCCTTCCCAGGGCCCCGCCCCCTCCCCGGGCCCGGCCTGAGGCTGCCCCCCCCAGCTCGAGGTCTGAGCTGGAAGCTGTGTTCACACGTCTCCCCTCCTTTCTCCGTTCTGTGCTCCAGACACCACTAACTGTATGGAAATGATGACGGGGAGGCTTTCCAAATGTGGTAAGAACCCCTCACGCGCACCGGGGCCCCCCAGCCTGTCACCCCATTGCTCACCCCTGCACCCCCTGCAGCCTGCTCTGGTGGGTGCTGCCCCCACCCCCGGCTGTCCTGGGGTCCCTGTGTGCCTGAGGAGCCCGGACACGCACACAGGGCCGCGCTTGCCCCCAAGGCGCCCGGCTGTGCCCAGCCCCCAGTCTCTGCCACCAGCCACCTCCCTCATTCAGTCCCCAGAGCGGCCGCAAGCCCGGCCCAAGATCAAGGCAGGCCAGGGAGGGACTCCAAGGCTCAGAGCAGGAAGGGGCGCCTCAGCCCCAAGGCCAGCAAGGCTCCCAGCTGCGGGCTCTGGCCCGAGGTCAGGGGGCCCCCAGGCCCTGGGCTGCAGGCTCGGGTCAGGCCCTCTGCCGTCGGCAGAAGCAGAGCGGGGCACCTGCTGCTCTGTCATCAGAGCAGAGATGGGGGTCCTGCCTGTCCTTGCCCGGGTGGAGGCCTGGCTTAGGAGGAGGGGCTGAGGTGCCCTGGGGCCAGGAGCACAGGCTGGGCCCCCACGGCTGCCCCTTCCTTTTCCCTCGGGATGGTCTCTCTGGGGCCCCCACTTTGGCTGCCTGCCCCAGCCCTCACCACACCCAAGCTCCATGCCTGTCCACCGATCCATCCGTCTGTCTGTCCGCTGCTGACCTCTGTGTCCACGCTGTGCCACCCGGGCTGGCCGGGGGCGGGGCTCCAGGCCTCCCAGGAGGAGTGTGACTGGCTTGGGCCTCCATTCCCTGGGTCCTGCCTGGCCCTGGCCTTCCCACCGCTGAGGACTCAGGGTGATGGGAGGCCTGGCGGCGGAGGAGGGTCCCCGCCGGCCTGGGCCCCAGCCTGCCGCCCAGAGGCCTCGAGCCCCCCGGCCGCCAGCCCCGCTTGCTGCCGCGGCCCCGCGCGCCCGCCCTCGTGGGCCCCTGGTTCATCCGTCTGTTCTCTCTCTTCCCTCCCTCCCTCCCTCCCTCCCTCCTTTTCTCTCTTTTCTTTTTTTCTTTTGTCTCTGTTCTGTGCACCCAGGCAGCCCATTGAGTAACTTCTTTGACGTAATTAAACAACTTTTTTCAGACGAGAAGAACGGGCAGGCGGCCCAGGCCCCCAGCACGCCCGCCAAGCGGAGTTCCCACAGCCCACTCGGGGACTCCGCGGCCGCTGGCCCCGGCCCTGGAGGGGACGCCGAGTACCCAGCGGGCAAGGACGCGGCCAGGACGGGGCTGCCCGCCGCCCGCCGGGAGCAGCCTTAGACAGACACATAGCCCCCGCCCCTTGTGCGGCCCGCCGCCCGCCCGCCCGCCCGCCCGGGGTGGACCCAGGGCCACAGTCCGTCTAGACTGCCATCAAGCCGGGGAGGAAAGGAAAGGGGGCCCCGGGGTTTGCAGCCCAGGCCAGGCCGACCGGGCCCGCTCTCTCTCTCTCTCTCTCTCGCTGTCTCTCTCTGCCTGTCTCTGACAACGCCACTGTCTCCACTCTGATACCAGGAATTATCCCGAAAAGTTAACATGTCACCTCCACGAGGCCGCCCTCCGTGCTCTCCGCCGGACTCCGGCTGACCGAAGGCAGCTGCCGCAGACCCGCCCTCTCTCCTCCTGCCGCCCGCCCGCCCGCCTGCCCGCCTGCCCGCGTGGCAGCTCTGCCCAGTTTCAGCTCCGCATGGCCATGGGGAGGAGGACCCAGGCCCCCCCAACTGGACGCGCGCTGACTAGCGCCCTCGGCGGGTCCAGCCGGCCTCCGGGGCGGGCCCGAGGGGGCGAAGCAGTCGTCTGGCCCAGCCGCCTCGGCCTCTCCCCGGCGCGCCCCTCCCCGAGCCCGCCGCTCCTCGTCCACGTCCATGCACCTCAGCGCCGCCCACCTGACCCGCCGCGCCCCACCCCCAGCTCCCTGGGGGCCGCAGGTGGAACGAAACCCCGGGCCCAGCGTGCCCGTCGCCCCGAGGCTGGCCGAGATCAGTATTATTTATTTGCTGTTTTAACTTATTGAGTTTCTTCTCTGTTCAGGGAAGGGGCAGCAGCAGCGCCGTCCTGCCGTCTGTCCGTCCGTCTGTCTGTCTGTATGTGTGTGTGTGTGTGTCTTGGGCAGGGTGGGGTCTGGGCCAAGGTGCCCCATGGACAGAGCCGTCGGGGTGCTGGGGGCAGCCGGCCGGTGCAGCGCCGGCAAGCTACTGTAAACTTTAAAGAATTCCTGCAAGATATTTTTATAAACTTTTTTTCTTGGTTGTTTTTGGAGAAGGGTGTTGGGGGGGCGGGCCGCGGGGCAGGGCTAGACTTGGAGTTCGGTTCTTTCTATACACACACATATAAATATATTTAGAGAATGGCGTGGTTCGCTCTGTCCCAGGTTTGGTCTGAGGAGACGTGACTCCATCCTAGGGGGCCCGGGCCGGGGCCCATCTTGGTTTTGTGTCCGAGTGTGGGGCCTGGGGAAGGCCTGAGTTGGCCCCCTACACATAACACGCTAGACAGAAGAGGCATTGCAGGCTTTTTTTTTTTTTTTTTTTTACTAAAATGACAAAAAGTAAAAAAAAAAAAAAACAAGGACAAAGAGAAAGGCAGCGAGTCCCTGCCTCCGGAGGGCCGCGGCGGCAGGCGAGGTTGCATGCCCTGACCGCCACAAGTCCACCTCACGTCCGCCTGCCTGCTCGCCCGTCGTGGATACATTTTAACGCTTCTGTTCCATTGACCCCGCCCCAGGCTGGGATCTCAGTACATAACAAAAAACGGAACACCTATAACAGCAAAAGCCACGCGGTCCCCGTGGGAGGGGCTTCTCCAGAGACGAGGACCGGAAAGCAATACCTCTCCTTAGCCTTCCTCTTTTGCACTCGGACACACAGACGTCACGGAAGCGGACGCGCCCCACCCCGTGTACCCCCATCAAGTAACTGTGAGCAACTTAGTTCCAAACAATAAATTCCTTCCGTAAAGTCACCCACGCCAGTCTCCGTGCGGGCGGGCGGGATGTGGGACGGCCTGGGACCCAGGCAGCAGGCGTGAAGGCGCGACGTCTGCCTGGCCGCGGGGGCGGGGCCGGGCGGCACGCTGCTGGGCACGGGCACCGGGCGAGCGCGCCCCCGCCCGGCCACTGCGGCTCTGCTGCCCCCTCGAGACCAGCACCCCGAGGCCGCACCCGGGCCCTTCCAGGACGATGACCTTCCTTTCCAGCCCTCCTCCGGGAAGAGGCAGAGGGGCGTGTGGCCCAGCCCTGGAGTGACGGGCCGAGGCGGTTGGGCACCCCTGTGACAGCTGGCTGGCAGGGCAGCGTGGTCCCCGCCAGGGGTGGACCCGCCCCCGCCCCCGCCGCGTCGCTGCAACGCCAAGGACAGGCCAGACCCTAGGGCCGCGGGCCACCCAGCCCCATGTCTCGAGGGCAGCACCCGGGAGTCACCATGCGGCCTGAGGAGGGACGCAGAGCAGCCCCTGACCGGGGTTCCAGGGGGGAGCCCGAGGCCCGCGGAGCCGCCTCCCGGCGTGTGGAGGGGACTCTGCACCCGGCCATCCGCACCAACACAGTGCGACCGGCCTGGGGGCTGGGCGGCCCTCTCGCCCGTGGTGGGGGCGGCGCCATCCCTGGCCCGCAGCCGCCCGACCGGCTGTTCCGAGGTGCTGCCGTCTGGCCCTGGGGCGGGCAGATCCGGCCTAGGGTTCACGCGCTCCCCTCTCGGCCCACGTGCTGGAGGCGCCGGGCTTCCGGGGCCGTAGCTCTGAGCCTGGGGGCTTGGGGGCTCCGCTGCAGCGGCGCGCGCCCCGGACTCACGAGAGTCTGCGGCCGGGGGTCGACGCTGGAAACCGCCCAACCGCTGAGGAGGTCGGCGCCCAGAGGCCGCTCTGGGCCCAGGTTCTGCTGTGGCCCCTGCACTGCGTGGTGTCCCGTTCACTTCAGCTTAAGAACCAGGTGGAGGGAGGGGGTTGGCTTGCTACATCCTGGCAAGGCGCGTGGCCGTCTGGCTCTTCACCGGCCGCCAGAGAGGTTCACTTGACCCGACGGTTCTGCGAGTCTTCACTGAAAGCAGCTGACTCGCCACAGGCCGCCTCAGCTCTCCCCTTGGCCCTCTTAGAGTCTGCGCTCTGACGAGTCGGCCTCAGTGGGCGCGACTGGCATCCCCCGAAGAGGACACCGCAGTCAACACCAGCGACCCTCAGCCTCCCATGGGAGCCCACCAGCGCACTCCCTCAGGGGGAGCGCCCTTTCCCGCAGTCCCGCTTCTACACCAAGCTCTCTCTCGGTGGTAAATAAAAGAAACCGAAGCAAGCTAAGCCTAAAACTGCTGCTGCTACTGTTCACTCCTGTAACTACATCCGTGTGTGCCAGACAGGTGCCTTCGGAGCACTTTAAACTGAGCACTATGTCTGTGAAGTAGAGACTCTAATGCGCCCTTGCAGAAAACAAAAAGGATCAGAGGATGACGTCGCAGGCCTGGTGACCCACCAACCGGTGTGGGTGCTGCCCCCCAGGGAAACCCTGGGCGGGGGCGCTGCGCGCTGCTGGGGGCAGAGCCGGTGGGCGGCGCACCCAGCCGTGGCTGCAGCCGCCGCCCAGCCCTCCCTGAGCCCCGCCCGGCGCCCACCCCGACAGTGGCGCCCGCGCTGGGAGAGGCGCGTCCCGGCGCTGGCAGGCCCCCCGCTCTCCCCGGCCGGCCTCCGGGGGCGCTGCGGAGCAGAGAGCTGGCCGCGGGAGGGGCCTGGCCCGCCCCCCGCCGCCCGCGGATCCGCGCCCACTCCTGGCTCACCTCGGCCACCAGGTCCAGCCCACACCTCCCCCCTCCCGGGCCCGCCCCCACCCCACCCCCACCCCCAGCAGCCCAGTCTCCCGGTGTGGCTTGGCAAGGGTGGAGGTGGCAGGGCGCAGAGATGGTGGCCAGGGCGGGGAGGAGAGAGAAGTGGTGTGAACGTCAAAGCTGGGGTGTCTGCGTAGGCGGGGGCACCCCAGGGCGCAGGTGGGACTGCAGAGGCTATGCTGCGGGCAGGCCTGTCCGCGGGGTCCAGGCCCTGGGTGCAGTGCCTTCGTGGACCCTCTCAGGCTCTTGATGACCCTCTAAGAGTTCCATAGCCCGTCTTACACATGGTGCTGGTATAACGTGTTACCAAAAACCTAGGGGCTTAAACCATACAAGTACTGCATTTCAGACTCTTGTTGACCATGATGGCCACTCCATTTCTTCTAAGGGATTCCTGCCCACAGTAGTAGATATAATGATCATCTGAGTTAAATTCAACCATTCCAGTCCATTTTAATTCACTGATTTATAGAATGTCGACATTCACTCTTGCCATCTCCTGTTTGACCACTTCCAATTTGCCTTGATTCATGGACCTGACTTTCCAGGTTCCTATGCAATATTGCTCTTTATAGCATCGGACCTTGCTTCCATCACCAGTCACATCCACAACTGGGTATTGTTTTTGCTCTGGCTCCAACCCTTCATTCTTTCTGGAGTTATTTCTCCACTGATCTCCAGCAGCATATTGGGCACCTACTGACCTGGGGAGTTCCTCTTTCAGAATCCTATCATTTTGCCTTTTCATACTGTTCATGGGGTTCTCAAGGCAAGAATACTGAAGTGGTTTGCCATTCCCTTCTCCAGTGGACCACATTCCACTGAGTCTGAAATGCAGTACTTGGATGCAATCTCAAAAACGACGGAATGATCTCTGTTCATTTCCAAAGCAAACCATTCAATATCACGGTAATCCAAGCCTATGCCCCAACTAGTAACACTGAAGAAGCTGAAGTTGAACGGTTTTATGAAGACCTACAAGAGCTTTTAGAACACCCAAAAAAGATGTCCTTTTCATTATAGGGGACTGGAATGCAAAAGTAGGAAGTCAAGAAACACCTGGAGTAACAGGCAAATTTGGCCTTGGAGTATGGAATGAAGCAGGGCAAAGGCTAATAGAGTTTTGCCAAGAGAACGCACTGGTCATAGCAAACACCCTCTTCCAACAACACAAGAGAAGACTCTACACATGGACATTACCAGATGGTCAACACCAAAATCAGACTGATTATATTCTTTGCAGCCAAAGATGGAGAAGCTCTATACAGTCAGCAAAAACAAGACCGGGAGCTGACTGTGGCTCAGATCATGAACTCCTTATTGCCAAATTCAGACTTAAATTGAAGAAAGTAGGGAAAACCGCTACACCATTCAGGTATGACCTAAACCAAATCCCTTATGATTATACAGTGGAAGTGAGAAATAGATTTAAGGGCCTAGATCTGATAGATAGAGTGCCTGATGAACTATGGACTGAGGTTCATGACATTGTAAAGGAGACAGGGATCAAGACCATCCCCATGGAAAAGAAATGCAAAAAAGCAAAATGGCTGTCTGGGGAGGCCTTACAAATAGCTGTGAAAAGAAGAGAAGCGAAAGCAAAGGAGAAAAGGAAAGATATTCCCATCTGAATGCAGAGTTCCAAAGAACAGCAAGGAGAGATAAGAAAGCCTTTCTCAGCGATCAAAGCAAAGAAATAGAGGAAAACAACAGAATGGGAAAGACTTAAGATCTCTTCAAGAAAATAAGAGATACCAAGGGACATTTCATGCAAAGATGGGCTCGATAAAGGACAGAAATGGTATGGACCTAACAGAAGCAGAAGATATTAAGAAGAGGTGGTAAGAATACACAGAAGAACTGTACAAAAAAGATCTTCACGACCCAGATAATCACGATGGTGTGATCACTCATCTAGAGCCAGACATCCTGGAATGTGAAGTCAAGTGGGCCTTAGAAAGCATCACTACGAACAAAGCTAGTGGAGGTGATGGAATTCCAGTTGAGCTATTTCAAATTCTGAAAGATGATGCTGTCAAAGTGCTGCACTCAATATGCCAACAAATTTGGAAAACTCAGCAGTGGCCACAGGACTGGAAAAAGTCAGTTTTCATTCCAATACCAAAGAAAGGCAATGCCAAAGAATGCTCAAACTACCACACAATTGCACTCATCTCACGTGCTGGTAAAGTAATGCTCAAAACTCTCCAAGCCAGGCTTCAGCAATACGTGAACCGTGAACGTCCAGATGTTCAAGCTGGTTTTAGAAAAGGCAGAGGAACCAGAGATCAAATTGCCAACATCCGATGGATCATCGAAAAAGCAAGAGAGTTCTAGAAAAACATCTATTTCTGCTTTATTGACTATGCCAAAGCCTTTGTGTGGATCACAATAAACTGTAGAAAATTCTGAAAGAGATGGAAATACCAGACCACCTGACCTGCCTCTTGAGAAACCTGCATGCAGGTCAGGAAGCAACAGTTAGAACTGGACGAGGAAGAACAAACTTGTTCCAAATAGGAAAAGGAGTACGTCAAGGCTGTATATTGTCACCCTGCTTATTTAACATATATGCAGAGTACATCATGAGAAACGCTGGGCTGGAAGAAGCACAAGCTGGAATCAAGATTGCCGGGAGAAATATCAATAACCTCAGATATGCAGATGACACCACCCTTATGGCAGAAAGGGAAGAGGAACTAAAAAGCCTGTTGATGAAAGTGAAAGAGGAGAGTGAAAAAGTTGGCTTAAAGCTCAACATTCAGAAAACGAAGATCATGGCATCCAGTCCCATCACTTCTTGGAAAATAGATGGGGAAACAGTGGAAACAGTGCCAGACTATTTTTTTGGGCTCCAAAATCACTGCAGATGGTGATTGCAGCCATGAAATTAAAAGACGCTTACTCCTTGGAAGGAAAGTTATGACCAACCTAGATAGCATATTCAAAAGCAGGGACATTACTTTGCCAATGGAGATCCGTCCAGTCAAGGCTATGGTTTTTCCTGTGGTCATGTATGGATGTGAGAGTTGGACTGTGAAGAAGGCTGAGCACTGAACAATTGATGCTTTTGAACTGTGGTGTTGGAGAAGACTCTTGAGAGTCCCTTGGACTGCAGGGAGATCCAACCAGTCCATTCTGAAGATCAACCCTGGGATTTCTTTGGAAGGAATGATGCTAAAGCTGAAGCTCCAGTACTATGGCCACCTCATGCGAAGGGTTGACTCACTGGAAAAGACCCTGATGCTGGGAGGGATTTGGGGGCAGGAGGAGAAGGGGACGACAGAGGATGAGATGGCTGGATGGCATCACTGACTGGATGGATGTGAGTCTGAGTGAACTCTGGGAGTTGGTGATGGACAGGGAGGCCTGGCGTGCTGCGATTCATGGGGTCGCAGAGTTGGACATGACTGAGCGACTGAACTGAACTGAAATGAAACCATAGAAACGTGCCTTCTTAAGTTCTGAAGTTCAGGAATGGGGCCTCACTGAAATGGCCTCACTTCTGATGACCGTGGGGAGGGCCCATTTCCTTCTGCAGCTGTTTTTTTTTTAGCCTTTGTTGGTTTACCCTTGGGCGCCCTAGTCTCTGTCATCAGGGCGCGCAGGCTCTTTAGTCGAGGCCTGTGGGCGCCATCATCCTACAGCACGGGGGGCCAAGGACTGAACTACCCTGCAGTGAAAGCCGATTCTTAACCACTGGGCCACCAGGGACGTCTCCTCAGTCAGCTTCTGGAGGCCCCTGCATTCCTGGCGCCAGGAGCACAGGCCAGCCCTTCTTACGCTGCGTCGCCCTGGTTCTCCCTCCTCCGTCTGAAGGAGCCCCGTGACCACACTCAGCCCGGTCTCCCCCCTCAAGTCCAGCTGGTGAGCAAGCTTCACTCCCTCTGCAGCTGCCCCCCTCTGCTGGGGAAGGTAACAGGCTGACAGGTTCCAGGCACGTGGGGGTGGGCTCTTTTCTGGGGGAGGGTGTGTGACTCCGCCCACTGCAGACTGCTCCCTAGCAAGTTCCACATCCACCTCATGTGTAAAACACACCCCTTTCCTGAAGTCTCAACCCACTACAGGGTCAAGTCAAACCCCAAACCTCACCTAAACCACCTGAAGCAGCTAATAGCAGACATGGAATATGAACTGTCCCTTTCCCCACGGCTGTTTGAAACTAGAAGTCATCTACTTCCAAACGAGAACAGTAGAGATGGTACAAGAGGCCAGGCACGGGAGTTTCCATCCGAAAAGGGAGAAAATGAAGGAGGTGGATTTCAAAGTCCAGCGCGGCACAGCCCGTGAGGCCAGTGCGCAGCAAGGCCCGGCAGTTGCCCTCCGTGGTTGCGGGCTCCACCCGCAGGACCCTCTGCCCCCTTCAGCCCTTCATTTTAGAGAAAAGGAGCCAGCGTCCTCAGCCGAGGTTCCATCAGCCTGCATCTTGCCCAGAGAGCTGTGAGTCCAACAGCCTCCCACTCGACCCTCTGCCCCTTCGGTCCAAGCTGGCCGTGTTTCTGACGGGATGAAGTTCTCAGGAACCATGGCGCTATCGAGGTACGGCGCGGGGGTTCAGTCCCTAAGACAAGAGGCTCCTTCAGATCCTCCCGAGATCCTTCCCGTTTCTGGCTTCCGCTGGGCCGACTGACGTCTGTTCCAAGACTCTGACGGAATCTCTGCCCTGGTTCATGTCCTACATTTCCAGCAAAAGGAGGCCCAGTGACCCTTGGCTTTTTCTCTAGGCTGCGTTTCCCGACAGGCAATCTCCTCAGTCCAGTGTCTTTCTGCAGTCGGGCTTGGCTGAGACCTCAGACCATCAAGTGTTTTGATCCCTTTTCTTACTAGCTCTGTCTCAGGCTCTCAATGTGTATTTTACTATAAGCAGCAGAGAAAGCAGGCTGCACCTTTGACACTTTGGCTGGAGTCTCCTCAGCTAAACATCCAAGCTGCTTGCTCACGAGTCTGCTGCACGGACATTTGGGGACCCAGCAGGCCGGCTCCCTTCCGCCCCCTCCGGCTTCCCCCAGAGGGTCCTCCCTGGGCACCAGGTCAGCCATGGTCCAGTTCCCCTGCGTCCCCTACTTCAGAGATCCATACCTAGACGAGGAGGGGGACACCTCATGTGGCCTGCAGACCAAGGGCTCACAGCGAGCCGGAAGGCAGAGGGGTGGTGCGCGGGGTGGGTGGCCTGGGAGGGGCCGTGGCCTCCCAGAGGCGCAGGGCTCTTGGCAGTGTGTGTGTGGGTGCAGCGTGGTCAGCCAGGAGCCTGTCCTTCCGGGAGGCGGAGGGAGCAGGTGGCCCCGCTAGGCCTGGGGGCTGGTGGCATGCCAGGGCGGCAGAGGAAGGGTCTGCTGGCCACGACTGAGTTTGAGGTCAGCTGAGCGTCAGGAGGGCAGAAAATTCAGGACCGAGGAGGGCACAGGCTGGCGGGGAGAGTATAAGAGCCCCAGTAGCTGAGAGTCAGACCAGGGCCCAGGGTCCCATTACTGCCACTCAGGGTTGGCAGGGGATCGGGGTGGGGCACGTGACAACAATCAACACCCAGAGAAGGCACAGGGCCCTGCGGGAGCCCCGCGTCTCTGCCCACAGAGGGCTGGACCAGCTCCAAGGCTGTTCACACCACCCCCCAGCTATCCTACACCCAGCCAAGGGATGCTGCCCAGTCCAGAGGGGGCCCTGCAGCAGAGCCTCTGTGCCGGCTGGCCAGGACGCCCACCTCTGGCCGACTGTGGCCCCACTGCAGGGTCCCTGCTGCCAGTGTGGAGAGGGCACACCACAGGAAGACTGGGGGTCCAGAACCCCTGGGGACTTGACCCACAGAACACAGCCCTGCCCACAGCTCCTGGCAACTCGTGGACACGTGCAGCAGGGTAGTCCGGGGTGAGCCCCGGCAGAGACGCAGCACCTGCTCTCGGCCAGCACACCAGAACACGGGGCACCGAGACGCTGAGGACACACACAGGGGCTGACCTGAGAGAAGGCTCTTTATTACACCCGCCCAGGGAGGCCAGGCGCTCCTGCCCCCCGCCGCGGTCCGCACAGGCCGAGCCCCGGGGCACCGCAGCCCGGAGCCTGGCCAGCCCCGCTCCCCTCCTGGGCAGTGAGGGCAGTGGAGGGAGACGCTGCAGCTCGCGGAGCTCCGGCCTCCCGGCCTCCCCGCCCCTCCAGCCGGTCCCGGGCCAGAGTCCAGACCGCGCGGGGGGAGGAGAAAGGCGGGCCGGGGTCTCTAAAAGCCACTCCAGCCCGAGCCAAGACAAAGGGCGGCAGAAGCGAAGCCTGCGGGCCCCGCCCCGCTGCGTGTCTCCCCGGAGGTCAAGGCCGAGCCGGGGGCGGGGCGGGCGCGGAAGACCCGGAGGGGCAGACCCCAGAGGGAGACGCGGACGGGCGGCCCCGGAGGCGTCGGCCACGGACGAGCGGAGTCCAAGGTTCTCGGGGCCGACGGCAGAGAGTCCGGGCGCCCAGCGTCCGTGCGCGCACAGACACGGACGCGCGCGGCGCGCCGCCGCTCCCTCGGCGCGGGCGCCGCCGGGCTCACCTCTCCTTGACGTGGTTCTGTGCGCCCGCCGCCCCGCCCGGCCCGTCCCCGCCGCCCCCGCCGCACAGCGCCTCCGTCAGGTCGTCCATGACCGCCGTCTCTTTGGGGTCGAGCAGGTTGAACTCGCGGGCGAAGAGGATGAAGTGCACGTAGAGCGTGTTCAAGTGTCCGTGGAGCTCGAGCGCCAGCGTCTCCTTGAAGTGCGCCGAGTAGATGTGCGCCAGCACGTGGAACAGGTACCTGCAGATCTTCCGCACCAGCGCCTCGAAGGAGCTGGGGAACTCGCGGCCTGCGACCCCGGGGCGGCCGGGTCACCACCGCGGCCCGGCCCCGGGGCGGGCTCTGCCCCCCTCCCCCCGCCGCAGGCCTCCCTGCGCGCCCGCCTGCGGCGCCACCGACTGGGACCCGGGGCCCGCGAGGAGGGGCCGGGGCGATGGTACCGCCCGCGGGCCACGCGCTGCCCTGGCGGTCAGGGCGCAGAGCCTGGAGGGGGCGGGGCGGGGCGGGGACACGCACCGTATTTCGTGGGGAACACGTCCTCGTCGGTCACCAGCTTCTGCACGGAGCTCATGACGAAGTCCACGTACTGGGGGGCCGTGCACTTCACCTTCTTGCCCCGCTCGTCGTACCAGTAGTACTGTCTGTGGGGACAGGCGCGCGGTGACGGGCGGCCGGGACAGCTGGCCGCGCTCACCCTTTGCGCTTCACGGGACCTCCCCCTGCGTTAACGGCGACAGACAGCTTTCCCATCTTTCCCCGGAGGCCCTGCCTTGACTTGTCAGGATCCGGGGCTTCCCTGGTGGCTCAGAGAGTAAAGCATCTGCCTGCAGTGCGGGAGATCTGGGTTAGACCCCAGGGTCGGGAAGATCCCCCGGAGAAGAGACTGGCACCCCCGTCCTGTACTCGCCTGGAGAATCCCATGGACAGAGGAGCCTGGCGGGCTACAGTCCACCGGCAGCAGAGAGTCAGCCGTGACCGAGCGCGCAACACGCTCACTCGTCCCACAGGCGGCTTCCTGCTGACCCCAGTATGGGCCAAGCCTGCGCCCTGGGCCGCCTGGGGTGGGGGCCTCTGTCCCTGGTTACCTCAGGCTTCCCCGGCAGGTGGGGGTGGGTCAGGGCGGCAGGAGTTGCGGACACGCGGCCCAGCCCTGAGACCAGGCGCATCTCCCAGTTCACGAAACGCTGCTGTTCTGCCATCCTCCAGGCACGGGCCCCTGCAGCCACCACGTCCCTCTCTCCCCTCCCGCCCCAGGGTGGGCTCCAGTCTTCCCAGCAGGGGGCCCTGTGCCTGCAGGCGGGCTGGTGGAGCACGGCCCCGAGCCGCTGGCGGGGAGAGGGGAACTGCAGGCTGCCTGGGTCAGTGAGCGATGACCAGGGCGCCCCTTCTACGGCCTAGGCACCAACCCTGCCCCAGCAGACCTCCGCCAGCACCCCGCCCCCTCTCGCTGTCTTTACTGGGCTTCAGAACTGACAGCTCTCCCCAGCACCATCCCACTTTATCGCAGGCCAGGACCCCAGGCTGGCCCTGAGCACCCTGCCCTGACTTCCTGAGCTCACTAAGCACCCCTGGGTGACAGCCACAGGGCACCCCCGCACTCCCAACACCTGGTCAGACCTGCTGGCAAGACAGCAGGCTCTCCATTTCATGGCCGAAAGAAGACACAGCCCAGGGGACCTCAGAACAGCCCTGCTGCCCACCCCTACTCCTCTAGCAGGAACCAGGGCTCTTCTCACCCCCTTCGCCTGTGAGTTCATCTGTGCCCCCGGTCGGGCTGGGGTCAGGCTGCAAGACGGGAACACAGCCCACAACAAATGGGCAGGCCACCAGGAAAATGGCCGCCCCTCTCTGGACAAGGGAACACAGCCCTGACTGCCACTGGGTACCAGGCCCCGGCCTCCCCACTGCAGAAGGCAGATGACACCTGCCAGCCACTTCCACCTCGGCGAGGCCTCCCTGCCACGCCTGCGCCCAGGCTGCCCCAGCACTGCGGGCCCCGCAGAGCCCAGCACCCGCACGCCCCCCAAGGCCCCGGAGTGGGTCAGACAAAGCCCTGAGAAGCTGGCCGAGCTTCCTGAGGGGCCCCAGGAAGCAGACACCCAGCAAGGATCCAGAGCCCTCCCCAACACAGGGTGGCCCTGCTGACCGTCTGTCCCCTGCCCAGGCCCCTGCCCTGCCTGAGGACGCGCTGAGAGAGGACAGATGACGCCCCCCTCCCCTCACAGCGGCCCCTGGGGTCCTGGGGCTGGTGCAGGGAGGGGTGCAGCACCACCCCAGCGACTCCCCCGCCCTGCTTGGTGCTGATGCCCCTGGCCACCAGTGCCAGAGTCGGAAAAACCACTGCAGCTTGAAACCAGGAGGCCTTCCCACGAGGTCCAGACCCAGAGAGACCCACTCCTCGGGGCCTGCTGCGGCCCTGCCCATGCAGCCGGGACCCTCCGCGTTCAGCATTCTTCTCCGGCCTCGTTTTATTTCTGCACCGTCTCACAGTAAAGCTGACTCGCTTTGGCGTGCAGCCTGACGGGTTTTAACCCCAACAGCTCCCAGCCCGGCCCCTGGCCTGCTGTCAGCCCCCCGCACATTAGCGATGCGTCATCAGGCACCCCAGGTGGCGTCTGGAGCCTGGCTCTGCCGTCCGCCCTGCCTTTCTCGTCACTGAGACGGACTCCTGTGGGGATGCACTAGTCCATCACACATCTGGGTGGCCTGCAGTTTGGGCAATTATGGGTCAGGCTGCTAAAACCCTCCTGGGCAGGCGTCTCTATGAGCTCCAGTTCCCATTTCTCTCACGTGGATGCTCGGGAGCAGGACAGCCAGGTCCACAGCAGGAACACCACCGAGATGTCCCCGGAGTGGCCGCTCCACCGGCATCCCCTCCACCCGTGCGGGCATGTGGCGAGGAGGTGACAGACGCCCCCCAGCAGCGTCTGAATCCGTGCTCTCCGCCTGCTCCTGGTGTTCCTCTGCCCGTGGGTGCACGGGGTCCTCCCCGTGGCCGGTCTGCGTCCTCTGCCCAGTCATAACCAGGTTTCTCACTGTGAGCTGTGAGGGTTCTTCATCCCTTCCAGGCACTAGTCCTCCCTTGGATATGGGATTCGTCTGTGGTTTGTCTCTTTCTCTCAACAGTGTCTTTCTCAGAACAAAAGTTCTGAATTTCGGTGAAGTCCACCTTACTGACTCTCCATGGATGGACTGTCTCTCGCGCCATGACCAAGGACTCTCAGCCCAGTGCTACCTCACGAAGGCTGCTCCGGTGTTCTCTTCTGAAAGTGGTATGGTTCATATTTAGAGTTAGCATTTACTTCAAGTCAACTCTGGCAGAAGGAGACATTTGGATGACTGGTTTTTCTAACAGCATTAGTTGAAAAGACTGTCCTTTCTCCACTGAATTCTTCTCATTCCTGTCAAACATCAAGGGCCCACGTCTGTGCGGGTGCGTTTCTGGATCCTGCTCTGTCGCACGGACCTCTGTGTCTCTTCACCAACACCACAGTGTTGATTACCACAGTTTTATAGTAACTCAGCACAGCACTGTTGGACTCTACTGATTTGACTTTTTTTCAAAATCACTGTAGCTATTCTAGGGATTCTGCTGCTCCATGTACATTCTATAATCAGCTTATTTATGGGTGAAAGCTCTGCTGGGAGTCTGACTGAAGTTGCGTTGAGTGAATCTACACTTCTGGTGCGCTGTCTCCCGTCTCTCCATCTGCGCTGGTTCATTCATCAGCGTTTTGTAGCTTCGTGCATGCACATGTCTCCCCAAGTCTACATCTAAGTATTTCACTGTTTTTGGAGCTACTGTAAATGATGTAACTTTATCAACTCTGTGCTCCAGTTGCACACTGCTAGTGTACAGACTACGGTTGATTGTTTGTGTGTGCTGAGCTGGCTAGATTGATTGACTCAACTTTTTCCTGGAGCTCTCGGGCTTGTCTACAGACAATCATGCTGTATGCAAATGCAGGTTTATTTTCTTCTCCAATTTAAATGACTTTATCCCTTTTTCTTGCCTCACTGCATTACCTATCTTGGGTCAATTGTGGTATTTTGTGCTTTCCAAGGAACTAGTTCATTTAATCTAAATTGTTAAATTTACGTAAGCAGAGATTTTTCTGATGCTTCCTTATTACCCTCTTAATTTCTGCTGGGTTTACAGTTATTTCCTCTTTTATTCCTTATATTGATTATCTGTATCTTTTCTCTTTTTACCTTTGTTAGTTTTACTAGAGGTTTCTCAATTTTACTTCTCTTTTCAAGGAACTGGCTTCTGGTTTCATTTGTTTTCGGAAATCCACGTCAGTGAGCTCTGTGCCTATTTTATCATTTCCTTTCTTCTGCTCAATTTAGGGTTGTGTTTTTTGCTTTTTTTTCTGGGATTCCCCAGTGGCTCAGTGGTGAAGAATCTGCAATGCAGGAAGACACAGGAGATGCAGGTTCGATCTCTGGATCAGGAAGATCCCCTGGAGGAGGGCATGGCAACCCACTCCAGCATTCTTGCCTGGAAAATCCCATGGACAGAGCCTGGCAGGCTATAGCTGCAAAGAGCTGGACGAGACAACACAGACATGTATGCACGCACATGCTTTTTTTTCCAGTTTCTTAATATGGAAGCTTAGGTTGAATTAAGGTCTTTCTTCTTCTGAAACAAGCATTTAATCCTCTGAACATTCCTCTAAACCTTGCTTTAGCTGCATCTCAAATGCAGTTTAAATCTGCTGCATTCTCGTTTCAGTTTATAAGTTTCTCATTTCCCTGGAGACTCCCTCTCTGACCCATGGATTATTTGAAAGTGTGTTAATTTCTTGGGATGTCCCTGGCATTCCAGTGGTGAAGACTGTGTGCCCCACGTAGGGGACACATCCGACCTGCCTGGATCAGGGAACCAAGAGTCCCCATGCCACACAGCATGGGAAGAGAAAACAAGTACACTGATTTCTAAACGGCTGGAAGTTTTTCTGTTACTCGTTTCAAACGTAACTAATTTTGGTCGGATAACTTACCCTGCACCTCTGATTAGTTTGCTAAGGTCTGTTTTGTGAGCCAGGACGCGACCTCCTGTGGTGAGTCACCCCAGTGCACCTGAAAGGAATGTGGATTTTGCTACGGAGGGTGGAGTAAAGGTCAGTTCAGTCCAGCCGGCTGATGGTGCTATTTAGTTCCGGGTCCCTGCTGGCTCTCTACCCGCTAGCCCATATGTTACCAAGAGAGGGACGTTGAGACCCGAGACCACAGGATCTGTCCCTTCGGTTCTGTCCGTCTGCTCCGTGTGAAAGCTCTATTTGGCACAGATGCGCTCGAGGTCAGTACTTCTCGACTTGAAGTCTGCTTTGTCTGGTATGAGCGCAGCCACTTTAGTTTTCTTCTGACTTATGTTTTGTTGGCCTTTCTTTTTCCATTTTTTCATTTTCAACCTGCCAGTGTCACTGCATTTAAAGTGACTTTCTCATATTCCCTGTACAGCTGGTTCATTTTAAAACCCCAGACCTACAGCCTCTGTCTTGTCACCCGCACGATCACAGCACGACAGTAACCGCGATGGCGGGCCTGTCTGAATCTAAGTCCACAACCACTTCTTCCCCTCGTTTTCACTCCCTGTATTTCCCGCCTTCTTCCGCACTACCTCCTTTTAATTTGTCTAGCATGATCTATGTCCCTTATGCAACTTTTTTAGAGGTTGCTCAAAGGATTACAAAGCACATCCTGACCTTTCCACCCTCTACCTGGCGCCCAGGACCTCCTCTACGTCTGGAGTCAGAACGCTGACCGCACACAGGGCTCTCCACCCGCCCCCAGGGCACCACTGTCTCAGCGTGCAGACACACACTGGAGGCCCGTCAGACAGCTATGGCTTTTGCTCACCTACCAGACACGCTTCAAAGAGCTGAAGAGAAGGGGCGGTCATTGCGTCTGCCCGTGTCCTCTGGCCCGCGGCCCGCCTAGCCCTGCTCCCTTCACTGCACGGCAAGTGAGCTCTCTGAGTGTCCCCTCGCTGACAGCGGTCCCCATCTTACTTTCATGCTTGAAGGACATTATGTGGAACTCCCGGGAGACTGCTATTTCCATTCAGCACCTTAGCCGTGTTGTGGGGCCTCCTCCTGGCCCCCGATGGGTAAGGATGGCCACAGCCACCCCACCACATCCCTGCAGGGGCTCTGCTGCTGGCTCTGCTGGCTGTGACAGCGTTCTCTTCAGCAGTTTGATTACGTGCCTGTGGTGGATTCATCAGGTTTATCCTATTTCAAACTCATTAGGCTTCCTGAATCTGTAGGTTTGTGTCTTGGCCAAATTTGGAAGTTTTCAGCTGTTAGGTCTTCAAATGTGTTCTGGGCACAAGCCTCCTTCTCTTCTCTTGGGACTCCAAACTCCCCTTTGGTTCCAGTCCTTCAGGCATCAGCAGGGTGGAGAAGGGTGTCCGGCCTGGGCTGCAGCCCCACTCTGGGCCCTGGGTGGACCTGATGGCCCTGTGACAGACGGCACACGGCTCTGTGGACCTCTGACAAACCTCCCGTTTCCTTTTAAACTAACTCATGTGAGTTTCCATTCCTTGGTCTTGAACGATTCCTAGAAAGGCGTTTGCTCCTTGGAAGAGAAACTATGACAAACCTAGACAGCGTGTTAGCCTTGTGTGACTCAATGAAACTATGAGCCATACCATGTAGGGCCACCCAAGACACATGGGTCATGGTGGAGATTTCCGACAAAACGTGGTCCACTAGAGAAAGGACTGGCAAACCACTTCAGTGTTCTTGTCCTGAGAGCCCCATGAACAGCATGAAAAGACAGACAGATGCAGTGCAGAAAGGCGAGCTCCCCCAGCTGGTAGGGGCCCGTATGCCACTGGAGAAAAGCGGAGAGAGCGCTCCAGAAAGAACGAAGAGACGGAGCAAAAAGGAAAACACCACCCAGCTGTGGATGTGCCTGATGATGGAGGCAAGGTCCGATGCTGTAAAGAGCAGTACTGCACAGGAACCTGGAAAGTCAGGTCCATGAATCAAGGCAAATTGGAAGTGGTCCAACAGCAGATGGCAAGAGTGAACGTCGATATTTTACGAATCAGCGAACTAAGATGGACCGGAAAGGGAGAGTTTAATTCAGATGACCATTATTATATCTACTACTGTGGGCAGGAATCCCTTAGAAGAAATGGAGTAGCCCTCATAGTCCACAAAAGGGTCCAAGCTGAAGTACTTGAGTGCAGTCTCAGAAACGACAGAATGATCTCTGCTTGCTTCCAAGGCAAACCATTCAATGTCACAGTAACCTAAGTCTATGCCCCAACCAGCAATGGTGAAGAAGCTGAAGCTGAACAGTTCTCTGAAGACCTACAAGACCTTCTAGAACTAACACCAAAAAAAGATGTCCTTTTCATCATAGGGGGACTGGAATGCAAAAATAGGAAGTCAAAAGACACCTGGAGTAACAGGCAAATCTGGCCTTGGAGTACAAAATGAAGCAGGGCACAGGCTAACAGAGCTCTGCCGAGAGAACGCACTGGTCACAGCAAACACCCTCTCCCAACAGCACAAGAGACAAGTCTACACATGGACATCACCAGACAGTCAACGCCAAAATCAGACTGATTTGCAACCAAAGATGGAGAAGCTCTATACAGTCGGCAGAAACAGGACTGGGAGCTGACTGTGCCTCAGATCATGAACTCCTTATTGCAAACTTCAGACTTAAACTGAAGAAAGTAGGGAACACCACTGGGCCATTCAGGTACGACCTAAGTGGAGTCCCTTACAATTACACAGTGAACTGACAAATAGATTCAAGGGATTAGATCTGATCGACAGAGCGCCTGAAGAACTATGGACGGAGGTTTGTGACAGGAGGAGTGATCCAGACCATCCCCAAGAAGTGCAGTTCAGTCCCTCAGTCATGTCCGACTCCTTGCAACCCTGTGGACTGCAGCACACCAGGCCTCCCTGTCCTTCACCAACTCCTAGCACTTGCTCAAACTTATGTCCATCAAGTGGGTGATGCCATCCAACCATCTCATCCTCTGTCATCCCCTCTTCCTCCTGCCTTCAGTCTTTCCCAGCATCAGGGTTTTTTCCAATGAGTCAGTTCTTTGCATTGGGTGGCCAAAGTATTGGAGCTTTAGCTTCAGCATCAGTCCTTCCAATGAATATTCAGGACTGATTTCCTTTAGGATGGAATGGTTGGATCTCCTTGCAGTCCAAGACACTCTCAAGAGTCTTCTCCAACACCACAGTTCAAAAACATCAATTCTTCGGTGCTCAGCTTGCTTTATGGTTCAACTCTCACATCCATACTTGACTACTGGGAAAACCATAGCCTTGACTAAATGGACCTTTGTTGGCAAAGCAATGTCTCTGCTTTTTAATATGCTGTCTAGGTTGGTCATAGCTTTTCTTTCAAGGAGCAAGCGTCTTCTCATTTCACGGCTGCAGTCACCCTCTGCAGTGATTTTGGAGCCCAAGAAAATAGTCTGTCAGTGTTTCCACTGTTTCCCCATCTATTTGCCATGAAGTGATGGGACTGGATGCTATGATCTTAGTTTTTTGACTGCTGAATTTTAAGCCAGCTTTTTCACTCTCCTCTTTCACTTTCATCAAGAGGCTCTTCAGATCCTCTTCCCTTTCTGCCATAAGGGTGGTGTCATCTGCATATCTGAGGTTACTGATATTTCTCCCTGCAGTTGTGATTCCAGCTTGTGCTTCATCCAGCCTGGCATTTTGCATGATGTACTCGGCATATAAGTTAAATAAGCAGGCTGACAATATACAGCCTTGACGCACTCTTTTCCCAATTATGAAACAGTCCATTGTTCCATGTTCAGTTCTAAATGTTGCTTCTTGACCAGCATATAGGTTTCTCAGGAGGCAGGTCAGGTGGTCTGGTATTCCCATCTCTTTTAGAATTTTTCAGTTTGTTGTGATCCACACAGTCGAAGTCTTTGTTGTAGTCAATAAAGCAGAAGCAGATGTTTCTCTGGAACTCTCTTGCTTTTTCTATGATCCCCAAGAAAAAGAAACGCAAAAAGGCAAAACAGTTATCTGAGGAGGCCTTACAAATAGCTGAGAAAAGAAGAAAAGTGAAAGCAAAGGAGAAAAGGAAAGATATATCCAGAGCTCTAAAGAATAGCAAAGAGAGATAAGAAAGCCTTCTTCACTGATCAATGCAAAGAAATAGAAGAAAACAATAGAATGGGAAATACTAGAGATCTCTTCAAGAAAATTAGAGATACCAAGGAACATTTCATGCAAAGATGAGCACAATAAAGGACAGAAATGGTACGGACCTAATAGAAGCAGAAAATATTAAGAGGTGGTAAAAATACACAGAAGAACCATATAAAAGAGATCTTAATGACCCAGATAACCACGATGGTGTGACCACTCACCTAGAGCCAGACATCCTGGAATGCGAAGTCAAGTGGCCCTTAGGAAGCATCACTAAAAACAAAGCTAGTGGAGGTAGTGGAATTCCAGCTGAACTATCTCAAGTCCTTAAAATGACGCTATTAAAGTGCTGCACTCAATATGCCAGCAAATTTGGAAACTCAGCAGTGGCCACAGGACTGGAAAAGGTCAGTTTTCATTTCAATCCCAAAGAAAGGCAATGCCAAAGAGTGCTTGAACTACTGCACAATTGCACTCAGCTCAGGCTAGCAAAGTAATGCTCAAAATTCTCCAAGCCAGGATTCAACAGTACATGAACCAAGAACTTCCAGATGTTCAAACTGGATTTAGAAAAGGCAGCGGAACTAGAGATCAAACAGCCAACATCCACTGAATCATCGAAAAAGCAAGAGAATTTCAGAGAAACATCTATTTCTGCTTTATTGACTACTCCAAAGCCTTTGACTGTGTGCATCACAGCAAACTTTGGAAAATTCTGAGATGGGAATACCAGACCACCTGATCTGCCTCTTGAGAAATCTGTATGCAGGCCAAGAAGCAACAGTTAGAACTGGGCATGGAAAAATGGAGTGGTTCAAAACCGGCTGGGAAAGGAGTACGTCAAGGCTGTATATTGTCACCCTGCTTATTTAACTTATGTGCAGAGTACATCATGAGAAACGCTGGGCTGGATGAAGCACAAGCTGGAATCATGATTGCAGGAAGAAATATCAATTATCTCAGATATGCAGATGACACCACCCTTATGGCAGAAAGTGAAGAGGAACTAAAGAGCCTCTTGATGAAGCTGAAAAAGGAGAGTGAAAAAGCTGGCTTAAAACTCAACATCCAAAAGCTATTTTCTTGGGCTCCAAAATCACTGCAGATGGTGACTGCAGCCATGAAATGAAAAGATGCTTGCTCCTTGAAGGAAAAGCTATAACTAACCTAGACAGCATATTGAAAAGCAGAGACATCAGTTTGCCACCAATGGTCCACCTAGTCAAAGCTGTGGTTTTTCCAGTAGTCACGTATGGACGTGAGAGTTGGACCATAAAGCAAGCTGAGCACCGAAGAATCGATGCTTTTGAACTGTGGTGTTAGGAAAGACTCTTGAGAATCCCTTGGACTGCATGGAGATCCAACCATTCCATCCGAAAGGAAATCAGTCCTGAATATTCACTGGAAGGACTGATGCTGAAGCTGAAGCTCCAATACTTTGGCCACCTGATGCGAAGAACTGACTCACTGGAAAAGATGCTGATGCTGGGAAAGATTGAAGGCCGGAGGAGAAGAGGACGATAGAAGATGAGATGGTTGGATGGCGTCACCGAATCAATGGACCTGAGTCTGAGCAAGCTCCAGGAGATGGTGAAGGACAGGGAAGCCTGGTGTGCTGCAGTCCATGGGGTCACAGAGAGTCACGCATTACTGGATGAAGGGACAGTAACCACTGATATAACCCTACAAAAGCCTATAAAGCAGGGTACAGGTAGCAAGACTGACCAGCACAAGTCTGAAGATCTCCAGATCTCCAGATCTCCAAGTTTGACGTGGCAGAGCCAACATCTAGACACACGTCTGCCCGACACCAAATCCTGTGCCCCTTCAAGGAGCCTCTTCTCAAGCACTCTGGTGCCTAAAGGGTGACCGGCAGTGCATCAGAAGGGCCCTGGCTTCCGCATCTGCCAGCCCGCGGGCCCCCTGACATCTCCTGGTCAGGTACCTCCTGCGAGCGTGCTGTAGGCAGGTGATGCAGCACTGCCCTTGCCCCCTTCCGGCTGCCCAGCCACGTCTGCAGTAGAGGCTACCGCCTCACACTGAGGAGCCCAGGCTCACTTCGCGCATGCGCCCAGCACTGCCACACCCTCTGAGGGCCAGGCCGGGCTGCGGCTCTCTGGGGACACAGTGACACCCAAGCATGCCATCAGCAGCTCTCGCCGGGTGAGTAAGGAGTGGAGAGCAGCCGTCTTCTGCACTCACACCCTCTGTGGGGCTGGGCTTTCAGGGGTCTCAGCGAGAGCAGGGCCCCTTGTCCGGGTCTGAGTCGGGCTGCCTCGGCAGCACAGCACACCCACTAGCAGGCCGGCTGCTAGCACACGCTCGTGTCAGCCCGGCACGCAGGCCGTGACCCTGACGGGCTGTCAGAGAGGAGCTTCCGTGCCTCCCCCTTGGCCCACATTGCCCCCTGCCCACGGCCGCTTCCGTGGCTTCTGTCCCCTGGGCTAGGGGTGAGCCCAGGTCCACGTGGTGGCTCTCCTACCCACGCAGCTTCAAGAGCTGCCGCAGAGACGGGGTGTCCTGGAGTCCTCGGGGTGCCCATTTCCAGAAGACACAGCCCCGCCAGGCCCAAGGAAGGGCACCACGCAGCGGGCACCAAAGCACCCCAGCCCCATGGGCCAGCAGCGCCTTCTCCATGCAGAGTGTGAGCTCCGGGTTGGCCCTCAGCCGGCGGGACCAGCGCCGGGAAGCGTCTCTGGCTGCACACACCCCACAGTCTCAGGGTGCATGGCGGGCACGTCCTGTGGAAACGCCTCTGCCCCAGGACACAGCCCGTCAGGGCCCAGCTGGCTCCTGGCACCCGTGCCCAGGGGGACCCACGCTGCCCGGGTCCCCCCTCTGCTGGGCTCTGCTTCCTGTTTCCCCACCAGGCTGGGGCCTCTGGGGACAGGGAAGCAGCCCTGGTGAGCCTCCAACAAGGACGCCGTGGGAGCGGGGTGGCAGGGGCGGACGGGGTGCCGGGCAGGCCCAGCAGGCGAGCACTCACGTGTTGCACACGGCCATGGTCTGGCATGCCTCCCCCGTGCAGAACTCCGAGATGGTGCTGTACTGCAGGTTCACATGGTGAAAGAATGTCGTGGCTGCGAAGGGAAAGCGGGGCCGGAGCCTCTCCTCAGGCCCTGGGCACGGCAGCTGGCGCTGACCAGGCCAGAGGCCGCAGCCTCAGCACAGCACCACCTTCGGGGGTGGGCGGCACGGGCCACGGTGCTGAGCTGGGCAGAGTGCCCCGGCCAGTGTGACCCAGTGCCCTCCACAAAGGCCTGGGCAGAACACCTCCCACCCCGGCTCTTACCATCCCCAGCTGCTCGGAGACACCACTAACATGGCCGGCAGCACCGGCAGCACTCTCCTCTGAGGAGAGCCGGCACACGGCCCTGCGGAGGGTGTTCTGTGAGCCGAGTGCCGAGCCTGGCTGGCAGGTGTGGGCGAGCCGCCCCCCAGGCTGCGGCCCTCCCCACCCTGGCCCTGCCGCCACGCTCGCGTCCTGCAGCCTCCCCCGGCCCTGGTGTCCTGCACCGAGTCGCCCTCTCTGAGTTGGCCGTCCCGTGCCTCAGCTTCAGTCAGCTTGTGTGTGCGGACGCTGGGCACCAGCTCCAGGGGTCCCCGGGGCAACGAGAGGCCGCCCCGCCCGCCCGCCCCGCCCCGCCCCCACGCACTGTTGCTGGCCAGCCACTCATTGAGGTCGATCTCCCGGGGCAGCACCACCAGCTCCTTGAACCCGAAGTCCGTGATCCTCGACTTGGCATACTCTGGCTCCAGGTACACCTTCTTCTCCTCGGCGGCGGCGGGCTTCTTCCCATTGGGCTTGGCTTTGGACTTCCTGCGAAGAGAAGAGAGGCAGGGGTCACGGCGGAGGCAGGCGTGGAGGCCGCAGGCCCAGCTCCGGGGGGCACCTCGGGGGCTGCAGCTCCTGCGGCCCAGGTGTGGGCGGAAGCCGCCCTGTGCCTCTGCCCTCCCTGCCCTGTCAGGGCCCAAGCCTGGAACCAGAGGCAACAGGGGGCTTGCAGCCCACCCGAGGACGGGAGAGAGGCTATACGAGCCGGCTCCCCCCAACCCCTGTGACACCACGGCCCCGCAGCCCCACAGGGTCCTGCCTGACGTCCTCCCACACAGGGGGGCCAGCAGCCCGCCCTGCTGAGGCCCTGCCGTGCGCCGGCGCCCCGGGCCGCCCCGAGGCCTGCTGTCCCCACAGGCCCCCGCTCCCCGCCGCCAGCTAAGCGGCCCCGCGTGGTTCCAGGCACAGACAGACGTCGCCGCCAGCGCATGTCACAGAGATTTGACGAAACGGCCACTTCTCACTAACGTTTTTCTTATCCGTTAAGAGTCTGCTGCCGTGTAACAAGACACACGGCTTTGAGGTGTTCTCTGGACATTGAGCGCCAAGACCCAGCGCTCCTGGGACTGAGGGAGCCCCAGCCCCACCTCGGTGGGGACGGCAGTGGCCCCACAGCCGGCCTCCCCCCTGGCCCCGAGGCCCGAGACAGAGGGGATGGCACATCCCCCGGGGAGGAAACCGCCCGACGGAGCGGCCAAAGCCGCGGCCGGGACGCCAGCCCGGGCCGGGTTAGACCCGAGTCCCCGTGTCTTCTGCAGGTTGGGGCAGAGGGAGCCAGCATGTGCCGTGTGCAGAGCAGGGCCCCCGGGCCGACATGGGGTCACACTGCTCCCACCCACCACGTTTCAAGACCGGTCAGGCTCTCGCGGAGCGTAAGGGAGGTTCCTAAGAACAGGGACTCTTCTTCCTTCACTTGAATGCCTGGGATCTCCAGCGCAACATCCCGACTCTGAGCAAATACACGGCCGGTCCATCAGCCTGTCCTGAGTCCACCGACCAGAAAAGGCTGCCCTCAGCTGCGGACTCTTGAGGAAGGGCCATCTGGGATGGGGGTGGGGGGCATCCGAGGGCATAAATGCTCGGTGAGGCCCCCACCCGAGGGGCAGCCACAGGCCTGGGGGACGTAGCCTGGCTGGGGGGCGGGGCCGGTCTCAGGGCAGTGGGAAGACGGAGGACCCGGGTGCCTGGGGGAGACCCACTGTGGGCCCTGCACGGGGCGCCAACTAGACACTGTGTGTGGCCCCCCTCCAGCCCCACCGAGGCACAGGGGTCAGGGGGTCACACAGGATGGAAGGTCTGCAGCTCCTGGCCTTGCCCTTTTCGTTCTCCTGTTTTGGAAAGTTGCTAGTGGTTTATTTAAGAGAAACAGGAAGGAAAAATGCTCTCTGAATGCCAGGGAAATGTTTTCCCCTCAGCGTCGCACAGCAGATCTTTGCCTTAAAAGGCAGCGTGTGCTTGGCCTCTGGGTGCGGCGCAGCAGGGCCAGCACTGGGTTGGGGCCATGAGGTCCTGCGCTGGGCCCAGGCGCAGACACGGCACACATACGGGCACACGCGGGGGCACCTCAGGAGTTCTGGGGGGTGTGGGTCACAGGAGGCAAGTGTGGACATGGACCTCTGGGGGCCCCGCAGCTCCCCCGGGGGCACAGAAGGGACCAAGCCCCAGAGGGGCTGCGGACACCGGTGGGTGGAGCGAGTTCTGGAGCCTGGGTCTGAGCCCGGAGCTGCCGCCGCCCAGCGGGAAGCCTGCACTTGCCTGGACGGTGCTGTGCCCACAGCCCCGGTCTCCCAGGGCCAGCCTGCAGAGTGCACCTCCCACCCCGAGTGGCCCTCTGCTCTGCCCATCCCCGAGCGTCTGCCCATGGGCGACTGTCCGCTGTGCGCCCGGCCCCGCTGACCCCCTTGACCTGACCCCCTTGCCTCTGCTCCAGGTGGCGCACCTGGCTGGGGCCAGACACCCCGAGTCAGTGGCGGCGGGTGGAAGGTGCCGCCATCACCCGCGAGGGCTGAGGCGAGGGGGCCCAGGCCGGAAGCCCCCAATGGCCCCGCCCCCGTGCCCTGCGCTCCGTGCAGCAGCCTCCCCCTGGGGGTCTTCACATGGGCAGCTGGGCCAAGAGGCAGAGGAAGTGGGCCTGGAGTCGGCGGTGAGAGCCCTCAGGCACAGGCTTCCGGCGACACGCAGTGACCCTGGAGCCGGGTTCTCCCCACTGGCTCAGGCACTGGACGCCCCTCCAGCTGATGCCCCCCAGGTGCCAAGCGCCGCTGCCGCCAGCTCCGTTCATCAACTCCTTCCAAAGGCACCGTGGCCAGCTTGGCCCCAGGCAAGGCCGCCCCAGGCGCCACCACAAGGACCCCTGTGTCGAGGTCCTGACATCCGGGAGCGGCGGGCAGTCCAGGTCTTCCCACAAGCCACCCCTCCAGGCGCCGGTGCTGGGCGAGGGGCTGGGGCCTCCAGGCACAGAGCCGGCAAGATGGCCCTGGACTGGGGGTGCGGACACGGGGGACGGCACCCCTCTCCCCTCAGAGCCCAGCCGGCCCGCCGCCTTCCCCTGATACCAACGATACCAGAGCAGCCAGCGCCTTCCCCGGGGGGGTGGTCCAGGCGGCCTGGGCCGGGGGCCGCGGGAGCTGACATAGGCGGGCGGCCTGGCACGGCCTCACGGCTGGAGGGGAGCTGGGTTACGAGCCTCCTACAGACGCGAGGACGTGCACTCCAAGTAAAACCCGGGTGCTGCGTGGGCCCCACAGGGGAGCCCGGGGCGGTGCGAGGAAAGAGGCGCCCAGGGAGAGAGCTCACCTTCCCAAGACCCCACGTTCTGACGAGCGGGCCTGGGGCACCTGCACTCTTGACACCTGGAGACCAGACTGCCCCTGGCCATGTTCTCGCGGGTCCTCACGGGCCCTGGCGACCAGCCCCTTCCTAGAGCAGGGTCGTGGGGGCAGAAGACTGGGAAGACCCCCACGAGCTGCAGCGGCCAGACGCTGTGGGGAGACAGATGAAGTCGTTTCTCTTCTAGGTTAGAGGCCGGGCGGTCAGCACCCCAAACAGAGCAGGCTTTCACAAGCTGTGCGTCCCCACCAAACAAGAGACCAGCTGAGAGGAAAGGCACCGGGCAGGCCGAGGGCAGCGGAGACCCCCGAGACCAGTCCTCGCGCATCGGGTGCTCGTGGCGTGGCCCCACCCAGCACCGCAGCCTCCAGGGGCCACCACGCGCTGAGCCCGCATGCTTGGGACTTCTCTCCCGGGAGGTAAGCTGCTCTTCTGACTCCTGGCTGAATCACCACCTTTGTGTGAAGTCCTCCTGGTCCCTGGGGCAGGCCTTGGCCTCTCTCTCCCAGACGGCTCAGAGGGCTGGCCCTGCCCTTGTCCTCCTTGGCACCCACTCCGGGTCTGGGGCCCCCCGCCACGCTGGGCGCACACGGCAGCCCCTGACACTGTTGGGGGTGTCACCGCTCCTAATCAGAGCCAACAGCCCAGAGGGATGCCCACACCCTACCAGCGTGCCCACACCCCACACCTCTACACAGCAGCTCACTCTGGGCTTCTGCTTATGACCCCGCAGAGTCCTCCATGGTGGGGGGCGGCTGGGGGCGGCCCTGTGGGGAGGAGGGTGGCAACCACAGAACCCCGGGGACACGGGTCACGGAGCCCGCCGGTGGCCCCTCCCCCAGGGACCGCAGCAGCACAGCTGGGCCTCCCCCAGACGCCTGCGCAGCCTGGTTACCGTCAAAGAATCAGGGGAGCAAAAGGCAGTTTTCCTCGAGAGCTGTGATGCCCCCGAACCACAAGCAAACACGTGGCGCACACGCGGAGGCCGAGCTCGGCCGGGTCGCGTCTGAACTGCCAGCAGCGTGTCCGGGGGCCCCTCACCGCGGGGCTGAGCCGGGCTCCCAGAGCACGCAGCACGGGATGGGCGCCCCGCCTCGGAGGGCTGCTCCCCAGCACCGCCCCCCGCGCCTTCCCGAATGCCGACCGAGACGCTTCCACCCTGATGCAGAAGAGGCCCTGGAGAGGCTCCAGCCTCTCACGTGGGACACTGGAGGCTCTGTGGAGCAGCTGAGGGAGGTGAGGAAAGAGGCCCCACAGCAGACACAACCAGGGCAGGCTCTGGACAAGGTCGCTCGTCACAGACTCCGGTCACCCTGCCCAGGGACCGGGGGTGGCGAAGGTGTGGCCCAGGGGGGTCGGGAGGGCATGACACGGGTCTGCTGCAGGCACGGCTCACTGCAGGCAGACGCCAGTCTCAGGAGCCCCCTGTTCTCACCCAGACCCTCTGGGCTGGACACCCGCTTTGGGAGCTCCCTGCCTCCCACAGACAGCAGGAAGGGCTGAAGTCTAGGGAGAACCTCACTCCAAAGTTCTGAGCACGCCCAGCTGCTCCCGCCCCAGGCCCATCCGCTCCTCAGCCCAGGCGGGGTCTGCACAACACGGAGACCTGACCAGGGGGAGGGCCACGCCTCCCCAGACAGCCTGGGGCCGGACGAGGGACTCTCCGACGCCCGCGGCCCTGCCACGCTCACCTGAGCACTTTGCCAACTGCCTGAAGCACTGTCTTGCAGCTGAGCCCGGCCTTGGGGGGCGGGCTGAGCAGAGCTCGGTCTGTGGGGAGACCACTGTGGTCTCCGAGCATGGTGGGCAGCATAGAAGCGAGCCGGGAAAGCAGGCGCCCCGGCCCCGACGCTCCCTGCCTTCCTCGCAGCCCTGGCTGGGGGCCAGCCACACCGGCCAATGAGGCAAGCGGGCGGGAGGGCGGCCGGGCCCCGGCTGGGCAGGGACAGCAGCTGCTCCTTTTACAGGCAGGGCCGGCCAAGCCCAGTTACTTGAGGGGACGCCTCAGTCGCCTTTCAAAGTGGCGCCGCTCAGGCGCTGTGTGGGGCGAGGTCACTGCTGCGGGGTTGGTGTGGCCCCAGAGAGGACCTGTTGGAGGGCCCTTCTGACGCGGCCGGGGACGCTCTGGGCAGGCAGGGCTGCGGGGAGAGGCGGGCTGTGCACCTGCAGAGCATGGAGGCAGGCAGGCAGCGTCTCCATCCAAATGCTCTTGGGAAGACAAGCTGCCAAGTGGGCACCAGGCAGAGGGCGGCAGACCCCGTGGACACTGCCAGAGGCCTCCCGAGGGGGCACAAGAGGGGTGTGACCGAGGTCTTCGTCACGCGGGCCCCATACAGGACCGTCAAGGACTAGAAAAGCAACCGTCTGACAGGACGACCCCGGCTGGACTCCAGCCTCTGACTGGCCACAGGCCCAGCTCGATATCAGCGCGGCGCTGGCCTGCACTCAGCAGCAGCCCCATCCAGCAGGAGCGTGGCCCCGGAGCGGCCAGGCCCCCACACCGCGGCCTCAGCTGGACTCTGCCCCACGGCCGCATCCCACAGAGCCAACCACTCACCCAGGCTCAAGCTAGCTCTGCTCTGTGGCAAAGCCCCCAGGAGGACCACCCCACACGTGTGGAGCAGGCTGGCTGCCCGGCCACACGTGAGGACCAGGACAGGACCCAGGCACTGTACTCACCTGGGGAGCGTGAGCCTCCCTGAGTGGGGAGGACGCGGCCTGCCAGGCAGCTGGTGCAACTGAGCAGAGGGTGCCTCCAACTCCCCGCCACGGGATGAGAACTGGCACTTCCTCAAGGGGCCCTGGGCCCCCCTATCGGAGCAGATAGAAGGCCGAGACTGACCCAGCCACCCTGCCGCCGGGGAGTCCCCTTCCCGGGCGCTCTGGGCTGGCAGAGCAAGGGCACGGGTGTGTACACCCACCTCGACAGCTACGTCCCTGCCCAGCGGACACGGCATCCATGTGGAGCTGGGCGTGCGTGCACCCTGATGCCTCCGCCTCTGGTCCGCCCCTGGGGACCATGCCCACCTCCTCCCCGCCTGTCTGGAACCCTCCCACTCACGGCGCCCCAGCTGTGAGGGCAGCAGAGCCCAGAACCCTGGTTGAAGGTGCAGGAACATGTGGTTCACGTAAAAGCAAGTGGGCAAAACTTCAAGGCTAAGTCCAACGAAAATGGAAAAGAACAAGGAAGAGTGATAATCACAACAGTCCAGGAAAACACACATAAGACAGATGAAACCCATGCCTCAAAAAATTAAATTTGGAAACGTCAGAAATAAAGCGAATTAAAGAAAGGACTGAAGTGGCAGACAAAAAGGCCAATAAGAGCGAGAAATGGGAGCTCCCAAATGAAGTCTAGATGAGGGGAGACACCACGGCAGGGGAGACACGAGGGGGAGGGCTTCTTGCTTTTAATGGAAAGGGAATGAAGACCTTTTTCCACTGGGAGTAACCGATGCTGGACTTGCCCTCCACCATCAACAACCTCACACTGGATACAACATAAGCAGCAACTGGTTTCAGACGCTGGAGGACGTGGGGGATGGTGCCCTGGACGGCAAAGGCCTGGGGAGGGCTGCGACGGCCCGCTGGAGGGCCCAGGGTCTCGGCCACGGCGGACACAAGAACAGAAGCTGGGGCTGCGGACACGCGGGGCAGAGAAGCAGAGGGGACGGGGCTTCCCAGGGCAGGGCCGCGTGGATGGACAGAGGGCCACGAAGCCTTCGGCCGACTCCCGGGCTGAGGAAGCTTTACTGCGGTGCTCACGGGGGGCACTGCGCCGAGCCCTGCCTTTCTGCTGGGGTCCTGTCTTGTCTCCTCCTTGAGGTGTCTCCTCCTCCGGGCTCCTTGGTGGGGAGGTGACCAGCGAGGGCCTGTGGTGGTGCCCGGCTCCTGCCTGCAAGGACCTGCTCGGCGGGGAGGGGACCCCTCTGAGGGGCCCCAGCAGCGAGTCTGGGAGGCCAGACGGGCAGAGGTCACGGGCAGCGCACCGGGGGGACGGGATGCTGAGCGCTGTGCTGCGGGCCCTCGGGTCCCTGGCTGAGCCCGTCTGGACACTCGCTCCAGCAGCAGCTATGGGAGGACACCCCACCCAGGAGGATGGGTGCGGCCCACCTCAAGGCTCGCATGGGCCTACAGCGAGTTCCTTCCCCCCAGCTGGAGGACAGGTGGAGAACTCCAGAGGTCAGTGGCGAGAAAAGCCGGCCAGATACGAGATCGCGCCACAACCCCAGCAACACAGAACACGAGGCTGAGAGCCAGTCGTTTCCAACCTGAGTCCAGGCAGCTCACAGACAGAGAGGCATCCAGGAGCAGACGGGCCAAAGACCCTGACGCCGGGAAGGGTCGGGGGCACCAGGGGAAGCGGGCGGCCGAGGGCCAGACGGCTGGGTGGCATCACTGACTCGGCGGACACGAGCTTCCGCAAACTCCGGGAGATGGTGCAGGACAGAGGAGTCTGGTGTGCTACGGTCCACGGGGTCACAGGGTCACAGAGTCAGACACGACTCGGCGAGTGAACAGCAAAGGCGAACACCGCCCGAGGCACAGCTCCCGAGGTTCGTGTCCAGCCGGAGCTCACCAACCTCAGGAAAGGGGAGCAGCGCATCAGTGAGAGGGACGTCGCTCAGTCGCGTCCGACTCTTTGCGACCCCGTGGACTGTAGCCCACCAGCTCCTCCATCCATGGGATTTTCCAGGCAAGAATGTCAGAGTGGGTTGCCATTTCCTTCTTCAGGAGATCTTCCCTGACCCAGGGATTCAACCTGGGTCTCCCGCATTGTAGGCAGATGCTTTACCGTCTGAGCCACAGTTCAGTTCAGTTCAGTTCAGTTCAGTTCAGTGGCTCAGTTGTGTCCGACTCTGGACCCCATGAATCACAGCTCGCCAGGCCTCCCTGTCCATCACCAACTCCCGGAGTTCACCCAAACTCAGGTCCATCGAGTTGGTGATGCCATCCAACCATCTCATCCTCTGTCGTCCCCTCCTCCTCCTGCCCCCGAATCCCTCCCAGCATTAGAGTCTTTTCCCAATGAGTCAACTCTTCGGCATGAGGTGGCCAAAGTATTGGAGTTTCAGCTTTAGCATCATTCCTTCCAAAGAACACCCAGGACTGATCTCCTTTAGGATGGACTGGTTGGATCTCCTTGCAGTCCAAGGGGCTCTCAAGAGTCTTCTGCAACACCACAGTTCAAAAGCATCAATTCTTTGGCGCTCAGCTTTCTTCACAGTCCAACTCTCACATCTATACATGACCACTGGGAAAACCACAGCCTTGAATAGATGGACCTTTGTTGGCAAAGTAATATCTCTACTTTTCAATATGCTATCTAGGTTGGTCATAACTTTCCTTCCAAGGAGTAGGTGTCTTTTAATTTCATGGCTGCAATCGCCATCTGCGGTGATTTTGGAGCCCCCCCCCAAAAGTCAGCCAGTGTTTCCACTGTTTCCCCACCTATTTCCCATGAAGTGATGGGACCGGATGCCATGATCTTCGTTTTCTCAATGTTGAGCTTTAAGCCCACTTTTTCGCTCTCCTCTCTCACTTCCATCTTAGCTCGTCTTCCCTTTCTGCCGTAAGGGTGGTGTCATGTGCATATCTGAGGTTACTGAGCAATCTTGACTCCAGCTTGTGCTTCCTCCAGCCCAGCGTTTCTCATGATGTACTCCGCATTGAAGTTAAATAAGCAGGGTGACAATATACAGCCTTGACGTACTCCTTTTCCTATTTGGAACCAGTCTGTTGTTCCATGTCCAGTTCTAACTGTTGCTTCCTGACCTGCATACAGGTTTCTCAAGAAGCAGGTCAGGTGGTCTGGTATTCCCATCTCTTTCGGAATTTTCCACGGTTTACTGAGATCCATACGGTCAAAGGCTTTGGCACAGCCACGCTAGGAATCGAATCAACTGATCAAAAAGGCCTGAGAGGGCTCAGGGCTCAGCGAGGAGACAGCGGCGTCAGGGTCACCGCGGCTGCGTCCCGCCTGCTCCAGAGACGAGAGAAACACTGGACACGTTCCAAGGAGATTTTAAAAAATGTGTTTTTTGAAGATCCCAGTTGAACTTGCAGAAACTGAAATATCTGAGACAGAAAGTTCCCTGGATGGAGGCCGAACGCCGCGACACAGCGGTGACGACAGAAGGCGGGCAGCAGGAGCTCGAGGGGAGGGCCACGTCCGCCTCCTGGGAAGACCCAGCTCCTCCTGCGTCTCAACAGCGAAGCCGCACAGGACACAGGGACAAGGGCTGAAGGTGCCTGCAGGCAGAGCAGAGGGGCCAGTGTGAGGGCCACGCGGCCGCCAGGCTGGGCACGAGCGGCACCCGCCCTCAGGCTGCAGCCAGCGAGCGAGCAAGGGCGGGCGGGCCCCGGGGGAAGGCGGCCAGCATCCTCAGACCCCAGCAAGCAATCCGCCAGGTCACAAACTGGAAACAACCCTAGCGGCCACCGGCAACAGGCGAACAGGCCTCCGAGGCACCAGCCAGCCGAGTGAAGCCCAGAATGCCCGGGGAAGAAACCCCGCCCCCTGCCAGATGGTGCTGCGGGTGGGCCTCTGCCTGGGCACTCGTGCCCTGGAGCACAAGCCGCCCTAGTCAGGTGCCACGCGTTCAGGACACTCGGGCGTCTGCACCCCCATACCCAGGCCCCCGCCAGGAGCCCAGAGCTCTGAGCCCAGCCCCGAGGGCAGCTGCTCCCAAGGAGAGGGCCTTTCAGGACACAAACAACACCCTGGGCCTTGCTCCCACGGGCCCCCGAGTCCTTCACCATCAACAACTAGGGGCTGGGCCCAGGCCCCACTGCCAGAAGGGCACCCGTGAGCACACAGAACGTGCGCACTTGGCCCAAGTGCCCTGGGGGCGGACAGACCCAGGCTGATGAAGGAGGGCCTCAGGGCCCCTGACGAATCACCCTGCCCGCTTCCTTGATAAGACTGCAGGCAAGACGCCACCATGACTTCAAGGTCCCCAGCCCCGCGGGCGGACTTTCAGGAGAACAGAGAGCAGCCTGCTGTGCTAGAAGGTGAGTCTGGAGAGCTCAGGCCTCCGCCGGGGCCAGGAGGCAGGGGGGTGGCAGAGCTGGACTGGAGGCGCCTCTGCGCCAGAATCCTGTGCAGTGAGGGCCCTGCACTCGGGGTCCAGACAGTGCTCCCAACTGCCGAGCTCCTCTCAGATCATCGCACACCAGGAAACAAACCCCTAACCACGCTGTGCAGGGCGAATGTCATGTGCGTCTACTTAAAGATACCTAAACATGCCTCCCGCTGAGTGGGCAAAGAAGTTCTCCAGGCCGGAAGCCACCCGCCTGATTACTTTCGAGACAACCATCTGCACGGCCCAGCCTCCGGGCTCCTCCACGGCTGCAGAGGTGGAGCACGTGTGTCTGCACGGGGAGGCGCTGTGCGTGCGTGGGGGTGTGATGCAGCTTCTGGGCAGCCATGCCCTCCCTCCCCACACCCGGCCCAGGCTTCCCCAGTGCGGCCCCGCCACCCTGCTGGCCCTCGAGGGCGCTGTGGACTGCACAGTGACGGAGCTGCCGCCCCCCGGGACCGCAGGCCCTCCTCCACAGGCCTGTGGCTGGTATCAGGGTGCGTCTCTCCTCGCCCGCCACCTCCCTGAGCTCCGGTAAGCTTAGCTCAGTCGCGTCCCACTCTTTGTGACCCTGTGGGCTGCAGCACGGCAGGCTTCCCTGTCCATCACCTCCCGGAGCTTGCTCACACTCATGTCCATCGAGTCAGTGAGCTCCAGTAAAGCACGCAGAGAGAGTCAGGTGCCTATGTCCACCCAGACACCCTGCCTGCCTGCCCTTGACCCCTTCAGGAGGCTGGCCCCAGGCGTGCAGAAAGGGGCATGCACCAAACTGGGCACCCTCTCCAGAAGCAGCAGGAACCGACGCTCAGTCCTCGCACATAACAGAGCAGCCGCCAGGGCCCGGTCCCTGGACAGTGATGAGGAGCTGGACACGAGCCACAGCAAGGGCTTTTCCACCTCAAGAGACCCCGTGAGAGAATGAAAACATAAGCATCGTGTGCTGACCCAGGACTTCCCTCCCAACAGACAGAGCGCTCTCAAAATGCAACGGAAAACAGGCAGGACACGGTGACAGACATTCCCCCAGAGAAGCTGCACCCACACCCACCAGGACGGTCAGAACCCGGCCACGGAGGCTGACAGGGCCAGAGAGCACACGCAGACACAGACCCGAGCCTCCACAGGCCACACGTGCCTCCCTGGGCACCCAGCCACCTGCTCCCCTCGGCGGGAGGACGAAGGCGCTGGGCACAAGGAGACAGTGTGGGCGCTCACGGCGGCGCGATCCTGGTCTGAACACGCAGGAAGGATGGAGCCAGCCGGGCCCTCTCTGTGGGAGGCTGCGCCTCATGAGAGGACAGAGGACAGCTCTCCACAGCGGCGGGCGAGCCTCCCCGCAGCAGGCTCCAAGGGCAGAACCCACACACCGGACACTCGAGGGTCCCCTCTAGGGTTGGAATCGGAGGCCTGCGGCAGCTCAGTGGGTGCTAAGCCCCGAGGGTGTGGCGAGGGCCGTCCAAGGTTCTGGATCAGCCTGGTGGGAGGTCAGAGACTACGCATACCTGTCAACATTCAACAAAGCTTACGCTTCAGACTCAGTGGAATGTAAATTACACCTCTGCAAGCTGACCAGAGGCAAACACCCACATGCCCACAGCGAAGCAGGGAGTCCCACAGGGCCCCTGCCGAGGACTCCAGGCACAGGGCGCCCAAGGGCAAGAGGCGCCAAAGGCCGGGGGGGGGGGGGGGGGGACCAGAGGGCCGGGCGCCAGCTCCTTTTCAGTTCCACGACTCGGGAGGGGCGCGGGGCTCTAACCCGAAACCCACACACCTGTGCGCTTGGAGCTGCCGTGCTTTCTCTTCGTGCGTTCTGTTGCAACAGAGCTATCCACGTATCGCAGGAAAGAGAGAGGGGACGATTGCGCCGGAGCCTCTTCTTTCTAGGCTGGATGTGGCTTCAAGCTCTGTCGCCACTTTCTCCAGTCCCTTCTCTCTGCCTGATCTATTTCACAATAACAAAGAGCTTCATCTAGGTTTCCAAAGACAGAAGGGAGTAGGCAAAGGTTTGGGGGCCTGGAGTGGCCACACAGAGGCTCTCTCCTCCCAGGCCCGCCCTGTTTGTCCTCAGAGCCCCGAGAGCACCTGCCCTCCCTCCCCACAGGCCCCCGGGCACCCCACACAGCAGCCACACCACTGGGGCCACATCCAGAGGCGCCAGCAGCCTGGTGAGCTTGAGGCTGGGCGGGTGGATCGAGTCCCTGTTCAAGGCCCTGTGAGTGAAACAGGGGCTTCTGCGGTTTCAATCAGAAGGGCTGGGACGCCTCGCTAAATGTCGCAGCCGATGCTACCAGTGGTGGCAGTGGTGGGGGGGCGGTGGTCACCACGCTGGCTCTCAGAGGGGAAAGCTAGAGATCCACTCAAAGAAACCAGCTTGGAGCCAAGGAGATGCGCACACCAGGAGAGGTGGAGGTGGAAGGCGGGCGGGTGGGGGTCCTCTGCAGTGACTGCCTCGCGGCCAGCACAGAAGCAGCCTCCTGAGACCAGAGGCCCCCAGGGGGCAGGAGGCAGGAGCAGAAGCTCCAGTGGCGTCTCCTCACTGCCCGGCCTGCTCTGGACCTGCTCCGCCCGAAGCCAGCTGGAACCTGGATGGCCGGGAGCCCCGGGGCACTAGCTCCCGGGCCTCCACTGCCCAGGGTGACACCCTCGTGCCAGCCCCAGGCCTGGGCCACCCCCTGCCCCATTCCAGCGCTCCCCTCTCCAGGCCCACTCACCTGACCCGACGCCCCATCTCATAGTGCAGGAGGCGGAGGCAGAGCCGAGACAAGGTCCACATGTGACCCCACCGCCGCTGGCTCCGGGGCACTCGCACCTCCAGGAGGGCAGGCCCGGGACCAAGGGACGTGAATTTCTACTCCTGGCAAGAGCGCGGCTGCCCTGGGCAGGGAGAGGTGGGCCTCACAAGCAGCCCTGCGGCTGCTCAGGCGGCAGGTGAGTCACTGGGAAGTGCAAGGGCCACACCCCGCCTCCCTCCCAGCCCTGCGCTGCTTCTCTAGAGGAAGAGGAAGCCCCAGGCCACCAGGGCTCCTGGGAAGCTGCCCAGCTCCTCACACTAACGGGGAGAAGGACAGCCCCCCACCTCATGCAGCCCGGGCAAACAGGAGCCCTGCTAGTCTCGCCCGCCCGAGGCTGAGTGCTGGGTTCCCTCCGCATCCATCCCGTGTCGGCCCACCACCCCCGGACCGCCCACCAAGGAGGGCAGAGAAGACATGCGGGTGGGGCGGAGTGGCCCCCTGGGCCTGGCTGCCAGGGGGAGCTCGGAAATGCCCGGGCACTTGAGCAGGGGGCAGCCAGGCAGGAAGAGCACCTGGACGGGTGCGGGAGGCAGGCTGCACCCCACAGGCTAGGGGATGGGAGCAGGCCGTCAGCTTCGTGTGAGGTTCCAGCCAAGCCAACTGCCCCCTCGCGAGAGGCTGGTGAAGCCCAGCGAGTGGCCCCTGGGTCGCCGCTGACTACGGGGCACCCAGGTCACGCAGCCGCCACTCCTGACCTCCCAAAGCGCTGGCCCGGACACAGGGACTGTCGCGTCCCCCCATGAGCCTTCCCAAGCCCAGCAGGCACAGAGCCCAGGCTGCCTAAGAAAAGGCTGAGGTGGGTCCTGCCAAGTCACCCCGCCCTCCCCGCTGGTATAAAAACATCGGAGGCAACATTTAGCCCAGGCGCTGAAGAAGGAAATGGCAACCCACTCCAGTTTCTTGCCTGGAGAATCCCAGGGACGGGAGAGCCTGGTGGGCTGCCGTCTATGGGGTCGCACAGTCGGCCACGACTGAAGCGGCTCAGCAGCAGCGCACCGGAAGGAGGCTGGGGGAGCCGCCTCCCTGCCCAGGGCCCGACCCCAACAGGCGCTCGAGCACAGCTACTGGGGCTCCTCTGAATCTGAAATGCTAGAATCCAATCAAGAAACAGACATCCCGGAGGAAAATGTCAGAGAGATGGACGAGGCGCACTGCTCACGCAGGGCTGTAGGGAAGCTTCCCAAGAGGAAGGGATCCCGAGAGAAGACAGGCTGGGAGCTCGGCGGGGACGGAGGGTGACACCCCTCCCACGGTGAGCGCCCCAGGCTGGCCCCCACCACCTCCAGGGACACCCCGTCGAGTGTCCAGGAGAGCCCCGTCACGTCCAGGGAGATGTCCCCGTGACCCAGGGGTGCCTGAAGCGCGCCAGGCTGGTGGAGCAGCTTCCTGTCGTGGACACAGGGCAAGCGGGTGGACCCGGCGGCACCTGCCTCCCTGCCGGGCTGCTGTCCCGCGTGGCCGTCAGGCCCAGGGCAGGCCTGTCCCTGGGGGCGTTCGCAGGGCTCTGTGTGCGACAGTCTGGCCCCCGTAGAGGCTGCTGTGCGAGTTCTGGGCATGTCTGAAGCAGGTGAGGTCAGAGGCACTGAATGCCTTTTCAGCTTTCCATATTTTCAGCTTACGACAGCTTTGGTGGGAGGGTGAGTTGAGGGAGATCTGAGTAAGGACGGGCCCCCAACAAGGGTCAGACTCCTCGGACAGAACCTGCAGCCGCCGCGATGCTCCCCGCACCGCGGGGAGCCCAGGAGGACAGTCTCGGCCCCTTTCGCCCCCAGCCGCCTGCTAGGCTGCGCCGCCTCCCAAGGACCCCCTTCCTCTCCCTTTGGCGCTGGGCCTCCTCAGCAGTTAGTTTCCCGAAAGAAGGTGGAGAAGAAGTGCTACTTTTTCCAGAATTTGCAAGTGGAAAAAGTTTTATTCTGTTTTTGCATTGGATTAATAGTTCGGCTGGCGTGAAATGACTTCCACTTTGGAAGTCCTTGTTTTTTAGTTTCCGGGTTGAATTTTGTTCAGATTCCTGGTTAGTTTTGCTCTGTTCCCCTCTGAAGGTTTCTGAAATCCTTCCCTTATCCCATGCTCTGAAGGTCCCACTCGTGTTTCCTGGTGGGAGCGGGGAAGCTTTCACTCTGTGGGGCACGGGGTGAGCCTACTCAGTCTCAACTCGCTTCCTGTGATTCTAGAAATTTTCTAAGTTGCTTTAAAGCCCCTCTTCTGGAACCCCGCCGTGGCTCAGAGGCCCCTGCACCGACGCGCCGACATCTTCACCACCGCCGACCTGGTGCCATACCTGACGTTGTGGCCCTGCTGGGAAATACCCCCAACCCACCGCCTCTTCTTTACCAGGACCTCACCCTGCCATCACACCTCCAGCCTCTGAGCGCTCCTGTCAATTCTCCGGGCATTCCTCTTCTCTACTGGTCGGTTCTCACTTGCCGGGGGCTCCTCTGGGCCCTGCAGGCCTCTCAGGAGACTGACGGCAGTACCAGCCCCTCTGTGTATTCCGTCGGCTCTCTCTTTTTCTACTGGTGTTGGTCTCTGCCTTCCTGTTCCCACAGTCCATGAGACACGGGGTGCTTCCTGGCCATCCCCTCATATTTAACGGTGGGCACTGAGGAGCTCACCGACAGTTTCATGTGGGGGGCTGAGGGGACAGGGCTGGTTCAGGCCGCACGCAGGGGGCACACCCACCCCCCCACTGTCCGGTGTCTGGAGGGCTCTTCTCCCGGGTGGGTCAGACGCCACCCTTCCGCCCGGGGAGTGGACGGCAGGCGCCGGCGCCCTGGACACAGGCTGGGCTGGGAGCTGTGTCCATGGCTCTGCACGGCGGAGGCCCTGGCGCGGTCCCGGGACGCGCGCTCTCGGGACAGCGACACTGGGGTTCAAGGCGAGCAGGAGGGAGCAGGCTGTCCAGCTGCTCCCACGCACCTCCAGACCGCCAACCAGCCCCTCGGAGGTCCCGAGGTCCCCGCCAGGCCCCTCAGACTTCCCCTTCCTCGCGCCTGCGTTCCACCTGATCGCCAGCTCCCCGACTGCTGACTGCTGTCTCCCCGCTTTGTTCCATCGGTCTCTGCCTTTCCAGAGCCCTCAGCTCTCACTCCAGCGGGGCTGGAGAGGGAGCAGACTCAACACACAAATGCAAAGTCCGCTCTCTTCAAGCGAAGGGGCCAACGCGACGGGACACTGGCGGGCGGCCCCTGCTCCCCTCCAATGGGGCCCCTGGGCTCTCCCCCTTCTGACAGCCCCCCCCCCCAAGCTGCCACTCACCTGAGGGGTGCTTCCAGACAGGGGGTGCTCACAAGCTGCCCACACCCCTCCTCCGCCCACCTGTGGGCAAGGCTTCCCACCCAGTTCAGGCAGATTCACGGACGTGGGCCTACCCTGCCTATGGACCCGGTGGGCTTCAGAGAAAACTCATCTTAACAGTGTCCCCGCACAGCTCAGCCTTGCCCGACTCCCCTCCTTCCATTCCTCATCCTCAAATACCAGTCAGAGAACCCTGGGACCCAGCCCTGAGGGTCAGTGGGCTACCCGCATCCTGTCCAAGGCCGTGGGCTAAACCCAAGGCTTCCAAATGGACGCCTGTGTCTTCACGGAGACGTGCCCAGAGGCCAGCACAGAGTACAGGTCCGCCACCCTCTGGACTCTCTGGCCGGAGCCAGGCCGGGGCTGGGAACCCAGGTTCCTGCCTGCACAGGAAAGGCAGACCATGTGGGCAGCAGGCGCGCCCACATCCGCCCAGAAAGAGGCCCTGGGGAGCCTCCTGCTCGCGGCCCCTCAGCCACCCTGCCTTCACAGGACCACACCGCCACCAGCCACCGCCCCCCTCGGAATTCCGAAACCACGTGGAGGAGGGTTCTGTGGCTCAGGGAGGTCCCCGCCCCCTCTGCTGAGGCCACAGGCGGAGTCCCTGACGCTGGATGACCTGCCCCAGGTCTCAGACCACCGTGGCAGAATGGGTACAGCGGACACTGCGCTCTGCCGGGGGTTGCTGCTTTCATGAGGATTCTAGGAAGTATTGACAAAAACTTCACTGAAGGTCAGCGAGTGGCGAAACGCAGACCCTGGCCTTGGCGGCCCTTAGCTGCTCAAACACGGGCAGTCACTGAAGCCAGCCCCCCGTGGTGGCCAGGGCTCCCTAGGGCACGGGGCACGGGATGGACACGTGCCCCTGAGGGCCATCACCTGAGGGGTGCTTCCAGGCAGGAGGTGCTCACGAGCTGCCAGCAAGGTACAGTGAAGGAGGCCAGCAGTAGGGCCATCGAAGGCAGAACAGCTGCTTCCCCGTTCAGACACTCACACTGAGACACTGATGCTGCCGGGAGCCCCCCTCCCCAGGCCCTGCCCCCGCCCCACGCAGGTGGGACCCGGAACCTGAGGCTCCCACCTTCCCACCAAACCCACCCGTGCCACGCCCACCCAGTAGAGCGGCAGCGCCGCGCAGCCCGCGTGGACGCGGGGCCCACTCCCCACTCCGCCGGCCCGCGCTGCGGTCGGAAGCCCGGCCCCGGGGCTCCGGGCTCCGGCATCCTGCGTGTCCGGCGCGCCCTCTGGTGGACGCAGGGGCCACAGGCGGCGCTTTCAGCCTGCAGAGCCTCCCGCCTCCCATCCCCGCCCCTGCCCGGAGAACCGCGAGGCGGGTCAGACCGCCTCCTGGGTGCCCCTAGACCAGCCCAGAGGCCTGCAGAGCGGGCTGGGTGGGCTGGGGCAGAGAGCGGCCAGCACTTCCCAGTGCGCCCCCTCCCCATGGGATAGCTGCGGGAAAGTCCAGCCAACTCCCGGCTGGCAGAGCTTCTGCACCGCCTGGGCCCCCAGGATACAAGACGTGGGGGAGCATTTTCCACAGGAGCTGAACGCAGGTGGCGAAGGCAAGGACAGTGATCCGGCAAGCGTGGCTGTGGGAAGGAAAGGAAATCTTCCCACTGTGCAAACAAGGCGCCGAGCACCAGCTGCTTCCAAGCTCTTGCTCCACCTGACTGGGACACGCGGCTTCTGCCTCCTGGAGGAGATCCCTCAGCATGATGAGTGTGGCTGAAGGAAGGGGCAAGCAAAACCCTTTCCCCACAGTGAGCACGTGGACCCCAAGAGCACCCCAAGACCCTGCCGAAGGCTCATGATAAAAGGTAATGAAGACGTCGAAGCAGGCTCAGCCCCACTGACAAGAAACACCGTGCCGGGAGAGATGCTCCCCTCAGCAGACAGGGCCGGAGAAGACGGTGGGGGGGCGGCAGCCAGGGCAGGGCCCGGCCGCCAGCCACCCGGCCGGGGAGGGAAGGCGCGGGAGCCCGTGTCCCAGCCGCGGGTCCCGAAGACAAGCAGCAAGGAGAACGGTGTTCGTGACAGCACCAGGGAGCAACCGCCCCAGACGGGGTGGCACGGCTGTCGGGGGTGCGGAGCCAGAACAGACCCACCCTCCTGAGCTCACCCGTCTCCTCCACGGCCTCCATGCCTCCGCGTCCTGGGCCGGGCCCCACAGCCCCTGCCATCGGCGTGGGGCCACCAGGACCCGCGGGCCGGACAGCCCCACACAGCAGCCCCCCGAGACCCCGCAGCTCTTGGCCGGCGCCACTGAGGCTCAGGGGAAGGCTCGGCCCGAGGAGGGACGCAGGACGGGACTTCTATTTGGGAAAAGCCTCCCCTCGCGCACTGACACGCCTCACCGCTGTGGGTTCCGGGAGTGGAGGATGTGAAAGGCAAGGGTCCCGAGCTCAGCGGTGAGCTCTGAGGGGCTTTGGGAAGCCACAGCCAGGCAGGGGTGGGGCTCGGAGAGAGGAAGGGGTGGAGAGGGGAGGAGAGGCCAGGGGGAGGGACTGCCCCAGAGCTGCAGGGGGCCCCGTGCCGCCCCCTTCACTGTGGACAGCGGCTGCCAGAGACTATGGAGGACCAGCCAGGGCCCGGCGCCTTGGGGGCCCAGCGCGCAGGGACCCCCAGGTGGAGCTGTGCTCGGCCCAGGCCCATCCCAACAGCAGTGGCCCCAAGGCCGGGTCAGGCTGCGGCTCAGCCCCGCCCGACACTGCACGCAGCGGGCACACAGACCACATGCGCGCACACGCAGCACGCCCTAGGCCACGTGACAGGATGCACTTACCAGCGGTCATGACCACAGCTGGACGGAGGCCTCCAGAACAGGCGGCTGCGGCCTCTGGCCCTCCGTCTGCGGTGGTCCGCACAGGGCCTGGGCCCCGCCGGCCAAGGGCATCCGCTGGGGGTCCTTTCTGTACACGCAGGGGGCACACGAGAGCCCAGTGCAGAAGCGCAGCGGGCACCGGGGCCTGCGACAGTGCTGAGGTGGCCGTCGTTAGAAAAGCCGAGCTGTGCCTGAAGACAGCCAAGGGGAAGCGCCCTCCAAGCGCGCGGCCCTCAAGTGTGTCCAATGGATCCGTGTTTCTACAGGCTGGCTGCGAACTTCAAATGAAGGCTGCTATTTTTAGAGCTGCTTTTCAAGTTCTACTCCAGACAATTATTCAAAGTGTCCACTTAATGAATAAATGCCCTTCCCAAACACGTCTTACAGAACTGTCACACCAACACCCCGCACCGCTGCCCAGCTCACCACCCCGGCCCCGTGGCTCCCTTCCTGTGTCCGTCCCAGGCTCCAGCATGGCACTGGGCCTGCACTTTCCAGGCCTGCAATTCTCCAGATCCAGTGGGTTTGGTGGTTTGAGTCAAGACAGGTCGATGAGAAAAACATCGAGCTGGAGAGCGGGCCCACCCGGGGCCTTTCTGCTGCACCTGGTTCCCTCCTGTCTTTCCCTCCAGCCTCGGCTCAGCTTCGAGCCCGGCGCTGGCCGCTCTGCACCCTGGCACCTAGACGTGGAGCTGGGGCAGCGGCTCCCTGCTCTGGGTCAGGCTCCCCACTCTGGGTCTCCCTGGAGCCCTTCAGAGGCCCGACCCCAGCCTCTCACCCAAGGAGACCCTGCCTGTCCCACACAGACGATCAAACTCCTGCTGCCCCGGACCCAGGGCCCGCAGCGGGTCAGGCAGCTTTGTGACCACGGCTGCCCCGGGCAGAGCAGGCAGGTGGGAAACGAGACTGCTGCCACGTGGAGAAAGAGGAGCTGAGAGATGAGGGGACAGCAGGGGGCACCTGTGTGGCTCTGGGGGCAGCAGCCCCCACGCGACTCCCTCCATGGGTAGAGAAGCTGCCCGGTGTCCCTGCTGACGTTCTCACAGAGGGCTCTCAACACGTGCGGTGGCAACCACAGGAAACATCTCGGCGCGTCAAGCACATGATGGGGCAGCACGGTGCGTGGAGAGAGCCAGGAGGGCAAGGGGCTTTGCGAACGCCAGGGAGCCCACCACCAAAGACACGTGCCCGGGAAGCAAGGAGGCGCCCAGCACAGGGGCGTCTGGGCTCAGGCGGGCCCCGCGTGGCGAGGTCTGCCGGTGTGGACAGGCCAGCCCGGGCCAACCCACACAGCTCCTTTCTGGGGGGAGCCTGGATGGGGAGGCAGCCCAGCCCAATTGTGACACTTCAGACAGCAGAAGTGGGACCTCTAGAGCGCAAAGCTGAAGAGGCCAGCGCTCCACCCAGCGCACACAGGCACACACACAAGACTCGCTCTGTTTAAAAAGAGATCGAAAGAAAGGGTGACGGGTGGAGTCTGATGCAAAGTTACTAAAAAACAGAGGATGGCACAGAGGATAAAGCCCCACCTGCCAACGCAGGGCACACAGGTCTGATTCCTGACTCAGGAAGACCTCAGATGCTGAGGGGCGACCACGCCCGTCTGTCAACTACTGAGCCTGCGCTCTGGAGCCTGGGGGCCACGGAGCCCAGGAGGCCCGCACGCCAACAGCCTGTGCTCTGCCACAGGAGACGCCACGGCGACGAGAGGCCTGCCCACAGCGACGAGAGGCCTGCCCAAGGCGATGAGAGCCCTGCCCACGGTGACGAGAGCCCTGCCCACGGCAACCAGAGCGGCCACACTCACCACAGCCAGACCAAGCCCGGACACAGCGACAAGGACCCAGCGCAGTCCGAGACGAGCTCAGAGGGGAGTAAATGATGTGTTTTTTAAAGCGGAGCTCTCTTTCAATAAGGACACACAGAGAATGAATACGTAAGAATCAGAATAGCCTCTATACCAGGACTGCATGCCAGAAAGATCTACTCCTGAAAATAAACACTACTACCTATAATTCCAAAATTGTTTTAAAAATTAGGAAAAATTAAAAAGCCAGGACAGAACCACCATAATCATGAATCAGAATTACAAAGACTCAGACCGACAGCAGAGAACCATTGTCTCTCGGCACATAATCGGTTAGCAGCACATCCTCCTGGAGAGAAGCCCACCTCAGAGACAACGGAAAGCCCAGACAGGACTGAGGGCCGCCGGGAAGCCCGCTGCTCCAGCCCCGCTGTTAGCAGCGCGTTGCGCTGGCAGGAGAGGCCCCTGTCCAGACAAGGGGGAGTCGCGGGCTCGGCCAGCAGGCGACAGCCCCTGGCCCCTCAGCACGGTGAGGCACAGCCACAGAACGGGCCAGGTCTCCCACGGAAGCCCTGGGCCCTGCAGTGGGATGGGGAGGGCCAGCGCGACTCCAGGCCACCTTCAGTCTTTCCACACGTTGTCTGTTCCCCCGGAAGTCCCAGAGACGATGACCATCCCAAAGCAGTGGGCGCCCCTGGCACCGGGAACGTGGTCTCCAAGAGCCATTCCCACCACAAGAAACCAGGGCTCCCCGGAGGAAAGGCAGGCTGCAGCCGGGGCTTCACAGTCACAGCAGAGAGCGGGGTCACTCTCCGAAGCCCCGAGAGTCACTGTCACAACGCTGGGAACCAGCTTGAATAAGCGCCCAGAGGCCACGGACGGGGCAGACTGACCATCAGGGAGGATCGGAACTGCAGCAGCCTCCAAGACGGAGACTGCTTCAGTCCATCAATTCTTCGTGAGACGCACACTTCACACCTTCTTGGTTACTTGGAGAAGGCGTTACAGAATCAACACTTAATTCCGAGAGCTGGTAAGTAGAGGCAAGGAATCAAGCCTTTATCCAGCCTCGTGTATAGTGATGTGGGGTCACTAAAGGGCTGACAGGACAAAGCGTCTCCTCAGAGGCGTCACGGCCAGAGCGCCTGTGCTCCAGGCTGGCCTGCGGCCTTCGTCACCGTGTCCACACCCCAGAAAGGTGAAGGCTCACGCCTGCTCTCTCCCCCTCAACGCATGAGGAGAGAACAAGACGACAGTGAACAGAAGTGTGCGCCCGAGGCCGACTTGGGCAGCGAGACCCTGAGTTCCAGAAGGGAGTGCCCCGGCCGGCTCTCAGCGAGGCCACGTCGGGCTCTGCAGAGCGCGCTCGTCCTGCGTGTGGCCGCTGCGGGAGGCCAGCACCACCTCTCGCTGGCTCCTCTGAGTGCGGAGGACAGGCCCCGGGCCACCACGGCCCAGGAGGACACTCCTCCGGGGCCTGGGGACACCCGGAACGAGAGGCGGCGCCTCGCTCAGCTGTCTGTCGGCTCCCAGGAGGCCGAAGGCGTGCTTCCCTCTCCCCAGGTCCCTGGTCACCCAGGGCGGCTGAGCGGGGGAGGCCGCAAGCTGCCCCATCTGAGCCGCCCTGGAGCCCAGCACTGGCTCTGTCCCCATCACAGAGGGGCCGCTGTCACACCTCAGACCCCAGCGGCTCACAGGGAGCTCTGCAGGGCGCAGTCCCTGCTCACATCACAGGGACCCACCAAAGGGACAGCTTCGGCTCCCCTCCAAGGCAGAGGGCCAGGCAGACCTGTCTCAGCAGAGGCCCTGACCGAGGGCAGGCTGCTGTGTGGGGATGCCGGCGTGGGGCCAGGGGTGGCAGAGGGGGGCGCAGTGCATGCTGCAGTGGGCACCGCACCAGGCCGGCCCCAGAGGCCGGCGCACAGACGTGAGCCCTCCCTGCCTGCCTCCAGAGGGACGGCTGGAGGGGCCCGATGCGGCAGGAGCGCGGGGACGGCGACGCCGGCGGGGCCTTTCTGGGCACGGCTGGCCACTGGGTGAAGCAACAGGGAAGAGCGAGAGGCTGAACGGGGTGGGAGGAGGAGCTACCCTGGGCCCAGCAGGCTCTGGGGACCTGTGAGGGGGGCGCCACGGGGACAGCCGGGCCCCCCAGCACACACGTCAGGTCTCTACTGGGAGGGTCGCCAGGGGGTCACGTGAGGCCTGCTGGGACAGGAAGCACGCTGGAGCAAAGCCTACCCAGAAACCCCAGTGGGCACTGGCCCCCTGACCTCACAATCAGATCCAGGGGCTCCAATGCCACCAGCCAGTGACCCAGAGCAGAGGCAGGGCCTGCAGACAGGAGCGCGGGGGCGGCCTTCACTCGCGAACAGCTTCAACCTAAACACTCCAGAATCAGCAGAGACAAGAAGGAAGGATCTTACCGATTTTCATCAACAGAGGCTGCTTTCAAAATCCTTCAGTAAGAAACAGGCTGAGTCGCTCACGCAGCCGATGTCTACATGGCGACCCATCTCGCTGGAGAAGGGCCAGGCTACCCACTCCGGTATTCCTGGGCTTCCCTGGTGGCTCAGTTGGTAAAGGACCTGCCCGCAAGGCAGGAGACCTGGGTTCCAACCCTGGGTTGGGAAGATCCCCTGGAGAAGGGAAAGGCTACCCACTCCAGTATTCTGGCCTGGAGAATTCCAGGGACGGTCCACGGGGTCGCAAAGAGTCAGACACGGCCGAGCGCCCTTCACCTCCCGGCAGCCTCTCGTCCCTGTTTCGTCCACACTGCCCTGCGCCTCAACCTGAGTAGGGCTTTGGCCCGCTTCTCGGGAAGGTGGTGCCTGCACACGTGCACGCTAAGGGTAAAGGGAGTTTGCCTTTACCCTCGGGGTATCTCCGTGCGTGTGCCTGCCCACTTACGTAAGGCCAGCAGAGATGGGCGGTCTTGCGTCGTGGACAGCCCCTCGACTACAGCCACCAGCAGCGCGGCCAGGCTCTCCCCAGGGGCCTGGGGCACATCCTCCCTGCCCCTTCCTCTATTCTCTGATGGGGTCTGGACGTGCCTTCTGCCAGGGCCGCGTGCACCACGCCTCCCCAGGCAGCTGGCCTTTCCCCTCCTTAGGGGTCTCTGCGCACATGCGTGGGCCACGTTTTCCCCATCCGTTCGCCCACCAATCGACACTGAAGACACTTCCGTATCTTGGCAACTGCGACTAGCGCTGCAGCGGACGTAGAGACGTCTACACGGACGTAGAGAACTCTCTTCAAGAAAGCGACTTCCTTCAGATACACTCCCAACAGCAGGCTGCTGCGCCAGGCGCCAGTTCCATTCTGTTCCCTGAGGCCCCTCCACGCTGTTCTCCATGGTGGCTGTGCCAGCTGACATTCCCAACCCTGCACAAAGCCTTCCCTTTCTCTACATCCGCACCAAGTCTCGAGACCTCTCGTCTTCTTTCTGATACCATTCTGACAGGAGTGAGGTGCTATCTCAGTGTGGTTTTGACGCGCGCTTTCCTGATTAGTGATGCTGAGCATCTTTTCGTGCGCCTGTCGGCCTCTGTGTGCTTGCTTTGGGAAGTGTCTGTCTAGGTCTTCTGTGCGCCTCAGCTCACGGTGTGTTTTGGGTCTGAAGCCCGTGTCAGACGGGCGGCTTGCTGCCCTTCTCTCCCACCCCCAGGCTGCCTCTGCCTCTGGTGGCGGCCCCCGCGGCTGCGCAGGCTCTCGTAACGTTGCTCCACCGATTTCTGCTGTTGTTGCCTTTCCTTCTGGAGTCAAATGCAAAAAAAAATCATCACCAAGACCAATGTCAACATACTGCCTGTTTTCTTCTGCAAGTTTTAAGATTTCACGTGTTAGGTTCAAACACTTAATCCACTTTAAGCTCATTTTTGTGTGCGGCGAAAGACAACGGCCCAGCTTCATTCTTCCGCACGTGCATTTACTAGGGAGACCACCCCCTGCCCGTTGTATAGTCTTGGCTCCTTTGTTGTAAATTTACCAGCCCCGCACACGGCTGTCCCCCCGCCCCCACCCCCGGGGCTGTGAACTCTGTTCAATTGATCTTCACCAGCGTTTAGGCCAGTGCCACACTGTTTTGATTAGCGCAGCTTTCTAACACGGTTTCAGATCACTGCATGTGATGCCTCCAACTCTGCTCTTTCTCACAATTGGTTTGGGGTCTTCTGTTTTTCCTTACAAATTCTACAATCATTTTTTATGTTTCTGTGAAAAGTGCCATTGGAATTTTGACAGTGATTACACTGAATCTCTAGGCTGCTTTGGATAGTGTGGACATTTTAACCGTTAGTAGTTTTTCCAATCCATGAACACAGAATATCTTTTATGCCTTCAATTTAATTAATTGGTGTCATAGTTTTCAATATACAAAATTTTCACCTCCTTAGTTTATTCATAAATATTTTATTCTTTTCAATGTCATTGGAAATGGGATCATTTTCTTAATTTTTTTTTCTGGCCATGCCACGTAGCATGCAGGCTCTTGGTTCCTCAGCCAGGGCCTGGCCCCACGCTCCTTCAGTGGAACCCCAGAGTCCAGGCACTGGACTGCCAGGCAAGGCCCCTTCATTTCTCTAACGGATAGGGCAAGCGCCTTTAAGAAGATGGCTGGGAAGCTCAATCCTTGCCCTCATTTGCGTCTGGGCCCTGAAGCTGGAGGTCAAATATTCTAAACGCTGTGACCAGAAAGCCTCACAGGAGTTGGGCGGGCAGGCGGGAGGTTCTCCAAGCCGAGGAGCACAGGCAGGGCTTTCGGCGTCAGAGGCTCAGTGCAGGGGCACCCACGGGTGCGGGTGGGGACGGAGGGAGATGAGGACCCCCAGCCCTCAGACAAGGGCGTCCAGAAGGCCTTCTGGGCAGGAGCACGACCCGGTCAATACTCTGCTAGTTTGCGGAAGATGCGGACCAAAGATAAAGACATGAGCTCCCCAATCCCACCCATGGGTGCCTGGGTCTAGGAGGGCCTGAGGCCCTGGAGCTGGATTAGCCCATGGAACCGTGGGCCCACCCGGAGGGAGCCCAGGAAGTCGTGGCCCTGGTGTCATCACACCGCCCACAGGTGACTCCTGGGTCAGGTCCCGCGGGCAGGGCCGTGGGCCGTGCAAGCAGTCAGGCCCTGCCTGCTCCAGCACAGGCTTGCAAAGGCCAGGGTGCAGCCTCTAGCCCAGGCCCTCCAAACCTCACTCGAGGGTCATGTTATTGTTTCCACTGGAAGCCAAGTGACCCGCACTTCTGAGAAAAACACTGAGAAAACCGCAGTCTGCCTGCGAGCCGCTCCCGGTGGGGGGCGGGGGCGGGGGCGGGGGCGCAGGCGGGCCCGTGATCGCCGCTGCTCTCCCATCTGCTGTGCTGCCGGAGGACCCTGTGGCCCTGACTGCAGCCCATCAGCAGAAGGCTGGGGACGCCCGCAGGCCCAGGGTCCTGATGGCACTGACGCCGTAAGGCCCATGGACGCCGGACAAACACAGCTGCGCACCCAGCCCCGCTCTCCCACCCCTGCTGGGCAGGCGCGGGGCAAGGGCACTGTGGAGACGTGCTCACCACACCCTCGCAGCAGAGCCTGCTCCTACAATGCAGCCACCACTGCAGGCATGACAGGAAGAGACGTGAGGACGTGGCCCCCTACCCGCGAGGAGCCGTGGCCCCCTACCCGCGAGGAGCCACGGCCCCCAGGGGGAGGCGGCAGGGCCAGACTAAGGCCTGGAGACCCGAGAGAGCAGCCGCGGCCACCCGGCTGGCAGCAGACAAAGGGCCTCTGAGCACCACGTGCAGGGCCGGCCATGCTGGCCCCCGGTCAGCCCTGTGCCCGCAGGTCCTGGCTGTGCAGACAGGACCAGGCTGATGGGAGACCCCATCAGGCCCCTGCTGCTCCGTCCTGAAAGGGTCCACGCTGGCCCCACAAGCACGCCTGCACCCCACGGGGGCTCCAGCTGGGAGGGCAGCTGGACCTGCCTCAGTCCCCAAGCAGGAGCCGAGCGGGGGGCGGGGGCCCTGGGCTGGCCTGTGGACGGCCATGCGGGCCCGGAGGGCCCCAGCTCGATGGCTGGGCGGGGCCCAGGACGGCGCGTGAGCAGATATGAGCTCCACGAGCTCCACGGCAGGTGGCGGGCTGCGCCTTACATGGCGCCACCTCACAAGAGAGTGGCCGTCTGCTGTGAACCGGGGCCCGCTGTCCTCCTGGCGACAGCTCAGACTCAGGGCCCGCAAACCACCAACGCTCCCACCTACACCCACACGTCCAGTGAGGAGGCAACGCACGAGGAGAAAGGACACAGAGCACCCAACACCACGGCCGCGTACGAGCCAGGGTTCACGGGTCCTTCCTGCCTGGTAGGGCTGACCATCGCACATTAAACCCGGCTACACGCGGCTGGCCTGGAAGGAAGTGCACAAAAGCCAGCAAGGTCACAACAAGAGGACACGTGTATTTTTGTACAAATTATAAACGCCAGAGCTCTCAGAACTCAGCTGAGCCCAGCACTTCTTCAGCCAAAAAGGTAGGAGGCCTTCCCGCAGGAACAAGAGAATGTGCTCAAAAACAAGGGCTTCCATCACAAAGCATTTCCAACCCCTGCTGCAGGCCCACGTCCGGAGAAGCGCCTGGGCCTCCGCCACAACAGCACAGAGCCGTGCGGGGCACTCTGCAGACAGCACCCCCAGACCCGGGCCTCTGCACAGGGCCGCGCGGACCCAGCCCAACGTCCTGCTTCCAGGAGGCGGGAGCAGGCCGGGCAGCGGGGGCGGGGACAACCTGTAATGACAGGCAGGACCCACAGGACCTCCGCCGCGTGCCCCAGCACTTTCAGCGCTCAGTGGGCGTGAGCATGTCCACATCTGTGAAGCTAGTGAACATGACCGCGGCCACGAGAACACCTCCACACAGCAGGCGCCTCGCAGAGAACTCCTCCCAGCCAGAACCAGTCTGCAGGGCTGGGGCTGGAGCCTCCCCATCGGGTGCCAGGGCTCAGGGAGCAGCCGTGAGTGACCCCGAGCTGACCTGACCTGTGGACGGCATGGGTGGGGGGTGGGAGCGAGCCCTGCTCCTGGCGCCTCTCCTGGGACCAGAGGCCATGGGCCCAAAGCCCCGAGGCCAGCTGCCCAGTGCCCGCCTGCTGCTGGGCTGTGGGAGTGAGGCTCCTGTGCCCTGGGAGAGAAGAGCACCCAGAAGGGAGCTCACACGCTCCCCCGGCCACCGGAGGCACACCTCCTCTCAGGGGAGGGACGGAGCCCTGTCCTGGGAAAAGCCGCGGCCCCCCCTCTCCGCGCACACCCCATGCCGAGGATGCTCAGGAACATGGGCAGCCCCAGCCCTGAGCGCCCCCGGACAACACGCTGCCAGCTGGACAAGGGAGGATGTTCACGACGCCAACCGCCCCAACCGCCCCACACTCCCAGCAAGAAGGCCCTCCGAGAGAACAAGGTCCTCCCAGAGAGTCATCCCGCGCCCGGGGCAGCAACCGAGATGGGGGAGAGGCAGGGCCGCCTGGGGCAGCCACAGCCTGCGCTTTCTTCTGTGGAGTCCTTCTCTGTTCACTCGCCACCTTCAACAGCTAAGAGACCAACGGACAGAGGACCAGACGCGGGCAGCGGGGTGTCCACAGTCTCTCCCTCGGGACAGCTCAGCCCTGCCTCCCGCCGTTGCTCCCAACACCCAGGAGGGGCCGGGCACTGCACGAGCTCACCTGGAGGACCGCACTGGCCCAGGCTCTCCGTGCGCCCCGCCCCTGCCGTCTTCCCCACGGCCCCCGGGCCCACGTGCACCTGGACTGGGAGCCACACTCTGTGAGGGCAGTGAGAACGGAATTCCTTTCCCAACAGAATCAACTAAATGGCATGCACAGTCCCAACACAGAGAGAGAGAGAGTGTGTGTGTGTGTGTGTGTGTGTGTGTGTGTGTGTGTGTGTCTGTGTGTCTGTCTGTATGTCTGTATGTCTGACTGTGTGTGTGTACACATGGGCACACAGCCAGGAAGGGGAGGGCAGGGACATGAGCTCTGGTCCATCCCCAGGCCCTGCCAGGGCTGCAGCCCACAGACGCACACCCGGCCCCCGGCTCCCTCGGCCTGGACACACGCACAGGCAGCTGCGCCTTGGGTGCGCTGCTCGGGCTTCCGCACCGCCACAGCCCCTCTCGGCAGGAGAGCCTGCGCCCAGGGGAGACACAGAGTTGGGCGCGCCGGGGAGACAGCGCCCTGAGCTGGGAGCCAGCACCTCCCAGTTCCTGTCTCTGCTCCTCCCTGTCTCTTTAAGAATAAGTCCTATTCATCCTGACACTTGGGATCAGATCCCCTTACAACGCTGGGCTGGCCAGAAGGACGGCGTTTCTGTGATGTCCAGGTAGAACCTGTTATGGCTCGGCTGGGGAGTTCCGGTTCATCTCCGCATCCGTCAGACACTGCACCTTCAGATTTCCCTTTATTTGGTTGTTAAAAACTCTGCAAATGGAAAACATTCAATTCCCTGGCAGACTGTGAAAAGGCACGCGCAACAGTTCTTTGCTCAAAAAGATACAGAAGGTTTAGAAAGATGAAATCGGGAAGTCATCTTGCTCCACTACCTTGAAAACGGTTCAATGAAGTTCTGGATGAAAATTAAAACCTCTGTTTTCTTTTTCGTATTTAAAAACTGAAGGAACTTTTTGGCCAACATAATAGCAAGGATTCACCTCAGTCATAAGCAGCCAGACGGCTCTGCAAAGAGCAGGCCCGCGAGTGACTACAGAGACCCCGTGCCCAGCCCAGCCCAGCCAGGGACGGTCTTGCTGCCACCTCCTGGCCGACGCAGGCCAACCAGCACCTTCCCCACCTGCGCAGAGCGGCACCCCAGCAGGGCACAGCCCCAGGCCCTGCCCAGATGGACAGTGAGATGGCTCCAGGCTGAGCCCCGCTGGCAGGCAGCCCGCTCCTGGGGCTGCGGCAAGGCCAACGCAAGGATCCCTCACCTGACCCAGGGCCCAGGCCCTGCGGAGCCAAAAACGGGCTGAAGTCAGCGCTGACCCCACAGGAAAGAACCTGAAACTCAGCAGGTCAAGTCCCTCTCTGAGAGACTCAGAGGCTCCATTTCCAGAGGGCTGACAATGCCCCCAAGAGAGCGCTCCGGTCCTAACCAGCACCTGGCACACGAGGACCAAGAAGGATGCCAGCCTCTCCAGGCCTCCTGGGCTGGCCCTGTACCAGGGGCCTCTGGGCTGTGTGGAACCACACCCTCCACCCAGCACAACAAGGAAACTGCCTCCCTCCCGTTTCCACGGGTGGGAGGGGGAATGAAGGGTTTTATGAGGGTCATGCTGTGCAGACAAGCCTAGACAGTGTGTTAAAGAGCAGAGACGTCACGTTGCTGACAGAGGTCTATACAGTCAGAGCTACGGCTTTTCCAGTGGTCACGTACGGATGTGAGAGCTGGACCATAGGGGAGGCTGAGTGCTGAAGGACTGATGCTTTGAACTGTGGTATTGGAAAAGACTCTTGAGAGCCCCCTGGACAGCAAGATCAAGGCAGTCAATCCTAAAGTAAGTCAACCCTCAATATTTACTGGAAGGATTGATGCTGAAGCTTCGGTCCTCTGGCCACCTGATGTGAAGAGCCAACTCAATGGAAAAGATTCTGATGCTGGAAAGACTGAGGGCAGGAAGAGAGGCGGGACACAGAGGATGAGATGGTTGACTGACTCAAAGGACATGAATTTAAGCAAACTCGGGAAGACAGTCAAGGAGATGAAAGCCTGGTGTACTGGAGTCATGGGGTCACAGAAAGTCAGACATGACTTAGCGAGCGAACAACAATAAAGGCCACAGCCCCTGGCCCCCCGCCCAGCTCCCCACTCTCCACGCCCCGCCCCTGGCCCCCCGCCCAGCTCCCCACGCCCCGCCCCTGGCCCCCCACCCAGCTCCCCACTCTCCACGCCCCGCCCCTGGCCCCCCACCCAGCTCCCCACTCTCCACGCCCCGCCCCTGGCCCCCCGCCCAGCTCCCCACGCCCCGCCCCTGGCCCCCCACCCAGCTCCCCACTCTCCACGCCCCGCCCCTGGCCCCCCACCCAGCTCCCCACTCTCCACGCCCCGCCCCTGGCCCCCCGCCCAGCTCCCCACTCTCCACGCCCTGCCCCTGGCAGCTGTTAGGCCTGACGAGGGGAGCTCACCCAAACCACTGAAAAGCATGAAGGTCTCTGAGCAGGCGTGGATCAGGGCTCTGGAGACCCAGCAAGCCCTGTCCAGAGGGAGCAGGCCAGCCACTCGGAAGCCCCTCTCTGGTTTCCATATTTTCCTTCCACTCCGAGGCGTGGCTGCCGAGCCCAGCGTGCACACCCACCAACCAAGGCAGCGGGGGGCCGGGAGGGGTGTGTGCCCCACGCCCTCAGACACCTTCCTCCCAGAGGGGGTCCATCCCATGGCCACATGGAGGACCTCCGGGTGACACCACCGAGTCAGCCCAGAAGTGGGAACAGAAGAGGTCACAGTCAGCTGGAGAAGCGGGGAGGACCGTCCCCTGCAGCCCCAGCTGGGGGACAGGGTCCAGCAGAGGCGCCCCTCCAGGAAAGGCCCTGTGCTGGGGTCGCACGGTCAGCCCACAGGCTGGCAGGAAGAGGGAGGCACCCCCCCCCCCCCGGAATGGAGACTGCCACTGCCCAGAGGCCTGTTTGTTTTGGAAGCGCCTCACTAAACGGCTTCCCAGGTGGCTCAGCGGTAACACGCCTGCAGAAGAGGTGAGAGACTCAGGTGGGATCCCTGGGTGGGGAAGGTGCCCTGCAGGAGGGGACGGCAACCCATTCCAGTACTCTTGAAGGCTTCCCTGGTGGCTCAGACGGTGAAGAATCTGCTGCAATGCAGGAGACCCGGGTTCGATCCCTGAGTCAGGAAGATCCCTGAGTCAGGAAGATCCCTGGGAGAAGGGAATGGCCGTGCTAAGTTGCTTCAGTCATGTCTGACTCTGCAACCCCATGGATGGTAGCCTGCCATGCTCCTCTGTCCATGAGATCCTCCAGGCATGAATACTGGAGTGGGTTGCTATTTCCTTCAGGAAGATCCCTGGGAGAAGGGAACGGTTACCCACTCCCGAACTCTAGCCTGTGGAATCCGATGGACAGACCAAGGGGTCGCAAAGAGCTGGACACACCTGAGCAACTAACACTTCCACTTTCACCGGCAGGCAGCTGGGACAGTGGTAACCACTTCCTCTGCCCTCCCTCCGAGACGCCCCCAGGAACTTGGGGGACGGACCAAAGGGGCCAGTCACGACCACAAGCTAGACCACACTGACGGGGGAGCTAAGCCTGGGTCCCAAGTGGGCTGGTGTGATGACAGAGCCAGCAGAAAGTGCTGCTGCAGGCGGCCCCACAGCCCCAGCACGCGCCCCCGGGCGACCCAGGACGCCTCTCAGCGTGGAAGGCGCGGACCCGCGGACACGCCGCCACAGCAACTTCACCTTCCGTGCCCAGCACCGCCACCTGGGGGGAGAGGAGACCCAAGGGATGGCCAGGCAACTCCCACAGCACCTGAGGGGCAGGAGCAGGACAGCGCTGGAGCGGCACTCGGCGCTGGCAGGGGCAGCTGGGCGGGAGGGTCACGGATGGAGGGCGTGGTCGGCAGGGGCTGGCATCAGGCACCTGCAGAGCACAGAGCCCCTGGACTCTCCCTCCCGCCTGAGTCGCCCCGAGAGCCGGGCCTGCTGCAGAAGGGGGCTGCGTGCCCCGGGACCCGGCGGCCACTCGCCCCAGCAGCACAGCAGGGTGGGCCGCAGTGGCGCTGGCAGGGGCTAGGGGCCTGGCGAGCAGAGCCCTCACCCGCACTCTACACACAGGCACTGCCGAGGGCACGCAGGGCCTTCTCCACGTGGACGCAGAACTCCTTCCCACCACCCGCTGGGAAGGTTACTGTTCATCCTCCGCCCATTTCACAGAGGATGAAACTGAGGCTCGCAAAAGTGAGACAGGACATCCTGTGACGCTGCAGTCGGGATTCAAACCCCAAACCATCCGGGCCCTGAGCCCCATTCACATCTCCGAGCTCTTAGCTCAAACAGAAACTTTTCAAAGACCCCCCCCCCCCTCAGAATCCCCACTAAACGGCTCTCGTGTAACCCCCCACAGGACCCCACCCCACTTCCCAGCATTGCACCCACCCTCTGGGGGAGCCCGCCAGCAGCAGCAGGGGGACATCAGGCTCGGCCACTGCAGGCAAGCACGCACAGCCGCACTTCCCACCAGCAAGGAGACTTCTTCAAAGAGAAAAAAAACAAGCGATGCGGAGAACGTGGCTGCGGCCCAAAGGCACGTGGCTCCAGGCAAGGAAAGCCGCGCAGCCCAGCCCGCACCAGCCCCTACTCACCCTAAGTGTCCACAGTCTACCCGTGGGTTCCAGCTGTTCCTAGCCCCCGTCCCCAGGCTCCACTCCAGGGCAGAGCCCTGCACACGGCCCAGGGTGTCCCGGGCTGGGAGAAGTGCTGGGCAGAAAGGAAAAATAACCGGAGGGAGACAAACAAGGGCCGGCCCTCCAGCCAGGCCAGCTGGGAGCAGGCACGGGGGCGCGTGCAGAAGTCACCATCGGGTGCCGAGACCGGCGCGCAGGGCCGACGCGCTCCACACAGGCGCAGAGGGTGCCCCGCCGAGCACACTGCGCCCAGGCCAGGCCTCCCTCTCGGACCCCGCAAACCCCTCCCCGACAAAACCACATGGGCCTGGGTACAGCCGAGTTTCCAGGACACACCAAGGGCAGTGTGGAAAGGCTGGTGCAGGCAGATCGTCAACAGAGGCATCCGCAGAGGCGGCCGCCAGCACCCGCCCGAGCAGGCGCCGCCCAGGCCAGCACGAGCGCTGGACGAGTCCAGCTGGTGCCACCCAGCTGTCCAGCACCCTGAGATGAGGCATTGGTGAGCCCAGCGGGCAGTGACACCAGGGCAGGGGTGAGAAGCAAGGCCAACAGCTGGGACGGGACGCTGCGGCTACCCCAGGAGCGTCTGCCAGGCGGAAGGTGGGCGCTGCCCAGCACCCACCGGGCTCCCTGTGGCTCTACGGGGTTCCCGTCTGCCAGTCTCTCACCAGCAGCACAGCCCTGGGGACGCTTCGTGCGAGCGTTCCCTGCAGACCCTCCAAGCAGGAGGACAAGTGAGAAACGACGTGTCACCATCAAACGTGCAGACACATGGGGCTCGTTCCAAGAGGATCCCGCATGGACCTCCCTGGTGGTCCGGGGGTTGAGACTCCGCCTGCCAATGCGGGGACACGGTTCAATCCCTGGTTAGGGAAGACCCCACAGGCCGCAGGGCAACTAAGCCCCCGCGTGCAACGAGAGAAAGCCCGTGTGCAGCAACAGAGACCCAGTGCCATGCTCCATGTGACCATGGCTCCCCTTGAAGGGGTCGGTACACCCGCCCAGGCCCACCTGTCGCACGCCCAGCCGCTGCTCCTGCCTCGGTGCCTTTGCACGGGCCATCCTCCTCCCAGGGACATGACCGTCCCTCTTCTACTTGGAAAGCACCTATGCACCCTCCCAAGCCACCTGCCTGGCCCTCGGCGCCCCCAGCACCAGCCTGTTGCAGTACAGACTATCCTCTCCGTCTCATCCTGGGCTCAGGGCCCGGCCCATGCCAGACTGCGAACGCAGCAGGGCCTGGAGGTCTCCTGGCGAGAAGCGTCCGGCGCACGGCTGGCTGAGATAGGCTGGGTCACAGCAACATCTCTCAGGACCAGCGAAAAGCAGGAAAAGTCCAGGTGTCCATGAAGAGGCAATACACACGAATCTCCACACCATGGATTCTCACTTGGCAACAAAAGGACAGCTGAGACCAGCGACAGCACGGAGGACTTCCACGGCAGAGCTGAGCGAGTGGGTCAAGGAAGACCACACGCTCCGTTCCCTCTACAAAAACGGCCCAGCAGGCAGGTGGGCAGACGTGGGCCCTAAAGGGCCAGCGCCCAGGGCTGGGATGGGGACAGGGAGCCACCGAGAGCCAGGCTTCTTTTGGGGTGACCACAGTGCTCTCAAACTAAACTGTGGTGACGGTCACGCTTCTCTGTAATTTTACTAAAAATTAGTTAATTGCACACCGGATGCAAGTAAACTTTATGGTATGTAACTTACAGCTCCATGAGGCTGTTAAAGTTCAGCCTGGGTGTTCTCATGATCGGATTTGACAGCCAGCCACCGCGACATCCTCCCCAGAGGCAAACTGCCAAGGGACAGTCATCAACACCCAGTTCAGACACCCACAGGGGTGGCAACCACAGCCCTGGGTCCCCTTCACTCGAGAACATGAGGCCTGCGGGCAGAGCCACTGGGCCTGAGAGGCCTCATCTGCACAGCAAACCCTAGGCACAGCCCAAAAGTGCCAAGCCCGTTGCCCTCTGGAGTAAGTGACCTGTCCAGGAGCCGATCTTCTTCGGCCAGGAGAGCCAGGAAGCCCTACCCTGCACCTCTCCCGCCTCCTCTGCCTCCAGGGAGGAACAGGAGGCGCCGACGTCCAGGCTGGGAGCCGCCCCAGTCAGGGGCTGGCGGGGTGCACGGGCCCCGCCCTGGCGGGCAGGTCCCTGCAAACTTCACCCGGTGGGCCCCACCAGGCAGAAGCGAAGGGAGTGCCTTTCCTCTCTTGCATTCCCAGATGCTGCCGGGAAGCTTCTGGAGTGGCTTTGTCGGGCAAAACATAAACCGCGCTGCTATCAACCACTCCCAGATGCCACTGCCAGCGAAGGACGGATGAAAAGGCGCCCCAGCCACCACGCTCTGTGGGGTGGGTCCCTCGCTGGCCCAGCTCACGCAGGTTCTGCTCTGGGCGAGGAGGGTGCCAGCCTGTAAGCCGCTGTCCAGAAAGGAGAGAGCCAAGGACCAGAGACGTGATCACACGAGAAGTTACGGCCCATTTCAAGTTAGAAATTACTTTTGTAAAAGGAGAGGGACAAAGCTACCACGCACCGACTTCAATGGCCGGCTCAACGCCAAGCAGAGGAAACGCACAGGAAGACGGCGGATGTGAGCTGCCTGGCACAAGGCTCTCCTGCAAGTGAGCCCAGCAAAGCCCAGCAGCAAGTCGTAACATGCTGGCTTCATTTCCAGCTCCCCGAGCAGGTTTCCTGCAGGCCTCGCTTTCCTCACCCACGACAGGGAGAGCTGAAGATAAGGCTGCCAGCGTTGCTCAGCAAGGCCCTGCAGCGATGGGGAAGATGCAAGCTCACAGAACCGTCTGTCAGCCGCTCCTGTGGTCAGGACGGCGAGCAGGAGAGGGGGAGGGCGCCCCACTCGCCACTGCACTTGCGGCCACACTTTGTCACTCAAGACGAATGAAGGCAAAGAAAGTCCTTCTTTTGGAAAGAACAAAAAACATGGAAAACATGAAATCTCTATTCCAAACAGCCTGGTTGACAGCGGATGGTATAAATTAACAAAAATATCAAGAAATAGTAAAACACACACACTCTTCCTCAATTCTTCCAGGCTGCAACCTGGCCAACTGCAGTCCCAGCACTGAGCATGTAAAAGGCATCAGCAGGAGCCAGGCCCCTCACCTGCCTCTGGCCAGCTCTCCTCAGAGGCACCAGGTGGACCAGGGCAGGCGGTCCGGGGTCTGCACCGGTCACGTCCCCTGTGGCTGTGAGGTCCGGGCCTCGGCAGCCCCCTACCTCACAGCAGATGCTTGATAAACTCGGGGGATGGACAAGGGGACACCCCGGCGCTCCCAGCTCGTGTCCCAGGACACCCACCCTGGAAACATGTTCTCAAGATCAGAACGTGACGACTGAGATTATTCCGCCTTCTTTTTAAGGAGCAGGGGGTTCATCGTTAAGGAGATATGAAAGAATTCATGATTCACCAAATCCAACACGCAGTCCACCGAGTTTAAAAAGACACACACACACAGATGAGCAAACTCCATCCTAACCTCTCTCTTGAGAGCTCAAGTCACTTTAGAGCTGCCTACTTTATAGCCAGGCGGCAGCGAGGGCTCCTTCCCTCCGCAGGGACCACAGAGGCAGCAACTCCAAGACGGTCCCTTTTAAAGCTGTCTTCCTCCAGCACGGGCACCGGCCACTGAGCACGAGAAAGTCACTGCTCTGCTGACCTTGCCCAGATGACCACCTGGGTGCATAGTCTTGACAAGGGCCTCAAGAACAGCTGTGGTAAATTTCTGGTTGTTCACAATGATAACAATAAAGTCCATAAGGCACAGACCTTAGGCAGTTAGAGAAAACAGCCAGCCGGTCAGCTTCCAGGGACAGAGCAGCAGACACGAGCACAGAATGATCACAGAAGAACACGATCAGCTGCCTCCTCGGCAACCCCGCTCACCAGGCTGGTCCCCCTGATTCGGAGGCCTGCGAATCCAACTCGGCCATTCGTCTACTCTTCTGAAACCAACCTGCAGGAGGCCAAGTGGCCTCCAACACCGTCTCTCCTGATAAAGGCAGAAAGCAAGCACCCACCATTCAAAATAACACCGCTGCCTGCCCTCCAGTCTCGGTGCCTGTGAGCGACAAAGGCCTCCCACGAGCGCCTCCACCTACGCCACCAACGCCAGGCGCCACACACCGAGCTCTGCCACCTCAGCGCGCCCCGCCACAGTGTGGTCCTTGTCACCCGGCTCCCACGTTAAGGATGACTGTTTAAAAGCGGGTCTGGAGAAGAAGCGACCACCTAGAGTCACACAGCTATTGAGCAGCAAGGCTGGGATGGGAGTCCCGCCTCTGCAAGAAACCAGGTGAGCTGCCTCGCCCCACAGCACCATGCCCTCCTGGTCCCTGCGCTCTGGCTCCAGATCCTCCCCGGCACACTCAGCACCTGTCTTTGGCCTTCTGACTCCTCCCTCACGCTGTCTGGTCTCCCCCTTCACTAGACTGCAGCCGACCTGCCAGCAGGGAAGGGTCTCATTGGTCTCATGCTGACTGTCCTGCCAGCACTCTCCACTGTCTATGCCAGCAACAGCCTGATCAGACAGTGACATGAAACGTACATGGGACCTTTCACCTCCCTTCCAGGTCTTCGGTGTCCAGACAAGCCTTCCACCTACCCCAGCCAGGCAAGCGCTCCCTCACTCCCACCCCAAGGCCCTAGAGTAACTACCCAGACTCCAGAGGAGCGCTGTGCACGTTAGAGCCAGGCTAACGAAGGACCGCCCAACTGGGTGAGTGAGAAGTGCCTGCCCTGCTCCATCCTCAAAAAGTTAAAAGAAAAAAAAAAAAAAAAAGAACAGAAAGGAAGGACCGAAGCAGGTAGAATCACTTGTGGAGGACGACGTGACGTCCCGCACGTTGATCTAACCTCCAGCAAGCCCAACACACGCCGAGGGAGGGAGAGCCCGGCCCGGGCCCGGTGCTGGTGCTTCCTTCCTACCCCGCCCTGCGGCGGCCGCCCGCGGAAGCGCCGAGCGCACCCTGCCCGCCGACCTCGCCCGGCGGACGCCGGCAGAGTTGGGTTGTTTTGCTCTTTTTCCCTCCTTTTAAAGGGACTGTCCTCGGCCGGCATCAATGTTATTTCTTGCAAAAGCAAGTTCCCCGCGCTGACCGGCGAGCAGCCCGGGTCCGACCTCTCCCGCCGCCCGACAACCAGCGGCGAGGTGTGGCCACCGGCCCCGGTCCGGCTCCCGGGACGCGGCGCTCCGCGCGAGCGCTCGACCGCAGGCCGGACGCGGGCCCGCTCCCGGCCCGGCCCCGAACCCGCTCCCGGGAGCCCCGGCCCTGGCCCGGCCCGGGGTCGCCCCTCGCCCGGCCGGTAGGATGTCCTTGGCCGGTGCCGCCCGCGGCGCGCCCCGCGGCCCGGCCCGCCCGCCCCGCCGCCGGACTCACCCCATGAGCCAGTCCATGGCGGCGCGGGGCCCGCCGCGCCCGCCGCGCCACTCACTCGGCCCTCAGCCCGCGGCGGCGGCGGCCGGAAGTAAACACTCTCTGACTCACTCCCACACGCGCGCCGCGGGCGCTGCCGGAAGTGACGCTAGCGCGACGCCTGCTGGGAAAGGTAGTCCCGGCTGCTACTGCGGCCCCGCCCCCACCCCCGGCCCCCGGGTCCGCAGGAGCAGGCGCAGGAATTTTCCCTTACGCTCCGGGATGTCCCTTCACACCCCGCTTGTCCCCTCACACCTCGGATGTCTCCTCACACCCCCGGGTGTCCCCTCCCACACCCCCGGATGTCCCCTCACACCCCCGGATGTCCCCTCACACCCTGGATGTCCCCTCACACTCCAGATGTCCCCTCACACCTCGGATGTCTCCTCACACCCGTGGATGTCCCCTCACACCCTGGATGTCCCTTTACACCCCGCTTGTCCCCTCATATCCCCGGATGTCCCCTCACACCCCCGGATGTCCCCTCACACCCCCGGATGTCCCCTCACACCTCGGATGTCTCCTCACACCCGTGGATGTCCCCTCACACCCTGGATGTCCCCTCACACTCCAGATGTCCCCTCACACCTCGGATGTCCCCTCACACTCCAGATGTCCCCTCACACCCGCGGATGTCCCCTCACACCCCCGGATGTCCCCTCCCACACTCCCGGATGTCTCCTCATATCCCCAGATGTCCCCTCACACCCCCGGATGTCCCCTCCTATCCCCGGATGTCCCCTCACACCATGGATGTCCCCTCACACCATGGATGTCCCCTCACGCCCTGGATGTCCCCTCACACTCACTGTCCCGTCACACCCCCGGGTGTCCCCTCCCACACCCCCGGATGTCCCCTCACACCCCCGGATGTCCCCTCACACTCTGGATGTCCCCTCATACCATGGATGTCCCCTCACACCATGGATGTCTCCTCACACCCGCGGATGTCCCCTCACACCCCCGGATGTCCCCTCACACTCTGGATGTCCCCTCATACCATGGATGTCCCCTCACACCATGGATGTCTCCTCACACTCCAGATGTCCCCTCACACCTCGGATGTCTCCTCACACCCGCGGATGTCCCCTCACACCCTGGATGTCCCTTTACACCCCGCTTGTCCCCTCATATCCCCGGATGTCCCCTCACACCCCCGGATGTCCCCTCACACCCCCGGATGTCCCCTCACACCTCGGATGTCCCCTCACACTCCAGATGTCCCCTCACACCCGCGGATGTCCCCTCACACCCCCGGATGTCCCCTCCCACACTCCCGGATGTCTCCTCATATCCCCAGATGTCCCCTCACACCCCCGGATGTCCCCTCATATCCCCGGATGTCCCCTCACACCATGGATGTCCCCTCACACCATGGATGTCCCCTCACACCTCGGATGTCTCCTCACACCCGCGGATGTCCCCTCACACCCCTGGATGTCCCCTCACACCCTGGATGTCCCCTCACACTCACTGTCCCGTCACACTCCGGAATGTCCCCTACACCCCCGGATGCCCCCTCACACTCACTGTCTCATCACACCCCGGGTGTCCCCTCACACACACCCGGATGTCCCTCACACACCCGAATGCGCCCTCACACCCGCTGTCCCCTCACAACCCGGATGTCCCCTCACACCCACTCTCTCCTTACACCCCCAGAAGTCCCCTGGGTTGAGAAGATCCCCCGGAGGAGGAAATGGCACCCCACTCCAGCATTCTTGCCTGGAAAATCCTGTGGCCAGAGGAGCCTGGTGGGCTACAGCTCATGAGGGCACAGAGTCGGACACGACTGAGCAGGCACACAGTGAGCTCAGCACACTCAGTGAGCTCTGGTCGGAGACGATGTTGCCTGCCCAATGCCATACCCTTCTCTCCTTCCCTATCTCCTGTTCCTTCATTCTCCTCCTTCTCCTCTACCCCAGCTTCCCATGTAGGCAGAGTGGCCAATGAGATGCAGGTGGAAGTTGCTAGGGGGCTTGCAGGGTATCCTTTTTATCTTTCCATCCCACCCAACCCCGGCCCAGCCTCCCGGTTCCTGTCAATAATGGGAAGACAATGGCTAGAACTTCTGCAGCCATCTTGGACCATGAGGCATGCTATTAATGGCAGAGCAGAGAGATGGGAAGGATTTGAGTTTACTGCTGAGACTTTGAGACCTCCACAGCAGCCTTGCACTCCTTACTACTGGACTTTTTTCCCCACACACACTGTGTGGTTTGCAGGGTTTTAGTTACCCTCCAGGAATTGAACCCAGGCCCTTGGCAATGAAAGCATGTAATCCTAACCACTGGACCAGCAGGGAATTCCCTGGACTTCTTTTTATTGAAAAGATCTTATGTTGCTGTGCTTTCCAGTTTAGACAATTGCCTGATTGATATCCCATCAAAATGTGTGTGCTCTTCTAGCGTTGAGGTGCTCGGGTGTAAAAACTTGTCCTTCACATTGGAGGGGACGTCTTGGTACTTCCAGATAACTGATCTCCCCCAAAGGTGCAGTCACCTAGGTGTGGCAAGTTCCTAAATTTTCATGAGATCTATCCCTTCGGCATGCATATATGTTATTTTAGATCTAGAATGTCCCCAGTCCTGGGCTCTGCAGTCTATCAAGGGGACATCATCCGTGCGATGGCACGGTGAGGCTTCCTGCGATAATCAGACTCTGCATGGACCAGACCATGGTGAGGGGCAGCAGAGCTGGAGTGGCCCTTCCGGGAGGTGGCGGAGGTGAACCCCTAACACTGGCAGATGGGGTCTTTGCCAATGAAATTAGTTAAGATAAGGTTGCGAGTGTGGGCCCTAATTCAGCATGACCAGTGTCCTTATAAACAAGGGATATTTGGGCACACTCAGGCACACAGGAGAATGTCATGTGAACGTGAAGGCAGAGATCAGCACTCTCAGCGCCAGGCCCTTGCTGGGCAGTGGGGGCAGAGGCAGACCCCCGACGAAGGAGGACAAGCGTGAACGGCTGCTCAGGAAAGGAGGGATTTGAGTGAGGCCCTGCACCCAGGTGGAGAAGGGAAGGGCAACCCACTCCGTGTTCTTGCCTGGAGAATTCCTTGGATGGAGGAGGCTGGCCGGCATACAGTCCATGGGGTCGCACAGAGCTGGACGCCACTGAACTGACTTAGCGCACAATTGCATCTGAGATTAGGGGAGCCACGGATAAACATGGAGCACACGGCACCAGCGGCACCAGAGCAGGGGCACCTTCCAGGAAGAGAGGGGCAGTGGCTGGCGGAGGAGGGTGCTTGCAGGCAGCTCAGTGGAGGTGGGAGGTGAGGGAGCCCACGGAGGAGGCCTGGTCGTGGCGACCCCATCCAGATGAGAGGGGCAGGGGCTGGCACAGTTCATGCTGCTTACTGGAGGGCAGCGGAGTGAGGGGAGGGAAGGAGGGGGGAGGGTGGGCAAGGGGAAAGGAAAGGAGCCAAGGTGCCAGCTACACTGTAGGTGGCACCTGGCAGCTTGTCCTTTCTGGGTCTGAAGGCCGAGGATGAAATCTGGCTGGAGACACAGCTGTGGCCGTTAACAGCAGATGTGACCCTGAGCCCTGGGGTGTGGCAGTGGGCCAGAGGCCCGCAGCAGGGGGATGCTGTGGGCAGTCGGGGCTGCAGATGGGCCAAGGGGAGGGTCTCGGAGGAGGATGCGGGAAGCTGCCGGGAGGCTGGAGACCGCTGAAGACCCGGACTCCCAGGCCACACTTCCTCCCAGCCTGCAGGGCCCTCGGGGGTCCGGCCCGCGCGGACCGGCCGCCCCGTCCAGGGCGCGGGCAGCAGGTGGCGCTGCCGGGCTGCTCGCCTGGATCGGGAAGAGCTGGGGGGGAGCTGAAGGCCGGCCAGGAGCACAAGGAGGGGCGCCCGTGTCTAGTTCTCGCCCGGCAGGTGTTTGCGCACCTGGGGCCTGGGGCGGGGGCACCGTGCCCTCGGGCTTGGCGCGCAGCAGGTCCTCACCATGCCCCCCTACGCTCCGGGCCCGGGGCCCGCGAGAGGGCGCGGAGGCGGGGGAACAAAGGGGCAGCGGCGCTTGGAGGGCCAAGGGCGCCGCGGCGGGCCAGGTCCGACCCCGCGCGAGCTCAGCGCCCGCGGGCGGCGCACCCACCGCGCCTGGCCTCCGGGCCCTGGCTGTGCGGGGCGGTAGGGCGGGATCTGCGCTCCCAGAAGGAGGACCCCAGGGCGGGGAGTGTTACGGCGACGTGTCCTGAAGCAGACTCCCTGGGAACCCCTACACTGTGTTGACGTCACCGCCCAGCCGGCCAGCCCTACCCTCGCCCGTGGGGGCGGCCGCGCCCACGCCCCCCACTGGCGGGGCAGCCACACCCTTCCGCTGCTGGACCCCGGGGAGGGCCAGGGCACCAGCCACCAGCGGGGAGAGCTGAGGCCCCCCCGCTTTACCCTCACCCGTCCTAGGGCCCCCGATCCAGTCCCTGCCGGCGCTTCCTGTTAGGGCGGACTCAAGGGGAAGGGCCTCACAGCTGCTCCCCACCACCCCTCCTCCTAGATCTGCTCTAGCACCTGGCGCCCGCCCCCCACAGCTGACCACCAGCAGGGGCCAGGGGCAGAGGCTGGCTCCTAGGCGCAGGAACCTCGGAAACAGTGATGGCCCGTGGGGACCAGGGCTGAGATCAGCCGGGAGCGGGGTGTAGAGACTCCGGGAAGGAGCTCTGAGGATCTCTCTTCTTCCCCCTCTGGGCCCACGGGGGGTCTCAGTCCTGCAGGCCTCTAGTTGCCCAATTTTGGCCTTGATGTCCACAGCCCGAGATACATGGGACCCCCATCAGCCCAGTATCCTGGGGAGGTGGGTGGTGCCACTGAGGCTCTGGTAGAGGAAGCAGGTAAAGGTGCGGTGAGCCGAGCCTGCTTCCCGCCAGGCCTAGCTCCCCCGGATCCGGGCCCTTGCGGAGTAGGGGCCCTGGTGGGGGGGGGGGTGTGTGGCTCTAGGGCCAGGGGCTTGGCCAGGGAAGGGGCAGAGACAGGAGGCACTGGGGCGAGGGGCTGCTCTGCTCTCAGGCCCCTGGGAGCCGCCGGCCCAGAGCCAGGCGGGAGGCGTGGACGGCCCTGGTCGCCATCCTGTCCTACACGCCGGCCCCCAACTCCGGGCACCGGACTGGCTGGACTTCACTGCTTCTCCAAATGTTTCCAGATGTGAACTCCCACTGGACAGGTGCGGTGGGCTGGGGCGCTCCAGAGGGGGCTTTGTTTCCTACCCGGTGTCAGCACCCAGGCCCTCTCTCCTGCCTGCCTCCCTCCGGGACTCCGGCCCCCTCCCAGCCCCTCCTCCCTTCCCCCACTTCTATTTCAAACTCTCCTTGGCTTTTTATAGCTACGTCCACCAATTGTGTCAGGCTGAGGCTGGCTTCTGCCGGCCCGATGCCCGTGGTGCCAACTCTCCTCTCCTGGGCGGATCTGCTCTGGTGGGTCTGGGCAGAGTCTCCAGGTGTCCGTGTTGGCGGAGCCCTAGGGGTGTTTGTACGGCCAGGAGGCGGGGTGCTCCACTTAATTCAAGGGGGAGATGGGGCAAGAGGCAGCTTTCCCTGTTCCCGAATTGCCCTTGGCTGCCCTGGTCTCCCAAGTGGTGTTTGCTCAGAGATGGAGAGAACCAGGTCTGCCCCGGTTCTCCCCAGCCCCTCCCCTGCCGTTCCTCTGGCCTGGGGCGCTAGAAGGCTGGCTCGGTTTTGAAAGGCTGGAGGGAGCTCCCCCAGGGACCTGCCTAGAGCTGGCCAAGCCTGGCCCTGGCGTCGCCCTGCCCCGCAGCCTTTGTGCGTTTGGGGTGGAGGCAGGGAGGGAGTTCTCGTGTCCTCCTCCTTCGTGCCCCGCCCCTCCTCCTGGCTCTGGGAACGGCCCCTGTCGCAGCCTTTTCCCTCCCTTCTGCCCAAGACTAGCTTTGGTTCCATCCTCAGGCCCCGAGGGCACCACCCCCCTCGTCTTGCTCCCGGCCAGTTCTCCTTTCCTAAAGCCACGCCGCATCCTCAGGGTCTGGCCTCTCCTTCAGAAGGACCCTGTGTCTGGAGACTCCCCAACCCCAGGGCCAGGAGCAGGCCCGGAGCTGCCTTACCAGTCTAGAAACCCCTGCCAGAGGCTTCTCTGGGGTCTCGGCCTAGTGAGCCCCCACTGCCTAGTGCCCATGAGAAGCCTACTGGCAGTCAGCTGCCCCCCAGCTTGTGTGGCCAGCACCCAGCCCCTCTTCCTGGAAGAGTAGCACGCCAGTTCCCCTTGTCCCCTCTTCAGGCCCTCGGAGGTTCTGTGGCTTCTCCCCTTCTCAGGACAGAGCACTTTCTGCAGAAGAGGTGAAGCCCCACGCTGCCTCCCAGAGCCGCAGAGGGCTGTGTCTCCCTCCTGCTTCCTGACCAGAGGCACTTGGCTCCTGCACGGCCCTAGTGGGCACAGCCCCGCCTCTGCCCTCTGCCTGCGTGCATCCCAGCCTCTGCACGTGCAGCCTGGCCTTCAGAGGCCGAACCACCACCTGCAGCCTTCCTGAGAGCCAGCCCTCTTGGCTCTTGGCACGCTCTGAGCCTCAGAAACACCTAGACTGACCCACTCACAGAAGCAGGGTCTGAGCTGCAAGGGGCCCGAGGGGCCATTGAGGCTGACTCTGACCCTCTGGGCTGTTGGGGAAGCTGGGTCCCCTCCTGGGACCTTGGAGAGGGTTGACTGGGCCTCTACAGTGGTGCCCAACTCCAGGGCGGGTAGTTTGTGGTTGTCATTGAAACTTCACTAAGCACCTTCCTTACCCGAGGACAGGACGCCTATTGTCCAGCTGGAGGGTGGATGGAAACGCACAGGTGGTGCTGGGGGAAAGAACCCACCTGCCAATGCAGACAGACTTAGACGCGGGTTCGATCCCTGGGCCAGGAAGGTACTGTGGAGGAGGGCACGGCAACCCACTCCAGCATTCTTGCTCAGAGAATCCCATGGACAGAGGAGCCTGGTGGGCTACAGTCCGCGGGGTTGCAGAGTCAGACGTGACTGAAGCGACTGAGCAGGCAGGCACACCAGCTGCACAGCGGGAGTCAGGCCATCCTAACCACGAGGGTCCCCCCTGTGGAAAGCCCTGGTGACCTAGATAACTGTCCCCTTCCCTTAATTCCCGCTCATATCTTAATTCACCAATGAAGAGTGAAACTGCAAAACCCGAGGCACCCCACACTTGACCCCAATAAGAGTACACCCCAGGCCTGCACTCTTCCTCTCTCCTTGTGGCCTCTTTGTATGACCCCAGGCGGAATGGCAGCCCACTCCAGCATTCTTGCCTAGAGAATCCCATGGACAGCGGAGACTGGCAGGCCGCAGTCCATGGGGCCGCAAGAAGTCGGACACGACTGAGCGACGAACACAGCATACTGTGTACTTCAGGGCCTGTAACAAGCCTTGTTTTTTCAAAGTTCCCTGATGGTGGTTGCTGAGATGTGCGGTGGAAAAGTGTTTGTGGGGGTGTCTGCAAGTAGCACTGGCCCAGGTGAGGGCCACGGGCATCCCAGCCCACAGCATCTCGGTCAGCAGGCTGAGGCCAACTGCAAACAACCCCAATGCGCCCATCTGTCCCCCATCCCAAGCCCGTCAGGTGCCTAGAGCTCCTGGTCTTGGGGTGCGGGGTGGCGGGGGAGGTGTGGAAACATAAGCAGAGGGCCCAGACCCAGGTGACCTGGTGTGGCCGGGACCAGACCGTGGTCAGGAGCAGGTGGAGGCCAGCCCCCGAGGTCCAGATCCGGCCGCCCTGCCTGCCTCATTCAGTCCTGGGGCCGGCTGACCCCTGGGAGCTGGGGGGTTTGGAGTCTTGCCCTGGCCCCAGGGCCCCTGCTGGTCTCCCATCCTACAGAGTTGGGGTGGGGAAGCGCCACTGCGCTGCTCCAAACAACCATCAGCTTTTTCCCCCGCCCTCCTCTTTATTGACTCCACGGGGCTGCCAGAGCTATAAATAGATGTTCTTGAGCTAAAAATAGCTTTGCCAGAGGACAGCCAATGCTTCTAGATTTTGGCCTCTTTGAGGACTCCTGAGGATGCAGGATTCAAGGACCCTCCCTCCTCCCGAAGCCACGGAGGAGGGGCCCGCCTAGCTCTCTGCTGCTGCCTGAAACACACACACACACCACTCAAGTTTCTGTGCTGACTCCCATGCACGTATGCTCATGTGTGCACGCGTGTGTGCTCACACACACTTGCACAGACACAGGTCTGGCTGGTGTCACTGGTTTAGGCTACCTGCCTGCTCAGAAAGGAGGGTCCCCAGGATAGGCAGGTCAAACCACCAAGAGGGGTCAGGGCCCCCAGTGGAGATCTTGAGCCACATTAGCCAGAGGACGGTGGGGCAGAGGGCACGCATCTGCTGGGGACGCTGCCCGGAGACTCCAGAGCTGAGGTTTCCCAGGAAACTCAGGGAGTGGTGCCCGGCACATCACAGGCACTCAGTACAGTGGAGCCGTTGTTATGGTAACGGCTGGGCAAGCTTTGGAGGGAGCCAGGGGAGTCAGGTCCAGAATGTGTCCCAGGAGACACCGTGGGGATGCTCAGAGCTGCAGCGTGGGCGAGGACGCTCGGCAGCCGGGGAGACGCTGACTGCAGCCCAGCCACCCGAGCGGGGAGGGAAGGAGGCCTGCAGGGGGCGCTGGCTCCAGGGAGAGGAGCCCGAGCCCGGTGGGCGGAGACGCACAGGGCGCTCCCCGCATGGATGCCCCTGCTCTGGGCCGTGCACGTTCCGTAAGGGCGTAAACGGCGCCCTCAATCTGGTTGCAGACGCTCTGTAGAGCTGGACCCCCATTGCTGGTGAAAAGGAAGAGCTGTTGTGTGGAAGGCACATGCGTGTACTCACACACTGCTCACGCGTGCGCACACATGGAGGTCTGTAGGGAGGTGTGGAACTGCTCCCAGCAGTTATTTCTGAAGAGGGGGGTGGGGGGAGCTGAAGGCCTAAACTGAGATTCCCTTTTATACAGTTCTGCTGCTGCTGCTGCTGCTGCTAAGTCGCTTCAGTTGTGTCCGACTCTGTGCAACCCCATAGACGGCAGCCCACCAGGCTCCCCCGTACCTGGGATTCTCTAGGCAAGAACACTGGAGTGGGTTGCCATTTCTACGTTATTTAAATTCTCAGTAGAGAATTTTAAAAAAAAAAGGCTGTTCTACATCCTACATCTGCCCCTCCCCCTTCCACCCCTGCCCCCCGGGTTTGGGGTTCTGGGTTCAGAGCCACGAGTTGGGGACAGTCTGGCTTTGCAGGTCCCATACCCCCCACCTCCTGGCCCCAGGAAGCCCCTCCACACCACCTCCCACCGGCCTGAATAAAGAGGCAGCCAGACGCACGGAGAAAACACCCATCTCAGGATTTATTACAACACGTTGTTTCCAAATACAAAAGAAGGGGACAGGACAGGGAGCAGAGAGCGGCCGCGATGGGGAAGGGGGCGGCAAGGAGGGGCGGGCAGGTGGGTGGGCAGCCCAGTCCAGAGGGACCAGGAGCCGGGCGGGCGGACCTGCCACCTCTCCTCCGCTGGACTTTCCAGCAAATAATAGGAGGGGGCCAGGTCCATTCTGGGGACCCCATGCCAGGGCACTGGGCCGGCAGGAGGGGGGAGGGCCCTGGGGCCCCACTCCACCCAACCCAGGGAGTGGGTGGGACTCACCAGGGAGGGGCTCTTGCTGGGCGCCTGGTGCCCCCAGCATGGGGACAGGCATGGGCTGGGGGGCTGAGACAGGGACTTCTCCCGTCACGACTCACTTCAGCCAGTGTCTCAAGAGCAAAAGCCCCCATGTGCCCCGGGCCAGAAGCCACAGGGCACCAGCAGCCCTGGAGAAGGGTGGAGGGAGGGGAACGGGCCGTGGGACCTGCCCCCAGGGCTGTGGGGCTCAACCAGTAGCCCCCACCGCTGTCTCCTGGACAGCACAGGTGTGGGGCGCGGAGAGGGGACCAGTGCATCGTCCACACCCAGGGTCACCTCAGAAACCCAACGCGATAGACAGACAGGAGGCAAATTTACATAATCAATAATAATAATAATAATTAACCAATAATAATAAATACTTAAACCTCTAATCCATAGATTGCAAATACAACAATGATAGCTTATTTTCTTGGGGGAACGGGGTGGGGACAGAGGGAACAGGAACAGGACTTTCTCTCAAAGGAGGTTTGACGGGACAGGAGCTGGGGTCAAAAGAACAGACAGAATAAACAGCTGGGGGCAGGCAACCCCCTCCCACCTGCCCAAGCACTCAGTCCTGCCCAGGCCGCCCCTCCAGCCAGGCCTTGGCCTCTTCCCAAGGTGACCAGCATCCACTCTTGGATGCTCCAGGACATCTGAAGGTCGAGGGACACCCACTCCTGGTGCCAAAAGCCTTGGGTGCCCCCTGACCCCAGATGGTGGGGGGTGAGGATAGCTGGGGCTTTTCTCCTGCCCTCACCCCTAGGCTGGCCCACCTGGGCCAAAAAGCTATCGGGGGTTGGGGACTGGCATGTCACCTTGAAGATACCAGGGACACTTGGGAGGGGAGCGCTCCACAGGAGAGGGGTGTACGGGGTTTTTCTCCTCCGAGGGCCCTGTGGGGGCTGGCAGACATGGGGGAACACCTCCAGCATCTGCTCACACGAGGGGCCTTTAGCTGGAGGGGGCTCTCCCAAGCGAAGGAAGGCCTCCACACTCCACCCCACCGCCACCCAGAGGCATGAGGTGCCTCCTCTGAGGGTCACCTCCACCCGCAGAACAAGACCCCGAATCTATCTGCCCTCTGACCAGTGGAGCCAGCACGGCTGGCCCAGCTATTCCCACTGCCCCCCAGGGGCTAAGCTCCCCCTCTGCCAGCTCCCCACTTGGCAGCTGGTGCTGGAGGGGGTGCTCACAAAGTGGAGGAGAGGGTAGCAGCCTCCTCGGAACTGCTGGAGCTCGTGCAGCTGGACCCAGGCTCAGATGGGAGTGGGGGTGTTCCACCTCCACCCTGCCCTGGGGACTCACGTCTCCTCACACTCAGAGCCCCCTTCTCTACACTGCTACCCTCTTCCGGACCCCACCCTGGCCCCCCAGCACCTGGCAGGCAACAGGCTGGGGGGATGGGTGGCAGGGACGCCCTCGGTGGCACTGGAGCTGGCAGGGGCATGTGAGCGCCTCCTGGGGGCTCCCCGGCTCCGGGACACCCCCTCCCACCTATGGCTTTGGTGAGGAGCAGAGAAGGGAGGGGCAGGAGAGGACGCAGCGGGAGGGCAGGGGGGCTCTGCGGCTCAGTCTGCGGCAAAGGTTTTTTATCCTTTTTTCCCCTTTTCTTATGTAAAAAGTGCACGAAAGCTCAGCAGCCTCTTTACAATGGTCAGCAGTGTTTCCTGGGGGAGGGGGCAGGGGAACCCCAGGCCTGGCACCCCAGCTTGCAACTGAAGGTGGCCTCATATTGCTTAGAAACGTGGGTTTCATTTTAAATACCAGACAGTAAAAATAGAGCTCCGAGGACCGCCCGCACTGTTGCCAAATCATTGCCAGAATGAACAGCTTAAATAAATAAAAAATTGAAATATTTACTTCTCGATAAAAATCGCAGTAAAACCATTTACCTTTCTTTGCATTATATATAATATATATTTAGAGCGGGCCCAGCCGAGGGCAGCCAAGGGCTCGGGGCGCCGCATCCCCGCGGAGAGGCCGCTCCGGCCGCGGTCAGGACACCTCGATGACCTCCACGCTGCCCGAGAAGCTGGCCTGCTTGCCCAGTGCGGCCAGCTCCTCGCCGCGCGCGCGCCCCTCCACCATGCCCTCCTCGAACTCCATTTGGCAGCTCCGGCGCTTAAACTGCGTCTCGGGAGCCGGCTCGTCGGGCCAGCCGGTCCTCGCGTCCCGGGCCTCGGGCCTCGCCGCCTCCCGCCGCCGCAGGTCGCCGCCGCCCGCGCCCGGCCCCCCGGCCCGGCCGAAGGGTGCGAACCGCGCGCCGCCCGCGCCCTGCGCGCCCTCGGGGCTGCAGCACCAAGGCCCGTCGGGGGAGGGCGTGCCCGGGGAGTCGAGCGGCGGCGCCCAGCCCCCGGGGCCGGCCGGCTGGCCAGGGCCGGGCAGCCCGGGTGCCGACAGGGCCGAGAGGCCGTGCCGCGGAGTCTGCCGGGTGGCGTCGCCGAAGTTCAGGCCGAGGCCGTGCGCCGGGGAGCGCGCCGGGGAGCCGGCTGGGGGCCGGGGCCGCCGGCGTAGCCGGGGGCGCGGCTCGGGCGCCACGTCCGGGCTGTCGGGGCTTGGGGAAGGCAGGCCCAACGTGCCCCCGGACGGGCTGTCCAGTTTGCAGAGCTTGGGAGCCTCCCCGGGGTCCGGGGGCCCGGGGTCGTCAGGTCGCCGGCTCGGGGTGTAGGCCGACTTTATGTCCAGCGAGAAGGAGCGCTTGAGGCGGTTGGTGTCCTGGAGGCGGTCGGAGGAGAGGTGCAGGCCGCGGAGGCCCTGCTGCAGTGCGCTGGTGGCCGGGGCGGGGCCGGGGGCCTCCGCACCCCCCGTCGGTGCAGCCTCCCTGGAGGCGGCGTTCGCGGCACTCTCTGAGGTAGGTGGTGGCGGCGGCGGCGGCAGTGGGGCGGCAGGGCCAGGCAGGGGCTCCGGGGTCCCGGGGTGGGACGCCCCGTCGCCTTGCAGGGCGGCCAGAAGCTTCAGGCTGCGCTCGTACTCCAGCAGCTGGCCCAGGAAATTGAAGTTGGGCGAGATGGACGGGCGCCGGTCCTTCACGAACCTGTGGGAGAGCCGCGGGATGCGGGCAGGGCTCCGGCCGGGCCAGGCAGCTCCCCAGGCTCGCTCCCGCCCCCAGTGCCCACTCGGGGGCACCTAGCCGCTGGGCAGACCCCGGTGGGCCAGGGCTGGGCTCAGGCCCCCTCCCTGGCCCAGAACGGTGGCTCCGCGGGCGAGCAGGTGGAGGGGGCGGGGCGAGCGGTGGAGGGGGCGGGGCTACCTGTAGGCGTCGTCCGAGGACATCCCCATTGTCTTCATGATGTAGGCGATGGCGATGGTGGCAGAGCGGGAGATGCCGGCCAGACAGTGGACGATGACTTGGCAGCTGGACAACTTGGCTTTATCTGGGGGCAGGGGTCCACGTGAGGGCTGGGGCTGCACAGCCCTTCCCTTCCCCCAGGTTTCTCCCGCCTTCTCCCGCCCCCGCCTTCCAGCCCTCCCCGGGCCTGGGCGAGAGGGTGCCGGCCACCTCACCGATGAACTCGATGGACTTGTCCAGCCAGGGCAGCAGCTTTTCACAGTAGTTGTCATTGATGGGAATGCGCAGGAAACGGCTCTCGCAGATGAAGTCGGGCTTGGGGCAGGAGTTGCTGGCGTTGAGGACGTAGCTTATTCCGTTTTGGGTCATCAGATCCTGGGAGGGTAGGGAACAGGGTGGAAGCGGGTGCAGCCGGCTGAAAACTGGGATGCCCTGAAGGCGTGGCCCGGCTCCTGGGGCCTTGGAATCTGGTTCCGGGAGCCGCCGCCTCCCCCCCACCCCGCCCCAATGCAGAGCCTGCAAGCCCCTCGCTAGGTGGAGGGGTGGGGGGCCGCTCCTGCAAGACCCGCCTACAGCCTGCTTCCCGCTCCCAGGAATTTTAAGCCTGCGCTGCCTGGGCGGTGGCTTTACCCTCTTTCCGCATCACCATTTTTAAAACACGGGGTTCTTTCAGGGCTGGCCAGGGGCCCAGTGACATCAGCAGTCTGGCATGTAGGCTGCAGAGCCAAAGGGGCAGGGAGCCGCCTCTCTGCCCAGTCCTGCCAGGCCCTGCCCCCGCCCTGCCCTGGTCCTGCCGGGACCTCTGGGGTCCTGTGAAGCCACAGGCAGGCTCATACCCAGGCATATCTGCCCCCACATCGACGGTCAGCTCCCCCACCCCCGTACCCGTGCCACCCCCCGCAGACCAGCCCAGGAGCGGCTCCAGCTCCGGCTGCACACGCACCTTGTTCAGGACATCCTTCTGAGAGCCCAGGTAGAGGTGAGGCAGGATGCGGGTCAAGCCCACGCTGGGCACAGGGAGGCAGGGCTGGGAGAGGCTCATGGGAAGCAGGGCAGCAGGCTTGCCTTCGCAGAGGCCGGGGAAGCAGGAGGAGAAGGTGGCAAATCCCCCTGTGGGCGGGTGGATGAGACGCGTGTCAGGGGGTGGGCTGGCTGGGGAAGGAGAGCGGCCGCCCAGCCTCCCCCTGCACAGACCCCCAGCCCAGTCTGCCGGCAAGCCCCCGGCTGGAGCACCTGGTCTCCGTGCTGGTCCTGGAGAGCTCCAGGTTGTCACGCTCCCATCACCTGCCCCTAAGCCCACATCCCTCCTCATGCCAATCAGGGGCTGGCCTCCCTCAGGACGCTGCTGTGATGCCCATAAAAGTGGAGGCCGCACAAATGACCAGCCAGCACGCAGCACGTGCAGCACCCAGGCACGAGCGTGTTCAGAGGCCACAGGGGTCTTCACGCTGTGGCGTGGGGCCAGGCTGGGCCTGCCCGCCTCTCCCTCAGGGCTGATGCAATCCCTCCAGTTGGCCGGGAGCCCCGGGCCAGGCTCGGATGCCAGGACAGAGAGGCAAGGGCTTCTGAGGGCCACTCCCCCCCTGCCCCGGGCATGACATCACTCTCTGGAGCTGGCACAGCACACAGGGGCGTGTGCGCTCGGGTTACAGCTCCATTCCACCCAGCAGGGGACGACGGAGGAGCGGAGGCTGGGCTGAGAAAGGAGCGCTGGGGACCAGGGCACGCGGGCCACACGCTCTACACGTGGCCGGCGTGTGGCCGGTCTCCTTGCCCGCGCGTGTGCACTGGACTGCACGTGGGCAGAAGGAGCCCCTCCGCTGGTCAGGAAGGGGCTGCGGGGGACCCATGGGCACACATCTGACTCAGCGAGTGACCTCGGGCTTTGGCGTCCTGGTCCTGCCTGCCCCAAACATTGTGCTGAGGTCCACGGAAGTGGACAAGCAAACAGCCAGGCCACGGCCGACCGTGTCCCCAGGAGGCGGCAGAGGGGCGAGGCGGGGGCCCGCAGTCGCAGCTGGGGCCACACCTGGCTGATTCCTGAGGACAGAGATGCCTGGCGACCTCGCTCCTCACCCCTGACTCTGTTCAGCGAAACCAGAGTGCCTGCCTCGTGCCCTCCCGGGGCCCCTAACCAAGGCTGGACTTTGGGGGACCACGACCTCCAGGCTAGGGGCATGGAGCTACCAGCCTTGGAGGGGAGCCTTGCTGGCTGGACAGGGAGAAGCAGGTGACGGTGGCACCAGCACGGCTCCTCAGGTCCCCTGAGGGGAGGCTGGCTGGGCCCCAGCTCACTGTGCAGAGCCAGGGGCCCCTGGCTGCTGGGACTGGGGGCCAGTCCCCCCAGGGCAGGGGTGGGGCCTGCACAGTCTCTCTGAAGACCCTTCTCTGCCAGTCCCTTTCGTCTGCTTTCTCAGCAGCAAAGACAGGCAAGTGTGTGGGGGTGGAGAATTCCACCAGGAACCCCCTCTTCCTAAGGAGAGCCTCTAGGAGGGGCAGAGATCTGCCAGCCTTTGCTGCAATTTCTGGAGCCCCCAAGAACGCCCTCCAGGCACAGCCAGGCAGCTTGGAGTGCTCCCTATAGACTCCAGTCCTCCCGTGATTTCCGGACACCCCAGGGCCTGGGAATGAGTGACATGGGAGGGCAGCACCCGTGCCAGCAGCCCTGGGCCGTCTGTCCCCCACTCCCTGGGCGCCGCCCTCTCAGGGCCTGGGGAGGTGTCCAGACCCCCTAAGGCTCTCCAGGGCACCCTCCTTCGGTAGGGTAACCGCCCTCCCCCCCCACCCCCCCGCCCCCAACCATGCCTTGCAGGTCAGGGAAAAATGCGTGGCGTGTCCCGGGAGGCACTCCCGGCCCCACCCGCCTGTCTCACTGCGTGCTCCAGTGCGGATGCGGCCCGGCCGGCCGGGATTGGGGGACACGCCCCGGAGACCCCGCTGCCTGCCGGAGTCCGGGCTGGGGCAGCACCCGCCTTCGGCGCAGGGGCCGCAAGCGCCGCAGTGGTCTCTGGCCGGTCCAAGGGTGGCGTGCAGGGGCTGGCTGGCCCGCGGCGACCACACTGGCCCGCATTTCGCGCACCCCTTAAAGCGCCAGGCGCGTGTTCCCATCCCCGCCGGCCGTCATGGCGAGCAGCCGTGCGGGAGGGGTGCGGCGTGGTCTGGGCACCGGCTCGGGCGGGACCCCGGCGCACCCCACTTCCACCGCCCGCTCCCGCAAAGCGCCCCACCCTGGAGTTCCCTTCTCCCTGGCTGTGCCGGGCGTCTCCCTGGCGCCCCTCCGCACACCCACGGAGGGGTCTGTCCTTCCCGCGGGCGTCTGCCCAGCCCGCTGCGTGTGCCTAGCTCGCTGGGCCATGATGGCCTGCGTCTAACCCCTCGGCCCTGCCCTTCTCCAGGGTTCAGGTGGGCGCTGCCCCGAGCCTGGTCCCTCCTCACAGGGTCATGACCGCTTCCTGTCTTGCTCCTCAGAGAAACGGGGCAAACCCTCTCACCCTGGGGCGGGGCGCCGCCAGGTTGCAGGGGACTTCCCACCTAGCTCACCCGGGTCAGACCAGCAGGGGCTCTGGCCAGCCCAGGGGTAAGGGGGGCGCTGCTCCGGGACCCTCTTCTCAAACGTCCGGGAGGGCCTCTGGTGTCACTTGTAGCAAGGGCACACACGCGCTTGTGCGTGCACATACACAGGGGCTCCCCGGGGGACTGCGGGCAGAGCAGGACACCTGTGACGCCCCCTCCGCTCGGCCCACACAGCCCCAGGGCACATCAGCTGTGTCAGCTCCGCAGCTCTGTGGCTTCTGGCTCCCAGAGCTCACACACGCACGCACATACACACACTCACTCACACACACACACACACCCCATCCACACACGGAGAGCACAGCACACGCTCACGGGACCCGTCCTCTGAGGGGTCTGCCCGGAGCCCCGGCCCCCCGCAGGTGCAGGCGCAGTCTGCAGCCCCTCCCCTCACACGAGGGCCGGCCTGGCGCCCCCGCACCCGTCACGCTCAGCAGGTGCTCAGGGCGGGTGTCGGAATGAAGAGCAGCACCCTAGCAGCCGTGTGATGCCGGGGTGATGCCGGTGTGGGCCCTCCCCCACCCCTCCTGCCGTAGCCCAGGGCACCCAGGCAGGGAGGCCACACATCCCGGGGGACAGGCCCTGGGCCACCTGGGGAGGGGGCTGGCCAGCCTGATCTGGGAGAATGGAAGCCCCACGGGGACCTCCGCTGGCCGGGCAGATAGCAGTGGTGATCAAGTAGGCAGTTGCTAGGCTCCCTGTGCCAGCTGGAGCATTCAGAGGACCCCCCCAGTGGGGGATCAATTCCCGCTCAGACTGGGTTTCCCCAGGGTGGGGCCTATGCCTCCTCCCTCAGACCACGTGCGCGTGTGTGTGTGCATGTGTGCACATGTGTGGGTGGCGGGGTAGCTTCCAAGGCACACCCGGCCTTTGCCCAGATCCCCCCATCTCCCCTGCCTCAGGCCTATGTTGGAGTTTCCACTGTCCATGTCTCACCTGCTGGGGGTGGGCCTGGGCCCTCGCTGGAGAGGGGACCTGAAGTGTGGGGCCCGAGGGAGGGGCTCGGTGGAGTCCCTGAGAACTCAGAGCTCCTGAGCTTCGCCCCCACTGGGCCCCCACTGCCCCAGCAGACGCTGGGCTCTGGGCTTAGAGAGGAGAGCAGAGGCCGATCCGGAACGTGGCCCTTTGGACAGCGCCCCCCGCCCTGTCCCCGCCCTGCCACCAGCCGGGGAGAGAGGTCTCAGGAAGGCACCTGTGAGGATGGCCACGCTGTCGAAGCAGCCGTCAAGCTTGCTGAGCAGGATGGACAGGAAGCTGTCTGCAGCCAGCACGCTGGCGTCCCGGGTGCTCTGGTCGTACACCACCACGTCCTGAGGCTCCGTGGCCTCCATCTGGGCAAAGGGCAGAGGTCAGGGGGGCCAGGCGCCCGCCAGTCGCCACATCCCCTGCCGCCTCCGCTGCTGCTTGTCAGGCGGTGGAAAGGGGGGCCTGTCCCTGTGGTGCCCCGAAGGCAGGGAGGGCAGCGGCCAGCTGCGGTGAACACCTGGACAGCTGTGAACATGCAGCCACAGGGCAGCCCCCCGGAGCAGGGAGGGTCGGGGGACACCCCCCCGCCCCGAGGTAGCCATGCTCCCACGTACGGTTAACAGACACCGGGGGCCCGGCCCCTGCAGAAGAGACGCAGGGCAGGCGTGAGTTCCCAGGAGGCGCATGCGGGCGCCCTGACCTCCGGGGCACAGGGATGCCTGGCTGGCTCCCAGGGAGGCCGAGGGCCCCAGGAGGCACATGTCAGGGATTCTGAAGGCTGGGTGGGGGAACCTCTGGGTCTGGGGTCTCCTTCCGTCCCTGGCCAGTGATGGGGCCTCCGGGGGCTGCAGCAGGCCCTCCTTGCCCCCAGCCATCCCAGCGGCAGCAGTGGGAAGCTGGTGCCCACTGGCCTCCCCCCTCCGCTGCCGGCCAGGGGTCCAGATGTGAGCCACTGGGCTCGGAGCAGCTGGTGGCCCGCCCCCAGCTCGCTCACCCCTTAAGCCCACTGAGCTGCCAGCCCTGGGCCGATGATGTCACTGGCAGCCAATGGGAAAGCATTCTGGCCCAGCGCTTGCTGGGGGTTATTCATCACCGGATTCCCCTCACTGGAGGCCGCAGGGGACTCCCGTCTGGCTCCTCTCACATCCCAGCTCTGCCCCAAGCAGGGCCGGTGACCAAGACCCCTCCCTGAGCCTCTGGGCTGGCTGGCGAGCCAAATCTCCCCCACGAGGGCTCCCCGGGTCACAGTCCAATGTGGGCTCGATGCCCCTGGGCAGCAGAAACAACTGTTGGCTGCAGGTGACCAGAGATGGTCTTGTGGGCCTCAGAGAGAGTTCCTGGTCCTCAGGACTCCAGCGGGGAAGACCGGGGGCTGGATGGCCCTGCGCCTGTGTCAGCCCCCCAGCCACCTGTCTGGTCCTCTTCTGAGTCCTCAGGGCGGTCAGAGTGGGCCTGGCCGCCCCGCTCGCTGCCTGTCTCTCTCCCGTGTCCCCCACCCCCATCCATGGCCCGTGCACAGCCACGCCACATGGCTGGGCCCTTCATGGCGGCCTCTGTGTGGGGCCGAGTGGCGACCTGGTGGGCTCAGTGGCTCTGTAGGGAGGGCAGGAAGCCTGTAGGAGGGTGTTGAGTCTGTCGGTGGAGGGTCACCCTGGGAGGAGGGCTCTTGTAGTCCTAAGGTGGACAAGGGCGCTGCCTGCCAATGGCTTGGAATCTGACCCCGAGGCGCACAGGGCAGCTTCAAGGGCAGAAAAAGGGAAGGCTGCCCCAGCCCTGGTTCCTGGGGGAGCCAGAGAGACGGGCGGGCCGCGTACCTGGCTGCGGGCGGCAGGCTGGATCAGCTCAGCAATGGTCACCTTGCCCTGCTGTAGCCGCCGCTTCACCAGCTTCGAGCAGCAGATGTTGACGGAGCTGAGCACGTGCCAGCTGTTGTACTCCACGAAGGAGCGGCTGTCGATGACCAGCGGCCCCCCAGGCCCGCCCCGCAGCAGGCTGGCCAGCCTCTTGGCGTCCATCACCTTCCGTGGGAGCCGGTCCCCGGCCATGGCGCGGCAGTGGGCAGTGGGGAGGGGCGACCCCGGGAGTGGGCAGGGGCAGCTCCAATGGCCTGGACGTGGCCTAGGGTTTGGAGTGCCCAGGCATGGTGCCAGACCTGTGGGGAGAGGTGGATGGTCAGTGGTGCCGCTAGCCCCTGGGCCTCGGACGGGCTGGCGAGGGGACTGGCCCAAGGGCAGCAGAGGGTCTGGGGCTGACACGTGCCGGTGGGGAGGGCTCTCGCTCCCTCTGGCTCCTTCATGGAGGTTGGGCTCCCTTAGCCCGCTGCTCTCCTGCTGGGGTCTGTGACCCTGGGAAGGGTGCTCGGGAGGGGGCCAGTCCTATTTGAGCCCTCCAGGTCACAGCGCCAGCCTCTCAGCAGGATGTGGCAAGGCGAGTGGGGACCGCAGCAGGCAGGGCCGCGGGACTCAGGCAGGACAAGGCCCGAAGGTCCCTCCCCGGGCCTAGCACCCCCAGACGCTCACCCTCCCAGAGCACCCCCTTCTGTCCCCGCATCGCCTGTCCTGTCTTGGGGACGCAGGTCTCTCCCTGCCCGCCCCTTTCTGGACGGCGTGGCCTGCTGGCTCCATAAGCCGATCATCTGGATGGGGTGGAGGGCGGGGCGCTGACCGGGCTGGGAGCTCCGTGTCCCAGTTCTGTGGGCCAGGGTTCAGGCACATGGGGGGCCAGCCTCCTCCTCCTCCTGCAGGGCTGGGTCACACACTTACGGAATGGGGGAGACAGTACGACGGGCACCACAAACAGCAGTGCCCTGGGGTCGAGGAGGCCCCTTTGGGGGCCTGGTGGGTGCAAGGATTGCAGTGCGGTGGGGGGCACCCAAGGATAGTGGTCAGCGGTTAGTGTGGGTGACTGTGTGTAGGACCCTTGGGCTCAGGGGTGCCTGGAGGGAGTAGGAGGTAGGTGGGACGTGAGGCTCTGGAGTCTGGGCGGAAGCCCCCTCTGATTTGGTGCCAAGCCTCTGCCACCTGCCAGGACTAGCCTTTCTCAACGCCCCCCCACCCAGGCCTCACAGTGCCCAGGGAGGCATGCATCTTCAGGATGACGAGTTTGCTCAAAAGCCGGGGAAACTGAGGCTCGGGGGAGGGGTGGAATCAACCCAAGGTCACATCAAGGACACTGGACCGAACCGGGCCCGTGGCAGCCCTGTTCACCCGGGGTCTTGCCTCTGCCAGCTTGGGGGCGGGGAGGCTGAGAGAAGGACTCCCCCGCAGAGCCAGCGAGGGAATTCCCTGGGTAAGCCCCCAGCCGGCAGCCACAGAGGGTGCTGGGGTGCAGCGCTTGGGGACGCACCTCACCTTTCAGTCAGCACTGATGGCCCTGGGGACAGCGGCCACTGTCTCTGCGCCAACCCTTGGGGTGAGCTCCCAGGCTGCCGAGCAGGTTCCAGGGGTCACAGAGGAGCAGGTGCGAGGCAGGCAGGGACTGGCCCGCCTGGCATGGGGAGCCCAGGGCTGGGCCACCGGAGCGGGTGCAAGGGAGGCCCTGGACAGTGCTGGGCCTCGGGTTCCTGCCCACAGATGCTGCTCCTCAGGCACCCGGGCGCCCTGACGGTGGGGGCAGGGCTTGGGGTGCAGACGGGGCCCTGCCCTCCCCAGGGCCACAGCAAGACAGTGGGTCTGCCTGCTGAGGGGCCCGGCCTGCTCTGAGGCCTCTGTCTGTGTGCCCAGGGGTCCCCAACTTGACTCCTGATCGAGTGGTTTTGAGAGGCTTTTTGGAGTTCTTGCCTGACTCCCGTCAAGGCTGGGACAGGCCCTGCCTCCAGGCCCCCCCTCCCCCCGCCCGACCCACCTGGGCAGAGCCTCCTACCAGGGGGTGAGGGATCTGAGTCCAGTCCAGAGGCCCAGGACCCCGACAAGGAGGCTGTCTTGGGGTGGGGACACCACGGGCAGAGCATCCTCCCATGGGTTAAGATTAGGGTTAGGGGCAAGGCGGGGGAGGAGGCCTTTGCTGCCCCCGCGGCCAGCCTGCTGGCCCCTGCTCTCCGGTCCTTACACGGCCGGAGGGGCGTGAAGGGGTGCCCACTGCATGGAGGGGAAAGGAGGCTGGCAGGGGGCAGGGAGGCAAGGGCGGAGACCCACAGAGGAGGGGGTGCCGGGGCTGGAGGGGTGGACGGCTGGCTTGTGGACCCACCTGGTACCTGGTCCCCACCCCCGGATCCTGAGGAGCCTCCAGCTTGGCCCTATTAACCACTGTAGTATTGTTATTCGCAGCTGAGGGGGACTCATCAGCAAGTTGGCACCTCCATTGTTGCCATGGCAACAGCAGGGGTGCCAGGCAACCGCTGCTCCTGCGGCAGCAGGCGGAGCTGCAGAGCCAGGTCCGGTCCTCGCCCGCTCCCCGCACCCGCCCTCAGGTGCCCAGCAGCTGGGCGGGACCACCCCAGCCCAGCCGCCCCCTGCCGCCCCACCAGGTCCTAGCCCTCCGGTCACACCTCCCACAGGCACCGGCTCACTCTCCCATCCTGGGGAGCCCTGCCCTTTCTGGGCAGGACCCCCTGCATCGTGCTGGCCCCCCGGGCGGGCACTTGGCCCCCAGGCCCTCCTTGGGCAGACCCTTCACCTCCCCAGCTGCGACACTCAGACCAGGGCGAAAAGCCGGGCAGAGAAGGGAGGGGCGGGGATGCTGCAGTAGGCCAGGCGGGCGCAGAGGAAGCGGATGTGGAAGGGGCTCGGGCCTCCCAGCCTTTAAGGGCCCCTGCAGGCTCAGCTGAGACCCCTCCCCTGGGGAGGCAGCACCCAGAGCCTAGGTCAGCTGGGAGCCTGGGTCAGCCCCACCAGAGAGCAGCGGCCGAGGAGACGGCGGGTGCCGGGCCAGAAGCAGGAGGAGCCCCGTCCCTCCCCTCCTGCCACTGGGCCAGGCCTGGGAGGCCACAGGCACCGCCTCCCCGCTTTCCTGGGGGAGGCCGGGTACACGGCGCCGCCTGGCCCTCATGTGAAATGCAGGCTGGACACAGCCCTTTGCACACTGGCCACACTCATGGCATAGTACTTACCCCGTTCCCACAACCCATCCCAGCCCTGTGTGCCATGATTCACGTGGTCGCTGCACGGATGTGTCCTCACTGTCTGCACGCGAGTGCCCAAGATCCCAGCATGCCCCAGCCCCAGATGCAGCCACAGCCTCTCCTCACTGGTTCCCATGGCCTCCAAGAGGGACATCTGTGTCCCTCAGCATGTGTACGACCAGAAAACTCGCAACTAGGGGCATCCTCACCACAGCACTTTGTGCTCAGCATCGGGGGAACGCGGGACCCCCAGAGACAGGCGGACAGAGACCGAGGCCACCACTCAGCGTGGCTCCGGCCTGGCGGAGCCCGGTCACAAAGCCAGGCCTCAGGCAGAGCTGACGGCGGACAGACCCTGGGTGCTGGGTGTCTGGCTCACTCTGACCCTGGGCAGGCTTGGAGGCGGAAGCCAGGAGAGAGGCTGGCAGGGGGTGGCCTCTCACAGGCAGGGCCCCACGTGCTCACCAGGCTTGCTCTCTGCACCGCCCCCCCCAGCTCTCTGAGATGACTGGTACAGGACCCAAGCTGCGTCCACTCTGTCCTGACTGCTCTTGGCAAGGCCAGGCAGAGCCAGCCTGACCTGGGGAGGCTACGGACTTGGGAGACAGTGGGGTGGGGCTCTACCCTCAGTGTCCAGGAGTTGGGGCTGAACTGGGACCGGAGGGCTTGGCACAAGGGTCCTCAGGGGCGCAGGCTCAGGACGCACCAGTCTTGGCCTCCTCTGCTCCTGCCTGGCTGGTTTTAGCCCCGCTGATCTGCAGGACTTCTCCTGGGCACCCCTCCCCCATGCTACCTGCCTGGGCTGGCACCTGCCAGTCACCGTCTGAGGGTTCAGGAAGAGGGGGCCTGTGTGGTCTGACGGTCACAGCCCGAGCCTCATCACCCTTGCTGTGGGCTCACCCCTTCCTCTCCTCTCCCTGGGAGCTGCACATCTAGGAGACAGGCAGACGGCCTCCGCTTCCTCCACCCCCGGCCTAAGGCCCCCAGAGCTCTCTGTCTGGTTGCAGCTTCTGGGCCTCAAGGTCAGCCTCAGCCTAGAGGAGAGGTGATGCTGGGAAGGGTCCTGGTGCATAAAGGAGCTTCAAACATCTTTCTGCATCTCTGTGCCTAAAACCTGTCCTTTCCAGAGGCAGCCTCTGGGACCCAGGAAGCTTCCGGAGGGCAGCAGGGGACTAGAACCTGCCTAGAAACTCCCTCAGGGCCCTAGGCTGACTACAGCAGGAGGTATTTCAGTTAGACTTCAGGACGAACTCCCAGTCCCCGGTCACATGACCTGGCCACCTTTGGCAGATGCTTATCAACCATCTGAGTAGCAAGGGCCAGGGACACCTAGCCTCCTGGGGCAGGACAGGGGTGCTGGATGCCACCCGCGTTCCCTGGGCTGCTGTGGAGCAAGAAGGACTCGGGGAGACGCTGGGAACGGACAGTCCCTCAGACCTCCACAGATCCCCAGGAGCAGAGGGCACAAGGCAGGAAGAACCCCCTCCCCTTCACCAAGCTGCGCAAGAAAACTGCAGACCGCACACTGCACGCGCCGCCTTTCTCCCTCATCCTACGGAGGCCACCCACCCCCACCCCATCACTGCGTGCCCAGGCCCCAACGCTCCCCCTTGCAAAGTCAGTACATTTTTTGCAGCAGGAAATTAGAAGGTAAATTCTCCCAGAAGGGATGACCTCGTGCGGACTGGGCCCATTTCTGCCCCTTCCCCTCCAGGCCAGACTAGTACATACCCTTTACCCCAAGGTGGGTGCACAGGCTGAAGGAAGCTGGTTGCACTCAGCCTGGCAGTGCCAGCCCCTCCCCCAGCACCCGCCGCGTCTGCAGCAGGCTGGCGGCTGGCCTTTATTCCGCAGAGGCCAGCTGAGCTCCCTGAGGTGGGGGTGCCCATCGCAGCCTCGCAAGACAGGGGAGAAGGCCAGACATGGAGCGAACCTCTCCTGAGGCTGCCACCCGCCAAACGCCCTGAGCTTCTACGGCTCAGGCCGCCGCATCTCCGCGCCCGGCCCTGGAAAGGACGATCCTTTTCAATCCTGGTCCCTGTGGGGGGGCTTTTCGGGGGGCACATGGGGCTCGGATAGATCCATGCTCGATCTTAATGGTTGTCCTCGTCCTTAATTCATGCCCCTCCCCCACCAAAATAAGAAAGAATCGCGCGTAGAAAGGCGGCGAATCGGTGGCCGGGTGTGTGCCGGGCCGGGGTCCGCGGGGCGCCGCGGGAGGCGGGGGAAGGACTTCTCGGTCGGGTCCGCGGCGCTCCTGAGGGCCGGTGGGGGCCGCTCATCTTCAGGCCCTCTCCTCCTCCCCGTGCCCGCCCCACGCAGCCCCCCGAGCGCTCCCGATGCAGCGCCCAACCGGCCGAGCCGGGCGCTCGGGCAGCGCGCCGGTGAGCCCCCAGCCCCTCGGCGCCCCGCACGCACCCCCAGCCCCCCGGCGCCTCGCGCGTCGCCCCCAGGCCTCCGGCGCCCCGCGAGCCCCCGCCCACCCCGCCGGCGCCCCGCGCGCCCCCCCCCGGCCCCGCCGGCGCCCCGCGCGCCCCCCGGCCCCGCCGGCGCCCCGCTCACCTCGCTCTCGCTCGCCTCAGGGCGGCACCCGGGACCCGCGCTGCGCTCAGCGCGCCCGCTCCGCCGCGCAGCCCATGGGCCCGGCGGGGGCCCGCGCAGCCGGGGCCGGGGAAGCGCGCGGGTCGCCGCCGTCGCCGCCGCCGCGGGGAGCGCTCGCACGGGCCCGAGCGCGCGCACTGCGGGCGGGCACGCGCGCATCCCACCCCTCGGCTCGGCGGGCGCGGCCGGGGCTGCTCCGGCTCGGGCTCGGGCTCCGGGTCCGGCGTCCGGCGGGGCGGGGGGCGGGGGCCGCGGAGCCGGCTTGGCCGCCGCGCTCGGCCGCGAGTGACAGGCCCGGGGCGGAGGGCGGGGCCGCCGGTGGGGATGAGGTCATGCCGAGCGAAAAAAGCCCCTGACGTCACCTGCAGCCAATCAGCGCACGCGGCTCGGGGGCAGGTGACGTCAGCCAGCGCCCCGGCTCCGGGTGCAGATTAGAGGCGGCGGCCGTGGGGGGCGGGGGCCGGGCTCCGCGCGGTCGCCCGGCGCCCTCTGCCCTCCCCTCTCGCCCGGGCCCCGGCTCTTAAAGGGGCCGCGCGGCCTCCGATCCCGCGCCTGGAACCCCACCTCCAGGAAGCCCTCCGGGCCCCAGCGCTCCGCCCCACCTGGAGACCCCCAGTTTCATCTGACACCCGCGGAGGGTCCAGTCGTCTGGGTCCCGAGCGCGAGCTTCCTCTCTCCACCGCCCTGGCAGGAGCTGCCCCCCACCCCACCCCACCCCCGGCAGTCTTTGTTCGTGCGGGGGCCTGCCGCGGGCAGCAGCTTCTCTAGCCCGGGGCGGGCGCGAGCGCACCCCGCGAGCCCGGCCCAGGCGGCGCTTTACCTTAGGCATCGGCGCGCCCCTCTCCACGAGCCCTGGCGGTGGGAGCCTGGGTCTGCGTTTTACGGGGTAGGGGGTGGAGGGGAAGCTCAGAGGCGAGAAGGTGTGCCTCTGGTCACACATCTGAACTCTGGTGGGACGTGGCGGCCCCCTGGGCAGCACTGTACCCCCAGCCCCACCGATGACCTCCAGCCTTTGTCACTTCCAATTAGAAGTCCACCTTAAGCGGTGCTCTCGGGACCCGCCCTCGCAGGGTGCCCCCAGCCCGGTAAAGGTAGTTGAGGGTCGGCCCCAGCAGACCGCTGTTGGAACACAAGCCCTCGGCCGCTTGGACGCTGGTTGTCCAGAGCGGGAGCAAACATAGGTAATTACACCTCGGGCGGTGTCTGGCGGAAACACCCCGGGGCGGGGAGGGGAGCGTCCGGGAGGTCACCCCAGGATGGACAGACAGCGACTGGAGGCCGCGGAGGCGCAAGGACCACCGCAGGCTGCGAAGACCCGGTCCTTCCGCAGGCTCGGGGCAGCCGCGGGGCGGGGGGGGGGGGGGGGGGAGGGGGGAGGGGGGGCATGTTTCGGGCATCTGTGTTGCGCCAGGTGTGTACTGAGCACTTGTGCCAGGCCCTGGGGGCCTCGCTCTGAGGAAGCGGAAAAAGACTTCTGCCCAGGGGGCCAAGGAGCCCTGGGAGCTTTTGAAAGTGATAATTTTGGGGGGGATGTTGTGACCAGACGACCCAAACATTCCTTAACGCCCGTCCCCACGGCTGCCCAGTGGAGAGTGCGGGCGGGGCCTCCTCTAGCCCGTGGGGGCATCTCAGGGCTCTGAGAGGCTTCGGCCCCCCGGAGAGCACAGCTCTTTCGCCTGGAGGGGGTGATCTGAGAGGCCCCCTCAGCCGCGGCTGTTTGAATGGAGGGTCACAAAAATCCTTGCAGGAGACTGCTTTCTATACTCTCCTGGGACAGGTGGGCACTCGGGACCCTAGAGCTGCGAGTGCAGCTGGGGAAGGTCGTGATGGCCAGGGCCTCGGCTGGGCCCTCTCTTTCCCACTCTCAATTTTCCTGACCTCTGGCCTCAGAGCTTCATCCACAGTAGTTGCTTAGTAAGTGCTTGGGGCCTCTCCCTTGCTAGCCTGAACACTAAGGTGTGAGTATTTGTGTGCGTGTGTGTGTGTGTGTGTGTGGAGGAGAGTGTGTTCTTGGCTCCGAGCCAGCACTTAGGATAACAAACATAGTGGGGTGGGGTGGGGCTGTCCCGGAAGGAAGCACTGGCTAACTCCAGGGCTATCTGGGGCTGGGGCTGGGTTGAGGTCCTTCCTCTTTCCCTGCCCGAGGTGGAACTGAAGGAGTAAGGTGTTGCTGAGCAGAGAAGCCCTGGCTGGAGGTGGACCCTGAACTCAGCGAGGTGCCCAGCCCAGTTGCACGGCCAGGTCAGGTCCGGAAGGAGTGTAGGGTGTGGCGGGGAGCTTGTTGCATTTGGGCTCATTCCATGTCTGAAAAGTGGGGGAGGCTTGCTCCTGGGAGAGGGTAGGAAGGTTCAGGCTGAGCCCCCCAGCTGGCCGGGTCGCCTGAGCCCATATCAGAGGCCCTTGGGGAAGCATGGACAGAACCCAAAGGGGCCTGGGGCCCTCAGGAGTGGGGGACAGGAGAACTGTCAGCTGGGCTGGGGGGACTCCTCGCTCTCTTGCCCCCTAGGCCAGATCCAGGATGAGCCCAGTAGAGAAGGCAAGGGAGGACCATCCAAGTGGCTCCTCTTCTGCCCAGCCCAGGCGTGGTCTGCGCCTGCGTGTGGCCAAGGGCAGCTCCTGGCTCTGTCCTTGAGCAGGCGGCAGTAAACTGAGGGGAGGGGTTGGTGTCCTGGTGCCCCCTCTGGGAGGGGGGCGGTGGTGTGCAGTTTCGCCGGCTGCGTCTGGCTGGGGGAGCGTGTTTGGGCCAGGGTTATTTTATTTTTTGGCCTCACCTGGCTACTTGAGGGATCTTAGTTGCCGCCACTAGGGACTGAACCCACGGCCTGGGCAGTGAGGGCAATAATCTTAATCGCTGGACCGCGGGGGAATTTCCAGTTCAGGATTATTTTATCATCCAAGGAGTCATTTCTCGTGTAAAACCTGGGGTTCTGCAAGGAGGGTGCATTTGGGTAGGGCGGCACCCACTCTGGGGAGGACAGCGACCTCCAAGGTCACCAGGATGCTTAGCAGCATTCTTGGTTCTCTGCAGTTGGGAGCGAGACCACCCTCCCCTCAAGCACCACCCGCGGAGGGCCAGAGGTCTAGGTGCGTTGCCTGGTGGGTGGCCCTTGCCGCTCAAGCCCGCAGACCCTGCAGGCTCAGGGAGGGGCGGCCAGCATCTCGGCGGGCGCGCAGCTTCGAAGGGGCAGGAGCGGCTTGGGAAGCTGGCTGCGGGCTGAAGGGGCTCCTCGCGTGGGTTACAGCTCCCCAGCTGGCCCTCGGGATGGGGCGGCAGTGCCAGGCGGTCAGTGTCCAAGTCGGGCAGGGCAGGTGATCGCGGCCGTGCCAGCCCGCACGTGCAGATGGCCGCCTGGGGGTCCCCAGGGTGGAGCAGAGTCCTGCGAGGGCCCCGGGAGGCGCCGTGGCCCCTAGGGGGCGGGTCGAGCCGGTCCGGCCCGGCGCGCTCACAGGCCCCCGCCCTAGAGGGACCCGCGCCCGCGGCGGGCAGGTGCGAGCGCGGTCGCTGCGGCCCGTGCGCTCCCCCTTCCGGCCGCCCTGAAAACCCGCTTTCGGCGCCAAAGGAAACGGAGCTCACCCGTCAGTGTTTCAGCTGATGACCCGTAGTAAACCTGTACCCGTGGCGTTACGGTTCCCACAACCTTTTTAAGTCAAGGTAGGGTTAGTACGACGCCCATCTCGGGTGTTCCAACAGCGGCTTTTGGCAGCTGCGCTGACCGCCCGGAACTAGTCCTAAAAATCCCCGGGGCGACCCTTCCCAGTCTCCCCTCACTTTCTGACCCATCCCGTCAGTGCTGCGGTTCTTGAATTTCGTACACGCGCGGGCAAGCGGTGTGCGTTCTTTCGTGTCTGACTTTTTTTTTTTTTTTCACGCAACAAAGTACTTTGGAAGCTCGTCGCATCCCCGCTCCCACCGCCTGGTTGTAACTGTGCAGTTGTCTGTTGTGGGTGTGCGCGGATGCTTCAACCAACTCTCCGTTTGCATGCGCGGGATCCTTTCCGTATCTTGGCTATTAAAAGCTGTGCAGTGAAGTGGCCTCCGGGTGCGCGCTGTTTCTCTTTGGCCGTGCTGGCTCTCGGGCGGCTGCTTGGGCCTTTCTCTGGTTGCAGCGAATCGGGGCAGCTCTCCAGTCGCAATGTGCGGGCGTCTTACTGCGGCGGCTTCTCTTGTTGCAGGGCGCGGATTCTAGGTGCTGCGGCCTCAGTAGTTGCATCTCGAAAGCCCAGTGAGTGTGCTGCACGCAGGGGCTCAGTTGCTCCTGGGCATGTGAAATCTTCCTGGACCTGGGACTGAACCTGTGTCCCCGGCATTGATTGGCAGGGGATTCCTAACCCCTGGACCACCAGAGAAGCCCCTTCTATTTGCTTTTAATCTCAGATTATTCACATTTCAGGCTATCTCCTTTCCTAGTATGTTATGACATTTTTGTAGTATGGTATAACAAACACCTAGCTGCGGGACCCAAGCATGTCAACCTTTTCTCCCATTTCGCTTCCGGTTGTAACACCGCAGTGCAGACCCAGCGGGCTCTCTGAACCTCTCCCACCCCTCTGTCCGGAGGCAGCGCCACTCCAGAAGGTCGGTGTCTTCCTGGCTCTGCTTTTCTCACTTGGCTGCACGTGTCAGGCCCATGTACACCACGTGGTGTTATCTGTGCTGTAAAATATTCATGTGTGGAATCATCGCAGCCGCCTTCCTGCAGATTCCCTTCTCCCCGCACTGCCTCCGTGCGTCTCTGTTGATGCGGGCGAGCCTGGCCCCTCCATTGCGGCTGCGGTGCAGGTCTCCGCTGGTGAACACATTTCTTCTGCTGCTGGTTCTAGTATAGCAGTGCCGCCAGGAATATTCCAGCGGGGACCTCCTAGCGCCAGGTGGGGTAATCTTCCAGACCAGCTGTGTCAGCGGCGCTGGCGAGTCTGTTAGAAACACACACTCTTTAGCTGTGTAGATTCTGAGGATTAGAATGTGAGCATGTCTGGGTGTCCATTACTCTGTCTACCACCGTTGGCATGCTATCTTAAGTATCTGGAGGTATTCACTCTTTTTTTAAAAAACTGTTTTATTTACTTGGCTGTGTCGGATTGTAGCCGTGGTATGTGCGATCTAGCTCCCTGCCTAGGGATCAAACCCAGGCCCCCTGCATTGGAAGTGCAGAGTCTTAGCCACTCGACCATCTGGGAAGTCCCTGAAGATATTCACTCTTGAAGACACTGGCCTTCTGCTGTCTTCCTGGAAAGGTTTTCAGTTACAGATTCAATTTCTTTAACACCTATAGGACCGTTCACACTTCATTTCTTATCTCAGGTGTGATATAGTTGTGTTTTTCAGGACTTTGCTTATTTCATCTGAAATTTGAAATTGTTCAGGTAAGTTATGCTTGTACCTAGTCCTATTTTTCTTGTGTGCAGGGTATGTAGTGATGTACCTTTTCACTTCTGTTATTTGTAATGTATCTTTTCCTCTGGTTTGGATCAGTACTGCTGGTGGTTTGTAAATTTTGTTAATCTTTATGAAGACCAAACACTTGACTATGTTAATTTTCTCTGTTTTACATCTGATTTCAATTTCATTAATTTGTGCTCCCTTTTAGTATTTATTTTTATTTGATTTGTTTTATTATTTTCTTTCTTCTACCTTATTTCAGGTTCAATCCTCTTTCCAGTTTCTTGAAAGTTTAGATAGCTGATTTTCACTCTCCTTTTCTAACACATGTGTTTTGACCTATAGATTTTTCTCTGTTGTTCAGTCGCTAAGTCATGTCCAACTCTTTGCAACCCCATGGACTGCAGCACGCCACGCTCCCCTGCCATCACCATCTCCCAGAGTTGGTCAAAGCCATGTCCATTGAGTTGGTGATGCCATCTAACCATCTCATCCTCTGTCACTGCCTTCTGCTCCTGTCCTCAGTCTTTCTCAGCATCAGGGTTTTTTCCAATGAGTCAGCTGTTCACATGAGGTGGCCAAAGTATTGGAGCTTCAGCATCAGTCCTTCCAGTGAATATTCAGGGTTGATTTTCTTTAAGCATTGCTTAAGCTGTATCCAGCAGGTTTTGATGTCATATTTACATTATAAGGCAGTCCAAAATATCTTCCGATTTCCACTGTGATTTCTTAGGCTTATGGGTTATTTTGAAATCTAAGCCTTAGTTTTCAAACATTTGGGGATTTGAAGACAGATATCTTTCTCTTACTGAGTCTGTCTCAAAGCACACGCTCTGTCTCTCTATCAAAGCATAAACTCTGTATTATTTCAGTATATGTCAGTGAGGTCAACTTGGCTAATCACACTCAGATCTCCAGTACATCACGAGAAACGCTGGGCTGGAAGAAGCACAGGCTGGAATCAAGGTTGCCGGGAGAAATATCAATAACCTCAGATATGCAGATGACACCACCCTTATGGCAGAAAGTGAAGAGGAACTCAAAAGCCTCCTGATGAAAACTAAGATCATGGCATCTGGTCCCATCACTTCATAGCAAATAGATGGGGAAACAGTGGAAACAGTGTCAGACTTTATTTTGGGGGCTCCAAAATCACTGCAGATGGTGATTGCAGCCATGAAATTAAAAGATGCTTACTCCTTGGAAGGAAAGTTATGACCAACCTAGATAGAATATTGAAAAGCAGAGACATTACTTTGCCAACAAAGGTCCGTCTAGTCAAGGCTATGGTTTTTCCTGTGGTCATGTATGGATGTGAGAGTTGGACCGTGAAGAAAGCTGAGTGCCAAAGAATTGATGCTTTTGAACTGTGGTGTTGGAGAAGACTGTTGAGAGTCCCTTGGACTGCAAGGAGATCCAACCAGTCCATTCTAAAGGAGATCAGTCCTGGGTGTTCTTTGGAAGGACTGATGCTAAAGCTGAAACTCTAGTACTTTGGCCACCTCATGCGAAGAGTTGACTCATTGGAAAATACTCTGATGCTGGGAGGGATTGGGGGCAGGAGGAGAAGGGGACGACAGAGGATGAGATGGCAGGATGGCATCCCCGACTCGATGGACGTGAGTTTAAGTGAACTCCAGGAGATGGTGATGGACAGGGAGGGCTGGCGTGCTGCGATTCATGGGGTTGCAAAGAGTCGGACACGACTGAGCGACTGAACTGAACTGAACTGAACTGAACTCCCTACTGACTTATCTCCTCGTTCCATCAGTTACTGAGCTATATTGCAATAACAGTGAAAATTCTCAATTCTGTTTGTGGATTTGTATTTTCCTTCTTTTAGTTTTGTCAACATTTCTTTATATATTTTGAAGCTCTGTTATTTGGTTAATAGAAATTTAGGATTGTTTACTTTTTCCGTCTCATTGACTCTCTTAGCATCATGCAATGTGCTTTGTTCTTTCTCGTAAGAGTTTTGTCTTAAAGTCTACCTTGTCTGACACTAATACAGCTACACTAACTTTCTATAAAATTAGTGTTTGCATGATAGAGCCTTTTCCCATTTTTTTCTTTCTACCTTTCTGGGTTCCATTATTGAAAGTGTGTCTTTTGTAAATAGGATGCAGTTGAAAATTCTTTTAATTTTCTAATCTGACATTTGACTTTTATTGGAGTGTTTAGATTATTTGCACTGACTGTAACTTACTGATACTGTTGGGTTTAATTGCTGCTTTTATTTTCTATTTCTTTCATCTCTTGTTTTTTCGTTTATCTTGCCTTCTTTTGGATTCACCGAATTTTAATAATTCAGTTTATCTCTTCTATTAGCTTTTGAGTTATATGTTCACGTATTATGCTTTATTGACTATTCTGGAGATTAAATTTTACGTTCTTGAAGTCTCATGACTTCCTAAACAGGGAAAGAACTTCACAACTCTTTAATTCCATTTATCCTTCTACATTTTATTTCTGCAGATGTTAAAGGTCTCACAGGATGTTAGTGTATTGTTTAAAACAGTTATTTGTGTGTGTGTGCTTACCAACATTTTTACACTTGCCACTATCCTTTGCTCAATTCCCGATCCTCCATACTCTCATATGGAGTTATTTTTCTCCAGCCCGAAGAACTTCAGTATTTCTTGTGTTGTAGGTCTTCCAGTGACATCATCTTTCAGCTGAAAACAACTCTACTCCACTTACATTTTGGAGGATATTTTCATCAGGTATAAAACTCCAAGCCGGGAGGTTTTCTTTCTCTCAGCTCTGTGAAGTGTCATCCCTTATCTTCTGGATCCCATCACTGCTGTTTAAAGGTCAGCTCTCATTTCTATGATTGTTCCTTCAAAGATACTGTGTGCTTCTCCTGTTGCTTTGGCTGTTTTCTCTGTTTTCTCTTTCACCTTTATTTTTATTCGTGTGGCTGTGCCAGGTCTCAGCTGCCACCAGCCCTGCCGGCGTTTCTTTCCTGGTCGAGCTCCTCCTTCTGGCTTATGCCGATGACCGGCCCTCACCCGCAGCTGGCCAGTCACCTGAAGGAAGACACAGCGGCTGATGCTCGGTGTATCCGAGAAGAGCTTTGCCTCTCTGGAATCTATTTCATCTGGACCTCACTGCTTCCACAATTCTCTGATGTCGTGTATATATTAGTGTATGCATCCCACTTAGAAATGTAAGTGACTAAATTGCGGTAAAACACATAAGATTTACTAATGTCTTTTTAAGTCTTTTAATTTTTATTGTATATTAGAGTTGACTTGTGTTTGTGTTGGTCAGTCAGTCGTGTCCAACTCTCTGTGACCCCTTGGACTGTAGCCCACCAGGCTCCTCTGTCCATGGAATTCTCCAGGCAAGAACACCGCAGTGGGCCGCCATTCCCTTCTCCGTGGCTGATTCATGGTGTGGCGCTAATTTTAGTTGTACAGCATCTACATGGATCCCTTCTTTTCCAGATTCTTTTCCTGGATAGATCATTACACAGTATCGAGCAGACTTCCCTGTGCTTGGCAGCGAGTCCTTGTTAATTACCTATTTTGTATATAGCAGTGTATAGATGTTAATCACAACTCCTAATTTATCCCTTCCCCAGTCTTTTCCCTTTGGTAACCATACATTAAGGCAAAATGATAGGATACTGAAAGAGGAACTCCCCGGGTCAGTAGGTGCCCAATATGCTACTGGAGATCAGTGGAGAAATAACTCCAGAAAAAATGAAGGGATGGAGCCAAAGCAAAAACAATACCCAGCTGTGGATGTGACTGGTGATAGAGGCAAGGTCCGATGCTGTAAAGAGCAGTATTGCATAAGAACCTGGAATGTCAAGTCCGTGAATCAAGGCAAATTGGAAGTGATCAAACAGGAGATGGCAAGAGTGAACGTCGACATTCTAGGAATCAGCGAACAAAAATGGTCTGGAGTGGGTGAATTTAACTCAGATGACCATTATTTCTACTACTGTGGGCAAGAGTCCCTTAGAAGAAATGGAGTAGCCATCATGGTCAACAAAAGAGTCCGAAATGCAGTACTTGGATGCAATCTCAAAAATGACGGAATGATTTCTGTTCGTTTCCAAGGCAAACCATTCAATATCACAGTAATCTAAGCCTATGCCCCAACCAGTAACACTGAAGAAGCTGAAGTTGAACGGTTCTATGAAGACCTACAAGACCTTTTAGAACTAACACCCCCAAAAGATGTCCTTTTCATTATAGGGGACTGGAATGCAAAAGTAGGAAGTCAAGAAACACCTGGAGTAACAGGCAAATTTGGCCTTGGAATGCAGAATGAAGCAGGGCAAAGGCTAATAGAGTTTTGCCAAGAAAATGCACTGGTCATAGCAAACACCCTCTTCCAACAACACAAGAGAAGACTCTACACATGGACATCACCAGATGGTCAACACCAAAATCAGATTGATTATATTCTATGCAGCCAAAGATGGAGAAGCTCTATACAGTCAGCAAAAACAAGAACAGGAGCTGACTGTGGCTCAGATCATGAACTCCTTATTGCCAAATTCAGACTTAAATTGAAGAAAGTAGGGAAAACCACTAGACCATTCAGGTATGACCTAAATCAAATCCCTTATGATTATACAGTGGAAGTGAGAAATAGATTTAAGGGCCTAGATCTGATAGATAGAGTGCCTGTGAACTGTGGAATGAGGTTCATGACATTGTACGGAGACAGGGATCAAGACCATCCCCATGGAAAAGAAATGCAAAAAAGCAAAATGGCTGTCTGGGGAGGCCTTACAAATAGCTGTGAAAAGAAGAGAGGCGAAAAGCAAAGGAGAAAAGGAAAGATATAAGCATCTGAATGCAGAGTTCCAAAGAATAGCAAGAGGAGATAAGAAAGCCTTCTTCAGCGATCAATGCAAAGAAATAGAGGAAAACAGCAGAATGGGAAAGACTAGAGATCTCTTCAAGAAAATTAGAGATACCAAGGGAACATTTCATGCAAAGATGGGCTCCATAAAGGACAGAAATGGTATGGACCTAAAAGAAGCAGAAGATATTAAGAAGAGGTGGCAAGAATACACAGAAGAATTATACAAAAAAGATCTTCACGACCCAGATAATCACGAGGGTGTGATCACTCACCTAGAGCCAGACATCCTGGAATATGAAGTCAAGTGGGCCTTAGAAAGCATCACTACAAACAAAGCTAGTGGAGGTGATGGAATTCCAGATGAGCTGTTTTAAATCCTGAAAGATGATGCTGTGAAAGTGCTGCACTCAATATGCCAGAAAATCTGAAAAACTCAGCAGTGGCCACAGGACTGGAAAAGGTCAGTTTTCATTCCAATCCCCAAGAAAGGCAATGCCAAAGAATGCTCAAACTACCACACAATTGCACTCATCTCACATACTAGTAAAGTAATGCTCAAAATTCTCCAAGCCAGGCTTCAGCAATACGTGAACCATGAACTTCAGATGTTCAAGCTGGTTTTAGAAAAGGCAGAGGAACCAGAGATCAAATTGCCAACATCCCCTGGATCATCAAAAAAGCAAGAGAGTTCCAGAAAAGCATCTACTTCTGCTTTATTGACTATGCCAAAGCCTTTGACTGTGTGGATCACAATAAACTGTGGAAAATTCTGAAAGAGATTGGAATACCAGACCACCTGACCTGCCTCTTGAGAAACATATATGCAGGTCAGGAAGCAACAGTTAGAACTGGACATGGAACAACAGACTGGTTCCAAATAGGAAAAGGAGTACATCAAGGCTGTATATTGTCACCCTGCTTATTTAACTTCTATGCAGAGTACATCATGAGAAACGCTGGGCTGGAAGAAGCACAGGCTGGAATCAAGATTGCCGGGAGAAATATCAATCACCTTTGATATGCAGATGACACCACCCTTATGGCAGAAAGCAAAGAAGAACTAAAGAGTCTCTTGATGAAAGTGAAAGAGGAGAGTGAAAAAGTTGGCTTAAAGCTCAACATTCAGAAAACTAAAATCATGGCATCTGGTTCCATCACTTCATGGCAAATAGATGGGGAAACAGTGGAAACAGTGTCAGACTTTATTTTTTTGGGCTCCAAAATCACTGTAGATGGTGATTGCAGCCATGAAATTAAAAGACGCTTGCTCCTTGGAAGGAAAGTTATGACCAACCTAGATAGCATATTGAAATGCAGAGACATTACTTTGCCAACAAAGGTCCATCTAGTCAAGGCTATGGTTTTTCCAGGGGTCATGTATGGATGTGAGAGTTGGACTGTGAAGAAAGGAGGGCTGAAGAATTGATGCTTTTGAACTGTGGTGTTGGAGAATACTCTTGAGAGTGCCTTGGACAGCAAGGAGATCCAACCAGTCCATTCTAAAGGAGATCAGTCCTGGGTGTTCTTTGGAAGGAATGATGCTAAAGCTGAAACTCCAGTACTTTGGCCACCTCATGCAAAGAGTTGACTCATTGGAAAAGACTCTGATGCTGGGAGGGATTGGGGGCAGGAGGAGAAGAGGACGACAGAGGATGAAATGGCTGGATGGCATCACCGACTCGATGGACGTTGAGTTTGAGTGAACTCTGGGAGATGGTGATGGACAGGGAGGGCTGGCGTGCTGCGATTCATGGGGTTGCAAAGAGTCGGACAGGACTGAGCGACTGAACTGAACTGCACCGAACCATATATTTGCTTTCAAAGTCTGTGAGTCTGTTCCTGTTTTGTGAATAAGTGCATTTGTGTCATTTTGGGGGCTCCTACACATAAGTGAGACCGTGTGAGACTGTCTGAGCTGCTGTACTCAGTCTGATAATGTGCGGGTCCGTCCATGTTGCTGCGAACGGCATGATTCCAGTCTTCCTATATGGCTGAGTAACATTCCACTGTGCATGTGTGCTGCAATGGAATCTTGTATGTATGTACCATGGGCTTCCCAGGTGGCGCTAGTGGTAAAGAACCCAGCTGCAGGAGCCGTAAGAAGTGTGGGTTGGATCCCTGGGTCAGGAGGATCCCCAGAGGAGGGCATGGCAGCCGGCTCCAGTGTTCTTGCCTGGAGAATGCCATGGACAGAGGAGCCTGGCAGGCCGCAGTCCGTCGTCACAGAGATGGACACGACTGAGGCGGCGTAGCGTAGCATGCATGTCCCACATCTTCTGTGCCCGTCCTCGGCTGGTGGACATTTCGGCGGCTTCCATGTCATGGCTCTTGTGAATATTGCTACTGTGAGGACTGGGGGGTGTGTGTCTCTTTGAATTGCGGTTTTCTCACAACGTGCGCGCCGTGGGGGGATTGCTGGGTCATGTGGTAGCTCTATTTGTAGCTTTTGGAGGAACTTCCATTCTGCTCTCCATGATGGTCGTCTAAAACTTACTGATGTCTTTTGACTGACGGGTTTTGCAATTAATTTGGCCTTTTCCAGTTGCCGAAATGGGACTGTGGGCCTTCCGTATGTGTTACGTCCCTTCTGGAAGCAGAAGCTTTACTCTCTTTGTTTTTACACACCATCACAAGGCTTCACATTCCAGCGGGTAGGAGTGTGGGCTCAGCATCAGCCTTTGTGGCTCTCAGTCCTGACTGCACAGCTCTGTAAGTGGGGACACAGGGAAGGCGTCACTGGTTTGTGGCTGCCCTGTAGGAGGTGGGATGAACCGTCTGCCCCCAAAGTGGCTCGGAGATCAGCCCTGATGACAGCAAGAGGGCAGGACAGTGTTTATGACTCACAGCGTGAGGCTCTGGGTGAGCGGGTCTGGGATGGCTTGAGTGGAGGGAGGGTGTGGCTTTGGTTTTCCCCCTGATCAGGGATCGGGCACACTGGGGCTGCTGCGGGCATTCTGGAGGTGCCCAGTGCCAGACCCACACAGGAGGGGCTTTGCTTTGGTCTGGCTGCTTCAGTCAACGCACTACTCAGCTCAGCACTGAGCCCGGGGTGCGTGCGGAACTCAGCGCCGGCCGGCACAGCGTAGTCCCGCCTCATGCAGCTGCTTTACCATTCACGGAGCATATCCTGCGAGGAAGGTGCTGTCAGCAGCCCATCTTACTGGTGTGGACACTGAAGTCCAGGGAGGACAGGTGACTTGCTCAAGGCTGCTCAGCTAGCTGGCTTTGGAAAACACACACACGGCATTTGGGAGATGGGGATCAGATTGGCTGAGGACGCTATGGGCAACTCAGGCAGGTGGGCTGTCAGCAGGTCCAGGAATGAGCGTGGCCACAGGTGTAGTTCTGACACACACCCTGCCCACCCCAGCAGAGGGCTGTAGACAGACAAACAGCGCAAACAGCTATGGGTTCTGGGACGAGTGGCTTTATTAGGTTAAGGGACGGAGAGATCTGAGTGGCAGAGCAGAGAGAAGCCCGTGTCTGCTCAGATGTCCTCGTGGGAGCAGGTGCAGCTGGTCGGGGCTTGGCACTGGCCATTCACTGATGCAGGTGGCTGGGGTGGTCTCCAGATGCTGGGAATGAGGCTTTGGAAGTCATTGTTGGACATACACTCCCATCGCATTTGACCGGAGGTCAAAAAAATGTTCATGCTTGGAAAGGGAGGAGGATGGGTGGCTTCACTGGAGCCCAGGACTCCTGACCAGGGATGGTGCTGGGTCTGGTAAGAATCCCTGCAAAACCGAAAATCAAATCTTGCGCTGGCAGCACACGGGGACGCAGCAGCTGGACTGGGAGCAGCCACAGGAGCCGCAGCCCCCTTTAGACCCCCCACAGGAGCCGCAGCCCCCTTTGCTGCAGCTGGAGCAGGAGCAGGCTGGCACACAGCAGGACACGGGCACACAGCAGCTGGAGCCGCAGCCTCCACAGGAGCCGCAGCCCCCTTTAGACCCCCCACAGGAGCCGCAGCCCCCTTTGCTGCAGCTGGAGCAGGAGCAGGCTGGCACACAGCAGCACACGGGCACACAGCAGCTGGAGCCGCAGCCTCCACAGGAGCCACAGCCCCCCTTGGAGCCCCCACACGAGCCGCAGCCCCCCTTAGATCCCCCGCAGGAGCCGCAGCCCCCCTTAGACCCCCCGCAGGAGCCGCAGCCCCCCTTAGACCCCCCACACGAGCCGCAGCCCCCCTTGGAGCCCCCACAGCTGGAGCCGCAGCCCCCTTTGCCACAGCTGGAGCAGGAGCAGGCTGGCACACGGCAGCACACGGGCTTGCAGCAGCAGACAGGCACACAGCAGCTGGAGCCGCAGCCCCCACATGAGCCGCAGCCCCCACAGCTGGAGCCGCAGCCGCCACAGCTGGAGCTGCAGCCTCCGGAACAGCCAGAGCAGCCCATGGTTCTGGTGGGTTGAGGGTGGAGTAGGTCAGAGGAGCAGGTGGAGAGAGAGCAGGGGCTCAGTGTGGGGCCTCCGGGGCCGGAGCCTTTATATACCTGTGCAGGCCAGGTGAGAGCGGGGCACGTGCTCCCTTCCTGATTCCTGTTTGTGCCAAGTCTGGGACTTTTTTCTTGTTTCCCTCTGGATGTCAGCCCCTGAAGTAAGGTCCATTTATCATAAGCTGTTACTGGTCACTCATTGGATCCAGTTCCCCTTGTTGAATCTGTGTCCAGACTTGAGGGAGACCCCCGAAGGTCCAGCCCATTCCTGAGACTAGTTGATTAAAGATGATGTCTTTTAGCTCTACAGAGGGTATAGATAACCACACAGGTGATGGACATGGCTCTGTTTATCCACTGCTAAAGTTACAAGGAAGTGGAAGTGTTATTTGCTCAGTTGTGTCTGACTCTGCAACCTCATGGACTGTGGCCCGCCAGGCTGCTCCACTGACTTATCCCCTTTTACTAGTTATTGGACATTTTGTCTCTTTTTGTCGCTATTTCAAACAATACTGCACTTTTCTTGTCCAAAGCTCAGTGCGTGTTGGATTGAAAAAAGTGAAAGTGTTAGTTGCTCAGTCAGGTCTGACTCTTGGAGGATCCATGGACGGTAGCCCACCAGGCTCCTCTGTCCATGAAATTTTCCCAGCAAGAATACTGGAGTGGGCTGCCATTCCCTCTCCAGGGGATATTCCCCACCTAGGGATTGAACACAGGTCTCCTGCATTGCAGGCGACTTCTTTACCGTCTGAACCACCAGGGAAACCCAAGATGAGAGTTTTAGGAATCTACCTGGAATTAAATTTTGGACATTTTTTGAAGTCAGGGTTTCATTTTCTAATTTTTTCCAATACCAAGGTCTTCCCCGTAGGCTGCAATGTCCAATCGTCACATCAATTCGAGGAAATGCTTCTAACATTTCGCTGTTATATGAAATACTGGTTGTGAGTGTTTGGTGCAGATTTCTGACAGATTAAGGGATCTTTTTAGTCCGGCGATTTTCCGTTTGTCTTCAGTGGATGCCGAAGTTTGTTGAATATTTCTGCAGCTGTTGTAGTGGCTGGAAGTTTTCTCCTTTGATTAGCATGGTGAAGTTTAGGATTGATTTAAAATGTAAATAGTCCTTGCGTTCCTGAGCATGGTTACAGCTTTCATAGTCTGTTATTACTGGATTGGTTCTGCTCACGGAGTTTTTATGCCTAGTTCGTAAACAAGAGTGGTTTTCATTTTCCCAGACACCCCTGCCCCACTTCTGGTGTCGGGCTCACACCAGCCTGGGGGCAGGGGGGATGGGTGTGTCCCGCATCTTCTCCTGGCTGCAGAGGTCTGTTGCGTGAGGAGTTACTCATCGCTTGCTCGTTTGGTAGAACCTGTTTATGAAGTGGTGTGCGTCTCACGTGAGTGTCCGGAGGGTGACGTTTCACTCGTGTTTATGTGGCTGCGATATCCTTGGGTGTCTGTCTCTTCTTACGACAAGGTCGTCACAAATCCAAGCTTTTCTCATTTATTGGCAGGCGCTTTTGCATCGGCGTCTGCTGTTTGGTAACTGCTGGGTCTGTCGATGTGCTGTTCTGGGTCCTGCTTTATACACACTGCTGCTTTTTTAGTCCCTCCGTCGTGTCCAGTTCTTTGCGGCCCCGTGGACTGTAGCCCGCCAGCCTCCTCCGTCCATGGGATTTCCCAGGCAAGAATGCTGGAGTGGGCTGCCGTTTCCTGCCCCAGGGTCATGCACTGCTGCGCTTAGCTTATATTCCTGCTCCTGCCCTTCTCTTTCCCTGGTCAGTTTTGCCAGGAGTTGGTGAATTTCTTAGTCTTTGCAAAGACCAGTGTCTGGTATTGTTGATCTTTATTGTGTATTTAAAAATATTTTTTATTAAAATAATCAAGGACCTACTGTATAGCCCAGGGAACTATATTCAATATTTTGTAACAACCTATAAAGGAAAAGAATCTGAAAAAGCATAGATTATAACTGATTCAGTTTGCTCTCCACCTGAAGGTATCACAACACTGTAGATCAACCATGCTTCACTAGTAAAGAAAAACTAGATCCTGAAAGTATGTGTAATGCTGAAAGGCCTAGGATATGGCAAGTGTACAGTTAAGCGACGAAAGCAAGATTCTAAATTATATGTATCTGTGATGCCAACACACACACACACAGAGACACACACACAGACACACACACAGACACACACACAGAGACACACACACAGACACACACACAGACACACACACAGACACACACAGACACACACACACAGACACACACACAGACACACACACACAGACACACACACACAGACACACACAGACACACACACAGACACACACACACAGACACACACACACAGACACACAGACACACACACAGACATACACACACAGAGACACACACACAGACACACACACAGAGACACACACACAGAGACACACACACAGACACACACACAGACACACACACACAGACACACACACAGACACACACACAGACACACACACAGACACACACACAGACACACACACAGACACACACACACACAGACACACAGACACACACACAGACACACACACAGACACACACACACAGACACACACACAGATACACAGAGACACACACACACAGACACACACACACAGAGACACACACACAGACACACACACAGAGACACACACACAGAGACACACACACAGACACACACACAGACACACACACAGACACACACACAGACACACACACACAGACACACACACACAGACACACAGACACACACACAGACATACACACACAGACACACACAGACACACACACAGACACACAGAGACACACACAGAGACACACACAGACACACACACAGACATACACACACAGACACACACAGACACACACAGACACGCAGAGACACACACAGACACACACACACAGACACACACACAGACACACACACACAGAGACAGACACACACACAGACACACACACAGACACACACACACAGACACACACACAGACACACACACACAGACACACACACACAGACATATTCAGGCATAGATGCAGGGAGATGTTTAAAAATTAACATAATTGCTTTTTCCTTTTCTTAGAAAAGCCTACTGCTGTTTTGTATTGCTTTATGATAAATACGCGTTTATAAAGTTGAAAAAATTAACTAGTTTTGTTCTCGCCTTGGTTTCCTTCTGCTCTATTATTTTCTCTGCTGTTTCTCTGTCTATTTTCTGTTATAGACACTTTGCTCATTAATCCCTGGTCTTTTTTTTTCTGAGACAAGCATTTTGGATTAAACACTATTTTAAAATAAAGCTTTAGTTCCATAACCCCAAGTTTTGACACATACTATTTTCATTACTAGTCAGTTGTAACTGTTTTTATAATTGGCTTTTTGATTTTCTCTTTGGCCCCTGCATTGTCCAGAAATGGTGGAAGTGTTCCTAATGAGTAGGGTTTTGTGGCCGATCGCACAGCCTGATTTCTGCCCGAGGTGCGAGGAGGCCTGAGCACAGGGCCCGGCCGCCTGGTCTCTGTGGGCACGCCCCCGGCTGGCAGTTCCTAAGTGGCCCCGACGAGTTTAAGAGCCCTCTGTGTCCTCCAGGCTGAGTGAGCCTTCACTACAGCCTGTGGTGTTGTAGGCGCTCTGCGGCCTCACCAACTCTTTGCCTGTGTGATTATCAGAGACTAAAAGGAGGGTGTCCAGAACCTCCCACTTGGGACTCTCCTGGGGGTCCAGTGGCTGAGACTCCGTGCTCCCCGTGCAGGGGGCCTGGATTCGATTCCTGCTCAGGGAACTAAGATCCCACACGCCGCAGCCACGCCCTGGTACAGCCAAGGAAATGAAAAGAATCAATAAAAAAAGGAGACCTCCTGCTTGATCCGCATTGTCCTGACACTGGCTGGCGTGCCTGTTCCGGGCCAGGGTCTTTCAGCCTCCTCTGTGCTCGTGTTTTGGGGTTCTCTCCTGTGACTAGTGCAGAACCATCTGGAAAACCCCCGTGTTTGGGGGTTCTGCCCATTAACCCGTGAGCGGAACCCATGCGACTCAGTGTGGTCTCTGGTCCGCTTACTGATGCTCCTCCCCCTCGCTGCGTTTAGCTGGCCTCTTTCAGAGCTTTCCTTCCATTCCCCCTTGCAGATACGGGGTCTCGAAGCTTTTTTTTTTTTAACCTTGATTGACTTAGAAGCTATTTACTGTATTCCCTGTGTTACTAACAACCCTCTCCATTGCAGACATATTTTATTTTATTTATTTATGTTTATTTATTTGGCTGCCCTGCGTCTTAGCTGCAGCGTGTGGGACCTCGTCCTCTGACCAAGGATTGAACCTGGGCCCCCTGCACGGGGAGTACCAGAAAAAGAAAGTGTTGGTCACTCAGTTGTGTCTGACTCTTTGTGACCCCAGGGGCTGTAGCCCTCTGGGCTCCTCTGTCCATAGGATTCTCCAGGCAGGAATCCTGGAGTGGGTGGCCACTTCCTTTTCCAGGGGGTCTTTCCGACCCAGGGATCGAACCCGGGTATGCCGCATTGGCAGGCAGGTTCTTCACCGCTGAGCCACCAGGGAAGCCCCTGTCTCATACGTGTTTTAAATAAAGGTTGTCCAAGTGTGCAGGGCCCTCTGCCTGCCTCTGGGGAGCCCCGCCCCGCTCCGTCCTGTGTGGCTGTGTCTCTGGGGCCGGAGCGCCGCCTGTTCTGCTGCCCCGCGGCGTGCTCTTGTGTGTTTTCACAGCCAGTGTTCGCGTAAACGCACCCCGCGTCAGCTCTGCTGGCCCCCCTCTCACCCCTGAGTCCTCCTCCTCTCACCCTCCTGCTTCTCAGAGCCGTCCTCTGCAGCCCCCTCACCGAGCGCGTCGTAGCCGACTCTGTTTTCCGTGGGAGTGGGTGGCTCGCCCCCCTCGCTGCGGGCATTATTTTCCCTGAGGACGGAATTCCAGACGGGCGGCTGTTTTCCCCAGGGCTCTCTGTGCGCCCGGCTTTGCTGAGGTCCGGCCGTCTGCGCCTCCTCCCTGAGCGTCTGTCTTGTGTTCATTTCACGAGTTTGCTGAGGGTGCTTCGGGCCCCCGAGGGTGCCTAGTGTGTCGTGTGTGCAGTCGTGTGTGACTCTGTGCGACCCCCTGGACTGTAGCCCACCGGCTCCTCTGTCCATGGGATTCTCCAGGCAAGAATGCTGGAGTGGGTTGCCATTTCCTGCTGCAGGGGACCTTCCCGATCCAGGGATCGAACCAGTGTCTCCTGCTTTGCAGACAGATTCTCTACCCGCTGTGCCGCTGGGGAAGCCGGTGCTTTTCCTCGCTGTTTCGGGAGATTCTCTGTGGAAATGGCCTCTCCTCAGGGTGTCCATTCTCTAAATGGGCAGATGTCACGCTGCTCTGCCCATGGTTTTAGAAAAACCAGCTCTCCTGACAGAAGATTCACACATCGCACCGTTCATCCACTTAAAGCACACAGTGCAGGGAGCGCCTTGGCGGTCCAGCGGTCAGGGCGCGGTGCTTTCACTCAGAGGGGGCAGGCTCCCTCCCTGAGCGGGGAAACTAGGATCCCACAAGCTGCATGGCCAAAAGAAAAAAAAATACACAGCATCGTTCCGCGATGACCAAATTTAGAACATTTCAGCACCCCCAAAGAGACCCCGCAGCCGTCACTGTCACCCCCCTTCCTCCCCAACCCGCACCCCCGCCCCTCCCCCGTCCCAGGTTACCTTCTGTCTCTAGGTTTGCCTGTTCTGGACATTTCACATAACTGACAATACGTGAGACCTTTTGTGACTGGCTTCTTTCCTTCGGCATGTTGAATTTAAGGCTCATCCATGTTGTCAAAAGAATCTGCCTGTTCGATCCCTGGATTGGGAAAATCCCCTGGAGAAGGGACCCGCAACCCACTCCAGCATTCTTGCCTGGCAGATCCCATCGACAGAGGAGCGTGGTGGGCTGCAGTCCAGGGGGTTGCGAAAGGTTGGACACGACTGAGCGACTAACACTCTCACTTTCTTTTTTTTCACATATTGTCAACGCATCAATACGTCATTGCTACGTCACTCCTTCTCTCCTTGTCACCAAGTGTCATTCTGCCGTGTGGATGGTCCGCCTTGTGTTTACCCATCTACCTCTTGATGGATATTTGGATTGTTTCCAGCTTTTGGCTGTCTTGGGAAATGCCACTACACATTGGGATCCAAACTTTTGTGCTGACGTGTGTTTTCATGTCTCTTGAGTGGATGCCCGGGAGCAGAATCGTTGGTTGTGAGGTTGGGTCTTTGAGGACCTGCTGGCCTGGCCCCATGAATCGGAGGCGACTTTCTCAGGTTCTGCGTTCCATCTCCTGGGTGCCATTCTGAGTGTTTTCTCTGGATTCCGCTTTCTCTTTGGCCTTAGCTGATTGGAGGCTACTTTGAGTGTTAATTATCAGAAGTTCTACTTTGTCTTTTTCCAAAGATGCCTTTGCTCTTTTTTGGGGGGGCACGTGACATATAGGTCTTAGTTACCTGACCGGGGTTTGAGCCCATGCCCCCAGCATTGGAAGCACAGACTGTCAACCGCTGGGAGGAAGTCCAAGGAAGGAAGTCCCTGCCTGCTCTATTTCCACCTGTTTGATACCTTTCTAATTTTTATTGCTCAAATATTTGAAGTGTATTCTATTCACCCACTGAGTACATCTGTCTTTGAGGTTCCAGGTTCTAAATCTGCTGCTTGTTGTTTGGGCTGAGACAACATTCCTGGGTGGTTTGGCGTTTCCTGTGGTGGTTAATGTTGCATGGTGAGCTCACAGTTCATCTGTGCTTAACCTGTGGGAATCGTCCAGTGAAGCCGGGGCTGGGTTCTAGCTGCCTTGCTGGTGTTTGGGTTTTTTCTGGCCTACTTCTAACCTGTATTAAAAACAAAACTCAACTTCAACTACATTTTGGACATCTTATTTCCTTTATTCAGCACGCTGTGACTCAGGCAGCACCCCGTCCAGCAGACAGAAGAAACTCCAAGGAGCTGTGCGCAGGGAAGGCTCCTCCAGGCGGGAGGCAGTCGCAGTAGCCAGGAGTGGGCCGGGTGTGTGCAGGTCGGTCTCCCTGGGGCGCCAGGGGTCGGTCAGGTGGCGTCACCTGAGCTGACCAGGCCGTTCCTGATGGACTGGCTCAACATTCCACTCCTGGGAGAAGCTGAAACCGTCGTTAGCCCTGTCTCGGTTTGGTGACATAGGGTAGCAGAAGCACCTCGGTTTAAGCCCGTTGCCTTGCTTTTAACACCCTTGAGTCAAGGCCGGGGGTGTGTGCGGGGGCAGTCCCCCGCTTCTCTCAGCAGAAGCCGCCTGCTCACCTGTCTGCCCTCACGTCCGCCTGGGCTCTGACCTTGGAGAATGTCTCCTCCCCAAGCTGCTCCCCCTGGCGCCCGGGAGGAGAAGGGCGCGCCCAGTGGGGCGGGCGCCCGCCCTCCGGTGTCCCTGCTTGCCCTGCGCCCCCATTGTAGGCGGCAGGGGACTCCCCGGGGGCCGTGGAGGGCTGAGCTGGAGCGGAGATTTGGGGTGTCCAAGTCGGTCCCCTGCAGTGGTCGGGGGACCCCCCCGGCCCCAAGAGGAGGCCGATTGCCTGGTTGCCAGAGGAGATTTTGAAGGCGCTGTCGCTCAGAGCAGCCGCACACATCGAGCTGTTGGAGACTGGAGTCCAGCGAGGGGCTCTTCACAGATGAGGATACACCTGCAGGGCCTGGACCAGGGCCTGGTGACCAGAGTCCGGGTCCTCAAGGCGTTTCTGGTCGCGGTGGGGGCTGGGAAGATCAGAGGCGAATGCATGGGATGGCTGCATCCCCGTCCACTGAAAGCTTGCAGTAAACGTAACCCTCCGGAGCAACTGCAGACCCTCTGCGGAAGCCTGGCAGCGAGCCCAGCCCTGCTGTCCGCGGAGGACGGGAGGAGGGAAGCCCTTACCCTCTTGTAAAGAACGTGGTGGTTTAAATCACAGCCTCAAAGAGCCAGCAGGTGGCAAAGCCAAGTCCTGCTTTCAAGGTTTCAGATCAACCAACAAGAACAGAGGATTCCTTTTCACCGTAAATAGAGAATCCAGTGGAGAGTAAGCCATTATTTAAAATACCAACAAAATCTTAGGTATCTAAGGATTGATCTGTAAAGAATGCCCGAGACCCCTAAGGGCAAAGTGTAAAAATCTGCTCGGAATCTTAGCTGTTGGACCACCACGGCAATCCCTCTTTTATTTATTTATTTTTAAAAAGAACTCAGAGGAACTGAAAAATGGAGGCGTATACTGTTTGCCTGGCATCCCGACTCGATGGACATCAGTTTGAGCGAGCTCCGGGAGTTGGTGATGGACAGGGAAGCCTGGCGTTGCTGCAGTCCTCGGGGTGGCAAAGAGTCGGACACGACTGAGCGACTCAACTGAACTGATACTGTGTTTTGGGGTGGAAAGAATTAACATTATAAAATGCTAATTTCCCCATATGATGCTCCATATTCAATTCAGTTCCAATAGAAGTCCCAGAAGGATTTAATTTCGAAATTTCTGCATAGGTCTAAAACTTCTGTGTAAAGTTGATGAGTAACTGAGGCAGTTGTGAATAACGGGCAAGAGGGAGCCCTCTGGCAGATATTAAGGTGTTCTTCAACTCTCGGATGCTAAAAGTTTGCTGCCAGCGCCGAGACAGATAAATAGACGAAGGGACAGAGGAGGAGCCCAGAAAAGACCATGCGCTGGAAACCCTGATTTTTCAGAGTTGGACACTCGTGGACACTGATGTCTCCGCACAACTTATAGCTGTTGTAAACAGTGCTGCTGCGGACACTGGGATGCGTGTATCTTTTCAAGGTCGTGTCTTCTGTTTCTTTCCGATGCAGGCTCAGGCGTGGACGTGCTGGGTTGTAGGGTACTGTTTCCCACGGGCGCTGCACCAGCTTGCATTCCCCCCAGCAGTGTGCCAGCGCCCCTTTTCTCCACTTCCTCACCGCCTTGTGTTAGCTGTTTGCTCTTTGGTGGCCATGCTGGCCTGTGTGAGGTGATATCTCGCTGTGGTTGTGACTTCTGTCTCCCTGATCGTTGCTGACGGTGAGCATCTTTGCACGTGCTGGTTGCCCATCTGCATTTCCTCTTTGCAAAACTATCTATTCAGTTCTTCTGCCCTTTTAAAAAATTGGGTTACTTTTCTTTTTGATGTTGAGTTGTGTGACCTGATCATATGTGTTAGATGTTAACTCCTCATCTGCCATATCATTTGCAAATATGTTCGCGCGTTCAGCAAGTCGTCTTTTCAATTTGTTGATGGTTGCCTTCGAGGTGCAAGAGCCTTTAAGTCGAATTAGGTCCCGTTTGTTTATTTTGACTCTGATTGCCTTTACTGTAAGAGACAGATCCAGAAGGTATTGCTGTGATGAATGTCGAGGGCTCCGCTTGTGCTTTCCTCTAAGGGTTTTATAGTATCTGCTCTTATGTCTAGGCCTTTAATCCGCTTGAGTTTGTTTTTGTATGTGGCGTTAAAGGCTGCTCTAATTTCATTCTTATGCTGGTAGCTGTCCACTTTTTCCGGCAGCGCTTATTGAGGAGACTGTCTTTTCTCCACTGTATGCTCTTGCCCTCTTTGCCATAGAGTAATTGACTCTATGTGTGCGGCTTCATGGGGCTTCCCTGGCGGCTCACTGGTAAAGCATCTGCCTGAAATGTGGGAGACCTGGGTTCGACCCCTGGGTCGGAAGATGCCCTGGAGGAAGGCATGGCCACCCACTGCAGTACTCTTGCCTAGAGAATTTCATGGAGAGAGGAGCCTGGCGGGCTGCAGTCGATGGGGTCACAGAGTCGGACACGACGGAGCGCCTAAGAAGCAGCAGCATGGGTTTATTTCTGGGCTCTCTACCCTGGTTCATTGATCTGTGTGTCAGACTTTTGAAAATTGTAAAGCACTATAGAATTTGAAGGATTTTTCATTCAATAATTTATAAAAGGTGGGATGTGGCTTGCTGGTCAGGGGATCCTGGTGTTTTACACCTCCTCTCCCCGCCGTGGCTGGCCCTGAGGTCTTTCTGAGGACCAGCATCCCTGTCCTGGGACCTTGGAGGAGAAGGAAGTGGGAGGGTGGGTGCCTTTTACCCAACCGGGTACACCTACCACGCCCAGGACCGCTGCCCATCAGGGCCTCCTGGGTGGACAGCCCATTGCCTCTCCCCCAGGGCTGAGCCCTCTTGTCCTGGAGGCAGAGAGGGAGAGGCTATTTGGGGGCTGCTGGGAAGACAGAAACTAGCGCATGGTCTGTGAACATGTGGGCGTTCCGGCCTGGACCTCCCAGCACGATCCCCGGATCCCAGAGCACATTTACAAAGAAGCACCAATCATCACCACCCAAGAAACAGGGTGAAAGGAAGGCAATCACAGTCGGCGTCAGAGATGGGAGATGTTTATTAGAGGGAATTCAGTTGTTATTTTTATAAACAGAGGGAGCTGGAGGCAGCAGGAAGGAAGGAAGGAAGCTCTCGTAGGGAGCAGAGGGCACAGGGAAGGAGGGTCCTGAGCCATCACTCAGAACGTGGCCCTGGCCTTGCAGGGTCCCAGCTGGACCAGGAAGAGCAGAAGGTGACCCACACATGACTCAGAAGGGCCACCTGATTCTAAGCAGATGTGTCTCCTGTGACCAGAAATACACATCGCCCTGGAGAGGAGGGTGAGCACAGGCCCCAGTGCTGAACCTGGAGGGAGATGTGTACCTGAGCGAGGAGGAGGGGAGGCTGTGGGTAAATCAGGGAGGATGTGTGGAAAGGAGCTGATGCCAGAGAACATAAGACTATAAGATTCCAAACATGAGGAACCCAAGGTCTCGGGGCAGAGCCTCAGACCTTGCGCTGGCAGCACACGGGGCCACAGCAGCTGGACTGGGAGCCGCCACAGGGGCCACAGCCTGCTTTGCCACAGCTGGAGCAGGAGCAGGCTGGCACACAGCAGACGGGCACACAGCAGCTGGAGCCGCAGCCAGAGCCGCAGCCAGAGTCACAGCCCCCACAGGAGCCGCAGCCCCCCTTGGAGCCCCCACAGGAGCCGCAGGCCCCCTTAGACACCCCACAGGAGCCGCAGCACCCTTTGCCACAGCTGGAGCAGGAGCAGGCTGGCACACAGCAGCACACGGGTACACAGCAGCTGGAGCCGCAGCCAGAGCCACAGCCCCCACACGAGCCACAGCCCCCCTTAGACCCCCCACACGAGCCGCAGCCCCCCTTGCCACAGTTGGAGCAGGAGCAGGCTGGCAAACAGCAGCACACGGGCTTGCAGCAGCTGGAGCCGCAGCCTCCACATGAGCCGCAGCCCCCCTTGGAGCCCCCACAGGAGCCGCAGCCCCCCTTAGACCCCCCGCAGGAGCCGCAGCCCCCTTTGCCACAGCTGGAGCAGGAGCAGGCTGGCACACGGCAGCACACGGGCTTGCAGCAGCAGACGGGCACACAGCAGCTGGAGCCGCAGCCCCCACAGCTGGAGCCGCAGCCCCCACAGCTGGAGCCGCAGCCCCCGGAACAGCCAGAGCAGCCCATGGTTCTGGTGGGTTGAGAGTGGAGTAGGTCAGAGGAGCAGGTGGAGAGAGAGAAGCGGCTCAGTGTGGGGCCTCCGGGGCCGGGAGCCTCTATATACCTGTGCCAGGGTCAGGTGTGGTGCTGGACACATGCTCCCTTCCTTGTGACTGGTTTTGATTTCTCCAGCCCTGTTTTCCCTTTCGCTGCTGCCTTCCTCCTGGCTCAGGAGGAAGCATCCGCTTTCTTTGTCCCCTCTTTGTCCTCTTCCCCTTTCTTGGCCCCTGTACTTAGGACCTCAGGCTTCGGTGCTTCCCCGGGGCCTCCAGGGCACTGGTCCCCTGGCCTCTCTGCTGACCTCAGATGACCTACAGATGGCGGAGTCCACGCAGGTGCTGTTGCCTTCGCTGTGCTGGCGTCTCCACGACGGTGTCACTCTTACATGAGTAGAGTTTAAAGATCATTCTTGGTCTTTACTGGAAACAGTAAAAAAAAAAAAAAAAAAACCTAGAGAAGAAAGCAGGTTGCCCGTGAGCCTGTCACCTGAAGGTGGCTTCTGCTTGGCTCCTAGGCGTGAACGAGTATGTCGGCAGTTTTGCCTCTTTTTACTCAAGCCTCTGGCAGTTCTCTGGGGATGCCCTTTCCTTTAATATCCAGATAAGAAGGATCTAGCCCCAATCCCCTCATCTGGCTCATTGGTAAATGGACTGATGCTGGGGAAAACTGAGGGCACGAGGAGAAGGCGGTGACAGAGGAGAGATGGGTGGATGGCATCACTGACTCAATGGACGTGAGTTTGAACAAACTCAGGAAGACAGGGGACTCAGAAGGATAGGAAACTTGGGAGACGGGGAACTCGGAGGACGGGGAACTCGGGACAGGGAACTCAAAGACCTGGAACTCGGAAGGACGGGGAACTCAAGACAGGGCAGCCTGGTGTGCTGCAGTCCATGGGGTCACAGAGAGTCGGACATGACTGAGCGACTGAACAACCCCCACCCTGGTATTAGAAGGTAGCCCCTTTCCCTCCCTGAGTGCCTTTGCCCTCCCGGGGTCTCAGGTCCTGCTCTTCCCCTCTCTGCTCAAACCATCTCCCCCGAGGCTGCTGCTTTTGGCTGCTGGTCCTCCCCCCGAGCCTTGCTCCATGGGAGGAAGAGAGGTTCCCCTCTAGTCACTAAGCCACTGCTGATCCGAGGACACTGGCTGAAGGGATGGTTCTAGGCCCTGAAGAGGGCATAAGGGGATTACTCTGCTGAAAAGGAGGACTTAAGCCTACAGCTCAGGTGTCAGTGCTCCCGAACCCACTTGGGCACCAGCTCCTCCTCGCGCCCCCAGCCCAGCTGCCCTTGGCTGGGCATCCTCCCCTTTCATGAGGATTCCCTGCCCTCTTCTCCGCTTTTCTTTCAGTCTCCACCTCCGATTCTGGTCCTGAGAAGGAGCCCTGCAAATTACATGACGCTGTCGGTAAGGATGTACCTTTCTCCTCCTGAAGCTTGTCTTCTGCTTGACCTCGCAGTCTGCAGAACCCGTGTTCGGTTGCGCCCTTATCTCCGAGCTTCCTAGTATATAGTCAGATAGCAAGCTCCACATCTGTGGGTGTGACTGGATTTCCTGGTATTGAACCATCCTTGCACGCCTGGAATAAACCCACGTCGGTCATAGTTTAGTTTGATACAGTGTTCTATCCTATTGGTTAATATTTAGAAAATTTGCATCCCAGAAATAAAATTTGGAGGGGATTCTAGGAAGATGGCAGCTTAAATATGTAGCATGTCTCCTCTGTTGTCAACTCTGGTTCCAACCCATGTGTCTTTCAAGGGCAGTGGGCAGGGAGGTCGTGAATGGGGTTACGGATGAAGTTTCCGCTTTCTTCGAAACTCTGGACTTGAACAGAACTTGGAAAGAGTCCCGACCCTGGCCTGGGGAAATAGTGGGATGCGGTGGGTCTGGAGGGAGACTTGGATCCTTGCCGTATAGATGAGAGTTTGTTTCTAGGCTCTCAGTTCTGTTCCATTGGTCTGTGTGTCTGTCTGTATGTGACTCCAGAGGACCGCAGAGCACAGTGGGAGTCAGGTCAAGTGTCCTCATTTTCTGTGCCCAAGGAGGTAAGCAAAAAGGAAGCATGAGTCGTCTCTGCTTCTGGAAGAACAGTGGGAACACGGGGTAGCGGAGTGGGTTCCTCCCGACGCCCCGGTGGGGATCTGACCTTTGCCTTGTGCCGCCTAACGGGCCTCAGGGCCAGAGCCCAGCGTGCCTTCCACATCCTGCGAGAATGCAGCCGGCACAGGTGTCCTGTGGACGCAGCGGACTCCACGGGGCAGCAGGAGGTCTGAGATCACACTTAGGGGCGACAGGATTGGAGGGCTGGGCACCAGCCCCCGATAAAATGGAGCTCTTGCTGTGGAGGCGTGACGAGTGGGCAACAACAGAAATGAAGGGTAGCTAAGGGGAGTCCGGTGCACTCCCAAAGCTTTGAAACATTTAATAGGCTCTATTTTTCTGAAACAGTTTTAGGTTAACAGAAAAAATGGAGTAAAAAGTACAGAGGTTTTCCACACACACCCTTTATTTCTGCCCGTACGATTTCCCATTTTTTAAAAAACATTTTCCATTAGTGTGGTACATCAGTTGCGGTTGATCAGCCGATACTGATCTGTCATTGTTTAACCGAAGTCCACGTTTTATTTACTTGTTTGTGGGTGTGTCAGGTCTGAGTTGCAGCGTGGGGGCTCTCTAGTTGCGGCACACGAGCTTAGTTGCCCCTTAGCATGTGGAATCTTCGTTCCCCGAGCAGCTTTTGAACCCATGTCCCCTGCCTTGGAAGCTTGGAGTCCAGCCACTGGGCCAGCAGGGAGGGTCCCGTGGTCTACTTTAGAGTTCACTCTCCGTGTCGTGCCTTCTGTGGGTTTTGAGAAGAGTGTAAGGACACGTGTCCGTCATGGTTGTGTCATACAGAGTAACCGTTCCGCTGCCCTAAACATTCTCTGCCCTCCGTTTATTCATCTCAGCTCCTTACCGTCACCCATCCCCGCAAACCCTGATCCGTTTTCTGTCTGCAGAGCTTTGCCTTTCCCGGAACGTGGTGTGCTTGGAGCCATGCGGTGTGTAAACCTTCCAGACTGGCACCTTCATAAGCTTTTAAGGTTCCTCTCTGCCTTTTCCGGCCTTGACAGATCACTTCTTCTTCTTTTTTTTTTTTTTAGAGAAATCTCTGCTTTTATTGGCCAGCAGGTTACTTGAGGGGGATGAAGCGGGAGGAATGGGTGGCCCCGACACCGGGCCGGCCGTGCTTCACGGGCTTGTAGGTGAGGGAGAACTCGCCTGGGTAGTGGCCAGTCATCTCAGGCTTGATTTCCGCCTGGGTGAAGGTCTTGCCGGTGTAGACGCCAACCATGCTGCCCGCCGTCTCGGGCAGAAGGCCCATGTCGCGCAGGCGCGTCTTCAGCACCTCGGGCTTCTCCCTGGGCGGCGCATCCTTCTGGGCCTTGCGCAGCCGCTTCGGCACGAGCGCTGCCTCCCCCGCGGGCCGCGGTTCCGCCGCCGTCGCTGGCGCGCGCTGTACGGCTGCATCGGTTGCTCATAGGACACGTCCAGCAGCTGGGCGAGGCCGACGCCGCGGTAGGTGAACTTGCGGAAGGTCCGCTTCCCCTTTTGTTCCACTTCCGTCATCTTCCCGGTTCTTGAGAAAGGATCTTTCGTTCTCGATCGCTTCTCTTTCAGCACTGAATAATATTCCATTGTCTGGATGGACCACAGCTCATCTCTCTACTCACCTACTCAAGGGCATCTTGGTGACTTCCAGTTTTTGGTCGTTATTAGCAACACTGCTGTGAACGTCCATGTGCAAGTCTTTGTGTGGACACAAGTCTTCCACTCCTCTGGGTAAATCCCAAGGAAGGTGATGGTTGAACAGGAGGGTGCGAGCATGTTTAATTTCCTGAGACACTGCCAAGGCGGCTGCATCGCTTTGCATTCCTACCAGAGTGTCTCTGGCGGTGTCTCACTGCCGCTTAACTCTGCCGATCCGGGATGCTCTGCGGCGCGGGCTTGTTTCCACGCGCTTGTTTGTCATCTGACATCTCTTTGGGGATGTGGCCTTTCAGATCTTTTGCACGCTTTCAAATTGAGTTGTTCGTTTTCTTTCGTCAAGTTTAGGAATTCTTTGTGTAGTTTGGATGCCAGTCCTGTACTGAGATGGGCTTTGGGAAGATTTTAAACGTCTACCCCCGGCTGTGGCTTGTCTTTTCATTCTCTTAACAGTGCTTTTGCAGAGCAGGTATTTTTAATCTTAATGAAGTGCAGTTGATCATTTTTTATGGGTCACATTTTTGATGTGTCTAAGAAGTCCTCATGGAACCCAAGGTCGCCAGATTTTCTCCCACTCTCTCTTTAGAAAACGCATGTGTGTGTTTATTTTTGACTGCACTGGGCCTTTGTTGCTGTGCGTGGGCTTTATTTAGTTGCAGCGGATACTCTCTCGTGGCGGTGCCTGCGTTTCTCATTGCGGTGGGTTATCTTGGTTTTGGTTTAAGTTTCCCTGATAACTAATGATGCTGCAAACCTTTCACATGCTTGTTGCCCATTTCTAGATCTTCTTCAGATAAATATCTGTTGAGATCATTTGCCCACTTTTTCACTGGGTTATCTGTCTCTTTATTTTTGAGTTGTAAGAATTCTTAGTGTATTCTGGTTACTAGGCCCTTAACAGATATGTGATCTGTAAATATTATTCCCGTTCTGCTGGTTATCTTTTCACTTTTTTGGTCGTGTCCTTTGATGCACAGAATGTCGAAACTTCATTAAAGTGCTATCTATTCTTTTCTTTGGTTGCTTGTGTTATAGGGTCACACCCAAGAAGCCATTGCTAAATTCGAGGTCATGAAAATTTACCCCCATGTCTTCTAAGAGTGTGGAGGTCCAGTCTTCTCCACATCTTTTTTTTTTTTTTTTTCCTTTTTGGCTGTGCTGCCCAGCTTGTTGGATCTTAGTTCCCCAACCAGGGATTGAACCTGGGTCCTTGACAGTGAAGCACAGAGCCCCAACCACTGGACCTCCAGGGAAGCCCCTCAGCACCACTTGTTGAAGGACCATCCTTTCCTCGTTGATCCGGGCGCCCGTGTCAACAGTCACTGGTCACAGACGAGGGTTTGTTTCCAGGCTCTCGAGTCTATCCCATCGGTCTGTGTGTCTGCCCTCCTGCTAGTGCCACACTGTCTTGACGACAAAAGCTCTGTAGTGAGTGTTTGAATCAGGAAGTGTGAGTCTCTTTTCTAACTATGTTTTTAAATTATGGTTCTCTTTTCAAGGGCTGTTTTGCCTGTTTTGGGTCCCTTGAGTTTCCATATGCATGTTAAGATCAACTTGTCAGTTTCTTCAAAGAGGCCAGCTGGGATTTTGATGGAGGTTTCATTGAATCTGTAGAGCAGTTTGGGAAGTGTTGCCATCTCAATGTTGTTAAATCTTCTGATACGTGAATGTTGTATTTGTCAGCCTGAGCTGCCACAACAAAGTACCGTAGACTCATGGCTTAAACAAAAGAAATTTGTTTTCTCACAGTTCTGGAGGCTGGAGTCCAAATCACCATGCCAGCCGACTCAGCTTCTGGCGAGGGCTTTCCCTTTGGTTGCTGATGGCCGCCTTCTCACTGTGCTTTCCACACGGTCTTTCTTTACGATGTGTGTGCCTAGGCATGGGGGGAGGGAAAGAGAGCGACAGAAAGGGAAAGAGAGGAGGAGACAAACACAGAGAGACGGAGGGGCAGAGAGATGGAGAGACAGAGAGAGAGATGAGGGATGGAGAGACAGCTTGAGAGACAGAGATGGAGAGACAGAGAGAGAGGTAGGGAGGGTCTCTGCTCTCTCTTCTCATAAAGACCCTCCTCCTAGGAGTTCCCGTCCAGTGGTTAGGATTTGGCACTTTCACTGCCAAGAACCAAGAGATACGACCAAAAAAAAAAAAAAAAAAGAGCACTATTCGTACAGGATGAAGGCCCACCCGTGTGACCTCACTTAACCTTGATGACCTCCTTGCAGGCCCCACCTCCAAATATAGCCAAACTGGGGGTTAGGGCTTCAAGGTGGACTTTTAGAGGCACATAAACACAGCAAACACGTGATGTTTTTTGACTTACTTGGATCTTTAGTTTCTTCTTGTAATGTTTTGTCATCTGCAGAACATCAGTTTCACACTTCCTTTGTTAAATTTACTCTGAAGAATTTTATTCTTTGCAGGACTACGGAATTGCATTCTTAATTTGATTGTTCATTACAAGTGAACAGACGAGCAGTCAAGGTTTGCACGTTGACCTTGTAGCCTGAAAAGCTGCTGGGGTCATTTGCAGCTCTTAGACCTATAGTCATTAGCAGCTCTTAGACATTACCAGGCAGAATACAAGCAAATCCAGTTACAAATTCACAGGTAGAATACAAGCAATCCAGCAGAAAACACACAGTTATCTGAAGAGCAAACTGTGAGGTTCACTTGCGTCCAGCTCTTTGCGACCCCGTGGCCTGGAGCCCGCCAGGCGTCCCTGTCCTTCACCGTCTCCCAGAGTTTGCTCAGATTCGTGTCCATTGAATCGCTGAGGCCATCTAACCATTTTATCCTCTGCCGCCCCCAGTGAAAAGTAGATCAAATTCCTTGGTAGTCAGATAGAAGCAAATCAAAGTAAGAATGAGTTATTTTATGTCTACCAGTTGGGAAAAAATTAACAAGAATAATAACACCTATTTCTGGTGAATCTGAATAAGAGGGTGCCCTTATACGCTTTTTCTGGGAATATAAATTGTTGCAGTTTCCTTTTCTCGAAAACAACAACTAGAACAATTAGGTGATATCAAGACAATTTGCCTTGAAATTGCTAAAAATGAAAGCAAACATAAACACACACACGGATACTTTAGATTAGCATTGGCCAAAAAATACCACCCTGTTAGAAACCAGTAATAACGCCCTTTAGGAAGATTGGATGAGCCACGCCAGGGGGATGGGAGAAAGTTTCCTGAGGCATCGGTTAGTGATAAATGACTGTTGTTCAGTCAGTGATTCCGACTCTTTGTGGCCTCATGGGCTGCCGTTTGTCGGGCTTCCCTGTCCTTCACTGTCTCCCAGAGTTTGTTCAAACTCATGTCCACTGAGTCAGTGATGCCATCCAACCATCTCATCCTCTGTCGCCCCCTTCTCCTCCTGCCTTCAATCCTTCCCAGCATCAGGGTCTTTTCCAGTGAGTCGGCTCTTCACATCAGGTGGGCAAAGCACCGAAGCTTCAGCGTGTAGTTGCAGATGATGAGCAGAGTAGCGTCCTATTCTGTTACAGACAATGCAGAGTGTCTCCTGCATGCATTTCGGGTGTGTCCCCGAGGCTGGGGCAGCACGGTGGCTGGGCGGGGTCGGGGGGAGGTGGGAGGGCTGGCCAAGAAGACGACAGTAGAGAAGAGAGTCCAGCGTGGGAACTGTGCTTGTCTGGGCGTAAAGACATGAAGAGCTGTAAAAGTCAGACCTTCAGCCCCTTCCCAGGAAGGGTAGCCATGATAACACGTGCTCTTGGAACCAATCAAGTTGCTTACAAAGTAATGTGAGTAGTGTGGTTCTAGCTGGCTTATGCAGACGGCAGTTAGAGTGCGTGCACGGGTGTCTAGTTGCTAAGCCGGCCCAGCTCTGTGTGACGCCACGGACTGTAGCCCTCCAGGCTCCCCTGTTGGCGGGGCTTTTCAGGCAAGAATAACTGGTTGCCACTTCCTCTTCCAGGGATCTTCCTGATCCAGGGGTCGAACCCCGGGTCTCTTGCATCTCCTGCCTTGGCAGGCAGGTCCCCCACCACTGAGCCAGCTGCGTAGCCCATAAGTTAAAACGCAGCCACATCAACAACGTTTGATTTGAGAGCTTGCGTGTGCTTTTCTGTGGCTGTCCACGGGGTATTTTCCTATTTCAGAGTGGGTGCACCAACAAATCCCATTACAGGAGAGGCTTTCTCGTCAGGGGCTCGTGTCCTCTTAGGGCCAGGAGAGCGGCCCTAAGGCTCTGGATTTCATGGGTCTGTGAAGCTTTACAGAGCGGTCCTAGGGAACGACTTGTGGGCAGCTTTTCTTTCTGCCGTCGAGGATGTGGAAAAGCGCCCGCCACTGAGACCAGCGGCAGGTGTCACCTCGATCGTGAGCAGAGATAGAAACTCAGCGGCAAGGTCAGCCCTCTGCATGAGATTTCTTCTTCTTTTTGATCACTCAGCATGTGGGATCTTAGTTTCCTGATCAGGGATTGGATCCATCCCCCCACCCCCATTTTAAATTAATTTTAAATACTTATTAAAAAGAAAAGAAAATGGGCCCATGAAGACCACCCTGTCCTGGTGGCTGTCTGTCCGTGGTTCCAAAGTCAACCAGGGGCCTTTAGGACAGAGGATAGGGGATACACTGGGGTTTGCTTCCCACTGGCCCCCAAATACAGAGCGCGTCCACCAATCCGGCTTCCGGCTTTCGCCAGAACCCCGTCCCCTTCATGGGAAGTGTTGTCTCAGCCAGTGGGCCGCCAGGGAAGCCACTGCGCCGCACCACTCCAACCATGAAAAATGGGGTTTTTCCTCTTTTTTTTTTTTTGTGGGTGGGGAGAGTTTTGTCATAAACCAGAACCTTCCTGTCTCCTGCGGCCTTGGGAAGCATCACTGCTCTAGTCTGCGGGGGAGGAGGGCTGCCGGCCACGTCTGTGTCCCCAAGTGCCCGCAGGTCCTCTGTGTGGCATCTGGGCTCCGCAGCACGGTGCTTGCCCTGCCAGCCTTCCCTCCCATTTCCAGGGCGCCATCTCAGCGCCCAGCATAACCTACAGGCTGATCGTGCTCTTTCTGTCTGCTTCTGTTGATTGGACAGTCACGATCTCGAGAGCAGGTCCTTTACACTGCTTGCTGCTATTTCCTGAGTCAGAACAGGGCCTGGCACCCAGCAGGCGCTGCGTAAGTGCGCATGGAGCCCGTTGAGGGCTGGCAGCCTCTGAGAACCTGAGATGTTTCTCTTCTGAGAGGCCACGAGTTCCGGTGTCTAGAATGCCTTCCTGTAGGAATTATTTAGAAGATCTGGATCATTTCCTTCATCATTCATGTGTTATTTTAAACAATATCGTTGAATCAACAAGAAGTGAAATTAAAAGCCACTTGCTCCTTGGAAGAAAAGCTATGAAAACCCTGGATAGCATATTAAAAAGCAGAGACATGACTTTGCCAACAAAGGTCCATATAGTCAAGGCTATGGTTTTTCCAGCAGTCATGTATGGATGTGAGAGCTGGGCCATAAAGAAGGCTGAGCACTGAAGAATTGATTCTTTCAAACTGTGGTATTGGAGGAGACTCCTAAGAGTCCCTTGGACTGCAAGGAGATCAAACCAGTCAATCCTAAAGGAAATCGACCTTGAATATTCATTGGAAGGACTGATGCTGAAGTTAAAGCTCCAATACTCTGGCCACCTGATATGCGGAGCCGACCTATTGGAAAAAACCCTGATGCTGGGAAAGACTGAGGGCAGGAGGAGAAGGGGACGACAGAGGATGAGATGGTTGTCTGGCATCTCTGACTCAATGGATGTGAGTCTGAGCAAGCTCTGGGAGATAGCGAAGGACAGGGAACCCTGGTGCTCATGGGGTCACAAAGACTCGGACACGACTTAGTGGCTGAGCAACAACAAAATAAATGTGTAGTTTTAAAAGGCTCACGAGATAAGCTCAGAGTCCCATAAGAGGCTGGTCCCGACTGCGTCAGAGCAGAACAGAGCGCCAGCCAGCAGTGAAAGAGAAGCGCTACTAAGGCCCTGAGGGCGCAGGAGCTGGGGGCGGCCACGTCCCTCCCGACACCAGAGCCGTCCCTTCAGGTGGCAAGCGTGCACAGGTGTCCCTGCCCTCTGCCTGGTGCCCACCAGGGGGTGGGAAGCGTACACCACCGGGCCACACTCTCTGTGCTTGCAACACCGCCCAAGTTCTCGCTTCTGTGAATAATAATCTGACTTGTAGCCTTGTCACATGTTTCTGGGGAATCACTAGGAATTGTCCCTTAGGACACATTCTGAGAAAATGCATCTCTCAAAAAGGGAATTTGAGTTCAACATTTGTAAATGTCATGAAACTTCACCAGTTTTCACTCCCACTGGCGTTTCTACGGTGTTTCGTCTACAGAGCAAGTAAAAAAGAACCACAGTGAGCCCCAGCTGGTGCTGGAGAACGTGTTTATTTAGCGGTTCTTTGGGGTCTGGAGCAAACCTTGGTGGGCAGAGGACAGAGGGAGCAGGTGCTGGAGAGCAAGGTCCAGGGAGGAGGGGAGATGGGCTGGGGGTCCTGGGCAATCCCAGGATGGGGGAGCGTTAGCGACCTCCTGGGGGTCCTGAACCCGCAAAGCTCAGACGCTACGGGTGGTGAAGGGAGGTGATGGGGAGGTGGGCAGGTCTCTGGCAGTAACAGCACTAGCTGGTCCTTGGAGCCAGTGAGGAAAGTGGGGGTGTTTCTGGCTCAGACCCGGGTAAGAGGCAGACACTAGAGCAGAGGTGAGAACGACAAGCTGGGAGGGGGAGCGCGAAGCGGCCCTGCAGCGCCGCCAGGGGCCAGTCTCGGGGCGCCTTTCCTGATGGAGGTGCACGAGGCTCTGCATCCTGAGGACACCGGGCGTCTCACGGGTCACAGCCGTGGGAGCTCAGATCGGAGTCACTTAGGGGGAATTCAAGGTCACAGCTTCAGATCTTGCACTGGCAGCACACGGGGACGCAGCAGCTGGACTGGGAGCCGCCACAGGAGCCGCAGCCCCCTTTGCCACAGCTGGAGCAGGAGCAGGCTGGCACACAGCAGCACACGGGCACACAGCAGCTGGAGCCACAGCCCCCGGGGCAGCCAGAGCAGCCCATGGTTCTGGAGGGCTGAGGGTGGAGTAGGTCAGAGGAGCAGGTGGAGAGAGAGAAGGGGCTCAGTGTGGGGCCTCCGAGGCCGGAGCCTCTACATACCTGCCGGGGCAGGTGGATCATACGCTGACTTCCTATTATTACTTTCTGTTTGTGCCGTTTCTCCAGGGCACACGAGTGAGCGTGTGTGTGTGTGCGCACACACTGCCTGCCCCTGTGTGTGTGTGCACACACGCTGCCTGCCCCTGTGTGCACACACACTCCCTGCCCCTGTGTGTGTGTGTATGCGCACACTCTGCCTGCCGCTATGTGTGTGTGTGTGCACACTGCCTGCCGCTGTGTGTGTGTGTGCGCACACACACTCCCTGTCCCCGGCCTCTCCTTGGCTCTGCCTGCCATCTCCTTTCCCAGGTTTCTAAATTTGATCTCTTGCCATTTTGTTTTGCAGTTCTTAGTGGAAAGGACTTTCTGGAATGTGTAGCTTTTCTGGAATTTTCTAGAATGCAGTATCTGCCATTCATCGTTGTGTGCTGCTCTCCCTGTGGGGCCCCAAACAAAGCGCAGACCCCCACTTCCCTGCAGGTGCCTTTGTGCTCCTGCTGTCCCAAGAAGGCGTTAGTTACAGAACCAAACTTGAGCCCGCTTGCCCAGCACTCAGCAAAGCCAGTCTGCTGACAGTCTGCTGGAAAGAAGCGCCATGTCTATTGCAGGCACCAGGCAGGAGGACTGGCAGCTCCAGTTCCAAAGACCTGAACTCCCCCACGGCTTTCAGAGGAGGGCTTTTTTTTTTCTTCAAGTCACATTTATTTATGTATAGCCATGGCTTGCAGGATCTTAGTTCTCCAGCCGGCGATTGAACCCACGCCCTCAGCAGTGACAGCACGGAGTCCTCACCACCGGACTGTCGGAAGTTCCAGGGGGAAAGGTCTTTAAAGACAGCGTGAAGGAGAGGGTCCCAGGGCGGGCGACGAGCTCGCGCAGTTCTCAGAGAGGCAGTCGGGTGAAGTAACGGCGATGTCTCAGGAATCTCGGTCATCACCCTCAGGGCTCCAGCTGTGCTTGTGGGCAGCTGCAGTTAGCTTCTTCCACCTGCTGGGGTTTCAGTATCTGCAAAACGGCTCCAGGATGTGGTTCACGATACTATCTACAGCTAAGGAGGAAGGAAGTAGTTTATGGCTAAACAATTGCTACTGTGTCTTGCTTGACTCTTTGCCTTTGTGTCTGCTCTTTTCGCTTCTCTGATTTGCCGGTTGGAAGTCAAGGAAGACCTCAGAGGCTAGAACTTCTCTGCGAACAAGAGGTGGGGAACACGGGAGTTGTTGTTATTGATTATTTTGGATTTTCTGCACATATGATCCTGTCACCTGTGAGCAAGGACAGCTTCATTTCTTCCTTCCCAGCCTGTATGTCTTGTACTTCCTTTCTGTGTCTTAGTGCGTTAGCTAGGGCTTCTGGCGTGGTGCTGGAAAGCAGTGGCAGGAGAGGGGTGCACTTTCCCCTTGTTTCTGATCTCAGTGGCAAAGCTTTGAGCTTCTTACCATCAGGTGTGATGTTACCTGCAGGGTTTTTGCAGGTGTTCTATTGGGGGTTTCCTGGTGGCTCAGCTGGTAAAGAATCCACCTGCGATGTGGGAGACCTGGGTTCGATCCCTGGGTTGGGGAGATCCCCTGGAGAAGGAAAGGGCTGCCTACTCCAGTACTCTGGCCTGGAGAATCCCATGAACTGTACTGGGTTGCAAAGAGCGGGACACGGCTGGGCAACTTTCACTTCCACTTTATCAGTTTGGGGAAGTTTCTTTCTATCTCTAATTTCCTGAGAGCAAATCATTGGCAATCACCGTTAGAGTGAAGTTTGTATAGGTCACATAGGGGCCCATTTTAGACACGTAACTTGCAAACATTTTTTTTTTCCAATCTGTGTTGTCTTTTCGCTTCCGCAGTGATGCTCTTTGAAGCATGAATGTCTTTAATTTCGATGAAGCCCAATTGATGCGTTTCCCCCCGTTGCTTTGCTTTTGGTGTCACATCTAAGAATCCTTCGCCAAACCCAAGGTCGTGAAGACTTACACCTGTGTTTTCTTTTAAGGGTTCCATAGTCTTAGCACTTAAATGTGGGTCTGGGGTCTAATTTTGAGATCGGTTTGTTTGCTGATTGCCGCCTTGGGTCTCAGCTGCGGCGCGGGAGCTGCGCTCCCTGTCGGCGGGATGTGGAATTGTGGCTGCAGGGGCGGAGCCTTGGCGCCTTCCATTGCGCGGTGGACTCTTAACCCCTGGACGACCAGGAAAGTCCCTCGTGGGTCCAGCTCTAGTTAATTTTTGTGTATGGTGTGGAATAAGGCCGTGTGGGTCTCCAGCTGCCCCAGCGCCATGGTTGAAAAACTCTTTCCCCCTGTTAGACGGATCCCTCCCCACAAGGCGGGAATGTTTGGCTGATGGTGATCACCAGTGAATGATTCCGGGTGGTGGTCGTCAGCCTTGCCCCTGGAGCACACCAGTCCCATCTGCAGAGCCCCCAGACACCCACTGCCCTTTTGGTGATGGGCTGTGCAGTCTTTGTGTTTCCTGCCAGCGTTCTTGGCCTGGGCCTCTCTGGTACCAAGCCTTTGACTGTGTGGATCACAACAAACTGTGGAAAATTCTGAAAGAGATGGGAATACCAGACCACCTAACCTGCCTCTTGAGAAATCTGTATGCAGGTCAGGAAGCAACAGTTAGAACTGGACATGGAACAACAGACTGGTTCCAAATAGGAAAAGGAGTACGTCAAGGCTGTATATTGTCACCCTGCTTATTTAACTTATATGCAGAGTACATCATGAGAAACGCTGGACTGGAAGAAGCACAAGCTGGAATCAAGATTGCCAGGAGAAATATCAATAACCTCAGATATGCAGATGACACCACCCTTATGGCAGAAAGGGAAGAGGAACTAAAAAGCCTCTTGATGAGAGTGAAAGAGGAGAGTGAAAAAGTTGGCTTAAAGCTCAACATTCAGAGAATGAAGATCATGGCATCCGGTCCCATCACTTCATGGGAAGTAGATGGGGAAACAATAGAAACAGTGTCAGACTTTATTTTTTTGGGCTCCAAAATCACTGCAGATGGTGACTGCAGCCATGAAATTAAAAGACACTTACTCGTTGGAAGAAAAGTTATGACCAACCTAGATAGCATATTCAAAAGCAGAGGCATTACTTTGCCGACAAGGTCCGTCTAGTCAGGGCTATGGTTTTTCCTGTGGTCATGTATGGATGTGAGAGTTGGACTGTGAAGAAGGCTGAGCACCGAAGAATTGATGCATTTGAACTGTGGTGTTGGAGAAGACTCTTGAGGGTCCCTTGGACTGAGAGAAGATCCAACCAGTCCATTCTGAAGGAGGTCAGCCCTGGGATTTCTTTGGAAGGAATGATGCTAAAGCTGAAGCTCCAGTACTTTGGCCACCTGATGCAAAGAGTTGACTCATTGGAAAAGACACTGATGCGGGGAGGGATTGGGGGCAGGAGGAGAAGGGGACGACCCAGGATGAGTTGGCTGGATGGCATCATGGACTCGATGGACATGAGTCTGAGTGAACTCCGGGAGATGGTGATGGACAGGGAGGCCTGGCTTGCTGCGATTCATGGGGTCGCAGAGAGTCGGACACGACTGAGCGGCTGAACTGAACTGAGCTTATGGGAGACGAGTGACTCTGACAAAAGGTTTCAGGCTCTGTCCCAGCTCTTCTTGGTGTTGACAGTGCCAGCAGTTCTGCACGGGCAGCATAGTTGGAGAACTAAACGTACGGGCAAGCTCTGTCCTGAGGCCTGTGGTCCTGTATGTGGCAAAAAGAGGCAAGCGATTTCCCCCTGACATCCAACGCTGGACTTGATACGATCTGTTCTTTAAAAATTTTATCTTTAATTGGAGGATCACGCTTCACCGTGCTGTGTTGATTTCTGCCGTATCACATGACTCAGCCGCAGTTATGCTTGCGTCCCCTCCCCCTCGGCCTTCCCTCCCCCTAACCCCGCCCCGGCCCTCTCGGTTGTTGCAGAGCGCTGAGCTGGGCTCCCGGTGCTGTCAGCAGCTTCCCACCAGCTCCCCGTCTCACGTACGTAGTGTGTGTATTTCAACGCTGTTCTCTCCGTTCACCCGGCCTCTCCTTCCTCCACTGTACCCACAGGTCTGTTCTTTATGCCAGCGTCTCTGTTCCTGCCCTGCCGGGAGATTCATTCTCCAGTACCGTTTGTCTAGATCCCGTGTACATGTGTCGATAGACAGTATTTATTTCTCTTTCCGACTCACTTCACTCTGTATAGCAGGCTCTAGGTTCATCCGCCTCACCAGCACTGACTCAAAGCCATTCCTCTTTATAGCTGAGTAATACTCCACTGGATCCGTGTACCTCCACTTCTTTATTCATTCACCCATCCGTCAGTGGGCATCTAGGCTCCCTCCAGGTCTCGGCTGTTGTGAACAGCGCTGCAGCAAACCGTGGGGGTACATGTGTCCTTTTCAAGTTGTGGTTTTCTCAGGGTGTAGGTCTAGTCGTGGGGCTGCTGGGTCGTATGACAGCTTTCGTCACAGCTGTTGCAGAAATCTCCATACAGTTCTCCATAGTGGCCCTGACAGTTTACGTTCCCACCGGCAGTGCAAGGAGGTTCGATGTGACCTGTTGTTTAAATGGATATATATTTGGCTGCACCAGGTCTCAGCCGTGGCTGCACCAGGTCTCGGCCGTGTCTGCACCAGGTCTTGGCCGTGCCTGCACCAGGTCTCGGCCGTGGCTGCACCAGGTCTCGGCCGTGCCTGCACCAGGTCTTAGCACACCAGGGCTAAGCTGCAGAGTGTGGGATCTAGTTTCCTGACCAGGGGTCGAAGCTGGGATTGACCCTCTGCATTGGGACCACCAGGAAATCCTGATGTGATCTGTTTTCTTCATGTGACTTAAGAGCATCTGGACAGTGTATTCGCACTTCTGTGTTTTGCTTTTGGTTTGAGGTGGAAAAGTGTACCTGCCTTGAATGTTTACAGCTCCTTGAACTTTTGTTCCCATGTTACCACCACACGTGAGACTAAGGGGTGCTCACAGTGTCCCAAATCTGCATATTTTTAAAAAGTTTACTAATTTTTAAAATTAAAAATGAAATATTAAGAAAACATCAGCTCATCCAGCTCTTGGCCACACATGGTTTTGACCACATGCTTCTAATATTTTGTGTCCTGACTTTTTGTCATTACATAATAGCAAAACCACAGCCCCAAGTCACAGTGATCCCACAGGCGTTGGTACTGTCTGTCTGGATGGTGTCCCCTTACCATCCACCCAGAGACTCTATCATAAGCCGTATAAACAAGCGTCCACCGTTTGGTTTTACTGCTGGCTAATTCCATCCTCTGATAAATAATTTTGTGCTAGCCAGCTATTTCAACAAAATTTGTGAATTTACAGTATCCTTTCCTCCCAATAAATAATGAGAACTCAATGCACAGACTGAAAAGGTCTGCCTGTGGGACGTCCTTGGTGGTCCTGTGGTTAAGACTTCGCCTTCCAATGGAGGGGGCACGGGTTCGATGCCTGGCTGGGGAGATACCCCACACGCCTTGTGGCCAAAACCCCCCGAAACGTAAAACAGAGGCAGTATTGTAACAGGTGCAATAAAGACTTACCAAAAAAATGGTCCCCATTAAAGAAAACCTAAAAAAATGTTTTTAAAAAGAGAGAGAAAAGGTCTGCATGTAATACTGTAAATTTCAGCAAATATTGCCAACACACTCTGGTTTCCACTACCACTGATGGTATGACAGACATTTAGAAATGTTTCTTCTGAGAAAGGCTGTAAGAAAAGAATCATGGTAAGACAAGGTTTGTTGAAGACAGTCTGTTTATTTAGCGGCTTCAAAAGCCCAGAGTAGAATTTGCTAGACCGAGATCAGAAGGAGGTGGAGTCACAGAAGAGGGGAGGGTTATTTGGTGGATCAGGGCCCCAGGCCCTGGGAGGTCAGCACCAGCCCTGAGGTTATGTGAGAACCAGGGCGGGGCAGCAGGAAGCCAGGAAATGGTTGGAACAGCTCTGTGCCCATCAGAGGGTGAGGGGTGGGTTTTCTGTGGTTTAGCCCCTGAGCAGCCTGCAGGTGGAGGAGTTCAGCTGCCAAGGAGGGAGCTTCTCTTGGGTTGAAAGTGGCAGCGAATCCTCAGATGGCTCAGGCAGTACAAGAGGAGCCCCCTTCTCCATCAGGAAGTATGGAACAGGATCTCTGGTCCCAAAGATTTAGATTTCACTACCCTGGAGAGAATGGAGTGTGCCCTGGGGGTCTGGACGTGTCACTGCTCACAGTCAGGGAGCTGAGACTGGCTGGAACCACCTGAGGCCTGAGCTCAGCAGCTCAGATCTTGCGCTGGCAGCAAGCAGGGACGCAGCAGCTGGACTGGGAGCAGCAGGGTCTGCAGCAGCTGGACTGGGAGCAGCCACAGGAGCCGCAGCCCCCTTTGTCACAGCTGGAGCAGGAGCAGGCTGGCACACGGCAGCACACGGGCACACAGCAGCTGGAGCCGCAGCCCCCACAGGAGCCGCAGCCCCCCTTGGACCCCCCACAGGAGCCGCAGCCCCCCTTAGACCCCCCACAGGAGCCGCAGCCCCCTTTGCCACAGCTGGAGCAGGAGCAGGCTGGCACACAGCAGCACACGGGCACACAGCAGCTGGAGCCGCAGCCCCCACAGGAGCCGCAGCCCCCCTTGGACCCCCCACAGGAGCCGCAGCCCCCCTTAGACCCCCCACAGGAGCCGCAGCCCCCTTTGCCACAGCTGGAGCAGGAGCAGGCTGGCACACAGCAGCACACGGGCACACAGCAGCTGGAGCCGCAGCCCCCACAGGAGCTGCAGCCCCCCTTGGAGCCCCCACACGAGCCGCAGCCCCCCTTGGAGCCCCCACATGAGCCGCAGCCCCCTTTGCCGCAGCTGGAGCAGGAGCATGCTGGCACACAGCAGCACACAGGCTTGCAGCAGCAGACGGGCACACAGCTGCTGGAGCCGCAGCCCCCACAGCGGGAGCCGCAGCCCCCGGAGCAGCCAGAGCAGCCCATGGTTCTGGTGGGTTGAGGGTGGAGTAGGTCAGAGGAGCAGGTGGAGAGAGAGCAGGGGCTCAGTGTGGGGCCTCCGGGGCCGGGAGCCTCTATATACCTGCCTGGGCAGGTGTGACCTGGGCACGTGGTCCCTTCCTGGTTGCTGGCGGGGCCGCGTTTGCTTCCTCCTTGCCCCTGTGCTCTCACTGACTCGTGAGCACCCGTTTTCTCAGGTTCCTAAATGTGGTGTCTTCCCCCCTTTTGGCTCCTATAATTAGGGCCTGAGCTCTGCTTGCCCGTTCCTTCCCTGACATCCCTAGGAACTGGTCACCTGCCCTTTTGCCCATCACAACTGACCCTCGATGGGGTGGCCCGAGTCTGCACCCCAGCAGAGCCCCAGGGGCCTCCTTAGCGTCTGCCTGCACAGGAAGCGGCTCGCGGCGCCGAGCGTGTGGGCCCAGCTTACGCTCTGCACCCAAAGGCAATCCTCTCAGCTTGTCTAGGAGAATATTACCCTCCAGTTCGTCTTCACACTAAATTTTATTATTTACCATATAAAGATTAATTTTAATTGTTTAATCAAGGTGGTAGACATATAGTTTAAAATTTTTCATGAGGATTTACCCCAGGAATTTTCCTCCAATGAAAATAGATAAATAAATTAAAAAAAAGTCTGACAGACTAAGAGATGCGCATTACTAATGAAAGAATTATGTGCTTATGGCTAGATTAAATTGAAATAAAACTAAGAATCATATTATCAACAATAACCATGTTTTATTTTTAGACAATATAATACTAATACTACTCTCTCATACTATCATACTTAAAAAAAAAAAGGTTTCCTTAATATCTGAAAATGAATCAGTGCAGTTACCCATGTTAGACCACGTCTGACTGTGACTCCATGGACTGCGGCATGCCAAGCTTCCCTGTCCTGCAGAGTGGCAAAGACAGCATTCTTCTGTAAGACTGGGAACAAGGAAAGAATGTTCACTATTACCCCTTCTACTCAAAGTAAGTTTGTCAAATAATAAAAAAAAATTGCTAGGGTTTTAACTGAACACAGTAATCAATTTTTGGAAAATTGACATCTTTTCAACATCGAATCACAAGATCTGTGAACATGCGTAGCTTTCCATTTATTAAACCCTCCTTAATTTCCTTCAATAATGCTTTGTAATTTCACTTTAGAGAATTTGTACATCTTTGATAGGATTTCTGTTTCTAGGTTTATGCTTTTAGGGGATCAATTATAAATAATTTTTGTGTCTTAATAAACATATTTTAAAATTTCTAATTGCTGTTGTCAGTATCCTTGGAAAAGTTAGTTGATGTTAGTTGTTTCCCCGCTGGTCTTGCTAAATTTACTTGTAAACTGTGATGCTTTATTTGTAGATTATTTGGGTTTTTCTCTTGTGGTAATTCGCCTTTCACCTTCCAGGGTTTCCTTGGCAAATGCAGCCCGCCCTCACTGCTTCTCGCTGCTTCACGAGGAAACCAGGAGCATTCCTAGGGCCCGCCTCCGCCCGCTGACGTGAGCGCTGCTACTGTCCGGCTCACTCGTACACTCTTGCGAATCCCAGAAGTCACGTCCACTGTCGTTGCCTTAAACACTCAGTGTATGGATCTGCTTGGCTGCCCCGGCAAAGGACCACTTCCTGGGTGTCAGTCAGTAGGAGCTTCTTTTCTGACAATTCTGGAGGCCAGAAGTCCAAGGTGAAAGTTGATTCTGGGTGAGACCTCTCTTTCTGGCTTGTCTCCTTCCATGATCTCTGTCAGGAGAGCCGGGGGGACAGAGAGCTGATGTGTCTCCCCTTCCTATAAGGACAGAAATCCTCCTGGGTTAGAGGCCCGTCCTTACTACTCCATTCAGCCTTGATTCTGCCCTTACAAGGGCTTCCCTGAAGCCTCGGCTGGTGAAGAATCCCCCTGCAGTGCAGAAGACCCTGGTTCGATTCCTGGGTCGGGAAGATCCGCTGGAGAAGGGACAGGCTACCCGCTGCAGATTTCTTGGGCTGCCCTGGCGGCTCAGCTGGTAAAGAATCTGCCTGCAATGCGGGGGACCTGGGTTCCATCCCGGGGTTGGGAAGATCCCCTGGAGGAGGAAATGGCAACCCACTCCAGTACTCTTGCCTGGAGAATCCCATGGAAGGAGGAGCCTGGTGGGCTATAGTCCACGGGGTCACAGAAGAGTCAGACACAATTGAAGCGACTGAGCGACCGTTGCTCTTAACAGCCTCATCTCCAAATGTTACACGGGGGCTTCAACCTAAGAGTTTTGGGGGGGACACAGTTCAGCTCATTGTGGCCATTACTCTCTTGTATCTGTCTCCGTGGTCCCCCGCGTCGCAGGCAGACGTTGTAACCTCTGCACCACCAGGGAAGCCCTGCATATTACACTGTTGGCGCTGTTCACTCCTTCTGCAGATCTGTGTGTGTGCTTCACGGGACCATTTTCCTTCAGCCTGAAGGACATCTTCAGTATTTCTGGAAGTGTGAGCCTGCTTGTGAAGAATTTTCTTAGTTTTGTCTTTTTTCACTTCAGTTCAGTTCAGTCGCTCAGTTGCGTCCGACTCTTTGTGACGCCATAAATCACATCATGCCAGGCCTCCCTGTCCATCACCATCTCCCGGAGTTCACTCAGACTCACGTCCATCGAGTCGGTGATGCCATCCAGCCATCTCATCCTCGGTCATCCCCTTCTCCTCCTGCCCCCAATCCCTCCCAGCATCAGAGTCTTTTCCAATGAGTCAACTCTTCGCATGAGGTGGCCAAAGTATTGGAGTTTCAGCTTCAGCCTCAGTCCTTCCAATGAACACCCAGGACTGATCTCCTTTAGGATGGACTGGTTGGATCTCCTTGCAGTCCAAGGGACTCTCAAGAGTCTTCTCCAACACCAGATTTCAAAAGCATTAATTCTTCAGCGCTCAGCTTTCTTCACAGTCCAACTCTCACATCCATACATGACCACTGGAAAAACCATAGCCTTGACTAGACAGACCTTTGTTGGCAAAGTCTGCTTTTCAATATGCTATCTAGGTTGGTCATAATTTTTCTTCCAAGGAGTAAGTGTCTTTTAATTTCATGGCTGCAGTCACCATCTGCAGTGATTTTGGAGCCCAAAAAATAAAGTCTGACACCGTTTCCACTGTTTCCCCGTCTATGTCCCATGAAGTGATGGGACCAGATGCCATGATCTTCGTTTTCTGAATGTTGAGCTTTAAGCCAACTTTTTCACTCTCCTCTTTCACTTTCATCAAGAGGCTCTTTAGTTCCTCTTCACTTTCTGCCATAAGGGTGGTGTCATCTGCATATCTGAGGTTATTGCTATTTCTCCCGGCAATCTTGATTCCAGCTTGTGCTTCTTCCAGTCCAGCGTTTCTCATGATGTACTCTGCATATAAGTTGAATAAGCAGGGTGACAATATGCAGCCTTGATGTACTCCTTTTCCTATTTGGAACCAGTCTGTTGTTCCATGTCCAGTTGCCTCTCAAGAGGCAGGTCAGGTGGTCAGGTCTCTATTCCCATCTCTTTCAGAATTTTCCACAGTTTATTGTGATCCACACAGTCAAAGGCTTTGGCACAGTCTTTGTCTTTCTTAAATATCTTTATTTAAGCTTCATTTTTGCAGAACTTATTTTTTCAAAGTAGAGTCTCCAGTGCAGAGTTGTTCACAGGTTCCCTCTCTCGCTCCTTCATAGATGGCGCGCCGTTGTCCCCTGGCTTCCGTGGTTCTTCTGGAAAAGTCAGCTCTAAATGTCACTGTTGCTTCTTTGGGGACTGTGTGCCATATTCTTTGCTTTTGAGACCTTAAAATTTTTTTCTTTCAGAAGATGATCATTTTGTAGCTAGGGTTTTAAGAGTGTCTTCTTGAGTTTTGCTGAACTTCTTGAATCTATGGGTTGATATCTTCGGTTAAGTCTAAGATATTCTCAACCTCTGTCTTTTGAAATATTGCTTTTGCCCCATTTTCTATCTTATTTCCCTCTGATTTGCCAGTCACACTCCTGTTAGCCTCGCTGGCTCGTTCCCACACGCCTTTTACACTCATTTATTTTTTGCATTCTCATTTCTATCTGCTTCAGTTTGGATGTTTTTCCACGGACTTTTTTTAAAAATGGAATTCCCTAATTCTGGTTTGTTTTTTTTTTGCTATGTCCAGTCATCTGTTACAGTCATCTGATAAATCCTGAATTTTATATATTGTACTTTTCAGTTTTAGAATGTCCTTTTTATTATATTTGTAGGGACACTCTTTTGGCGGAATTTTTCCACCTTCTCGTCTAGTTTGTCCATATTTTCCCTATGTTGTCTTTAAGTCTTTGCTAACTAACAGTAAGGTCCGAATCATTTTTGAGTCTGCTTCTATTACATTCTCCCCTTGCAATTTTTTGCCACATCTTCCCATTTCTGGCTCTCTCTTTGGCCTCGCAGCTTTCAGGGTCTTAGTCCTCTGATCAGGGCCTGAACCCAGGGCCTGGCAGTGAAAGCACCAAGTCCGAACCGCTGAGCCGCCAGGAAGCTCCCTCCGGTTTCTTTTCTCGTCTGGTATTTTTTTTTACTGGGTACTGGCTACTTTTTATGGAAGAACCATAGAAGTTTGCATGGTATAGCGTTGCATCGTGGGAGAGCCCTCTTTTGGGGGGAAAGGCTTCTGCTATTAGGAATCCTGTCATCCAGTCCCTGTCACTTCCATATCCCCATTGTCTGCAGATAACCCTGTAATTTACCTGGCTTTATTTTAAAACGTATTTCGTTACTGTCTGTCTGTGCTGCGTTCTCACTGCTGTGCGGGCTTTCTTTAGCTGCAGAGAGCAGGACTCCTCTCTAGTCGTGGCATGAAAACTTCTCACGTGGTGTCGTCTCTTGCGGAGCACAGGCCCTGGGCCCCTGGGCTCAGCAGTCATACCACACGGGCTTCGTTGCCCCATGGCATGTGGAATCTTCCTGGACCAGGGGTCAAGCCTGTGTCCCCTGCACTGGCGAGCGGATCCTTATCCCCTGGACCACCAGGGGTCAAGCCTGTGCCCCCTGCACTGGCGAGCGGATCCGTATCCCCTGGACCACCAGGGGTCAAGCCTGTGCCCCCTGCACTGGCGAGCGGATCCTTATCCCCTGGACCACAGGGAAGCCCCTACTTTGCTGTGGTTGCTGTTTCGTCACTAAGTCACACCTGAGTCTCTGCGACCCCGCGGACTGCAGCGCGCCAGGCTTCCCTGTCCTCCGCTCTCTCCCGGAGTCCGCTCAAGTTCCTGCCCACTGAGTTGGTGTTGTTATCTGACCATCTCACGCTCTGCCGCCCTCTTCTCCTCAATCTTTCCCAGCATCAGGGTTTTCTTTTAGTTGCTGTAGTAGGAATTTTGGGCGGCCGCCACTTGCCCCATTTCCCATGGCGGCAGCAGCCCACCCCTCTCGGTCTGCAGTCTTCCTGCTTCGCGCTGACGGGGTCTGTCCGTGCACACTCTTGTTCTTCCTCCTCGGTGCCAAGTGTGTGCCTTTGATCCGAGGAACCTTCACGCGTCATTGCTCTGAGTATTGTTCTCCTGCCGTTTCTTCTGGTCTCTCCTTGTGGGACACGTGGCAGAGCTGTGATGGAGCCTCTGATCGCTCTTCCACGGTTCTTGGCTTCTATTTCGTGCCTGAGCCCTTTATGACTCTTGGAGTCTGGCTGGACTTCTCAGGGCTGTCTCCCCACCTTCTGACAGCTCGGAGGGGGAAGCTGTTCTCTGCTCTCTCCCAGGTCCCGGTCCAGGTTTGATGTTTGGCTTGTGGAAGCACCACCAGAGCTCCGCTTCGTCTTCTCCCCGTGTTCTCCCCGCGTGCGCGTCCGTCTATCCCTAAACGTCCCCTGTATATGAGGACCCCTGCCAGGCAGGGTTAGGAGCCCAGTCTGCTGCATTATGGCTGACGAGCGTGACACCTGTGGCTGGACAGTGGCTGTTGGTAATGTCCCGCGCAGAGGTCCACAACACCCTAACCTTCTGCATTTTTTTTCTTTTCTAAACACCGTGAGAAGATCAGTGCAGAGTGGCTGAGCCCGCTGCATCTCGAACCGCGGCTACAAGAGAGTCGGGAGAGTGCTGTCCAGCCTCTGTGACGTGAGAGGAGGGGCCTGGAGAGGGGGCTGGCCCCAACACAGCAAGTTTACTGCCCCCCCACCACCAAGGGAAAGCCCCACTGCTGGACAGTCACACATCCAGGACGCACACGCCACATCCTGACTCGGAGCCCAGGCCTCTCCGCCGCGCCCTGGAATGTCCCCTGGCCACAACATCGGTGGTGGAGTATGGTCGTGGCTGGAGGCAGACGGGACACCTGGCGGTAGGTGCAGTCAGGGCCTGGTCAGCTGGCATGGGCTTCCGGACACCCACTTCCAGTGAACCCCCTTGTTCATCAGTACATTGTACAGAGACTGCTATGAAGAGTTACCCTGGGAATGAATTTGGTTGGCGGTGACAGAGATAATTTTATTGACAGGGCATTTTATTGTATTTTAACAAACAAGTCTAGAAACCTGCTGTGAGGAAGGGAATCTTGCTGGACTGGGCTTCACTGGAGAAGGAAGCTTGGATGTGATCACAGTGGCATCTTTTCTTATTGAGAAGCCAGGAGCTGGATGTCCTTGACCAGACCCTTCACATGAGGGTCAGCGCCTGGTTGTGGCAGATGATGGCCCTTAGAAGAGTCAGGACAGGTGGTGGCCACTTGGTGTTTGGAGGACTGTTAGCATACGGCCTTCCTCTGCATAATGACATGCTAGAGGGATGGGGATAGCGCCGTGGCTCCTCATGTGAATGGTGCTTCCTATGCTGGAGTCAGGAAATGCAGGGAAGAGGTCCACAGAGCAAGATGTGTCCAGGAGAATGACAAGCCAGACAGCCTCACAGATGCCGCAGCTGGAAGAGGTTAGCTGAACGCTGGACTGACCGTTACATCCGATCTTGCGCTGGCAGCACACGGGGACGCAGCAGCTGGACTGGGAGCAGCCACAGGGGCCACAGCTGGAGCAGGAGCAGACGGGCACACAGCAGCTGGACTGGGAGCAGCCACACGAGCCGCAGCCCCCTTTGCCGCAGCTGGAGCAGGAACGGGCTGGCACACAGCAGCAGACGGGCACACAGCAGCTGGAGCCGCAGCCTCCACATGAGCCGCAGCCCCCCTTAGACCCCCCACAGGAGCCGCAGCCCCCCTTGGAGCCCCCACAGCTGGAGCCACAGCCCCCTTTGCCACAGCTGGAGCAAGAGCAGGCGGGCACACAGCCGCAGACGGGCACGCAGCAGCTGGAGCTGCAGCCAGAGCCACAGCCCCCGCACGAGCCGCAGCCCCCCTTAGACCCCCCGCAGGAGCCGCAGCCCCCTTTGCCACAGCTGGAGCAGGAGCAGGCTGGCACACAGCAGCACACAGGCTTGCAGCAGCAGACGGGCACACAGCAGCTGGAGCCGCAGCCCCCACATGAGCTACAGCCCCCCTTGGAGCCCCCACTCGAGCCGCAGCCCCCTTTGCCACAGCTGGAGCAGGAGCAGGCTGGCACATAGCAGCTGGAGCCGCAGCCCCCACAGCTGGAGCCGCAGCCCCCGGAGCAGCCAGAGCAGCCCATGGTTCTGGTGGGTTGAGGGTGGAGCAGGTCAGAGGAGCAGGTGGAGAGAGAGAAGGGGCTCAGTGTGGGGCCTCCGGGGCCGGAGGCTTTCTGTGCCTGCCGGGTGTTTACCAGGCTGCTGGTCACTTCCTCTTGAATGTTATTCCAGGGTCATGCTTTTGTTTGCCGTCTTTTTTCCCGTGAGTTCCTGTTGCCTGGGTCACTGACCACTTTCTTACGTCCCTAAATTTTTCCTCTTCCTCATTCATTCTGGATTTCAGTCTGTGCTTCCTAAGCGTCCCCGGTACTTGGTCACCTGCCTCTGGTTGGACTGTGTGTGACCTGTGAGGATGGCATTGGGTCCAGGCTCCTTCATCCCCGTTGGGAGTTTGCAGGTGTGATTAAGCGCAGCATCTTGAGATGAGAGACTGTCCCCGTGGGTGGTGATGGGTTAAGTGAGACCACATCCATCATTGTGAGAGAGGCAGGGGGAGGCCTGAGCACACCGAGAGGAGGAGAGGGTGTGCAGTGCAGCAGAGGGGATTTGCGGGTGCCGCTTTGAGCATCTGAGTGAGGTGGCCACCAGCCAGGGCGTCCTGGCAGCCGCCGGAAGGTCGTGGCGGTGAGAGGTGGGCCCTCCTTGCAGCCTTGCAGAGGGAGCACGGCCGCGCTGACGACTTGACTCACGTGGGACTTACAGGGCTCGAACCCGTGGGCCCCTGCACTGTCAGACAGATTCTTCTCCACTGAGCTGCCCGGAACCACTGTGATTGACCTTAACCCTCTAGCAGAACACAGTTGAGTTCTCGAACCATTTTCAGCTTTTAGTCTCATTGTCAGCAGATCGAATGTACAGAGGTCACTTGAGGAGCTTCTAAGGGCGTTATTAGCCAGAATAGGGGTCCCTGAGGCCGTGTGCAACGCCCCTGGGTCTCTGTTTCCCAGACTCTTAAGTGTTCCTTCAAGAAACCTGGGGATCTCTTTGGTATCTAGATATCCAGAACTCGAACAGAGAAAATGTGTAACTGGGAAAGGAATACCTCAAAATGGAGTGCTGACAGCCTCTTATTAGAAATGTTGAAGAAGCTGGGGCCACAGTGTTAGTATCTTGCGTGTTTGTCCTGGAGTTGGCGAGACACCCCCGGCTTCCGGCGACGCGGCCCCGGGTCCCAGGCGCGGTTTCTTGGGTCCGTCACCAGGGGGCGCCCAGGTTCCCGCCGCTTTCTGTGCGGGAGCAGAACTCGCTTGACTCCAAATTGGCCTCGTTTTGAGCTTAAAGGCTCGAGTTTAAGATCTGTATACGTTGTCTGACTTTGGAGGCCCAACCCAGAGAGGGTGTGCATGTATTAGAGTTAACCGAGTAAGAAAAGAAATAACAATAAATTACAGATTTAAAGAAATGACAGATACCACAAATACGACCAAACCTGAGAGGATAGGGGGTTTGCTTCCCTGGTGGTGCAGAGGTTAAAGCGTCTGCCTGCAATATGGGAGACCTGGGTTCGATCCCTGGGTCGGGAAGATCCCCTGGAGAAGGAAATGGCAACCCACTCCAATATTCTCGCCTGGAGAATCCCATGGACAGAGGAGCTTGTTGGGCTACTGTCCACGGGTTGCAAAGAGTCGGACACGACTGAGCGACTTCACTTCACAGTGGCTCAGCTGTAAAGAGTCCGCCTGCTGTGCAGAAGGCATGGGAGACATGCACGGGTTTGATCCCTGGGTCGGGAAGATCCCCTGGAGGAGGAAGTGGCCACCGCTCCAGCATTCTTGCTCGGACAGTCCCACGGACAGAGGAGCCCAGGGCCACAGAGAGGCGGACGTTAGGGAGCACAAAGGAGGGAAAACAAGCTTATTTTGCTGAATGAATCGCCCCAGCCTCTCTTCTCTACCCGGGCATCCTCCACTATGGTTTTCCTTTATTATTATTATTTTTTTTTTGCCACATGTCCTTCATCACTCAGTCATATGACAACAGTTTCAGAGTCTTACTTTCTAAAGTGAATACAGAGCTTTCCGTTTTTCCTTTATCGTGGCTGCTTGAGGGTTTTTTTTTTTTTTTAGTTGTTGACTTTGAACATTTGTTGTAGCCTCATGACACTGCCATGTAAGTATTTAGGTTTGCTATCAAATCTGGGGAAATATTAATCAAATGTCTTTGCATTTGTGCTCTAAAGCTGCAGGGGGTCAGCATTTTGTGTGGCGTTTAGTCTTATTGTTGTTCAGCTGATAAGCCGTGTCCGCCCTTTTCAATCCGCTCCCCCATCCTTCCCCCCCGCCGCCCGGCAACCATAACTGCAGCATGCCAGGCTCCCCTGTCCTCCACTATGTCACAGAGTTTACTCAAACTCCTGTCCATCGAGTCGGTGATGCCATCCAAGCACCTCATCCTCTGTCGTCCCATTCTCCTCCTGCCTTCAGTCTTTCCAGGCATCAGGATCTTTTCCAATGAGTTGTCTCTTCACACCAGGTGGCCAAAGTATTGGAGCTTCAGCTTCTGCCTGAGTCCCTCCAGTGAATATTCAGGACTACTTTCCTTCAGGACTAACTGGTCGGCCTCCTTGTTCGCCTTCTATTTCTTTTTAATCAGCTACCTCTGTCGGCCTGTTTGTGATCGCATCCTTGGTGGAGCTGGCCTGTTATGTGTTTTGTACTGTCTTTGACTGTGTCAATATTTTCATGTCGAATCAGCAGGAAACTTAAACCTTTACCAAAATATTCATGTGATTTGCTACTATGCATTAATTGGATTATCAAATAATTCATGAGCTTTCCTTACTTTTGTTTGAAATGTATCGCCTCTTGTTAATGAATTCTGCTATTGGCGTGATATGAAAATTTTGCTGTAATTTGGGCCTTTCATCAGCATTACTTCCGTGGTGTTTCAGACAGTAAAGAATCCGCCTGCAATGCAGGAGACCTGGATTCAGTCTCTGGGTTGGAAAGATCCCCTGGAGAAGGGAATGGCAACCCATTGCACTGTTCTTGCCTGGAGAATTCCATGGACAGAGGAGGCTGGCAGGTTATGGTGCATAGGGTCACAAAAAGTTGGATATGATTGAGTGAGTAATATTTTCACTTTTAGGAACGGCTTCTAGCTTAGTTTTGCATGTTTATTTCACATCTTATTACTTGTTTTCCTTTGAACTTTTTACTTTGCATTGGGGTAGAGCTGACTAACCTGGCTGTGATCGTTTCAGGTGGGCAGTGACATGACTCAGTCAGACACATCCATGAGTCCCTTCTCTCCCAAGCCCCGCTGCCATCCAGGCTTCCACGTAACACTGCGCAGAGTTCCATGAGTCCCCTCTCCCCCAAGCCCCGCTGCCATCCAGGCTTCCACGTAACACTGCGCAGAGTTCCACGAGTCCCCTCTCCCCCAAGCCCCGCTCCCATCCAGGCTTCCACGTAACACTGCGCAGAGTTCCATGTGGTATACAGTAGGCCCTCGCTGGTCATCCGTCTTAAATACAGCAGTGTGTGCACAGCCTTTCCAGACTTCCTAACGATTGGCTCCCCCATCCTTCCCCCCCAGCAGCCGCAAGTTCACTCTCTGAGTCTCTGAGCCTCTTTCTGTCCCATAAGTAAGTTCATTTGTACCATTTCTTTTTCGATCCCACATGTAAGGCACGCCGCTCGTTATTTCTCCGTCCCTGTCTGACTGACTGCACTCGGTGTGACACTCTCCAGGTCTATCTATGGACCTGCTGCCAATGCCGTTCCGTTCTTTTCAGTGACCGAGCAAGATTCCGTCGTGTGTGCCTGTGCGTCACCTTCTCGTCCATCGCTCTGCCAGTGGGCATCGAGGTGCCTCCGTGTCCCAGCTGTTGTAAACAGCGCTGCCGCGAGCACTGGGGAGCGTGCGTCCTTTCACATCATGGTTTTCTCTGATACATGCCCAGGAGTGGGACTGCGAGGTCATTTGGTAGCTCTGTGTTTACTTTTTTAAGGAGCTTCCATACTGTTCTCCCTAGTGGCTGTACCAATTTACATCCCCACCAACAGTGTAGGAGGGCACATTTTATCACTTTTGATGAGAAATTTTTCTTAGTTCTTCAAGAAATAGGTGTGAAAAGGACAGAAGAAGCTTTGCTGCTGCCTGCCCAGCCCAGGTCCTGGGCCCTCCGTCTCCTTTGGCTGCTCCGGGCCTCTGACGCGGCGGGGGCTTTTCTCCAGCTGCCGGGAGCGGGGCTGCCCTCCAGCCGCGGCGCACGGGCTTCTCATTGCCGCGGCCTCTCTGGCTGCAGTTCTCGGCTCTTGGGCGCGGCCGCGGTAGTTGTGGCGCACAGGGTTAGTTGCGGAATCTCTCAGACCAGGGATTGGATCCTCGTGCCTTGCACAGGCGGGCGAATTCTTAACTACTGGAGCCCCACGGAGCCCCGTCTCAGTTTTTCACCTGGAATGTTTAAAAACATATTTCCAAACACTTTTGGGCTTCCCTGGTGGCTCAGACAGTAAAGAATCCTCCTGTAATTCGCAAGACCTGGGTTTGATCCCTGGGTCAGGAAGATCCCCTGGAGGAGGGCATGGCAACCCACTCCAGTATTCTGGCCTAGAGAATCCCAAGGACAGAGGAGCCTGGCGGGCTACGGTCCACGGGGCCGCAAAGAGTTGGACCAGACTGAGTGACTGAGCTGGCAAGCTGCAGTTCAGAAAGCAAGTCTGTCCTTTAACAACGAACTTGTCCTTTTGAGTGCATTTGGTACATTGTGTGTGTTCAGGTTTCTCTCCTGAATTTTTGAAGATCTGTTTAAGAGGACTTAAAACATCAAATCCACGCTGCGAGTCTTCCACAGCCTTCTACTGGCAAACCATAGCAAACCATCGTTACTTTTAGATTCTTTGGCGAAAAACGTGAGCTATTATGGAAGACGCTGCAGCAAGTTAAGAGGGAACTGCCTGCAGCGATTCTGGCAGCTGCACACCGCCTGGCGTTCTGCGTGCGCACCTGTGGTCCTGAAGGTGGGCGCACACCATTCCCTTAACTGCGCGATACTGCGGCCGCCAGAGCTGCTCACGGGCTGGCTGCGGGCATCCGTGTCTTTCCCTTTGTTGAGTAAAGTCACAGGTGGAAACATTTCCTGTCGGTGGAAATGTTTCACACTGCTTGTAAAGTTTCCTGTGGCAGTAGCAATGGACAGTCGGGGCTCACCATTTCCAAACAGCGTAGACAGCCCCGGAGACATATTTGTGCCGGTTTATTCCACGTATCGGTTTATTTTGTGCATATTATTTATTTTGGTCAGATTTTCATGAACTGTTTTGGATAAATGAGCCACATGTGCTTTTCCATTTTGACATAGTGTTGAGGGCTCACGCAAAAACGAATGCAGTTCAGAATCTGGTTCTGAAGTGTTCTCAAGAAAAGCTATACATATGCCTGTGCACACCCCGCATCTCTCTCTTCATCCACTCACGGGCGCTTAGGGTTCGTATTTTGTCCGTTATGAAAAGGCTGCAGTGAGCACTGGTGTCCTGTGTCCTTTCTAATTGTGTCTTTGTTTTCTTTGGGTTAATACCCGGAAGTGACATTGCTGGGTCACAGGACAGGCCTATTTTTAATTTCTGGAGGAGCCTCGCTCCTCTCCTCCGCAGTGGCTGTGCCAGTTGACCTTCCTGGCTGGCAGTGCGCCAGGCTTCCCTACTCTCCGCATCCTCGCCAGCGCTGGTTATCTGTTGTCTTTATAACTGTGGTCCTTCTGATAGGGGTGAGGTGGTATCTCTCAGACCTGTTCTGGGGAGGTGTCTTCTCTGGGCTCGCGTGTGCACTTTGCATCACCTTGGATTTCCCGGGCATTTAGTCCCGGCTCCTTCTTAGCAGCCCGTTGTCTCAGCCCCTGGCGCTGCCCCGGAACGGCAGCTCAGATGCGGCACGTGCTGTGTCTGCTTCCTGTGGCTTCCAAACCAGAGAATCGGTCGAGTCAGTGGCCCCCGCAGGCCAGACAGACGGCCGTCCCTCCAGCTGAAGTTCGTCCTTTGTTAATTATCAGTTGACACTGTTGTTATTATTATTTTTTGCCATACTGATTTTTCTTTTTATATGTTTATTTTTCTTTTATGCCAAATTTATCTATCTTTTCGTGAGCTGCTGAATTTTGTGTCGTGGTTAGAAACAACTATCCCATCTCAGTAGTATTTTAAAAGTTCCTCTTTTGGTCATTTGTGTTTTTATCTTTTATTGGAGTCTTTTTTCTGTATGCAGTTTATTTTTAGAGTAAGAGATGAAGGGGGGCGTCCCTGGTGGCTCAGCAGTGAAGGGTCTGCCTGCAATGCAGAAGACGCAGGAGACCCAGGTTCCATCCCCGGGTCGGGAAGATCCCGTGGAGAAGGGCATGGCAACCACTCCAGCACTCTTGCCTGGAGACTCCCGGGGACGGAGGAACTTGGTGGGCTGCAGTCCGCAGGGTCGCAGAGAGTCAGACACGACTGAGTGACTGAGCTCGAGAGGTGAAGTAAAGGCACAGCTGTGACGTTCCGCGCCCTCCATGGTTGCTCTAGGTATTTGGCTGCGCTGGGCTTTGTTGCTGCACACGGGCTCTTCTCTAGCTGCTGTGCATGAGCTACTCACTGTGGAGCATGGGCTTTAGGCGCCCGGGCTCAGTACTTGCGGCTCTGGGGCTCAGTACTTGCGGCTCTGGGGCTCAGTACTTGCGGCTCTGGGGCTCAGTACTTGCGGCTCCGGGGCTTAGTACTTGCGGCTCTGGGGCTCAGTACTTGCGGCTCCGGGGCTTAGTACTTGCGGCTCTGGGGCTCAGTACTTGCGGCTCCGGGCTCAGTACTTGCGGCTCGTGGGCTCAGTACTTGCAGCTCTGGGGCTTAGTACTTGCGGCTCTGGGGCTCAGTACTTGTGGCTCTGGGGCTTAGTACTTGCGGCTCCGGGGCTCAGTACTTGCGGCTCCTGGGCTCAGTACTTGCGGCTCCGGGACTCAGTACCTGCGGCTCCCGGCTCAGTACTTGCGGCTCCGGGACTTAGTACTTGCGGCTCCGGGCTCAGTACTCGCGGCTCGTGGGCTCAGTACTCGCGGCTCCCGGGCTCTGGAGCGCAGGCTCAGTAGCTGCTCCGCTGGGGCTTCGTCGCCGCGCGGCACGTGTGGTCTTCCTGGGCTGGGGATGGACGCAGCATCTCCCGCGCTGGCAAGTGGACTCTTTGCCGCCCGGGAAGGCCCTCCCTGCATGGTTGCTTTAATATCCGTCTGTGGAATAATGTATTTTTGAACAAATTTAATATGCTATCTTTTGTATGTAGAAAATTCTCACACGTTTCGACCTTTCTCTGGTGGTTCTGTTAATTTGTTGGATTTTTACACGTGTTCCAAGCTATTTGAACGCTCATAACTTAATAATAGGTTTGCTCTCTGGTTCCATTTCTTTTTGGGCAGTGGACTCTTTCTGAAACTGTTGCTTCTCTCGATTTCTTTTTGGCTGTGCTGGGGGTTTGCGGCTGCACGTGGGCTGTCTCCAGCAGGTGCTGGGGCTGCTGGCTGTGGGGCCTGCTCTCATTGCTGAGCGTGGGCTGTAGCCACTCAGGCCACAGCAGTTGTGGCAAGAGGGCGCAGTAGTTGCGCGGCTGGGGTGTGGCTGCCCCGCGGCACGTGGAATCTTTGCAGACCAGGGATCGAACGTGTGTCCCCTGCTTTGGCAGGTGGATTCTCACCACTGGATCACCAGGGAAGTCCTGGTCCCCTTTCTGTTCAACGTTTTCTTAGCTATTTTTACGTATATCTTTTTCTTCCCCCTGTATAAATGTGACAGTCAGCATAGCTACTTAAAATTTAAATCTTCTTAGTATATTTATTCAGATCCAATATATAGATTAATTTAGGAAGAATGGCTTGCTTCAAATAGTAACACTTCCTGCTCCCTGCAGCAAGGTGTGAGAGTGTGGCTGGGAGCTGCGGCAGCCGGGGTCGTGGCAGGACAGCCATTTAGAAAGTTTCCTCCCCTCTTTGACCAAGTATTAGTTGAAAGAAGGACAGCTGAAACTGTAACCAGAGGGGCATTAGGCTTCCAGAAAAGTCACAAGGAAAAACATCGCAAGGAATGGTAGTAGCTGTCGGATGGGACCCTAATGGGAAGAGTGGAGAGATTCAACCAGTTACTGGGAAAGTTGGAAATACAGTTCTCCTCCCAGGAGATGTGAGTTTGATCCGTGGGTCGGGAAGATCCCCTGGAGGAGGGCATGGCAACTCACTCCAGTCTTCTTGCCTGGAGAACCCCATGGACAGAGAAGCCTGGTGGGTTACAGTCCATAGAGTTGCAAAGAGTCAGACAGAACTGAAGCAAACGCGCACAAGAGATGAGGTGAGGATACAATTTACTTAGCATATAGCCCAGGAAGTAGTTACAGACAGCAAGGATCACTTCCTATTTAGAGGTGGTGGCATTCTTGATGAGCATGTTGACTGAAATAAGTCACTGTTGAAATGGCATCACATGAAGCTGCCCATTCCACTGAAGCTGTGAAGTCTCATCATGTAAATAATTTCCATGTTTTTTTTTTTTATAATAAACCAACAATATCCAAACTAATGCTTTCCAGCGTCTCTAAAATTTAGTTTCACTGTACTGGTATAAACATTTCGAAATAAAAATGTATAAATGAAAAAACCTTCCTATTAAAACAAGAACTATCTGTCCTTTTTTTCATGACTCTTTTTATGGGTCTCTATATTACAACTTGCTTCACATAGATTTTTAAAGACTTCTATTGAAATACAAGTTCGTGGAGAAGAGTGTCACCATGCTTCCTGTGAGGGTATTTTACGTTAATGCCCGTAACCTGCAAGGCAAGTTTTTCAAAGGTGGGCCACTAAGTATAGTTGAGGCTTAGAGGCAACATCCGTTTAGCGATGACCCTGTAGCCGAATGCAAAGGTTCTCCCCTGTTCCAGCCATGCAGTGCACACTTGACTGTGTGTAATATTGAGTACCCATCTTTGGCAGCTTGACAGATTTTCACAGACTGAACATGCATGTAACCGGCGCGCCCAGATTTAGAAAAAGAGCGTCCCCAGGTCCCAGGAGCTCTCCCCTGTCCTCTTTCCAACCACTTTCCCCCAAGGAGCCCCATCCCAGTCCTTGGTGGCGTAGGCCAGTCTGTTCTGCGTGTGTGTTTATGGACTTCACGTGGAATCGGTCCCAGCGTCTGCCTTTCTGTCGATTTCTTCTGCTCAACATCAGTCTGTAAGATTCCCGTTGCTGCCTGGCAGCCCACTCCAGTGTTCTTGCCTGGAGAATCCCAGGGGCGGCGGAGCCTGCTGGGCTGCCGTCTGTGGGGTCGCACAGAGTCGGACACGACTGAAACGACTTAGCAGCAGCGGCAGCAGCAGTCTGCCGAGCGACTAAACCACAAGCAATGTTTCTTTTCTATTAATGGACATCAGGACAATCTCCATTTTTTACTGTTAGAAGTGGTGCTTTCTCGTGCAGATTTTAGAAATGGTTTTTATAGAGTTCACGTTTAGGAGTGGAGGAAGTCCTTTCCTTCATTGTGTTTGTTTTGTGTGCGTGGAAAGGCTGTTGGTCTTACATTTTATGTCCGCAGCCTTCTGCTTGAGCTCACTTTTTCACCCCCCCAGGTGTGCAATGGGAACATACGTAGACAATGATGATTTTGCTTTCTCTTTTCCGACTGCTACTTTTGTTTCATTCTTACTAATAACTGTATTTAAAAATGCCACCAAAGCAAGGAAAGTGATGCTAGCAACAGGGAAATTATAGTAAATGTTGCCAAAAATACCTTCAGAAAAAAGAGACTGCACCTGTGTGTTCCCCCCATCAACAGTGCACAGTTGCTTTCTGAACTCCTCACTAGAGTGTCCATTAAAGGAGTGTCTTGGGGACTTCCGTGGTGCTCCAGCGGCTAAGACCCCGTGATCCCAGTGCAGAGGGGCATGGGTTTGATCCCTGGCTGGGGAACTAGACCCAACATGCTGAAGCTGAGGTCATGTGCCCAAACTAAAAGATCCCACCACCGCAAATAAGACCCAGTGGAGCCACACACATGTAAAAGAATGTTAAAAAATAGAAAAGTGTCATGGAGACAGAGTCCTTGAGAGGGGAATGTGTTTATTTAGAGTCCACACCAGGTCCAGACTGGACTGTGGCCGGTGACGGAGGCACAGGCGAATCCTGGTGAAGGGCGGTGCTGGGCCAGCTGATGCGGGGCTGAGGAGAGTGGGGGCACCTCCTGGGTCTGTGGTCCGGACGTCGGCCTTGTGGGATGGACCAGATCGGCCAAGTCCAAAGCACGAGGGGCAGTGGGCTCCAGGAATCAGGGGCCTGCGGGGACTGCAGTCATGCAGAGACTGGGAAGGAAATGACTTCCTCGAGGCAGAGGAGGTGGGGATCCAGAATGGACAGAAGGCACGAAGTGGCCTCCCTTTGCCTGGATCTGGGAAGCAATCTGCTGGGACTGGAGAGTTGGGCTCCCCATTCTAGAAAAGATGGATTCAAAACTGCCACTTGCTAATCTTGGATGGGCCACCGGTCACTTCCTAGATTCCTGGGTTCCCGGGAGCCACTTGAGGTCCCTGGACACAGCTTCAGACCTTGCGCTGGCAGCACACGGGCACGCAGCAGCTGGACTGGGAGCAGCAGGGTCTGCAGCAGCTGGACTGGGAGCCGCCACAGGAGCCGCAGCCCCCTTTGCCACAGCTGGAGCAGGAGCAGGCTGGCACACAGCAGCACACGGGCACACAGCAGCTGGAGCCGCAGCCTCCACATGAGCTGCAGCCCCCCTTAGACCCCCCGCAGGAGCCGCAGCCCCCCTTGGAGCCCCCACACGAGCTGCAGCCCCCTTTGCCACAGCTGGAGCAGGAGCAGGCGGGCACACGGCAGCACACAGGCACACAGCAGCTGGAGCTGCAGCCAGAGCCACAGCCCCCACACGAGCCGCAGCCCCCCTTAGACCCCCCGCAGGAGCCACAGCCCCCCTTAGACCCCCCGCAGGAGCCGCAGCCCCCTTTGCCGCAGCTGGAGCAGGAGCAGGCTGGCACACAGCAGCACACAGGCACACAGCAGCTGGAGCTGCAGCCAGAGCCACAGCCCCCACACGAGCCGCAGCCCCCCTTAGACCCCCCGCAGGAGCCACAGCCCCCCTTAGACCCCCCGCAGGAGCCGCAGCCCCCTTTGCCGCAGCTGGAGCAGGAGCAGGCTGGCACACAGCAGCACACGGGCTTGCAGCAGCAGACGGGCACACAGCAGCTGGAGCCGCAGCCCCCACAGCTGGAGCCACAGCCCCCACAGCTGGAGCTGCAGCCCCCACAGCTGGAGCCGCAGCCTCCAGAACAGCCAGAGCAGCCCATGGTTCTGATGAGTTGAGAGTGGAGTAGGTCAGAGGAGCAGGTGGAGAGAGAGAAGCGGCTCAGTGTGGGGCCTCCGGGGCCGGGAGCCTCTATATACCTGCTGGGGCAGGTGTGACCTGGGCACGTGCTCACTTCCTGGTTCCCGTCTGTGCTGTGTCTTGTTTGTGGGCCTAGAATCCATGGGCTTCTGTTGACTTTTCCCAGCAGACACCCTCCTAGGTTTCTAAGTCTGGCTTCTTCCCTGTCTTGTTTGTTTCCTGTAAAAAGGAACAGTCCAGCTTTGTGCTATTTCCAGTTTTCTGTTGACTACATATAACTGGGGGTCCTGGGATCGTTCCCAACATCTATTTTATGTACTGAAAACCTCCCCATTACTTATCTTCAAAATTTTATTTTTTAAAATGTGAGGTTTGTAGTGGAAACAAAAGCAAAAGTAAGCAAGCAGGACTGTAGCAAACTAAGAAGCTTCTGCACAGCAAAGGAAACCAAACCACCAACAAAGATAAAAGGCAGCCCACGGAGTGGGAGAAAATATTTGATTAATCATTTGTAAATCATTTGATTAATCCTTTCTGATAAAGGATTAATATCCAAAGTATATAAAGAGCTCATATCACTCAGTAGCGAGAAAAAGACCCCCCAAAACGGGCAAACAGTATGCTTAAAAAATGGGCAGAGTATCTGAGTAGACTTTTTTTTCCCCTAAGGAAGACGTGCAGGTGACCAACAGACACGAAGAGAGGCTCAGCATCCCTAACCGTCAGAGAGACGCACGTCAAGACCGCGAGATGCCATCTCACACCTGCAAACAGCTGTTATCAGAAAGGCAGCAAGCAGCAAGGGGAGCAAGTGGAGAGAAGGGAGCCCGCGTGGGGATGTAGGTTGGTGCCTCCACTGTGAAAAACAGTATGGAGCTTCCTCAAAAAATTAAAAATAGAGCTATCATATGAGCCAGCGATTCTACTTCCGGATATTTGTCTTAGAGAAATGAAAACATCACCTTGAAATGGCATCTGGACCCTATGTTTATTGCAGCATTGTTTACGTTAGTCGAGATACGGAAGCAACCTACATGCCCACTAGGGATGAATGGATAAAGACGATGTGGAGGGTCATGGGATACTCTTCAGCTGTAAAGAGAAGGAAAGGTGTCCTGCCGTTTGGGGCGATATGGATAGACCTAGAGGGTATTGTGGGGGCTGCCCCAGTGGCTCAGCAGTTAAGACTCTGCCTGCAGGGCAGCAGATGCGGGAGACACAGGTTTGATCTCTGGTCGGGAAGCTTCCCTGGAGAAGGAAACGGCACCCCACTCCAGTATTCTTGCCTGGAGAATCGTGGCCAGAGGAGCCTGGCAGGCTACAGTCCACAGGCTCGCAAGAGTCGGACACGACTGAGCGACTAGAGAGAGAGATACGTCAGTTATTTCTCCGGAAAAAAGTGAGGTCTTAGTTGAGCAAAACTGGAGAAGCAGAGAGGCAGGCAAATTACCCACAATCCCACGCTCCAGAGCGTCGCGCATGCGCGTGTGTGTGCGCGCGCGCTGGGTCTTCCTCGCTGCACGCGGGCTTTCTCTAGCTGCGCTGAGCAGGGGCTGCGCTCGGGCCGAGGTGCGTGGGCCCCTGACGCAGTGGCTTCCCCTGCCGTCGAGCACGGGCGCTGGCATCACAGGCTCAGTAGCTGCGGTGCGTGGGTTGGTTGCCCGGCGGCGCGTGGCATCTTCCTGGACCAGGGATCGCCCCGTGTCCCCTGCATCGGCAGGCGGGTTCCTCACCACTGGGCCTCCAGGAAGCCCTAGAGCGTCATATTTCGGTTGATCCCACGTGCGTTTTGTAAACAGGCATGTCCCATGGTTCTTCATTCTCCAAGGTCACCCATGCTTTTCAGTCCTCAGAAGAGACTCTCTTTACGGGTCAAACAGGAGGAACCCCGGCCCTTTTCCTGGTGGACCTGGCCTCCCCTTTCCAGACCCAGGTCTAGCCTTGAGTCCCTGGGCGCCTTGTGTTCCGTGAATCTGGCTGGTGGCTCCTCCATCTCCCTCTGACCCGCCCTTGCAGACTTCCCCCAGCTCCTCTTCCCTGCCCCCTGACTGCCGTATGCTCGCACCAGAGAGACTTCCAGGTGACTGGACTCTCCCTTCCCTGCACGGCTCCCAGTGGATTTCCTAGGACGCTAGTGGAGGAAGGCGCCCTGTGGCCTGGTCTGTGCCAGGCTCAGCATCCTGAGTGACGTTTGCTGAATCACAGCCCGGGTCGGGGCGCTGGCCCCGCAGGTGGTGGAGGGGCAGCCAGTCGTGGGCAGAGCTTGCAGGGGCTAACTAGGCTGTTAGACCCCTGTTTGTAGGAAAGAAGAGATGGATTTAGGATTCAGGAACAGTGGTTGGCAGGTTGTCTGGGTGGTCAGAGTTTGGAAAGGGCATGGCTGGAAGCTCAGTGGCAGCTTACTTCCAAAAACCAATTGCAGAAACCCAGAAGGGGAGACCTGGCTTAGCAGAGGCAAATAGAGAAAATACCTGATTGTCTGAGTTCAGCCGGGGCCTAGATGACGCAGCCTGCGATGCTGCTGGCCACACGCACTGGTCTTGTCAGGTCTCCCCAGGACGGTCAGAAAGGGAAGAGGAACTAAAGAGATTCTTGATGAGGGTGAAAGAAGAGAGTGAAAAAGCTGGCTTAAAACTCAACATTAAAAAGACCAAGATCATGGCATCCAGTCCCATCACTTCATGGCAAACAGAATGGGAGGAAATGGACAGACTTTATTTTGGGGGCTCCAGAATCACTGCCGATGGTGACTGCAGCCGTGAGATTAAAAGGCTCTTGCTCCTTGTAAGAAAAGCTATGAAAGACCTAGACGATGTACTCAAAAGCGGGGACATCATTTTGCTGACAAAGCTCCGTATGGTCAAGTTACGGTTTTTCCAGCAGTCATGTACAGATGTCACAGTTGGACCATAAGGAAGGCTGAGCACTGAAGAATTGGTGCTTTCAAACTGTGGTGTTGGAGAAGACTCTTGAAAGTCCCTTGGACTGCAAGGAGATCCAACCATACAATCCTAAAGGAAATCAGTCCTGAATATTCATTGGAAGGACTGATACTGAAACTGAAGCTCCAACCCAGTGGAAAAGACCCTGATGCTGGGAAAGACTGAAGACGAAAGGAGAAGGGGGCAGCAGACGATGAGACGGTTGGATGGCATCACTGACCTGATGGATGTGAGTGTGAGCAAACTCCAGGAAATAGTGGAGGACAGGGGAACCTGGCGTGCCGCAGCGCAGGGGGTTGCAAAGAGTCAGACACGGCTCGGCGAGTGCACAGCAGCAGCAGGACAGTCAGGGTGTCCCACCTGCCCTGCAGCTGGACCCCAGGGGCTCAGGGCCGGGTCTCGACCAGCTCTGCAGGCAAGCTTGGGAGCCCAAGCTCTGTTTACCCCACACCCCCCTGCTGTGCTCTTCATCTGCACACCCTACCCCCAGCTCCCCCAGCCTGGGAGACGGTCCTGTCCCAAGTGGAGAGTCTGGTACAGAAAGCAAAGGCCAGAACGGGCAGACATGACTGAAGAGTTTGGAGATAAAGGCTCCGGCCCCGGTGCGCACCCCCGGCCCCAGGCTGCGCGGGCTTCTCTCTGTGGCTGGACCGGGCCACTTGCCGGCGCCGACGAGGAGGCAGCTGGACACCGGTGGCTCTCTGAGCAGCACCTCGCGCCTGCAGTATTTCAGCTTAGCGCTTGCCGGTCCGAGGCCCCGGCAAAAACACGCGCAGAGCAGCTGCAGCAGCCATGGGGGCGTGACGGGGTGCACACTTGGGGGTCCCCAGCCGGGCCTCAGGAGCCTTCCAGGTACACGACTGGCTATGATGGGCTCCGAACTCTGAGTCCCCGCGGTTCAGAAGGCGTCTCTCTCGTCCTCTGATGTGCATGTGAACACACGTGCGCGCGCGCGCACACACGCACACACACACACACACACGCGCGCACACACCCACACACCCACACACACACACACGCACACACACCTCTTTCTGAGCTTGAAGAGCAGACGTGAGTGTCTGCGCAGCAGCCTCGCTCCCTTCTCTGCAGAAGGACTGGTCGTCTCCAGGATTCAGGCGCGTGGATAGCGTGGGATTTCCCCGTCGCTTTTTTTTTTTTTTAAAGACTTGAAAATATAAATCCCTTTCAAGCAAATGCGAAACCACTTACAGCAGCTCCAGCGCCACCCTGTGGAGCTTATGCGGAACCACACCGAAGACCAGAGGCAGGTCGCTTTCAGTTCTCTGGTGCTGCGACACACCTCTCTTCACGGCGCGGCTTCCTGCCGCGGATCCAAACGGTCATTGTGTTTAGAATTCTTACCCCCAAGTTACGTGATTGCAGCCATGAAATTAAAAGACGCTTAGTCCTTGGAAGAAAAGTTATGACCAACCTAGATAGCATATTCAAAAGCAGAGACATTACTTTGTCAACTAAGGTCCGTCTAGTCAAGGCTATGGTTTCTCCTGTGGTCATGTATGGATGTGAGAGCTGGACTGTGAAGAAAGCTGAGCGCCGAAGAATTGATGCTTTTGAACTGTGGTGTTGGAGAAGACTCTTGAGAGTCCCTTGGACTGCAAGGAGATCCAACCAGTCCATTCTAAACGAGATCAGCCCTGGGTGTTCTTTGGAAGGAATGATGCTAAAGCTGAAACTCCAATACTTTGGCCACCTCATGCGAAGAGTTGACTCATTGGGAAAAGACTCTGATGCTGGGAGGGATTGGGGGCAGGAGGAGAAGGGGACGACAGAGGATGAGATGGCTGGATGGCATCACGGACTCGATGGACGTGAATTTGAGTGAACTGTGGGAGTTGGTGATGGACAGAGAGGCCTGGCGTGCTGCGATTCATGGGGTCGCAAAGAGTCGGACACGACTGAGCGACTGAATTGAACTGGAGTTACTGAGGAATGGGGCTGGCCCCCGACCCCTCTGCAGCCAGCCTCGGACCTTCACATGCGCCCCTCCTCTGGTGTCCCTGTGGCCCCGGTGGCTGCTGGCCTCCGCCCCCTCCCGAACCCGATCAGGGTTGCCCCCCTCCCTGCCACAGTCATGCTGCCTCGGGCAGGTGGGTGCCCAGTTCTCTCCTGAGCCCCAGCTCCTCGCACAGTGCGCGCTGTGGGCGCTGAGCGCTCTGGGTTGCCCGGGGCAGTGGGTTGCTGAATGCTCTGCTGGGATTCAGGGAATCCAAAGGAGACAGAGAGAAGAGGGATGTTGAAATGGCAAATTACCAGAAACAGTGAGAGAGGAGTCACAATAAGACCAGGACGTGTGCGGGGAAGGGATACGTTTATTGAAAGGAATTGCAAGGATTCTCAGAATCTGTAGCCCGTGACAGAGAATTAAGCCGGTGAGTTCAGGGGAGACGTCTGAGGGCTGTGGTCGAGGCTTTTCACAGGAAGCTGATGGGAGGTCAGGGGTCAGAGCCTCTCAAGGGTGAGCTGGGTGTGCTCTGTCTACTGTAAACACCCCGGTCCCACATTCCCGAAACAGCGGCCCAGGGCTGGGGTTCAGGGCTTTGAGGTCGGGTATTGATCTCCATCCAGGGCATCTGCTACATACTGGGGTGTGTGTTGACGACTCAGATCTTGCGCTGGCAGCAAGCAGGGACGCAGCAGCTGGACTGGGAGCAGCCACAGGAGCCGCAGCTGGAGCAGGAGCAGACGGGCACACAGCAGCTGGACTGGGAGCAGCCACAGGAGCCGCAGCCCCCTTTGCCACAGCTGGAGCAGGAGCAGGCTGGCACACAGCAGCACACGGGCACACAGCAGCTGGAGCCGCAGCCAGAGCCACAGCCCCCACAGGAGCCGCAGCCCCCCTTAGACCCCCCGCAGGAGCCGCAGCCCCCCTTGGAGCCCCCACAGCTGGAGCCACAGACCCCTTTGCCACAGCTGGAGCAAGAGCAGGCTGGCACACAGCAGCACACGGGCACGCAGCAGCTGGAGCCGCAGCCAGAGCCACAGCCCCCACAGGAGCCGCAGCCCCCCTTAGACCCCCCGCCGGAAACACAGCCCCCCTTGGAGCCCCCACAGCTGGAGCCACAGCCCCCTTTGCCACAGTTGGAGCAAGAGCAGGCTGGCACACAGCAGCACACGGGCTGGCAGCAGCTGGAGCCACAGCCTCCACAGGAGCCACAGCCCCCCTTAGACCCCCCGCAGGAGCCACAGCCCCCCTTAGACCCCCCGCAGGAGCCGCAGCCCCCTTTGCCGCAGCTGGAGCAGGAGCAGGCTGGTACACAGCAGCACACAGGCTTGCAGCAGCAGACGGGCACACAGCAGCTGGAGCCGCAGCCCCCACAGCTGGAGCCGCAGCCCCCACAGCTGGAGCCGCAGCCCCCGGAACAGCCAGAGCAGCCCATGGTTCTGGTGGTTGAGGGTGGAGCAGGTCAGAGGAGCAGGTGGAGAGAGAGAAGGTGCTCAGGTGTGGGGCCTCCGGGACCGGGAGCCTCTATATACCTGCCAGGGTCAGGTGAGATGCTGGGCACATGGTCCCTTCCTGGTTCCTGTTCACACCACTTTCCAGCAGAAAAATTCTGAGTGTTTAAAACAGATTTAGTCATGAACACATTGTGGTGTTTATAAGAAACCCTCCTGCTGTGTCTTGCGTGTTCCCAGCACACGGCTTCATCACCTGATGGGCTTGTGCTCCTTGTTTGCAAGAGACAGAGGCTGAGCCTCAGGGCCATGCTGGGCATCACCCTGGCACGACGCCTGACCACCTCTGTACTGTGAAGCCTTGACAGTGCTGATAGGGCTCACAAGAGGTGGCCTCAGGGCGTGGAGAGTGCGCCAGGCAGAAGGCCACTGCAGGCGGCGGTGGGGAAGATCCTTCCTGTTAGTCTCAGGGATTCAGAGCACGTGTCACCTGCAATCCTAGCCACACCGTCCGAGGTCCTGCCTGAGTTGGGTTGTTTCACTTTTCCACGGACTTGAGTCCCAGGCCTGGCCATGCTGACCGTGCCTCAAGGGGTCTCCTATATCCAGACAGCCAGCCAGCCACGGGCCAACCAACTGGGGATTGAAAATATTCCGGAAAAAGTCCAGACGTTTCCAAAAAGCAAAACTTGGATATGCCCTGCTGGCAAGTGTACATAGCATTTACGTTGCGTGTACAGCTATTTATGAGGCATTGACTCTGTATTAGGTATCACAGGCGTGTAGACACAAGTTAGAGTGCAGCGGAGGGCGTGCACGGTCAGATAACACTGCGCCGCTTGACGGGCTCCCCTGGGGGCTCAGCAGAAAAGCCTCCACCTGCCAGTGCGGGAGATGTGGGTTACATCCCTGGGCCGGGAACATCCCCCGGAGGAAGAAACTGGAACCCGCTTCAGTATTCTCCCCCGGGGAAATCCCATGGAAAGAGGGGCCTGGCGGGCTAGAGTCCACAGGGCCGCCAAGAGCCGGACACGCCTTAGTGACTAAAGAACCACAGAAGAGCACTGTTTTATGCAGGAGGCTTAGGCGTCCTTGGAATTCGGCGCCCACGGGGTGCTGGAACCAGCTTTCTGCCGCTGCGAGGGATGCCTGTCCCCTTCCTGCTTCACTTGCGGACCGGCGGCTCGGTTTCCCTTTGGTAATCAGGGCGAGTCACGGCAGCCAGCGCAAAGCCTCTCGTTGTGGGTGCTGCGCCGGAGGGAGCGGAAGTGGCCAGTGGCCGCCCCGCCCCAGCCCCGCGGCGGACCGCTGGTCCCCTGGCGGCGCGCCCGCCCCTCTGCAGCGAAGACCGTGGACCAGCAGGGCCTGAGGTCGCCGGTGCTTCAGCGGGGGCGGCGGGCCGCGCCGGCCCTGGGCTCCCCCGTCCTCGGGGCGCTCGCGCGCGGCGCCCCATGTGGTCTCGCCGCGGTTCACTGCTTTCCCAGCGGCTTCTCTTGGCCCTTCCTCCACGGCCGCCCTCACTCGATGGGGCAGCGACCCGTGTGGGGACCGTGTGTGCTCCCTGGGGGCTTCCGGTTGCTTGAGGCTTTGTCTGTTTTTTATTACCCTTATCTATTTATTTTTGCTGCGCTGGCTCGTCCTTGCTGGTGTGCAAGGGCTATTGATATTTATATTGTGATATTGATTTTTTATTATATTTATTATATACAATTAAATAATAAATATATTAAATATATTTAATTTTATTTAGATATACATTTGAATAATAAATACTTATATACACATAATTATATATAATATATTGGGCTACTGATATTTATATTTTGATTATATATTATATATAAATAATATATTGGGCTACTGATATTTATATTTAATATATTGATATATTTATATATGAATATATAATTGTATATAATACATTTATTGGCTCATTGATATTTATATTTTGACATTGATATATTTTATTATATTTATTATAATATAATAACTAATATATTCATAATATATATACTATATATAATAATATAATATAAATATATTATATAATCAATAATTAAATAATAAATATATTCCTGCCTCTTGAGAAACCTATATGCCGGTCAGGAAGCAACAGTTAGAACTGGACGTGGAACAACAGACTGGTTCCAAATAGGAAAAGGAGTACGTCAAGGCTGTATATTGTCACCCTGCTTATTTAACTTCTATGCAGAGCACATCATGAGAAACGCTGGGCTGGAAGAAGCACAAGCTGGAATCAAGATTGCCGGGAGAAATAGCAATAACCTCAGATATGCAGATAACACCACCCTTATGGCAGAAAGTGAAGAGGAACTCAAAAGCCTGTTGATGAAAGTGAAAGAGGAGAGTGAAAAAGTCGGCTTAAAGCTCAACATTCAGAAAACGAAGATCATGGCATCTGGTCCCATCACTTCATGGGAAATAGATGGGAAAACAGTGGAAACAGTGTCAGACTTTATTTTTGGGGGCTCCAAAACCACTGCAGATGGTGATTGCAGCCATGAAATTAAAAGACGCTTACTCCTTGGTAGGAGAGTTATGACCAACCTAGACAGCATATTCAAAAGCAGAGACATTACTTTGCCAACAAAGGTCATTATCATATGTAATATATTAATTTATTATAATATACTCTATATTTGTATCTGGGCTGTTGACACTCGCATTCCATAAGCAGCGTCCTCTCCGGTGTGCGGGGGTTACTTGCTGTTGCAGCGGCTGGGCTTCTCCCTGCAGAGGCCTCTCGCTGTGGAGCGGCTCCAGGCGCACGGTCTTCGGGGGGTCGTGGCTCCCAGGCTCCAAAGCTCAGGCTCAGCAGTTGTGACGCATGGGCTTGCTTGCTCCTTGGCATGTGGAATCTTCCTGGACCAGGGGTCAAACCTGTGTTCCGTCTTTGGCAGGCGGATTCTTCCCCACTGAGACACCAGGGAACTCATTGAGGTATTGAAATCAATATTCAATTTGTTAGCATTACAGCTTAAAAAATCTTACATTTTAAAACTTTATAAGGATACCTTATAAACATAGAGAATAAATATAATATGTATAGCTATTGATATTTATATTTTATAAAATAGATACAATTTAATAATTATATAAAATTTAATCCAGTATATATTTATAAATATATACTATATAATATATATATTTAAAATATAACTTCAAAAATGTAGATGTACTAAATTTGACAATCACTGTCAGAAGGACCTATGGTTAATGTTTAATTAACTCAAGCTGGAGTGGTCCAAACTTTCTTAAGCTAAACATGCCATCAATTTTATAATTCAGCTACATCGCTGTCCCATTTTAACCACAGGCATACATTAGTTATCGTTGGTTTCACCTCTTTTGTAATTACCTCACTGTTCTTGGGTATTCTGTTCCATTTTTTTCAGACTTGCTCCTCCTTTTCTGTTTGGGGAGTTTTTATTCTTTTTAGAAAATTATTGCTACTATTTGGCTGTGCTGGTCTTCATGTGGCACACGGCCCTCTCTCTGGTTGTGGCGTGCAGGCTCAGTAGTTGCCACGTGCAGGCTTAGTTGCGTGGCACGTGGGATCTTAGTTCCCGAACCAAGGATGGAACCCACGTCCCCTGCATTGGAGGGTGGACTCTTAACCACTGGGCCACGAGGGAAGTCCCTTCTATTGCGTCTTTGTTTCACGCTCCCTGGTTCTTTGCTCTGGGTGGAAGGTCTGCTGAGAGCTGTGATCAGTCCTGATGTCCAGCCTCCTGATGGAGGCTCCTGAGGAGGCTCAGCCTCCTGGTGAGCCCTTCCGAGGTGTTCTTCGTTTCTTCACGCGGCTTTGATTTCTAGCATTTCTTTGATTCTCTCCTGGAATTCCCCCCCCTCCCTGCCCCCATAACCCATTAGCTCTTGGGTGTCTTCTTAGGGCCTGTAACACACACAGTGATCTCCTAGCCTGAGAATTCCAGCCTCCCTGCCGTGTCTGAGTCTGGCTCTGATGCTGGCCCTGACTCTTCCAGGGCGCTCTTGCCTCTGAGGACGCCCTGTGATTTCTTGTTCGAGCAGGACACGATGTATCCGTGGGTGATGGGAACTGCGGCAAGCAGGCCTTCTGGGATGTGCAGGTTAGGTGTGTGGGGGGCAGTGTCTGCTTCCTGGGCTTGGTGACCGATCCAGTGCTTCTCAGCCCCTCCTTGCCCGCTGCAGGGTCAGGACTGGAGCTGGGGTCTTCCCTCCCCCGAGGTCACGAGCACTGACGAAACCCCCACTGGTTGGGCTTGTAAAGTAATTTATCGTGAGGGCAGATCTTTTTTTTTAATCTTTCTTTTTTATTTTTTAAATTATGAAAATACAATAACACATTTCCAAGAGACTTGGAAAAATACAGAACAAAGCTACATGTGCTTCCGCTATATATTACAACTGTTTGTTTCAAGTAGAAAATTAAGGTTTTTAGTTGGAGTTTCCATATCAAACTCTCAGAAATTAATAGGATGAAGTAGACGTATATAGTAGACCTGGAGAGTATTATGTGCCAGTTTCACAGAATTAATATTTGTACAACTTTCACATAACAGTAGGGTAAATTCTATCCAAGTCCCCTTAGAGCATAAGCTCGGGGACACTGGAACATACCCAGGGACATAAAGCAAGGCACAGAAATTTCAGATCTAAAGGTTCTGAAATCGTAGAGTCTGCTCTTATTACTGTGGAATTACATTAGAGGTCAGCATCGAAAGATTTTTTAAAATGACCCCTATATTTTCAAGTGCAATGTGGCATTCACCCAGAGAGAGCTATGACTCAGCAGCGAAAGAGGGCAGATCATGGTAAGAGTGCTCTGCGGATTTCAGAATGCCCCCTTGCCCCTGCCCCTGTCAAAAGCACGAAGGGGTTTTTCTTGTCTCTGCTGTGAGAACCTAGTCGGGTTCCTGGAGGTAAAACTCATCAGAGTGTGGGGACCCCATTTGACTCGGTCTCCCTGAGGTGTTAACTCGCGGACTTGTCTGCACTGAGCCTCCAGCAGTTTGCGGGCTGGGCGCAGGTTCCCGCAGATGTTTCTGTTTCTCTGATTCTCTGTATCTGCCTGCCTGTCTTTCTCCAATTTTGGGGGGCCACACTGTGCCCTGGGACCTCAGGTCTTTGATGGATCTAAGAAGAAGTGTTGATTTTCAGTTTGTTCAGCATTTTTCCTTGTTGTGTGCCTGGGAATGGCCATGTCCAGGCTCCCTCCTTGCTAGACTGGAATGACTCACACCCTGAAAACTCTTAGCAAGCACTAACACGTAAACCTCCTTTAGTACACAGTGCTCATTGACCAGATACGCAAAACCTTTGATATAATGAATATCAAGTGCTCCTAAACACTTCAGTACTGTCTTCAGCTTTAGTTGGGATCATTTGTAACATTTATCTTGAAATGATTCTAAAATCAAGGGCTAAAATATGCACATACTCAGTGGAAATCACATGGTGATTTGGAAAGATTCTTTAAATTGGGAAGTGCTTAAACACATACAGAGGGTGAGATAGCATCACCAGCTCAATGGCCATGAGTCTGAGCAAACTCCGAGAGACGGTGAGGGACAGGGAAGCCTGGCGTGCTGCAGTCCACGGGGTTGCCGAGTCGGACACGGCTGAGCCAGCGACGACAGCAAAGCATGTTACGTGAAATGTAAAATTGAGATGCCACTCGTGTGCCATCAAATTTGCCCTTTAGAGTGTGTAATTCAGTGACTTTTCAGGAGACAAAGTCACATGACCATCACTACCAGTTAATTCCAGGACAGTTTTATCGTCTCAGAAAGAAATTCCATGCACATTTAATGGGAAGGCTCCATCTCCCTCCTTCAAAGCAGCCCATGGTAAACACCCATCTGCCCTTTGCCCCTGTGGAGTCACCTGTTCTGGACACCGCATATGGATGTGGTCGTATGATGTGGGGGCTCTCACTGAGCACGATGCTCTCAGAGCTCATTTCTCTTGCACCCTGTGTCAGAACTTCATTCCTGTTTAGGGGTAAATGGCACGCCATCGTGTGTGTGGAGCACGTTTTGCCTATCCATTCACCAGTTGATGGACACGTGCTTATTTCCACTTTTCGGACATCACGGATAATGCTGCTATGAGCGTCACTGCACACATTTCTGTGTGATGCGCTTTGCGTTCTCTTGGGCACATATCTAGCAATGGACTTTCTGGAGCATGTGGCAATTCTATATTTAACATCTGGTGAACTGCCAAACTGTTTTCTGGAGGAGTCGCATCATTCACTGTTTCAGTCAGCAATGCGCAGGGGTTCAGTTTCTCCAGTGCTCACCAACACTTGTCACTGTTTGCCTTTCTGATGATATCCACCCTAAGGGTAGGAGGAGATATCTCACTGTGGTTTTGATTTGTGTCTTCCTGATGACTAATGATGTTGAGCATCTTTTCATGTGCTTATTAGCCATCTGTGTATCTTCTTTGGAGAAACATCTATTCAGACCCTTTTCTAAGTTTTTAATTGGGTTATCTATCTCCGGTTTTGGGGGGGTAAGAGTTCTTTCTATATTCTGAATATAAGGCAGTTGTCAAATGTCTGATTGGCAAATATTTTATCTCTACATTGTCTTTTCATTTTTTGACTTGTGGCGTTTGAAGCTCAAAATCTTTTATTTTGATGCAGTCTGATTTATATAATTTTTCTTTTTTTGCTTATGCTTCTGCTGTTAAAAGCTTCCCTCATAGCTCGGTGAAGAATCCGCCTGCAGTGCAGGAGACCCCGGTTCGATTCCTGGGTTGGGAAGATCCGCTGGAGAAGGGATAGGCTCCCCACTCCAGTATTCTGGGGCTTCCTTGTGACTCAGCTGGTGAAGAATCCACCTGTGATGCAGGAGACCTGGGTTCGATCCCTGGGTTGGGAAGACCCCCTGGAGACGGGAAAGGCTCCCACTCCAGGATTCTGGCCTGGAGAAGTCCATGGACTGTGCAGTCCACGGAGTCGCAAAGAGCGGGACACGACCGAGCGACCTTCACTTTCAGTCTGCTGTCATGTCTAATATTCGTTGTGTAGCGTATGTAAGATCACAAAGACTTTATCTTCTCTTCTAAGAGTTTTATAGTTTCCGGTTCTGGCTTTTATGACTAGCTCGTGGATCCATTTCAAGGCTGGTTTTCGGTGCATATGGTGAGATAAAGGCTCCGCTCTATTCTTTTGCGTGCGGTCGCTGCTGGTCTCAGTGCTGGTCACCGAGAAGACTGCACCGAATGGTTGTGGCACCGTCGCTGAAAGCCAGCTGCCCACAATTTGAAGGGCCTGCCTCTAGGCTCGGTTCTGTCCCTCTGATCTGTGCCTACCCCTGTGCAGTTCCACGCAGCTTCATCACTGCAGCGTTTGGTGCATAATCTACTTACCATGTTTTTGCTGGGCTGCGTCTCTGGCCGGCACTTGGCCCGTCTCCAGGCGCAGCAGCTCCTTGCGGTGCGCGGGCTCCTCTTGGCGGCGGCCTCTCGTTGCAGCACAGACTCGAGGCATGTGGGCTTCAGCAGTTGCAGCAGGCGGGCTCAGTACTTGTGGTGCCCGGGCTTAGTCGCTCCGAGGCATGTGGGGGTCTCCCAGCCCCAGGGGTCGGAGCCGTGCTTCCTGCATTGGCAGGGGGATTCTTATCCACTGTCCACCAGAGAAGTCCTGCTGCAACTCTGTAATGCATTGGAAATTGGGAAACGTGAGTCCTCCTCCAACTTAGATTTTCTGTTTCAAGATTGCTTTCACTGTCTACAGATCCTTGAATTTCCATATGCATTTTAGGGTCAGCTTGTCGCTTTCTGCAGAAAGCAACTTGGGATTTTGAAAGGGATTATGTTAAATCTGCAGAGTTTTGGAATACTGTCATTTTAACAATATTATGTTTCCTACTACAGGACCATTGGATATCTTTCCATTTATTTTGGCTTTCTTTAGCTTCTTTCAGTGGTGTTTTGCAGTTTTGCACTTCAATTGTTAAGTTTATTAAGTTATTTTGTTCTCTTCCATGATATTGTCTTCTTAATTTACATTTTGATGGCTCATTGCTGGTATATAGAAATATAGTTGATTTTTGTATATTTGATGCTGTATCCTGCAGCCTGCTGAGTTCATTTTTTAGCTCTAATAATTGTGTGTGTGTGTGTGTGTGTGTGTGTGTGGTCCTTAGGATTTTCCACACACTAGACACTGTCTTCTATGAATAGAGGCAGTCTTACCCTTTCTTTCCCAGCATGGATGCCTGCTGTTCCTTTCAGCATTCATGCTTAAACTGTCATTGTCATTTCGCTTTTGCAGCATGGGCCTTGCGCTGCGGGCGGGCTCTCTCGAGGTGCAGTCCGCGGGCTTCTCGCCAAGGCAGCCTCTCTTGCGGAGCGCAGGCTCCTGTAGTCATGGTGCTCGGGCTTAGCTGCTCCGAGGCACATGGGATCTTCCCAGACCAGGGATCGAACCCGTGTCTCCTGCATTGAGCGCTGGGTTCTCTACCTCTGAGCCACCAGGGAAGCTCATGGCTGCTGCCTCCTGTTCTGGCTAGGACGTCAGAGTGATGCTGAGCAGACCTGGGGCGCGTGGATGCCCGTCGCTTGCTCCTGATCTTGTGGGAGGGGTCCGAGCTCTCACAGCAGGTGTGGTGTCAGCTGGGGGTTTTCCGCAGGTGACCTTCATCGGGTCCCCTTCTGTTCCTCCCCTGCCCCACCCCTGCTGAGATCCGAGACTGGTTGGTTCTCACTGACTCTGAGCCCAGCGGTGGGGAGAGAGCTCCTTGCTCCCTGCTGAGCCAGGCCAACACTGGTCGCCGAAACAGGACCATCTATATCTTTGCAACTTCTCAGGAGCTCAGCTCGTTGTAGTGGCCTCTTTCTCTCCAGGCTTGACCCCTGCTCTGGGGCCTGGATGGCGCGCAGCCCACCCAATAGACCTTTTTCTGGGCATTGAGGGCAAATGTCTCCTCCTCCTCCTCCAAGCACATCCTCTCTGGGGAAGGAGCTGCCTCCCTGATGCCAGCAGGGACAGCCTGAATCCTGAGTCCCACTCACTCGGCGGGTGCCCCGCCTCTGCTAACGAGAGCCTTCTGCTTGCCTCCATCAGTTCTTTGCTCACTCACACATGCACTCAGTGGGTCCTCCATCCATCACTCTACCTAACGCCTGTGGGATGACTGCTGAGCCCGGCACTGGGGTGACAGCAGCAAAGGGCCCCGGGAGCCATGATCGATTAGGCAGCAGGAGAGGGAAACACGATCAATTTTGCTAACAAGATAGGCTGGAAGGAAACCACAGTGAGACCAAGGTCTGTGGGTGGGGGATTTACGTTTCGGTGCACCCAGACCCGTTGTGGGTCTTAAGGCACTTGTAATCAGGTGGGTTATAGGAGACACACTCGTGGCAATGATAAAGCTCCTGGCAGACAGAGGAAGGCGAAGGTTTGGTGCCTCGCATGGAATAATTAGAAATGGGAATTTCGGCCGCCTCCCTGACCTGTGAGCCATTTCAGGGCAAGTCTGGCTCAGGCATTAGGGTGTGTGGGTAGAAGGCGCAAAAGTGTCTGGGGCATGGCTCCCCCTCTCAGGGAACGTGTGGGCGAGCTTCGTGCCTGTCCCTCAGGTGCTGGGGAGGAGTCTGGAGCCAGGAGACTCTAGCTGTCCATCACCTAGACAGGAACTGCTTGGGGATGGTCTAGGTCATGTCTACAGGCACTCGATGGGAAGCCCACGTCCTTAGGAGCCTCCTGAGGTCTTCAGTCAGAGCCTCAGATCTTGCGCTGGCAGCAAACGGGCACACAACAGCTGGACTGGGAGCCCCCACACGAGCCGTAGCCCCCCTTAGACCCCCCGCCGGAGCCGCAGCCCCCCTTCTATCCCCCACAGGAGCCGCAGCCCCCCTTAGACCCCCTGCAGGAGCCGCAGCCCCCCTTGGAGCCCCCACACGAGCCGTAGCCCCCTTTGCCCCAGCTGGAGCAGGAGCAGGCTGGCACACGGCAGCACACGGGCACACAGCAGCTGGAGCCACAGCCTCCACATGAGCCACAGCCCCCCTTAGACCCCCTTCAGGAGCCGCAGCCCCCCTTAGACCCCCCACAGGAGCCGCAGCCCCCCTTAGACCCCCCGCAGGAGCCGCAGCCCCCCTTAGACCCCCCACAGGAGCCGCAGCCCCCTTTGCCCCAGCTGGAGCAGGAGCAGGCTGGCACACGGCAGCACACGGGCTTGCAGCAGCAGACAGGCACGCAGCAGCTGGAGCCGCAGCCCCCACAGCTGGAGCCGCAGCCCCCGGAGCAGCCAGAGCAGCCCATGGTTCTGCTGGGCTGAGGGTGGAGTAGGTCAGAGGAGCAGGTGGAGAGAGAGCAGGGGCTCAGTGTGGGGCCTCCGGGGCCGGAGCCTCTACATACCTGCCGGGGCAGGTGTGACCTGGGCACGTGGTCCCTTCCTTGTGTTGATGATACTGCATTCCCAGGCGTATTCTGTTTGCCTTATACTAATAACAGGTATTTAAAGGCTTATGCTTGTGTCATGCGCTTGCTGTTGTTCGCTGATCCCTTTACACAGATCCCTGTGGTGGCTGGAGCTGCTTGTTCTGGGTCTGGGTCTGTTCTCCCATCAGGAACCTCTGTGTTTATTCTATTCAAAACCCTGGACTTTCCTTCTGTTCCCCCTGAATGTCTGTCCAACCGCGAGCCATCCCGCACTTGTTACTGTGGCTTGTATGGTGTCTTCACGTCTCGTGGACCCAATGCAGCCTCCCCCCGCACCCCCCTCCCGCCCCCCGCCCATCCTTTCAGGTTTATTTCTGTTTAAGTCACACACACACATAGTCCAAACGTTACCTGGAACAGCATTGCTGCCAGAGCGCTGTCAATTGTTTCTTCTGTTAACCTCAATCAAAAAAAAGAAAAAGACCGCACATTCTTGTTTGTTTTTCCACTGACTGGGTGTCCTGTGGGATTTCAACAATGGAAGATGAGGGTTCTGCTTTCTCTAAGCCCCTCTGCTGAGCATGTAAACTTCTGGGCCATTTCCCAGCAATCGCTGTCCGCTCGTTCATCCCGCCTTCTGCACCTGAGGTGTGACTCTCCTGGCGTCCCTTCTGGCTTTAGGCGCATCCTCTGACTGCAGCTGTTTTCACCTTGGAGGAGACCCCTGGGGCCCCTGCCCCTGCCCCGGGCTCCCTGCTGCTCGGGGCCCTCTGTCCTCCTGGCCGTCGCCGTGCTCTTGCGGCCGTCTGCTTCTGCCAGGGAGCCCTGCCTTTCTTTCCTGGCTCACCTCCTTGTCTCAATGGAGCACATTCACCAGGAATTTCTTGAGAAAGAAAGCAGTGAGGTTACACCTTTTGGAAATCGGCATTTCTGAAGAAAGATTCTAATTCTCACTTTAAGTCTGATTGGTGGCTTGGCTAGACCTCTGATTCCAGGCAAGCAGCTTCCTTCAAAACAGAGATGACGGGCTTTTCCTGCGGCCAGGAGGATTTAGACATCCTTGTGTCTGTTGATTTCTCTCCCCGAAAGCTTTCAGGATCTTTTCCTGGACCCCATTATTCTGGAATTTCACCTCTTTCCCACCTCTTGTGTTGACATAACGGTGGACGCCTTGAATATGGACAAGAGGAGATCAGCATCCCGAGATGCCCCAGACCCATGGTCTGCAACCACCTGCCGACTCTTCCCCAGGGATCTCTGAGTGTGCGGGAGCAGTGCCCCTCCATGCGGTGGGGAAGAGAATCTGAGGAAGATCCCTTGGGAGACGTGTGATGGCTCCCCAGGTACCCCAGAAATATCTGGGGGTCAGGAGGGAGCCCCCCAAGTACCCGCACCCCTTAACTAAGAAAGCCTGCACCCCCTCACCCCCGATGGTGCCACTGTCAGAGAGGCAGGAAGCGACAGGTGCTGGTCGGGATGTGGAGAAATCGGAAAGGAGCTTTCCCGGTGGGAATGAAAATGCTGAGGGGAATGGCACGGAGGCCCCTCGGAAAGAATGTGTTAGGGTAGAATGAGCCAGAAAGCATTCGAACAGAAAGAGCCTCTGCCTGAGATTCCTCAAACAGAACACAAATATGACCCAGGTCTTCAGCTTCTGGGTGTGCCCTCAAAGCAGTCGGAAGCAGGAACTCAGACAGGCGTTTGCACGCCCACGTTCAGAGCAGCAGCATCTACAGCAGCTGAAGCGTGGAAGCAACCCAGAGGCCCGTCAGCGGATGAAGGGACGCACACACCGTGGTCCGCGCACACAGTGGAGTATTACTCAGCCTCGAAAAGGAAGGCCATTCTGACACAGGCTGTGTGTGGATGAACCTTGAGGGCCTCATGCTAGTGGAGTGGTCCGATCACAAAAGGGCAAAGCCTGTCTGATGCCTCTCATACAAGGCCCCTAGAGCTGTAGTTCATAGACGCAGACAGCCGGACGGTGGGGCCGGGGCTGCCGGCAGGGGCTGCGGAGTGAGTGAGTGATGGGGACAGAGCTTCGGTTTGATGAGATGGTGCTGACGGCCGAACAGCAGTGTGACTGTGCTTGGTGGCCCTGAACTGTGCCCTTAGCACGGCTCGATGGCGTGGTTCATGTTGCATGTGTTTTCCTACAATTATAAAAAAAACAGCAAAAAAGAAAAAAAGCCTAAAGTAATAAAGGAGTGCTGAGTGAAATCCCCGCAGCGCTCGGGCTTTAGGGCCCAGGGCTGATGACCTGCTGTGTGCAGGGAGCAGAGAGGAGAACGCGGGGACCCAGCGACCCCGAAGCCTCGCAGAGGGGCCGCGGACAGGGCCCTGGCATTGGACCTGGAGAGACAGGAGCCGGAGGAGCAGAGGCGGGCACTCTCTCGGGGTTCGGGGTCTCGAGGAGGGCCGCCTGGTGGCCCGGAAGCCTGGGGGGCGCTGGGCTTTCCGGAACCCTGGCCACCACACAAGCGTTCTGTTCCCACACCCGCAGAGAGCCTGGCTGTCGTGCTGAGCTTCGGTCAAGAGCCACGAGAGCCTGAGGTTTATCAGTGTCTCCATAAAACTAAGAAACCGTGGAAAACTAATGTAAGGTGACCGTTCCTTCAAACAGTGATAGAAGCCTGGGATGGGAAGTGTAGTGAGCAGAAAGACACGAAGCTTGTCCTGTTCCCAGGGTCACCAGAGCCCGAAGGAGCTGGACCGTGACGGAGGAAAACGGTGTGAGAGGAGGAAATGGCTCCAGGTGAAACGCGGCACTTCTGTTATTTTTAGATCACGATTTTCCCGAGGAAAGAACCGTACATAGAAGTCAGGAAGTGAGCACGTGCCCAGCGTCTCGCCTGACCCTGCAGGCATGTGGAGGCTCCCGGCCCCGGAGGCCCCGCACTGAGCCCCTTCTCTCTCCACCTGCTCCTCGGACCGGCTCCACCCTCAGCCCAGCAGAAGCACCGGCTGCTCCGGCTGCTCCGGGGCTGCGGCGCCAGCTGCTGTGTCCTGTGTGCTGCTAGGCGAGATCCGAGGCTCTGAGCCCAGGCCCTGGCGTTCTCCCTCTTTGGTGAAACCGCTCTTCCTGGGGCTCCCCTGAACTGGCTCCTCCTGCCTGAAGCCCACTTCTGGGGCCCTCATCTCCTGCCGTGTGGGAGCTGGCTCGCTGGACCGAAGAGGACCGTTTCTGCTGGTATGGAGGGCAGACCTTGCTGCCTGCTGGGACTGGGCCCCCCTCCCCGTCCTCAGGAAGTCGTGCCATGTGCCCACTGCCGTCGTCTCCACGGGCCCCCGCCCCGGGTGCACCCGCTGGGCTCCGGCTTGACCGGCAGTCCTCGCGGACAGCCCGCCTTCGGAAGACACCCACCCGCACCCTCTGCCTCTCGCCTGCGTCAGCTCCGCCGTCAGTGGGCGGCAGGTCCCGGCAGAGCCGCAGACAGTGGGGGCCCTAAACCCTGGGCACGTCCCCTGGAGCCGTGGGCCCCTTGGCCACCGTGACTTGGCGCTGCCCTAGGGCCTCCCCCACGGCCATCTCTTGTCTTCTCCCCTCTCTGACTCCGTTTTGGGGCCGAAACTGTGCTGTGAGCTCCCTCAACAAACAGCCTTCCCCACGACGCCGGCTCCCCGTGGTGCCCTCCCTAACCCTCCTCTCTGCCCCGGGGCTCCCCCTGCGGGCCTCCTCACGACGCCCCGACTCCCGTGAGCGCACACGGATGCGCAGCCTCTAGAGGGCCAGGCCCGGTCAGCTCCTGCCTCGGGAGCTCGTCGCCCCCGGAGAGTCTGGAGAGCGAGGCAACCGACAGGACACAGAAAGCTTTTGTTTGTTTAAATCACGGAATCAGAATCGATGCCAAGGACACTCGTGAGATCCGAGTACCGGCCAGGGCCGTGGCGCTGCCCCCTCGGGCTCCCTTGCTCCTCACACAGCCTGGTCCGCAGGAGGCAGACTGCAGACAGGGGGCTGAGGACGTTCCTCGGGAGGTAGAGGGTTTCTTTAATGATGAGTTTTAGATTATTTATTTAGGCCGCGCTGGGTCTTTGTGCTGTTCGGGCTTTCCCCTGGTTGTGCTGGGTGGAGGCTGCTCTTCGTTGCAGAGCACGGGCGGCTCATTGTGGCGGCTTCCCTTGTTGCAGAGCTCAAGTTCTAGGGCGAGAGCTTCGGTGGCTGTGGTGCGGGGGCTCAGCCGTTGTGGTTCCCTGGCTCCAGAGCTCAGACTCAGTAGCCGTGCACGTGAGCTTAGTTGCTTTGTGGCATGTGGGATCTTCCTGGACCAGGGATTGAACCCATGTGCTCCGCATCGGCACATGGGTTTTTCCTTTCACCGCTGTCACCCGGGAAGCCCCTTGGGGGCTGCAGGTTTTCTGAGGAGTGGCGCATGTTTGGCGCTGAGCATCTGTCAGCCCATTTCCTGCCTGTGGCCTCTGCAGCGACAGCCTCTTTCCCGCCCCGGGTCTCCGCTCCCTTCCGTCTGGACTAGAAGCGACTCTGCTGCTGTGTAGCTGTTGCTGTCCAGTCGCTAAGCTGGGCTGACTCTGCCGCCCCATGAACTGCAGCACGCCAGACTCCTCTGTTCTCGACTGTCTCTCAAAGTTGGCTCAGATTTCATTCTGCCACAACACAACTCTGCTGGTGGAACATTCACAAAACGCTGGCAGTCTCCCAGGTCTGTCACAGCGAGCCTCCCAGTTAGGTGCTGCTGTAAAAGCCGCTCAGTCGCGTCTGACTCTTTGTGACCCCCAGACTGTAGCCCGCCAGGCTCCTCTGTCCATGGGACTCTCCAGGCAAGAGTACTAGAGTGGGTTGCCATGCCCTCTTCCAGGGGATCTTCCCGACCCAGAGATGGAACCTGGGTCCCCTGTGCTGCAGGCGGAGTCTTTACTGTCTGAGCCTCCAGCAATCAGGTAGGCCCTCCACAAACCATTCCCCGATAATCCATTTCTGCTCCTGGATTTTGCTCAGATGGTTGAGTTGATCCATCAGTCACACACCTGAACTCTTCAGCGAAAGTTTGCGTAGCTGTACCCCTGGTCTTCTCTCCAGAGTGTACTTTCCTAATAGCACACCTCCTGATATTGGCATCTTCTGCAACTTGGATAGGCTCAGTGATGGGCATGAAGGGACTGAATGATGGGAGCGGGCGTCGGGCTGAGCAGAGGCTGTGGCTTTGGTTAGTCCTGGGAGTAGCGGACAGTCCGAGGCAGGGTGACCAAGTAACCCAGCATCCAAACCAGGAGACACAGAGGAGCTTTAATTTTGTGATTGTTCAGGATTCCCAAGAGGTAGCGAAGATAGTTCAGAGTTCCGCTGTCTCTCTCACCCAGCTCTCCCAATAATAATCTATTAAAAAATTCTTGTGCTAAAACATACATACATCTGAGGCTTTCCTGGTGGCTCAGTGGTAAAGAACCCACCTGCCGGGCAGGAGACTTGAGTTCGATCCGTGGTCAGGAAGATCCCCTGGAGAAGGAAACGGCAACCCACTCCAGTATTCTTGCCTGAGAAATACCGTGGGCAGAGGAGCCTGGTGGGCTACAGTCCATGGGGTTGCAAAGAGTCAGACACGACTCAGCAACTAAAACAATAAAAATTCACGCCTTTACCATTTTAGCCATTTTAAGTGTGCAGCTCAGGGTATCGAGCACAGCGTTCCACTGCTGTGGAAGCGTCTCCACCATCCCTCTCCGAAACTTCATCTTCCCAAGCAGCAGCTCTGCCGCCGCGGAGCACTGACCACCACTCCCACTGCTCAGTCGTAATCTCTCCCTTAACCATGGTACATTGTCAAAAATAAGGTGTCGACGTTGGCGCAGTCCAGTTTACTCAGGCGCAGACCTTGTTTGGATTCCGCCAGTTTTTATAGGCCTTTTCAATGTGTAGTTCAATGAAGTTTCATCACATGTGAGGATTCCAAGAGCTAGTACCACAACCATCACCCGAAAGAAACTCCCTCATTTTATCCGCAAATAATGACACCTTTCCCACAGTCCTGACCCCTGGCGACCACTGAGCAATCTCACGGCAGTTCTGCCACGTGGAGACTTACATGAGCGGAGGAGCGTTGACAGAGCGCTTTGACGTGGGTTCCTCCCCCGGCCCCCACGTGGCGTATCCTGCTTGGGTTAAGTCCCTCAGTTGTGTCCGACTCTTCAACGCCATGGACTGTAGCCCGCCAGGCTCCTCTGTCCGTGGGATTCTCCAGGCAGGAGTACTGGAGTGGGTTCCCATGCTCTTCTCCAGGGGGTCTTCCTGACCCAGAGATCACACCCATGTCTCTTAAGCCTCCTGCATTGGCAGATGGGTTCTTTACCGCTTGCGCCACCGAGGAAGCCCCCAGCTTGCTTGTTCAGTTCAGTTCAGTCGCTCAGTCCTGTCCGACTCTATTCTTTGCGACCCCATGGACTGCAGCACACCAGGCTTCCCTGTCCATCACCAACTCCTGGAGTTTGCTCAAACTCAGGTCCACCGCATCGGTGATGCCATCCAAATATCTCACCCTCTGTCGTCCCCTTCTCCTCCTGCCCCTAGTCCCTCTCAGCATCAAAGTCTTTTCCAATGAGTCAACTCTTTGCACGAGGTGGCCAAAGTACTGGAGTTTCAGCTTTAACATCATTCCTTCCAATGAACACCCAGGACTGATCTCCTTTAAAATGGATTGGTTGGATCTCCTTGCAGTCCAAGGGACTCTCAAGAGTCTTCTCCAACACCGCAGTTTAAAAGCATCAATTCTTTGGTGCTCAGCTTTCTTTATAGTTCAACTCTCACATCCGTGCATGACCACTGGAAGAACCATAGCTTTGACTAGATGGGCCTTTGTTGACAAAGTAATGTCTCTGCTTTTTAATATGCTGTCTAGGTTGGTCATAGCTTTTCTTCCAGGGAGCAAGCATCTTTTAATTTCATGGCTGCAGTCACCATCTGCAGTGATTTTGGAGCCTAAGAAAATAAAGCCTCTCACTGTTTTCCATTGTTTCCCCTTCTATTTGCCATAAAGTGATGGGACCAGATGCCATGATCTTAGCTGAGATTTAAGCCAACTTTTCCACTCTCCTCTTTCTACAAGCTGTAGACCTGTAGCTGTACAGCAAGTCTTAAAATCGTACGTTGTTCTTCTAATTATCTTGTTTTTTGAATTTGCTTCTATTCTGGTCCCTCTATCCCTCTGTATACCTTTCAGGAGCGACTGAGAAGAAGAAGCCTGCTAGGATTTTGATAAGAATTTGGTAGAGTTTGGGAGAGTCGGCGTCTTACCTGCGCTGAGTTCCACAGTCCGTGGACCTGGTGTGTCTCTCCGTCTGTGTGACTGTCTTTGGCCGTGCTCTTTAGCATCTTGTGGTTTTCAGCGTTCAGAGCCGTACATTTCGTTGCTGTTGCTGTTAGACCTGCGTGTTTTCTTTTTTTGGAGAATGTGTGACTATACTGTGCTCTAAGTTTTGGTTTCTAGTTTGTTCCTATCGTGTGGACATAATGACTGATGTTTGCTGTGTTAACCTTGTGTCTTTTGACTTTGGTAAGCTCAAAACTCATCTGTAAGCTCCAAGAGCGTGTTTCTTGTTTGTTTCGTCTGTTCTTTAGGGCTTTCTACACCGCCGCGTCTCTCCACATGCAGAGTCTGGGAAAGCCCAGTTCCCCACGGACTGCTAGGTCAGCAGCTCTCCCCGGGGCTCCACCACCTCCGCGGCTCGCAGATGGCCCCTGCTTCTTCTCCTGTTTGGAGTCACCGTTCCCCAGTGTCCGTGTCCCCCGGGCCCTGGCCTTGGCTGCTCTTTTCTAGATCCTAAGATTTACCCCAAGGCTGACACCCGCTGGTTTTGTTCGCTCCCAGCTCTTTTTTTTTTAATGTTTATTTTGCTGCACCAGGTCCTGGCTGTGGCACGGTCTCCATTGCGCGGCAGGGTCTTTATGTGCAGCCTGTGGACTCTGAGTTGTTGGTGTGGGATCAAGTTCCCCAAGCAGGGATGCAGGTTGGGCGCCCTGCTCTGGGAGCTCAGAGTCTCACGAACCCCAGGGAGGCCCTTCGTCGTCAGCTTTGCTGCCGTCGCGTGCTCTGACAGCCCCTGGATCTGTGAATTCCCACCCTCCAGGCCACACCTGACTGCCTCTGGGATGTCTCCATTTTGGACGTCCTGCGGATACTGTGAACGTGACCTGTCCTCATCCGCACACTTCTCTCTCCTCCTGGGACGGACAGGACTGGAAAATGACCCCGAGTGACCCTCCTCCTTACAGAATCTCCTTCTGAGTGTGTACGGAGCCCATGATTACTATGAGGTGTCACTCATGGGATTATGTTTGGTTATATGGCAAAGGGGATGTTTGCAGATAGAGTTAAGGTCCCTGATCAGTTGGGTTCCTCAAAAGGGAGGTTGCCTGGGGTGGGGGAGCCCTGCCTGTATCTGTGTGAGTTGATTAGTTGTGTCTGACTTTTTGCGACCCCATGGACTGGGGCCCGCCAGGCTCCTCTGTCCATGGGATTCTCCAGGCGAGAATGCTGAAGTGGGTTGCCATTTCCTTCTCGAGGGGATCTTCCTGACCCAGGGATTGAACCCACGTCTCCAGCATTGCAGGCAGATTCTTTACTGTTTCAGATTCCACCACAGACGCCCGACCCGGGGAGCCCTGAAATAGGGGTCTAGGCGGCGGAGACTGTGAGCCAGAGAGAGGCAGTCCTGCTGGCCTGGGAGGAACACGACGCGTTGTGCAGGGTCTGCGGGAGCGCGGGTCCCAGAGCTGTGGGCTCTCCTGCGGCTGAGAACGACCCCTGGCTGAGAGTGCTTGAGAAATGGAGATGCGTTCTTCACACACCTCGCGTGGGGAGGGGAGGGCCCAGAGCCTCAGATGAGAGGTGCGTGCAGTCGGCCCTTGACTGCAGCCTCGTGAGACCCCAAGGGGGCTGCCCGCTGGCCCCTGCCTGGGCTTCAGACCTGGGGAGACTGTGAGATAGTAAGCGTGGATGTGCCAGGTTGACCGGCCCCTGAGTTGCGGTCATCGGTGGCCCAGCAACAGCAGACGAGTACACCGCCCCTTAGCACCGTGCGGTCCAGGGCCAGCACCCCCCGCCCGGCCGCCTGGAGCCACGTTGCTCTCCACATCCCCAAACACCTCAGCGAGCCCGTCTCCCCGGCTGGGGACCCCTCACCCGTGCGTCCTGCTGCCCGCCTGCGTGAGTTAGGCCCTCAATGACCCCCGAGCAAACGGACTTTGAGCTGCTTCCAGCCTCATCCTGCGGGTCTTCAGCTTCCAGTGAAAGATCAAGCCCCCTTTGGTAAGAGCCGGGAGGGTCCTCCGCAGCTCCGCCCGCCCCCGATCGTACCCCTTCCGTGAGCCGTGGTGTGAAGGTGCCGTGTGTCCGTGGCATGCTGAGTGCTTGGCGTGGGCCAGACTCTCCAGCTTCACCACAACACTGTGAGGTGGACACGTGCTGACCCCCATTTTCCAGGTGAGAAAACCGAGGCAGGAGCCCAGGTTACCTGGCAAAGGTCACACAGTATCTGATACTGACTCCAAGGCTGGGTGCTTCCGCAGCAGCCCACACGCCACGGAGCGTGTGTCCCTGCCCCCGGACAAGCCCCCCTGAGCCTGCGCATCTTCTCTGGGGCCCCTCCCGTGTGCTCCCCAACTCCTCCCCCTCCCACAAACGGGCTGAGTCCCTCTGCTGAGACCCCGCCACGCTCCTCCCTCCGAGGCAGCAGTGTGTCTCACTCATTCTGTAACAGACACCAGTGCGGGCCACACAGCAGGTCTCTGTCAGTGTGTGAGCAAAAGAGAGAGTGGACTGGTCAGGCAGGGCGCCAGGAGAGGACGGTGATCAAGGTGGAAGCAGATTTATGGGTTTTACTCACAAGGTAGGAGCTGGAAAAAATTTCATCGTGAGAATATGTCTTGTGCAGAGGAAAAGCGTTTATTGAAGGATTTAACAATGGCCAGTGTGGACCAAGATATGCCAAGGAAGAGAGTGGGAGGCATTCAGGACTCGGGGGTGGCTGTTGAGGCCCTGGAGAGGAGCCCGGTGGGACCCAGGGGCCCAGGCCCTAAAGACCATGAGGTGCCTGGAGCAAGGACCACAGGAGCCCGTTCGGGTGGTGTTAGAATCGGGGGCAGCTTTCCGTGAGGGGGTGATGGGTGTGAGGTGGATGCCCTCCCCGCCTGCCTTCATCGGCAGCTGGGCTGCTCTGTGCCCAACTCTGGAGACTGAGGACAGAAACTCTGGAGGACTTGATGGCATCACAACTTCAGGGCTATGACGTGCAGCCCAGGACACATCCTGAGATGCCTGGGCCGGAAGATTGACATGGCTCTGTGGCTAGAGCCTCAGACCTTGCGCTGGCAGCACACGGGCACGCAGCAGCTGGACTGGGAGCCGCCACAGGGGCCGCAGCCCCCTTGGCCACAGCTGGAGCAGGAGCAGGCTGGCACACAGCAGCACACGGGCACACAGCAGCTGGAGCCGCAGCCAGAGCCGCAGCCTCCACAGGAGCCGCAGCCCCCCTTAGACCCCCCGCAGGAGCCGCAGCCCCCCTTAGACCCCCCACAGGAGCCACAGGGCCCCTTAGGCCCCCCGCAGGAGCCGCAGCCCCCCTTGCCACAGCTGGAGCAGGAGCAGGCTGGCACTCGGCAGCACACAGGCACACAGCAGCTGGAGCCGCAGCCCCCACATGAGCTGCAGCCCCCCTTGGAGCCCCCACACGAGCCACAGCCCCCTTTGCCACAGCTGGAGCAGGAGCAGGCTGGCACACAGCAGCACACAGGCACACAGCAGCTGGAGCCACAGCCAGAGCCACAGCCCCCACACGAGCCGCAGCCCCCCTTGGAGCCCCCACAGGAGCCGCAGCCCCCCTTGGAGCCCCCACAGGAGCCGCAGCCCCCCTTGGAGCCCCCACAGGAGCCGCAGCCCCCCTTGGAGCCCCCACAGGAGCCGCAGCCCCCTTTGCCACAGCTGGAGCAGGAGCAGGCGGGCACACAGCAACAGACAGGCACACAGCAGCTGGAGCCGCAGCCTCCGGAGCAGCCAGAGCAGCCCATGGTTCTGGTGGGTTGAGGGTGGAGTAGGTCAGAGGAGCAGGTGGAGAGAGAGAAGCGGCTCAGTGTGGGGCCTCCGGGGCCAGGAGCTTTTATATACCTGTCGGGTGTTTATACTCAACACATGACTTCCTCTTGTGTGTTTACCTATTTCAAACGCACACATTATTCTTAAACTGTTTACAGTCCCATGAGCCCCCACGAGCTCACACCGAGGTCTGCTTCCTTGATTCCTAAATGTGGTTTCCTCCTCAGGGTGCTTCTCTTCGTAAACAGAACCTATGCTCCCAGCTCAGGGAGCCCTGGGGTCAGATCACCCCGGGCGGTGAGCCACCATCCTTGATTTTCCTATTTCTGCTCATTGATAAACCTCTGTTAGGTTCTGTTTCTCTTCTTAAAAATCAATTGGTGTCATTTCTGTAAATAAAAGTATTGAGCAGAAAAATAAAAGACTACTTACAGTTCCCAAATCCCGACCCTGCCAGTCTCAATATTCTGTTGAATTTGAGAAGCAGGATTTGAAGCCCTTTGGCTTTCTGACCTTCCTGGCTTCCCTCTGCTCAGTTCATCCCCCCAAACACGAATTAGACCCCCTACTCTTCTCTCCACGGGACCTGGCTTCACAAATTGTGTGGCTCCTCCTACGCTTCCTAGCCTTCTTCAGTCCACTTTATAGGAATCCCACGAGTCAGCTGACGTGACGTACACCGGCTGTCGTTGAGGGCTGTGAAGACGGTTTGGGTGGACTGGCCACCATTTGGTTGGGCATCTTCTCTGAGGGAACTTCATTCTCTAGGAAACTGATTTTAATTTTCCTATTGAGATGACAGGTACATCCAGAGCTGTGATGCAAGTATTTTGAATCCGTGACCCCACCAGTTTGGCTCAGCAGGCTGTGATGCAGCCGCCACCCTGGTTGTGCTGGGTGGTCTCCACCGTGCAGGGTGTCTGGCCCTTCCAGCCCCAGGCCCCAGGCGCACAGCCCCCTCCCTCCTGACGGGTTTTGCCTGTAGTTGGATGCACGTAAACGATACCATAAACATATATCCTGGCTTCTTTGACTCGGCGTCTTATCCTGTGTCTCAGAGACGTGTGTGAATTTTATTTATTTTTTTGTTTCCATGCATGAACGTTTAGTCGCCAGGAAGTGTCCCAGGTGGAAGTGTGCTCCCGGGGAGCCCTCTCACCCCCTTGTTCGCAGACGCCTGCATCGTGTCCAGCGCTGGGCCGTGATGAGCAGGACTCCCGTGAACGCTTGCGCTGTTACCAGTTTACTGGCGCGTGACTGGCGTACAGCATTGCTCGTTTCAGCTGCACGGCGTCTGGATTCAGTTACATGTGCGTATGCACGCGTCTTTCTGAGAATGCGTCGTTTGTTTCGGTTACACGTGTAGACGTGGGCTTGGGGACTGTGGCGGCGAGGGGGGGAGTGGGGGCGTACCGCGGCAAGGGCTTAACTTCATCAGAGCCTGATGGTTTCCATGACACTCATGCCGTTTTCAACCTTGCTGGTGGGTCTGAGCGAACCAGCGGCTCCCTGTCTCCCCTTATATTTGCAGCTCTTAAAAATCTGCAGCCTTCCCGTGGGTGTGCAGCGAAGGCTCACGCTCACCTCGATTCGCATCTCTCTGGTGACTGAGGCTGTCAAGCACCTTCCCACATGCTTACTGGCCGTTTGTATACTTTCCTGGAAACAAACGTTCATTCTGTCTTGGGGCCCATTTTATTGTGGGTTTTTATTTGTTTTTCTTTTTTTCCAGGATTGATTTATTGGAATTCCCACAAATCATATCTAAATAAACTGTGTATATATATAATAAATATATATTTCTCCCATTATTTGCTCTGCCTTATTATTGGCTTGACATCTTTTCGCAGTTTACAGATTGCCTTGCTGCGGACCATTTCTAAAGTCTCTTGAACTCATTGCAGTATCGCTTCTGTTCTTTGTCTCGGCTCTTTGGCTGTGAGGCAAGCGGAGTCTTAGGTCCCTGACCAGGGATCAAACCCACACCCCCTGCATTGGAAGGACCACCTGGGAGGTCCCTGTCTTGGTATCTTAATAGCATCCTTTGAGAGGATTTTTTTTTTTTTTACTTTCATGATCTAATTGAACGTTTTTATCTTTGACGGTTAGTGTGCCTTCTTCTGAGCCCTCTGAAAAATCTGCGAGCTTTCTTTCTAGGAGCGTCCATTTCTGTTTTTACGTTTAGTTCTGAGATGGATGGCAAACTCGAGTTGTGTGAGTGAGTGTTGGCAGGGGTTCATTTTCCTCACACTCACCTGACTGCCCCAGCATCTGGGGCTGCAAAGACACGACAGGCATGGGGGATAAACTGCATCACAGCAGGGGGGCAACGAAAGCAGAATCATTCTAGAAATGACTGGCTGGGCGGTGGATGCTTTCAGGATTTGAAGGCCCTTCCCCACCACTGGGGTAACCAGACCCGAGGAAATGAACCTGGGCCATGCAGGCTGGGCAGAGGGGTGGGGGCCGTGGGGGCTGCTGGGCACGCGTCTCAGTTCTTGAAAGAGGGTCAGGCTCTGGGGAGCCGCTCTGAAATGTGGGGGCGATGGGGATGGAGTCAGCACTCCACAGGCGGCGTGGGTTCCTTCTGTCCCACCAGCTCCTCTCGGTTCTGCTGTTGAAACACATTAGGGATCTGGCTGGCTTCCCTGGTGGCTCAGACGGTAAAAACGTCTGCCTGCCATGCAGGAGACCCGGGTTCGATCCCTGGGTCGGGAAGATCCCCTGTAGAAGGAGATGGTAACACACTCCAGTACTGTTGCCTGGAAAATTCCACGGTCAGAGTTTCTGGGTGGGCTGCAGTCCATGGGATCGCAGCGTTGGACACGACTGAGCGACTCCGCTTCCTTCAGCACCTTCGCAGCCGCCGCCGCCGACTCGCACAGCACTTTCTGCACGCCGGCTCCCCTTGCAGTCAGTCTGTGAACGTCCACGCCGCTAATCAAAGCCCCTGTGACAGCCGTGCTTTCATGGGGGGGATGGTGATCGCAGATTCCCTGCCTGCAGGCGTGGCCCCCTGCAAGGCCTTGGGGAGGTTTGCGCTTAGAGTGGGTGAGTTTTACTTGGAATCTCGGCGTCCTTGGCCGCTCTACCACCTTCTAACTGACCGTTTGGGCTTGAGAATTCTGTGTCTCCCCAGCTTTATGGACTTTCTTCTGAGAAATGGAGTATTCCTGCCATTTCAGTAAACAAGGATGTCACAGTCATCAAAAGTTCCAGCCCCAAAATGTGAATTTCTGAGCCCTGAGGGCACCCAGGAAAGAGCGCAACCCTTGCCATCTGGTAACGAACCAGGCTGCGGCCCTGCCTTCCGTGAGCTCTGAGGAGCTCACCACGCTGGCCCCAGACGGCTGAGATGCAGGCGAAAGGAACGGCTTCAGTGAGCCCAGACTCTCGCATCTTCCCATACCTAGGAAAGCACTGAATCCCCTAGCTTGAGATATCTGGTTTTAATTCACAAAAATGCTTTTGACCTTCAGATGACCGGCCCCTTGTTGCAAACTTCTACATAACCTGACTCCTCCCCGGGCCTCTAAGGAGCAGTTTTCTCAGGATTGCTTGAGATGCTGCCTCCCAGGCTTAAGTCCTAAAAATTTCCACCTGGTGAATAAAGCGTAACTCCCAACTTTGAGGTTGTGACTAGTTCTTAAGCGCACACTTCAAACCTCCCCTCTGACTGTAAAGCGAGCAGTTCTTTAAACGTCATGTTTTTCTCCAAATGCTTTGCGCGTCGCAGCCGCAGCCACTACCTGGGGCAGCACGGAGCTGTCTGCGCTCTCTGCGGAGATGCAGGGGCTTCGCCAGGGGCCGGGGGTGGGGGGGGTGTGGGGGGCGGCTGGCCTGCCTGGCCTGCCAGTTTTTTTCCCGCGCCCGCCCGGGGACCCTGAGCTGCCCGACAGCTCCTAGCATCTGTCCCCCAGGACGGAGCGGTTGCGCCGCCAAACCGGCCTCCCCCCGCCGCCGGTGCCTTCTTGCCGGTGCGGTCATGCCGGCTCCCCCCGGCCCCTCACCATGGGGCTCGGCGGGAGCGCCCCCGGGCACCCCGGAAGAAGGAGGAACGATGCGGCAGCGCGTCAGTCCCGCTCGGGCAGCTCCGGGGCCACGCGGAGCTTCCAGGGGACCCGCCAGCGCCACCATCGCCCACCTGCTGCCCGGCTCCCAGGGGTGGGCAGGGCCTGGCAACAGCCCTAGGTCAGTCTCTGTGGGTACTTGGGTGGGTTTTCGACTTGGTAGCCCTAAGCCCGTCCTTTTCACTCTAACGTGCATTTCAGGGTGCCCATTTTTCACCAAGTGCTGATTTGGTTGCCTTCAGTAAACTCCACGCATAATGATTCACTGTCTTTGCCTAGATTCATTATTTCATGAGTAATACAGGATGTTGAGTTTCTGATCCTGTGATTTCTCCCCATTTATAAGCTGGAATAGAGTTTGTGTATAAAAAATTGGATAAACCTACTTTCCCTTTCTCATGTTTAAAGTGTGAATCAGTTCTCAGCCTCCTCTAAAGGCCAACTGATTGCATATTTTTTCTGTAAATGAAAAAAGATGATTGATAAATACATAAAAATTGCTTCTGTTGCACGCTGTGTGTGCACACGCATTAGATAGACCCGTGCGTTGTGAAATGATTCCAGCAATGCAGCTAATTTACACACCTGTCACCTCACGTAGTCACCCTTCTCTTGTGATGAGAACACTTGGTAATTTACTGTCTTAACAAAGCTCAAGCATGTAATACATTATTAACTATAGTCACCATGCTGTACATCAGACGCCAAAACTTCCCTTCTTGTGGCTGAATGCTTGTGCCCTTTAACCAACGGGCCGCTGTTTCCGTCACCTCCCCAGTCCCTGGAAGTGTATGTTAGTCACTCAGGCATATATGACTATTTGCAGCCTCATGGACTGTAGCCTGCCAGGCTCCTCTGTCCCCAGGGTTCTCCAGGCAAGAATACTGGAGCGGGGTGCCATTCCCTCCTCCAGAAGATCTTGCCAACTCAGGGATCGCACCTGGGTCTCCTGCATTTCAGGCAGACTGTTTCCCATCGGAGCCCCCAGGGACGCCCAGGGCCTGGAAACCAGCATTCTGCCCTCTGTCACCATGAGTTCGGGTGGTTTAGATCCCTCATGTGAGTGAGGTCTCCCAGCGTTTGTCTTTTTACGTCACTTATGTCACTTAGCACAACGTCCCCCAGGCTCACCCATGCAGCCGCGCGTGGCACGATGTCCTCCTTTTGTCAGGCTGTATACTGGTTCATTGGGCTTCTCCGGTGGCTCAGTGGTAAAGAATCTGCTGCCAGTGCCGGAGATTCGAGTTCGATCCCTGGGTCGGGAAGATCCCCTGGAGAAGGAAATGGCAACCCGCTCCAGTATTCTTGCCTGGGAAATCCCATGGGCAGAGGAGCCTGGCGGGCTACAGTCCGTGGGGTCACAGAGTCGGACACGACCTAGCAAGTAAGCAGCAGCATACTGTTCCCGCGTGCGTATAAGCCACCTCAAGCTGCTCGAGATGTAGCCGCGTGCGTCCATCTGTGGATGACAGATGGACACCTTAAACCATCTCAAGTTGCTCGAGATGTAGCCACATGCGTCCTTCTGTGGATGGACACCTTAAACCATCTCAAGTTGCTCGAGATGTAGCCGCGTGCGTCCATCTGTGGATGGACACCATAAACCGTCTCAAGCTGCTCGAGATGTAGCCGCATGCGTCCATCTGTGGATGGACACCTTAAGCCATCTCAAGTTGCTCGAGATGTAGCTGTGTGCGTCCATCTGTGGATGGACACCATAAACCATCTCAAGCTGCTCGAGATGTCGCCGCGTGCGTATAAACCATCTCAAGCTGCTCGAGATGTCGCCGCGTGCGTCCATCTGTGGATGGACACCATAAACCATCTCAAGTTGCTTGAGATTTAGCCACATTGCGTCCATCTGTGGATGGACACCTTAAGCCATCTCAAGTTGCTTGAGATGTAGCCGCGTGCGTCCATCTGTGGATGGACACCTTAAGCCATCTCAAGCTGCTCGAGATGTAGCTGTGTGCGTCCATCTGTGGATGGACACCTTAAGCCATCTCAAGCTGCTTGAGATGTCGCCGCGTGCGTATAAACCATCTCAAGCTGCTCGAGATGTCGCCGCGTGCGTCCATCTGTGGGTGGACACCTAGGCTGCTTCTGTGTCTGGCTGCTGTGCTTCACGCTGCATGGCCACGGGAGTGCAGACAGCTCTTTGACACAGCACGCTCATTCTTTTGCGAACAACCCCAGGTATGGCATGCTGGGTTGTATGGTGGTTCCAGTTTTAATTTTTTGAGGAACCTCCCCGCTGCTCTCCATGAGGGCTGCACCAAGTTGCATCCCCACGACCAACACACAAGGGCCCCCTTTCCTCCACATCCTCACCAAGGTCCTTCTCTCTTATCTGGAAGATGGCCATTCTGAGAGGTGCCAAGTGGGACCTCATTGTGGTTTGGACCTGCATCTCACTGATGGTTAGTGATGTTGAGCACTTTTTTGCAATGTACCTATTGGCCTTTTGTATGTCTTCTTGTAAAAATATCTGTTCATGTTCTCTGCCCATTTTTAATTCAGTTGTTTGTATTTTGCTATTGAGTTGTGTGAGTTCCTTATCTGTTTATACTAACCCCTTATCAAATAAATGATTTGCAAGCATTTCCTCCAATTCCCCAGGCTGTCTTTTTACTCTGTTGACAGTTTCCCTTGCTGTGCAGAAACTGCTTAATTGACGTGGCCCCACTTGTTTATTTTCGCTTTGCCTCTCAGGACGGCATCTGTGCTGACCCTTTGTTGGGAGGGTTTTGATTCAGTCTGGTCAGATTTTGTGTCTCCTCATGATTCAGTTTTGCTCATGTGTGTCCAGGACTCTCTTTCCTCTGGGTTATTGTGTCCAATAACAGTACCCATACTGTCTTCGCCCCTGGTTCCCAGCACAGAGCCCCTGGCACCCTTGGAGTTTCCTTAGTGATGGGAGCATCTGCCATGCATCAGAAGCCCCGTCTGAGCACCTGAGTGGTTGCTAACCAGGTGACTCAGGTGGGACCCCTGGAGCATCTCAGGATGGGGCTGGCCATCAGCAAGACTAGTGATTGAGAGAACTCTCAGGCTGACCCACCGACACCGGGAAGGGGGAGCTGCGGACTAAGCTCTGCAAAAGCTCTTCAACGGCCCGGGCTAGTGAGCGTCCAGGCCGACGAGCACGCGGAGGCTCGGGGAGAGCGGGCGGCTGCAGAGGGCACGGAAGCACTGTGCCCTGTGCACACCTTGCCCTGCGCCTCTCCCACCAGTCATTCCTGAATCCCATCCTTTTATGCTAGATCAGTCATCCGGTGACTCTGTGAGCTGCTCTGGCACTTCAGTCAACCCCAAGGAGAGGGTTGCCGAACCTCTGCTCTGTGTCCAATCAGCTCAGAAGTGCCGGTGACAATCTGGCCTTGATGTTGGTGTCTGAAGTTGAAAGTAGGCAGTTGAAGGACTAAGCAGTAACCTCTGGGGTCAGACACTAACTCCAGGGAGACGGTGTCAGAACAGAATTGAGCTACATTTGTGGGACACCTGGTCAGTTACCACAGAGAACTAAAAAAATTGGTGGCATTGAAAAAATACACCTTGGAGTTTTCCAACTTGTTGGTGCCAACTAAAAACCATCCCTCACCCTCTGGTTCTGTAAGAATGAGGTCACGAGCCACTGCAGCCCCTGACCTCCAGCACCCTCTGAAAGGTCAGGAATGAAGCGCTCTGTGCCTGGGAAGAAACTAGCAGGACAGGCCCTCGGGAGATATTTGTCAGGAGAAGGACTGATGAGCTGGGTGTCTTGTGTCTTCTCCCGTCTAGAGAGCACTAAAATCATTAATGGAGACATCTGATTCCCGAGACCAGAGGCAACCTTCCGCCAACCAAGGCTGGGTTGCGCGTTCTCCTCCTTCAGCAAAATCACATACACTGAGCTCTCGCCTCACCTTTGCAGAGCAGTTCCTTGGAGCTGTTGACATAGCTTAAATAAAACTTAGCTCACAGCTCTCAACTGGTGCGTTTTCTTTCTTGTTTTTTCAGTTGACGTTGGTGTGTAAATGTTCATAATACACGTGTATGATCTGTACATTTCTGTGCTTTCTGTTATAATGCCCTCTCTTTCATGTCTGATTTTATTTGAATATCCTCTCTTTTTTATTGAGGAGAAGGCAATGGCACTCCACTCCTCCACAGAGGAGCCTGGAAGGCTGCAGTCCATGGGCTCACTGAGGGTCGGACACGAGTGAGCAACTTCACTTTCACTTTTCACTTTCATGCATTGGAGAAGGAGATGGCAACCCACTCCAGTGTTCTTGCCTGGAGAATCCCAGGGGCAGCAGAGATGGGAGCTGCCGTCTATGGGGTCGCACAGAGTCGGACACAACTGAAGTGACTTAGCTGCAGCAGCAGCTTTTTTTATTGAAATACACATTGTTTTATTATAACTTACTGTCTTTTTGTTCTTTAAAAAAATTCTTTTTTAATTTTACGTTGGAGGATAGCCGATTGACAATGTTGTGGTCATCTCTCTCTCTCTCTTTTTTCCAGTTAATCTAAAGGTTCATCAGCTTTGTTTCTTTTCAAAAGCCCAGCCCTTGGTCTCCTGGATGTTTTCTATTGTTTTGCAGCCTCGGTTTCACTTATTTCTGCTCTGACCTTTGTTATTTTCTTCCCATTGCTAACCTGGAACTTCGTCCGTTCTCCTTCTTCTAGCTCCTTGAGATGTAAAGGGCCTTCTGGGAACTTCCCTCATCCTTATGTGAGCGTCGATTGCTGTAAGCTCTGTCTCAGGCCCCTTGGGCTGCTAGGACAAAATGCCGCAAGCGGGGTGGCTTATAGGGCGCACGTGTCTCTCGCAGCCCTGGAGGCGGGTAGCTCCGCGGCGCTGCTGCCGGACGGGGGGCCGCTTCCGGGTTCATCGGCGGCATCGTGCCGCTGTGTCCTCGCGTGGCGGCAGGGGCGAGGGAGCTCTGTGGGGTCTCTTTTATAAGAACACCAATCCCATTCACCAGGGGCCCACTCCCACAACCTGAGCACCTTCCAACGACCCCACGTCCAAACACCATTACACTGGATGCTGGGCCTTCAGTCCAGGACCCTGGGGCGGGGGCGGGGCGGACCCCCCGCTGTATGACTGTCTCTCTTAGAGCTGCTTTCGCTGCCTCCCATGAGCTCTGGTTTGTTGCGTTTCCATTTTTGTTTCAGGATACTGATTTATTTCCCTCTTGCTCCTTTTCTTTGACATGTTGGTGGTTCAGTTCGGTTCAGCTCAGTCGCTCAGTCGTGTCCGACTCTGCGACCCCAGGAATCGCAGCACGCCAGGCCTCCCTGTCCATCACCAACTCCCGGAGACTCACGTCCATCGAGTCCGTGATGCCATCCAGCCATCTCATCCTCTGTCGTCCTCTTCTCCTCCTGCCCCCAATCCCTCCCAGCATCAGAGTCTTTTCCAATGAGTCAACTCTTCGCATGAGGTGGCCAAAGTACTGGAGCTTCAGCTTTAGCATCATTCCTTCCAAAGAAATCCCAGGGTTGATCTCCTTCAGAATGGACTGGTTGGATCTCCTTGCAGTCCAAGGGACTCTCAAGAGTCTTCTCCAACACTACAGTTCAAACGCATCAGTTCTTCGGCGCTCAGCCTTCTTCACAGTCCAACTCTCACATCCATACATGACCACAGGAAAAACCATAGCCTTGACTAGACGGACCTTAGTTGGCAAAGTAAAGTCTCTGCTTTTGAATATGCTATCTAGGTTGGTCATAACTTTCCTTCCAAGGAGTAATTACTAGCGTGCAAAATGAGCACAATCGTGTGGTAGTGTGAGCATTCTTTGGCATGGCTTTTTTTTGGGACTGGAATGAAAACTGACCTTTTCCAGTCCTGTGGTCACTGGTGAGTTTTCCAAATTTGCTGGCATATTGAGAACAGTACTTTCGCAGCATCATCTTTCAGGATCTGAAATAGTTTCAGTTGGAATTCGGTCACCTCCACTAGCTTTGTTCCTAGCAACACTTCCTGATAAGGCGCACTTGACTTCACACTCTGATGCCTGGTTGCAGGTGGGTGAGCACACTGCCTCGGTTTTCTGGGTCATTAAGACCTTTTGCATCCAGTTCTGTGTGTTGTTGCCACCTCTTCCTAATCTTCTGCTCTGCTCGGTCCTTGACATTTGTCCTTTATTGTGCTCATCGTTGCATGAAATGTTCCCTTGATATCTCTGATATTCTTGAAGAGATCTCTAGTCTTTTCCATTCTTCAAAGTGTTGGAGGGTGGTTATATGGCAGCCCACTCCAGTGTTCTTGCCTGGAGAATCCCAGGGACGGGGGAGCCTGGTGGGCTGCAGTTCATGGGGTCACACAGAGTCGGACACGACTGAGCAACTTCACTTTCACTTTTCACTTTCATGCACTGGAGAAGGAAATGGCAGCCCACTCCAGTGTTCTTGCCTGGAGAATCCCAGGGATGGGGGAGCCTGGTGGGCGGCCGTCTATGGGGTCGCACAGAGTCGGACACGACTGAAGCGACTCAGCAGCAGCAGCAGCAGCCACTGTGGTCAGAAAGGACACTTGATATTATTTCAGTCTTGAATATATTGAGACTCTTTTCGTGACCTAACATACGAGAATGAAGAGTGGAGGATGTTCCATGTGATTCTATCAGACGGAGCCTCACATCTGTTGAGTCCTTCTGATAGAATGTGCAATTCACGCCCAGCATTGCCTTACTCATGTTCTGTGTGGACAATCTATCCCTGGCTGAATGCGGGGCACTGGAGTTCCTGCAGTCTTCGCGTCTACGTCTAGTTCGGCTTTAAGGCCTACCAATGCTTGTGTGACAGATGTGATCGCTCCGACGCTGGGTGCGTCTGTGTTTACGGCTGTAACCCTCTGGGTGAATTCACTCTTCTGCTGTCATATAATGACATTTTGCCTCTAGTTATAGGTTTTCACTAACAAATCTATTTTTTCTGATGTAAGTGTGTCTTTCCCAATTCATTTTTATGGAATATCTTTTTCCTTCCCTTCATTTTTAGCCTATGTATGTCCTTGAAGTTCAAATGAATCTCTGTAGAAAGCATCATATAGTTGAGTCTTAAAACAAAAAGTCACTCAGTCACTCTGTGTAGGATTGGAGGCAGGGTAGGCAGGAAGAATTCAGGAGGCCAGTGGGGACTGGGTTTCACATAGACAAAGTATTTTTAAGAATAAGGATGTCCCACAGTGGCACCCACTCCAGTGCTCTTGCCTGGAGAATCCCAGGCATGGGGGAGCCTGGGGGGCTGCAGTCCATGGGGTCCACAGACTCGGACACGGCTGAGCGACTTCACTTTCACTTTTCACTTTCCTGCATTAGAGAGGGAAGTGGCGAGCCACTCCAGTGTTCTTGCTTGGAGAATCCTGGAGCCTGGTGGGCTGCCGTCTCTGGGGTCGCACAGACTCGGACACGACTGAAGCGACTTAGCAGCAGGGGGCCCACGGGTGTGAATACTTCTGAGCTCAGGGGGGCCCGACGCCGGGCTGTTCCTCCTGCCGCCACACGATGTCGCTGCAGGACCTCCCAGGAGCCAACCCTCAGGCCTGCAGGCAGCTCACCCCAGGCGGAGGCAGCGCGTCCCTGTGAAGCTACAGAGAGAAGCGTGTGTATCCAGGTGCAGACAGTGTGTTAAGGTATCCAGAGAACTCCTAGTAACTGCCTCTGGGTGGGCTCCCTCCGCAGGGTATGAGAGAACTTGGGTTTCCTTGGGGGTCTTTAGAGTAAGCCTTCAATCTTTTTAGGGATTTTTCTGGTGGCTCAGATGGTAAAGAATCTGCCCGCTATGCGGGAGACCTGGGTTCCATCCCTGGGTGGGGAAGAGCCTCTGGAAAAGGGAATGGCTACCCACTCCATATTCTTGCCTGGAGAGTCCCATGGACGGAGGAGCCTGGCGGGCTACAGTCCACGGGGTCGCAAAGAGGCGGACACAATGGAGTGACCAGCAGTGTGCCTTCCCTCTGATGTTTTTAGGGTCACTGAGTCCTGCAAAGTAGCCTCAGGCCTGAGCAGGTGAGGCTGGGGCTCCGGAAACCTTCCCGCTGAGCCGTCAGCACAGCAGGGGCCTCACCCCTCCCTGATGCCCACCCAGCGATGAGCAGCGTCTGAGCTGCTCGCAAGAAGGGGGGTATTTCTGTGGTGTACAAATGCTCCTACAGTGTTACATACAGCATGTTACGCAATTTTAACTTTTAGAAAGTGAAACACATGTGTTTTAAAATCCTTTCCCTGCTCCATGTCAGGGACCTCACCCGTAGACCCATTCTGAGTACTTTCCGTGCATATATCCCTCTCTAAGTACTTTCTGTGCGTATAGCCTCTCTGAGTACTTCTCATGTGTATGCCCCTCTCTGAGTACTTCTCGTGCATATACCCCTCTCTGAGTACTTCTTATGTGTATACCCCTCTCTGAGTACTTTCCATGCGTATACCCCTCTCTGAGTACTCTCCGTGCGTATACCCCTGAGTACTTTCCATGCGTATACCCCTCTCTGAGTACTTCTTATGTGTATACTCCTCTCTGAGTACTCTGTGTGTATACCCCTCTCTGAGTACTCTCTGTCTGCATACCCCTCTCTGAGTACTCTCTGTCTGCATACCCCTCTCTGAGTACTTCTTGTGAGTATACCCCTCTCTGAGTACTTCCCATGTGTATACCCCTCTCTGAGTACTCTCTGTGGGTATACCCCTCTCTGAGTACTCTCTGTGTGTATACTCCTCTCTGAGTACTTCTCATGTGTATACCCCTCTCTGAGTACTTCTTATGTGTATACCCCTCTCTGAGTACTCTCTGTGGGTATACCCCTCTCTGAGTACTTCTTATGTGTATACCCCTCTCTGAGTACTCTCTGTGTGCATACCCCTCTCTGAGTACTTCTCATGTGCATACCCCTCTCTGAGTACTCTCTGTGGGTATACCCCTCTCTGAGTACTTTCCCTGTGTAGACTCCTCTCTGAAGCACTTTCCGTGCGTATACCCCTCTCTGAAGTTCTAATGCTTCTCCCAGTAGACAGATTTGTGCATCTGCGAGTCAACAGACAGCTCTGCATAGACTCCCTGTCAGCGCACCGTGGGCCTCAGTCTCCCCGCTGAGGATGCGCTGCTAGCAGAGATGCCAGGGAACGGGGGGAGCAGCACTTCCCCTTCGCTTTCCGGTGGGTGTCCCAGGGGCTGGAGGGGGCAGATCACATGGGTTTTCAATCCTGTCACCTGGACCCAAAATACACTGAAAGCGAAGGTACAGGGTAAGCCATCTTTTAAAGATGGTAGAATACTGATTTATATGAGAAAGGTAAGTTACAGACTTGTCGAGAGTGATGCCAGTGAAAATAACCACAACAGAGATTCACCTGCAGTGAACAGAACCTGCAGAAGGACAAGCAGCAGTGACCGGGATGGTCCCACGAGGGTCAGTTCAGTTCAGTCGCTCAGTCGTGTCCAACTCTTTGCAACCCCGTGAATCGCAGCACGCCAGGCCTCCCTGTCCATCACCAACTCCCGGAGTTCACTCAGACTCACGTCTGTCGAGTCCATGGTGCCATCCAGCCATCTCATCCTCTGTCGTCCCCTTCTCCTCCTGCCCCCACTCCCTCCCAGCATCAGGGTCTTTTCCAATGAGTCAGCTCTTCGCATGAGGTGGCCAAAGTACTGGAGCTTCAGCTTCAGCATCATTCCTTCCAAAGCAATCCCAGGGCTGATCTCCTTCAGAATGGACTGGTTGGATCTCCTTGCAGTCCAAGGGACTCTCAAGAGTCTTCTCCAGCACCACAGTTCAAAAGCATCAATTCTTCGCTGCTCAGCCTTCTTCACAGTCCAACTCTCACATCCATACATGACCACAGGAAAAACCATAGCCTTGGCTGGATGGCCTTTGCTGGCAGAGTACTCTTGGTCCCCACTAAACTACTGGACGTTGTGAACACACATTGACACAAGGTAGTGATGGGCGAATGGACGCCACTGTCTCCAAACTAATCACACAGGCAATTCTACCATCTCCCAGAGGGCTGTGCAGGAACTGAACAAACAATTCTGCAAAGATGGGGAAGCAGGAGGGTTCAGGGATCGCCAGAGAGGGAGAGTCAGTCTTCAGGCGTGGAGTCTGGGCCCTGAGAGGCAGGGCTGGGTCAGGCAAGTGGACAGAGACAGGGGATCCTGGCACCCGAGCCTCTGAAATCGGACACAGCGATGGTGGCGGGAGGTACACGGGGCCTTTCTTATGTGTTGAGAGATGCTCCGCGTGTCCTTCAGACGTGCCTCACTGGTGCTCACACTGGATTCTGGAGATGGGAGTAGCTCTAAGCCCCTTTGCATGTGATGGGACCATGGCCCCACTAGGCAGGCACTCAGAGCCTGGACCGCACAGGAGGATGCTGGCAGGGCCTGGCTCCTGGGGAGGAAGGTGGGGGCTCCCCTGGAATCCACAGCTAAGGCAACCTGGAGGTGGCGTGGGGGCTTATGCTGAAGAACTAGGTACCAGAGGGAAGACGGACGGGGTTCATACAAAGAAAGGTGACTGAATTTTTAAAAATGTAATATTCAGCAAGTAAAAGGAAAGACAGAAATTCTGTAGGACAGCATATATGTCCATTTCAAATAAAAACATCAAAAGATAGACTGTGTTTCCCAGATCTTCTTTCTTGTGGGAAATTGGGGAGATCAGTGGAGTCCAGCCCCTCCTTTACAGGGTGGCAGGGTGGGAATAACACAAACCAAGTCAGGGAAAAACAGTTTTCAAAGGAAACTTATGACGTAGATTTGATAGTAATCTCCCGGTCCCCTTGGAAGATGCAAGAAGCATTCGCGTGGGGATGAGGGGACATTCCAAAGCTGACGTGTTACACTCCAGGCGTCCGTTGCTGGTCCCTGCTCTGATCCTCATTTGTAATCACTCAGGACTAATCCCACGTTATGGGTTCCCATCAGGGCCTCTCCCATCGCTCCTCTTTGATGGGAGCCAGTCCCGAGGGACGGGTCCTGCCAGGCTTTGTCAAGGAGCCAGGGGTCCGCAGCCCTGGCCTCCTGTCCTGTGGGCCTGCTTGCCTGTCTTCCAGGACTTGAGCGATGCTGTGTCCACAGGGGCTGTTTCAGGGGCGCCTTTGTTCCCCTCAGGTGGTTGCAGATTCTGCTCCTGCCTCTCTGGGCTTAGGATGTTTCCCAGAGACAGGGCTCACACTGACCAGAGAGCCACGGCCTCCCCACCCATGGCCCCGGGACGGGGGATGGGTGTTTTCGCAACTGTTCTTAAAACCTGTGGAATTCTGCTTGTAATCGTCTCGTGTCTTAGTCCTGAGCATTTAGCATCTGTTTTCCTGGAACACGTTCTCCTCCTTTCAGCTGAACGTGCAGATTTTCCTTCAGGTCATGGAGCGTTTCTTACATTTGGAGAATGCATTTCTGTCCCACTCACTGAGGCTCACACTCGTGCCGAGGCTGCGTGTCCACTGCCCCGCCAGGTAGCCGCTCGCTGCTCTGGTGGTGCCGCGGCTCTGCGCGTCTCCCGCGCGGTGAGCCTCCCAGGTCTTTTTCTTGCTCACTCAGCTCCTCAGTCACCTCTCTCTGTCTGGCTCCGCGCTCTTCTCTTTCACGCATTCTGTCTGCAGTGACCTCTGATGGTCACCTTGTGTCTATAGGGCTCCGCGTCTCCCTTTTGAAACTTCTTGAGTTTTATCGTTTCATCTGTGAGCCTTATTCAACTGATTCTGCCGTATTTGAATTGACTGTATAGCTCAACCACGTGCAGGAAATGCACTTTCGTCTCCTGGAGTATGTTTTGGTTGAGACTGATTGCTCTTCCCTCTTCAGCTTCTCTGTGTCTTGAATGGAGAAGTTAATCCGTTTACAGGTAAAGCACTTATTAGCACATAGGGGCATGCTTCGGTCCTCTTGTCTGTTTCAGGCTGTTTGCTGGTCTTTCCTTCCTCCCCTCTCTCTCCTTCTCTCAGGTGATGATTTTCCGGCGTGGCGTGCCTCGGTTCCTAGCTATCTCTTCTGTGTCTTTTGCTGGCGCTGATTCCTGGCTGCTGTGAGGCTTGGGTGAGATTCTTAGCGTCGTGACAGCTTGTGCGTTCGGCATAGCATTTGTGCTTACATTTGCATATGATTAGGTACTCATAGATTCCAGCCCAGTTGAAAAATGGGTGCTTACGTTTCTCCAGTTTGTCTCCTGGGGGTCTTTTCAAGTTTGGTGCCTTATTCCAGTGGCGTGACTGAGTAGCGTTTCTTTGTTGTCTTCCTTTCTGGGTAACAAGGTGGTCCAGGTTCATCTTGGGACTTCCATTTCTCCCCAGTACTCAGGTCCCCTTAAGATACATAAAGTGAAATTGCACCAGAGCCGTCTTGGCACAGGAGTGCTCATAGCTACTGAGTTGGTCATTTTTCTAGGTCTTTCAATGGGATAGAATACAGTTTGTTTTTTTTTAAAGATAATATTAATACATATCGTGATTTCATTTTGCTATTTCTAAATCAAACATAGCCACAGACCCTGTAGCTGGAGTCACAGCTCCCAGAGCATGGACTGACTCCCAGAACTAGTAACTGGCTCTGGGTGTACCCTCTCCCCAGGTACGAGAAGACTTATTTTCACTTGGAGAGTCTTTAGAGTGAGCCTTCAACCCTTTGGTCCTTTGACGTCTTTAGGGTCACTGAGTCATGCAAACTGGTCTCAGGCCTGAGCAGGTGAGGCGGGGGCTCCTGAAACCTTCCCGCTGAGCAGTCAGCACAGCAGGGGCCTCGCCCCTCCCTGATGCCCACCCTGCGATGAGCAGTCTGAGCTGCCCCAGGAGGGGGGGTCTCCCTGTGAGGTGGAGATGCTCCTGTGTCCTCAGATGGCGCGCGTTAGTTCATTCTCACCCTCTGACGCTGAGACCCAGGTTAGCGTCAGTGCACTCTCCTGCTCCGCTTCGCGGACCAGACCGGAAGGCCCACGCTTAAGGGTTTCTGGTGCGTATGCGCCTCTTGGAATCCTGCTGGGCCTCTCCTCAGACAAGTCCACACGTCTGCACGTCAACACACAGCTTTGGGTCGAATTCAGAGACTCCATATCAGGCCTGATGTCCATCCATGGACTGCAGGCTCCACGTTAAGAATTTCCTACAAGTGGAGGCCGCAGGGAAGAGGGAGAGAGCGGCATCGCCCCTTCACGTTGCTGTGGGCGTCCCGGGGACTCGGTGGTGGATTATGTGGGTTTTCACTCCTCTGTCTCATGAAACCAGAATACACTGAGAGCCAGGGGCAGGGGCAGTGGTGCTGATCACTCGATCACAGGCTGTAGAGAGGGTAACTCAGGAGACATTCATAACAGGGATTCTCTTGCAGTGAGCAGAACGCACAGAGGAGCAAGGGTCAGCGACCAGCGTGACCCCCAGGCTGGTCGTCTACTAAACCACTGGGCGCTGTCTAAACCTGCGCTGAGGCAGGACCGTGCTGGACGGACAGATGCTGTTCCCTCCAAGCCACGCAGCCCGTTCCACAGACTCCCGGAGGCTCTGCCAGGAAATGAACAAAGGATTCTGAAATGAAGTGGAAGCAGAAAGGTTCGGGGATCAGGAGGAGGAGGTGTCCCCCTCCAGATGGGGGGCCTGGGTGCTGAGAGGAAGGGCAGGGTCAGGACAGGAGGCAGAGACAGGGCGACCTGGCACCGGAGCCTCGGAAATCAGGGACAGTGATGGCGGCGGGGGTACACGGGGCCTTTCTTATGTGTCGGGAGATGCTCCGAGTGTCCTTCAGACGTGCCTCACTGATGCTCACGTCAGATGCTGGAGATGGGAGTAGGTCTAAGCCCCTGTGCGTGTGATGGGACCATGGCCCCAGTAGGCAGGCACTCAGAGCCTGGACCACATAGGAGGAGGCTGGCAGGGCCTGGCTCCTGGGGAGGAAGATGGGGGCTCCCCTGGTGTCCACAGCTAAGACCATCAGTAAGTAGGGTGGAGGCTTCTGCAGGAGACCTAGGTACCAGGGGGAAGATGGCCGAGGTTCACACAAAGAAAGGTAACTGAAATTTCAAAAATATAATATTCAGCAAGTAAAAGGAAAGACAGAAATTCTGTAGCACAGCATATATGTCCATTTCCAATAAAAACATCAAAAGATAGACTGTGTTTCCCAGATCTTCTTTCTTGTGGGAAATTGGGGAGATCAGTGGACTCCAGGCCCTCCTTTACAGGGTGGAAGTGTGGCAATAACACAAACCAAGTCAGGGGAAAACAGTTTTCAAAGGAAACTTATGACGCAGATTTGATAGTAATCTCCTGGTCCCCTTGGAAGATGCAAGAAGCATTCGCGTGGGGATGAAGGGGACATTCCACAGCTGACGTGTTACACTCCAGGCGTCCGTTGCTGGTCCCTGCTCTGATCCTCATTTGTAATCACTCAGGACTAATCCCACGTTATGGGTTCCCATCAGGGCCTCTCCCATCGCCCCTCTTTGATGGGAGCCAGTCCCGAGGGACGGGTCCTGCCAGGCTTCGTCAAGGAGCCAGGGGTCCGCAGCTCTGGCCTCCTGTCCCGTGGGCCTGCTTGCCTGTCTTCCAGGACTTGAGCGATGCTGTGTCCACAGGGGCTGTTTCAGGGGCGCCTTTGTTCCCCTCAGGTGTTTGCAGATTCTGCTCCTGCCTCTCTGGGCTTAGGATGTTTCCCAGAGACAGGGCTCACACTGACCGGAGAGCCACGGCCTCCCCACCCATGGCTCCGGGACGGGGGATGGTGTTTTCGCAACTGTTCTTAAAACCTGTGGAATTCTGCTTGTAATCGTCTCGTGTCTTAGTCCTGAGCATTTAGCATCTGTTTTCCTGGAACACGTTCTCCTCCTTTCAGCTGAACGTGCAGGCTTTCCTTTGGGTCATGGAGACTTCCTCACGTTTAAAGTACAGACTTCCAGTGTTCCCTGAGCTGCGAGGGACGCGGTGGGCCGGGCGTTGGCTGCCCGCGTCTGCTGGCCTCTTGCTGGCGATGCCGCTGTGCGCTTTCCCCTGGTGGTGGGCGTCCCGGGTGTTTCCCCGGCTCCGCGGCTCACTTTCTGGGGGCTCTCTTCCTCTCCGCGCCCTTCTCCTCCGTGTTCTCCTGTGGCCATCGCTGCTGGCCTCTTCCTTCTCTAGGTGTCCGCAGGGCCCTTCCACGCCTCCCGTGGTTTCATCACAGCCCCTGCGACTCCTGTTGAAATGACTCTCTCACGTGTTTCAATTCGCCCTGGAATTAGAGCGTTTGTAGGAACTGCGCTCTTTCCACAGGATCGTCTTTCTCTGTGAGTCGAGCTTCTCTGTGTCTTTCTCTGGAGGCTGTGACTCCTCGCAGGGTGCCTGCTGGCTGGGGCCTCGCTGTGTGCGGCTCGCTCACTGTCTCCTGCTCTTCTGCTTTGGTTTCTCCTCCCTCCCTCACTGTCTGCCTTTGTGACTGGATGGTCTTTGTAGTGGAAGACCTGGGTGCCTGTCTCTCTCTCTTTTCTGTATCCATGGTGGTGCTTTGCTTCTGGTTACTATGAAGCCACAGTGATTTTGGAGCCCAAGGAAATATCATCTGTGGGTGTTTCCATTCTCGCCCCATCCATTTGCCATGAGGCGGTGGGACCAGATGGGCTCTGTGTCGAATGCTGAGTTTCACGGCAGCCTTTTCACTCCCCTCCTTCATCGTCATCAGGAGCTCTTTAGCGCCCCTTCACCTCCTGCCGTTAGGGTGCTGTCACCCGCCGATCTGAGGCTGTTCGTATTTCTGCTGGCAATCCTGATTCCAGCTTGGAAGAAAAGCTATGACAAACCTAGACAGTGTATTGAGAAGGAGAGACATCACTTTTCGACAAAGGTCCATATAGTCAAAGCTTGGTTTTTCCAGGCGTCGGGTACAGATGTGAGAGTTGGACCATAGAGAAGGCTGAGTGGCAATGAATTGACGCTATGAATGTGGTGCTGGAAAGATTCTTGAGAGTCCCTTGGAGAGCGCGGAGATCCCAGCTGTTTATCCAAAAGGAGATCAGTCCTGGGTGTTCACTGGAAGGACTGATGCTGAAGCTGAAACTCCAATTCTCTGGCCACCTCATGCAAAGAGTTGACTCATTGGAAAATACCCTGATTTTGGGAGGGATTGGGAGCGGGAGGAGAAAGGGTCGGCGGAGGATGTGATGGCTGAATGGCATCACCGCCTCAATGGACCTGACTTTGAGTGAACTGAGCGAGTTGGTGATGGACAGGGAGGCCTGGCGTGCTGCAATTCATGGGGTCACAAAGAGTTTGACACGACTGAGTGACTGAACTGAACTGAACTGAGGTTCACTGAGTCCTGCAAAGTGGGCCTCAGGCCTGAGCAGGTGAGGCGGGGGCTCCTGAAACCTTCCCGCTGAGCCGTCAGCACAGAGGGCCCTCGCCCCTCCCTGATGCCCACCCAGCGATGAGCAGTCTCAGAGCTTCCCCAGGAGGGGGGTCTCCCTGTGAGGTAGAGATGCTCCTGTGTCCTCAGATGGCGCGCGTTAGTTCATTCTCAGCCTCTGACTCTGAGACCCAGGTAAGCTTCAGTGCACTCTCCTGCTCCGCATCGGGGACCAGACCCGAAGGCCAGAGCAAAAGGGCTTCTGGCGCTTATGCATGTCTGTGGAATCCTGCTGGGCCTCTCCTCAGACAAGTCCACACATCTGCCCGTCAACACACAGCTTTGCATCGAATTCAAAGACTCCATATCGGACCTGCTGTCCATCCGTGGACTGCAGGCTCCACGTTAAGAATTTCCTACAAGTGGAGGCCGCAGGGAAGAGGGAGAGAGCGGCATCGCCCCTTCACGTTGCTGTGGGCGTCCCGGGGACTCGGTGGTGGATTATGTGGGTTTTCACTCCTCTGTCTCATGAAACCAGAATACACTGAGAGCCAGGGGCAGGGGCAGTGGCGCTGATCACTCGATCACAGGCTGTAGAGAGGGTAACTCAGGAGACATTCATAACAGGGATTCTCTTGCAGTGAGCAGAACGCACAGAGGAGCAAGGGTCAGCGACCAGCGTGACCCCCAGGCTGGTCGTCTACTAAACCACTGGGCGCTGTCTAAACCTGCGCTGAGGCAGGACCGTGCTGGACGGACAGATGCTGTTCCCTCCAATACACGCAGCCCGTTCCACAGACTCCCGGAGGCTCTGCCAGGAAATGAACAAAGGATTCTGAAATGAAGTGGAAGCAGAAAGATTTGGGCATCAGGAGGAGGAGGTGTCCCCCTCCAGATGGGGGGCCTGGGTGCTGAGAGGCAGGGCAGGGTCAGGACAGGAGGCAGAGACGGGGGGACCGGGCACCGGAGCCTCGGAAATCAGGGACAGTGATGGCGGCGGGGGTACACGGGCCTTTCTTATGTGTCGGGAGATGCTCCGAGTGTCCTTCAGACATGCCCCACTGATGTTCACGTCAGATCCTGGAGATGGGAGTAGGTCTAAGCCCCTGTGTGTGTGATGGGACCATGGCCCCAGTAGGCAGGCACTCAGAGCCTGGACCACATAGGAGGAGGCTGGCAGGGCCTGGCTCCTGGGGAGGAAGATGGGGGCTCCCCTGGTGTCCACAGCTAAGACCATCAGTAAGTAGGGTGGAGGCTTCTGCAGGAGACCTAGGTACCAGGGGGAAGATGGCCGAGGTTCACACAAAGAAAGGTGACTGAAATTTCAAAAATATAATATTCAGCAAATAAAAGGAAAGACAGAAATTCTGTAGCACAGCATATATGTCCATTTCCAATAAAAACATCAAAAGATAGACTGTGTTTCCCAGATCTTCTTTCTTGTGGGAAATAGGGGAGATCAGTGGAGTCCAGCCCCTGCTTAACAGGGTGGCAGGGTGGGAATAACACAAACCAAGTCAGGGAAAAACAGTTTTCAAAGGAAACTTATGACGCAGATTTGATAGTAATCTCCTGGTCCCCTTGGAAGATGCAAGAAGCATTCGTGTGGGGATGAAGGGGAGACTGCGCAGTTGACATGTTACACTCCAGGCGTCCGTTGCTGGTCCCTGCTCTGATCCTCATTTGTAATCACTCAGGATTAATCCCACGTTATGGGTTCCCATCAGGGCCTCTCCCATCGCTCCTCTTTGATGGGAGCCAGTCCCGAGGGACGGGTCCTGCCAGGCTTTGTCAAGGAGCCAGGGGTCCGCAGCTCTGGCCTCCTGTCCTGTGGGCCTGCTTGCCTGTCTTCCAGGACTTGAGCGATGCTGTGTCCACAGGGGCTGTTTCAGGGGCGCCTTTGTTCCCCTCAGGTGTTTGCAGATTCTGCTCCTGCATCTCTGGGCTTAGGATGTTTCCCAGAGACAGGGCTCACACTGACCAGAGAGCCACGGCCTCCCCCCCCATGGCCCCGGGACTGGGAGATGGGTGTTTTCGCAACATTTCTTAAAACCTGTGGAATTCTGCTTGTAATCGTCTCATGTCCTGGTCCTGAGCATTTAGCATCTGTTTTCCTGGAACACGTTCTCCTCCTTTCAGCTAAACGTGCCGATTCCCTCCGTCATGGCGGGTTGCTTGCCTCTGACCCACGGCGTTTCTGTCCCCTCTGGGCATCTTTACTGCCTGTACTGAGGCTGAGTGCTCTCTGCCCCTCCCTCTGCTGACCTTCTGCTTTTCTGACGTCTCCGTTTTCACCTGCAGGGTGAACCTCTCAAATCTTAGTTTTTGTTGTTACATCAGACTAATTTCCAGCCATTTCTGAACTGTCCACCCATGTCTCCTTACTGATTCTATGTAAAATAATCACTGCAGATGGTGACTGCAGCCATGAAATGAAAAGACGCTTACTCCTTGGAAGGAAAGTTATGACCAGCCTAGGTAGCACATTGAGAAGCAGACACATTACTTTGCCAACAAGGATCCATCTAGTCAAGGCTATGATTTTTCCAGTGGTGACGTATGGATGTGAGAGTTGGACTGTGAAGAAAGCTGAGCACCGAAGAATTGATGCTTTTGAAGTGTGGTGTTGGAGAAGACCCTTGAGAGTCCCTTGGACTGCAAGGAGATCCAACCAGTCCATCCTAAAGGAGACCAGCCCTCTTCCAGGTTGATTCCTCAGGCCTTGGGCTTGACCTGAGCAGTGTTTGTTATCTTCCTGCTTCCTGGGACAAGAGGTTCCAGTTTCACCTTGTTCTTTTCCACATCCGTTTCTCCAGAAAGCTCAGGTCTCATTAACATGCGGGAAATGGCCTTGCACCCCGGCCTTTTGGTGCTGGAGTGCTTATAGCTACTGGGTTGGCCGTTCTTCCAGGTCTTTCAGTGGCATAGCATCCCTTTATTTTAAAGGGACAATACTCCTCAAGATTTCACGTTGCCTTTTAATTCAAATATACCGCAACAACCAAATAGAGCCCCCTCCCCCACAGCTGGAGCCACAGCCCCCGGAGCAGCCCGAGCAGCCCATGGTTGGTGGGCTGAGGGTGGAGCAGGTCAGAGGAGCAGGTGGAGAGAGAGAAGGGGCTCCGGTGTGGGGCCCCCAGGAACAGGAGCCTCTGCATACCTGCAGGGGTCAGGGTCCTCCTGGGCACACGCTCCCTTCCTGCTTCCTGTCTGGGCCAGTTTCCCAGGGAATCACTCTGTTCTCACATTTTCTAACCCCCCTCTGTTTACTCTGTCTTTGCCCTGTCTTGCCCCCGACCTTTCTGTCTGTTACATTTGTGAAACATCGTTCTCGGCTGAGAAAAGAAGAGAAGTGAAAGGCAGAGGAGAAAAGGAAAGCTATGCCCATCTGAATGCAGAGTTCCAGAGGGCAGCAAGGAGAGGTGAGAAAGCCTTTTTAAAGGAACAGTACAGAGAAATAGAGGAAAACAAGAGAATGGGAAAGACTAGAGATACCAAGGGACATTTCATGCAAAGATGGGCTCGATAAAGGCAGAAATGGTGTGGACCTAATAGAAGTAGAAGAAATTCAGAAGAGGTGGCAAGAATACCCAGAGCTATAGAAGAAAAGGTCTTACTGAGCCAGGCAACCGTGATGGTGTGCTCTCTCACATAGAGCCAGACACTCTGGAGCGTGAAGTCAAGAGGGCCTTAGGAAGCATCGCTATGAACAAAGCTAGTGGAGGTGAAGGGCTTCCAGCTAAGCTAGTAGAAATCCTAAAGGTCGTGATGTGAAAGTGCTGCACTCAACATGCCAGCGAATTTGGAAAACTCAGCAATAGTCCCAGGTCAGGAAAAAATCAGTTTCATTCCAATCCCAAAGCAAAGCGATGACAAAGAATGTTCAAACCACCACACATGTACACGTATTCCACATGCTAGCAAGCAACGCTCAGAATGCTTCCCGCCAGGCTTCAGCAGTACGTGAACTTAGAGCTTCCAGCTGTAGAAGCGGATTTAGAAGAGGCAGAGGAAGCAGAGACCAAACGGCCAACATCTGTTGGATCATGAAAAAAGCAAGAGAATTTCAGAGAAACAGCTCCTTCTGCTTTCCTGAGGATACCAAAGCCTTTGACAGTGTGGTGATGGTGATTCCAGACCACCTTACCTGCCTCCTGAGAAATCTGGATGCAGGCCAAGAAGCAACGGTTAGAAATGGGCATGGAACAGTGGATTGGTTTTAAATTGGGAAAAGAGAACCTCAAGACTGTATATTGTCACCCTGCTTACGTAACTTATGTGCAGAGTATATCATGTGAAATGCTGGGCTGGATGAAGCACAAACTGAAATCAAGATTGCAGAGATAGCCTCAGATATGCAGTTGACACCACCTCATGGCAGAAAGTGAAGAGGAATTAAAGAGCCTCTTGATGAACGCGAGAGGGGAGAGTGAAAAACCTGGCTTGAGACATTCGAAAAATGGAGATCACGGCATCCCGTCCATCAGTTCATGGCAAACAGATGCGGAAACAGCGGAGACAGTGAGAGACTTTACATTCTTGGGCTCCAGAATCCCTGCAGATGGTGACCGCAGCCAGGAAAGGAAAGATGCTTGCTTCTTGGGAGAAAAGCAACGACAAGCCTCGACGGTGTTTGAAAAAGAAGAGACGTTACTTTGCCTACAAAGGTCCGTCTCATCAAAGCTATGATTTTCCGGAAGTCATGTACGGATGTGAGAGCTGGACAATGAAAAGCCTGAGCGCCAAAGAGTCGATGCTTTTGACTGTGGCATCAATTGGAGAAGGCTGTTGAGAGTCCCTTGGACTGCAAGATCAAACCAGTCAATCCCAGAGGAAATCAGTCCTGAATATTCACTGGAAACACTGATGCTGATACCAAAGCTCCAATATTTTGGCCACCTGATGCAAAGAGCTGACTCCCTGGAAAAGACCCTGACACTGGGAAAGGTTGAAGGCGGGAAGAGAAGGGGATGACAGAGGATGAGATGGTGGGATGGCGTCCCTGACTCAATGGACGTGGGATTCACCAACTCCGGGGAATGGTGGAGGACAGGAAGCCTGGCGTGCCGCAGTCCACGGGGCCACGACGAGTGGACATGATCGAGGGACTGAGTGCTGAGGGCCTTCTCAGTGACGATGACCAGCCCGGCATGTGACTCTGTGTAAATGACCGGAAGCGTGGGTGCCGGGAGTGGGTGGTGACTCTGAGAACTTGTGCGTGAGAGCTGCTGTGGAGCCTGTGGCCCGGATTGGCCCTGTGTGGCATCATCTTTGCAGCTTTTTCAGACTGAAAGATCTGGGACACAGATTCCTTGCCTACTGGGAGCTCCTGTCCAGGAGACCTCTCTCCTCAGCGCGTCACCTGGGTGGCAGGGTTGAGAGGTGAAATCCAGGACACGTGGAGCCGGGAATTCTCATGGATGCTTCTGAAGAAAGGATGGCCCAGGGGGCCCACGGGTGTGAATGCTTCTGAGCTCAGAGGACCGACGCCGGGCTGTTCCTCCTGCCGCCACACGATGTCGCTGCAGCACCTCCCAGGTTCCAGGCCTCAGCCAGGCAGGCAGCTCACCCCAGCTGGAGGCAGGGCGACCCCCTGAAGTTACAGAGAGAAACCTGTGTATCCAGGGGCAGACAGTTTGTTGACGTGACCAGGGAACTCCCCGTAACTGCCTTGGGTGGGCGCCCTCCGCAGGGTATGAGAGGATTTGGGTTTACTGGGGGTCTTTAGAGTGAGCCTTCAACCCTTTGATGTTTTGATTCCCTCTAGAGTCACTGAGCCCTGCAAAGCGGACTCAGGCCTGAGCAGGTGAGGCGGGGGCTCCTGAAACCTTCCCGCTGAGCCGTCAGCACAGCAGGGGCCTCGCCCCTCCCTGATGCCCACCCAGGGATGAGCAGTCTGAGCTGCCCCAGGAGGGGGGTCTCCCTGTGAGGTGGAGATGCTCCTGTGTCCTCAGATGGCGCGCGTTAGTTCATTCTCAGCCTGTGAAGCTGAGACCAGGTAAGCGTCAGTGCACTCTCCTGCTCCTCATTGGAGACCAGACCCGAAGGCCAGAGCTTAAGGGCTTCTGGTGCATATGCGTCTCCCGGAATCCTACTGGGCCTCTCCTCAGACAAGTCCACACATCTGCACGTCAACACACAGCTTTGCATCGAATTCAAAGACTCCATATCAGACCTGATGTCCGTCCATGGACTGCAGGCTCCACGTTAAGAATTTCATACAAGTGGAGGCCGCAGGGAAGATGGAGAGAGCGGCATCGCCCCTTCACGTTGCTGTGGGCGTCCCGGGGACTCGGTGGTGGATTATGTGGGTTTTCACTCCTCTGTCTCATGAAACCAGAATACACTGAGAGCCAGGGGCAGGGGCAGTGGTGCTGATCACTCGATCACAGGCTGTAGAGAGGGTAACTCAGGAGACATTCATAACAGGGATTCTCTTGCAGTGAGCAGAACGCACAGAGGAGCAAGGGTCAGCGACCAGCGTGACCCCCAGGCTGGTCGTCTACTAAACCACTGGGCGCTGTCTAAACCTGCGCTGAGGCAGGACCGTGCTGGACGGACAGATGCTGTTTCCTCCAAGCCATGCAGCCCGTTCCACAGACTCCCGGAGGCTCTGCCAGGAAGTGAACAAAGAATTCTGAAATGAAGTGGAAGCAGAAAGGTTTGGGGTTCAGGAGGAGGAGGTGTCCCCCTCCAGATGGGGGGCCTGGGTGCTGAGAGGCAGGGCCGGGTCAGGACAGGAGGCAGAGACGGGGCGACCTGGCACCGGAGCCTCGGAAATCAGGGACAGTGATGGCGGCGGGGGTACACGGGCCTTTCTTATGTGTCGGGAGATGCTCCGAGTGTCCTTCAGACGTGCCTCACTGATGCTCACGTCAGATGCTGGAGATGGGAGTAGGTCTAAGCCCCTGTGCGTGTGATGGGACCATGGCCCCAGTAGGCAGGCACTCAGAGCCTGGACCACATAGGAGGAGGCTGGCAGGGCCTGGCTCCTGGGGAGGAAGATGGGGGCTCCCCTGGTGTCCACAGCTAAGACCATCAGTAAGTAGGGTGGAGGCTTCTGCAGGAGACCTAGGTACCAGGGGGAAGATGGCCGAGGTTCACACAAAGAAAGGTAACTGAAATTTCAAAAATATAATATTCAGCAAGTAAAAGGAAAGACAGAAATTCTGTAGCACAGCATATATGTCCATTTCCAATAAAAACATCAAAAGATAGACTGTGTTTCCCAGATCTTCTTTCTTGTGGGAAATTGGGGAGATCAGTGGACTCCAGGCCCTCCTTTACAGGGTGGCAGGGTGGGAATAACACAAACCAAGTCAGGGGAAAACAGTTTTCAAAGGAAACTTATGACGCAGATTTGATAGTAATCTCCCGGTCCCCTTGGAAGATGCAAGAAGCATTCGCGTGGGGATGAAGGGGACATTCCGCAGCTGACGTGTTACACTCCAGGCGTCCGTTGCTGGTCCCTGCTCTGATCCTCATTTGTAATCACTCAGGACTAATCCCACGTTATGGGTTCCCATCAGGGCCTCTCCCATCGCCCCTCTTTGATGGGAGCCAGTCCCGAGGGACGGGTCCTGCCAGGCTTCGTCAAGGAGCCAGGGGTCCGCAGCTCTGGCCTCCTGTCCTGTGGGCCTGCTTGCCTGTCTTCCAGGACTTGAGCGATGCTGTGTCCACAGGGGCTGTTTCAGGGGCGCCTTTGTTCCCCTCAGGTGTTTGCAGATTCTGCTCCTGCCTCTCTGGGCTTAGGATGTTTCCCAGAGACAGGGCTCACACTGACCGGAGAGCCACGGCCTCCCCACCCATGGCTCCGGGACGGGGGATGGTGTTTTCGCAACTGTTCTTAAAACCTGTGGAATTCTGCTTGTAATCGTCTCGTGTCTTAGTCCTGAGCATTTAGCATCTGTTTTCCTGGAACACGTTCTCCTCCTTTCAGCTGAACGTGCAGGCTTTCCTTCGGGTCATGGAGACTTCCTCACGTTTAAAGTACAGACTTCCAGTGTTCCCTGAGCTGCCAGGGACGCGGTGGGCCGGGCGTTGGCTGCCCGCGTCTGCTGGCCTCTTGCTGGCGATGCCGCTGTGCGCTTTCCCCTGGTGGTGGGCGTCCCGGGTGTTTCCCCGGCTCCGCGGCTCACTTTCTGGGGGCTCTCTTCCTCTCCGCGCCCTTCTCCTCCGTGTTCTCCTGTGGCCGTCGCTGCTGGCCTCTTCCTTCTCTAGGTGTCCGCAGGGCCCTTCCACGCCTCCCGTGGTTTCATCACAGCCCCTGCGACTCCTGTTGAAATGACTCTCTCACGTGTTTCAATTCGCCCCGGAATTAGAGCGTTTGTAGGAACTGCGCTCTTTCCACAGGATCGTCTTTCTCTGTGAGTCGAGCTTCTCTGTGTCTTTCTCTGGAGGCTGTGACTCCTCGCAGGGTGCCTGCTGGCTGGGGCCTCGCTGTGTGCGGCTCGCTCACTGTCTCCTGCTCTTCTGCTCTGGTTTCTCCTCCCTCCCTCACTGTCTGCCTTTGTGACTGGATGGTCTTTGTAGTGGAAGACCTGGGTGCCTGTCTGTCTCTCTTTTCTGTATCCATGGTGGTGCTTTGCTTCTGGTTACTATGAAGCCACAGTGATTTTGGAGCCCAAGGAAATATCATCTGCGGGTGTTTCCATTCTCTCCCCATCCATTTGCCATGAGGCGGTGGGACCAGACGCCACGGGCTCTGTGTCGAGTGCTGAGTTTCACGGCAGCCTTTTCACTCCCCTCCTTCATCGTCATCAGGAGCTCTTTAGCGCCCCTTCACCTCCTGCCGTTAGGGTGCTGTCACCCGCCGATCTGAGGCTGTTCGTATTTCTGCTGGCAATCTTGATTCCAGCTTGGAAGAAAAACTATGACAAACCTAGACAGTGTGTTGAGAAGGAGAGACATCACTTTGCTGACAAAGGTCCATATAGTCAAAGCTTGGTTTTTCCAGGCGTCGGGTACAGATGTGAGAGTTGGACCATAGAGAAGGCTGAGTGGCAATGAATTGACGCTTTGAATGTGGTGCTGGAAAGATTCTTGAGAGTCCCTTGGACAGCGCAGAGATCCAAGCAGTCTATCCTAAGGAACGCAGTCCTGAATATTCATTGGAAGGCCTGATCCTAAAGCTAAAGTGCCAATACTTTGGGCTGGTACTGGGAAGAGGTGACTCACTGGAAAAGACCCTGATGCTGGGAAAGATGGGGGGCGGGAGGGGAAGGCGCCACAGAGGATGAGATGGTTGGGTGATATCACCCAGTCAGTGGACTTGAGTTTGAGGCATCGCCAGTGACAGTGAAGGATGGAGGACCCTGGATGCTGCTGTACAAGGGGTTGCAAACAGTCAGACACGACTTGGCAACTGAACAATAGCGACTATAAAAGTTAGATGAAGCCTGTTCCAGTTACTCTAAGCTACGGCTTTTGGGTGTCATTATACTCTTATTGGTGTGTGATGGTGGACCCATAGATGTGAATATATTGGACCTGTAGCAATCCCCTTGAAAACCTGGTGTTCACACTCTCTCTAGTTTATTCTCGGGAGTCCTTTCAAGTTCCTGCCTCGTTCTAAAGGCGTGACTGAATAGTCCTTCTTGGTTAACTCCCTGCTTTCTGGGATCACAAGATGTTTCAGACACATATTCTTCATTTCCAGACCAATTTCTCTAGGAAAGCCAGGCCTGATTAAGGTATGAGGAATGTATTTCAGCACAGCAGTCTTCACGCTGGCGACTGGCTCGGTCCTTCTCCTGAACCTTCCAGTGGAGCAGAGTGCCCTGTTCAGATGATACATGTCCTCAGTTCATGCCGCCCCTTCTGATTCAAGCACAGCGCAGCAGCCACACACAGCAGAGCCCCCGCAGCTGGGCCGCGGCCCCGGCAGCCCGTGGTGGGCGGGCTGAGGCTGGAGCCGTCAGAGCAGCGGGTGGAGAGAGAGGGCAGGTGCTCAGGCGGGGGCCTCCGGGGCCAGAACCTCCACCTCCCCGTCCAGGGGGAGGTGTGGCGCTGGACACAGGGCCCCTTCTGGGTTCCTGTGCCGCTTCCCAGGGGTCTCTCTGTCTCGACGATCTAACTCCTCTGTGTTCTCGCCGTCCTCTCTCCACCTTGCTGACAGTCTCATTTCTGGAATATGGTTCTGGGTGAAGGCGCTCCTTTGACGGCCCCGGGCGAGGAAGCGCAGAGAAGGTGGAGACTCACCCAGAGCGTGGTCTTGGGAATCGGTGTTGGGCCCGAGGCCTGGATCGATCCTGTGTGATGTCACCTTTGAAACCACTTCTCCGGGCTTGGAGGGTCCCGGACCCTCACCTTCCTTGTGTGCAGGGGGCTCCTGTCCAGGGGCTATTTCTGGCCTTCGGGCGTCTCATCTATTCAGGACTGTATTAGAGATTCTTAGTTTTGGGTGAAAAAATGGATTAAGTGGTAATCACAGCATTTTGCCTCACGCTCCTTCCAGGAAGGTGCTCCTGCCATAACAGGGAGGTTGGTTCTGGTCTTCTGAGACCTGTCTCCTCAGCGCATCATATGGGTTTCAGGGTTGACACGTGAAATTCAGGATAATTGATGCCGGGATTTCTCACAGATCCTTCTGAAGAAAGCGGATCATCCAGGGGTCCCATGGGTGGGAATACTTCTGAGCTCAGAGGGGCCGGACGCCATGCAATTCCTCGTGCCGCCACACGATGTCGCTGCAGCACCTCCCAGGTTCCAGCCCTCAGCCAGGCAGGCAGCTCACCCCAGGTGGAGGCAGGGCGACCCCCTGAAGTTAGAGAGAGAAACGTGTGTATCCAGGGCAGACAGTGTGTTAACGTGTCCAGCCAACTCCTAGTAACTGCCCCTGGGTGGGCTCCCTCCCCAGGGTATGAGAGGATTTGGGTTTACTGGGTGTCTTTGGAGTGAGCCTTCATCCCCTTTGATGTTTTGATTCCCTCTAGGGTCACTGAGCCCTGCAAAGTGGTCTCAGGCCTGAGCAGGTGAGGCGGGGGCTCCTGAAACCTTCCCGCTGAGCAGTCAGCACACCAGGGGCCCACCCCTCCCTGATGCCCACCCAGCGATGAGCAGTCTGAGCTGCCCTAGGAGGAGGGCCTCCCTGTGAGGTGGAGATGCTCCTGTGTCCACAGATGGCGGGTGTCAGTTCATTCTCACCCTCTGACGCTGAGACCCAGGTAAGCTTCAGTGCACTCTCCTGCTCCGCATCGGGGACCAGATGGGAGCCCCGAGCTTAAGGGCTTCTGGTGCGTATGCATCTCCTGGAATCCTGCTGGGCCTCTCCTCAGACAAGTCCACACATCTGCACGTCAACACACAGCTTTGCGTCGAATTCAAAGACTCCATATCAGACCTGTTGTCTATCCATGGCCTGGAGGCGCCACGTTATGAATTTCCTACAAGCGGAGGCCGCAGGAAGAGGGAGAGAGCGGCGTTGCCCCTTCACGTTGCTGTGGGCGTCCCGGGGACTTGGCTGGTGGATCACGTGGGTTTTCACTCCTCTATCACCTGAAACCAGAATACACTGAGAGCCGAGGTGCAGGGCAGCAGTGTGTAAGATGACAAAACGCTGATTTATCTGAGCTTGGAGAGTTTCAGGCTTGTAGAGAGGGCTACAGGTGAGAATATTCCTGACAGAGGGTCACTTGCAGGGACAGACAGGGACAGGAGCGAGGGTGAGCCGCCAGCACGGGCCCCGCCAGGCGGGTCCTCCCCAGGCAGGTCCTCCCCAAACCGTGGGGCTTCGTCTCAGCCTGCACTCACTGGTGGCGATGGACAGACAGATGCCACTGCCTCCAAACTGATCACACTGCCAGTTCTCACTCCCAGAGGCTTTGTGAGGAACTGAACACGCGATGCTGCAGTGATGTGGCAGCGGGAGGGTCAAGGATTTCCAGAGAAGCGGAGTCACCCCCCAGATGAGGGGCATGGGCCCTGAGAGGCCGGGCAGGGTCAGGACAGGAGGCAGGGACGGGGGGACTGGGGACCCGGGCCTCGGAACTCAGGCACAGCGATGGTGGCGGGAGGTACACGGGGCCTTTCTTATGTGTCAAGAGATGCTCTGAGAGTCCTTCAGACGTGCCTCACTGGTGCTCACACTGGATTCTGGAGATGGGAGCAGCTCTAAGCCCCTTTGTGTGTGAAGGGATCATGCCCCACTAGGTAGGCACTCAGAGCCTGGACCACATAGGAGGATGCTGGCAGGGCCTGGCTCCCGGGAAGGAAGGTGGGGGCTCCCCTGGAGTCCACAGCTCAGACCATCAGTAAGTAGGGTGGAGGCTTATGCTGGAGAACTAGGTACCAGAAGGAAGATGGCCGGGGTTCACACAAAGAAAGGTGACTGAATTTTTAAAAATGTAATATTCAGCAAGTAAAAGGAAAGACAGAAATTCTGTAGCACAGCATATATGTCCATTTCAAATAAAAACATCAAAGATAGACTGTGTTTCCCAGATCTTCTTTCTTGTGGGAAATTGGGGAGATCAGTGGAATCCAGTCATCCTTTACAGGGTGGCAGGGTGGGAATAACACAAACCAAGTCAGGGAAAAACAGTTTTCAAAGGAAACTTATGACGCAGATTTGATAGTAATCTCCCGGTCCCCTTGGAAGATGCAAGAAGCATTCGCGTGGGGATGAGGGGACATTCCAAAGCTGACGTGTTACACTCCAGGCGTCCGTTGCTGGTCCCTGCTCTGGTCCTCATTTGTAATCACTCAGGACTAATCCCATGTTATGGGTTCCCATCAGGGCCTCTCCCATCGCTCCTCTTTGATGGGAGCCAGTCCCGAGGGACGGGTCCTGCCAGGCTTCGTCAAGGAGCCAGGGGTCCTCAGCTCTGGCCTCCTGTCCTGTGGGCCTGCTTGCCTGTCTTCCAGGACTTGAGCGATGCTGTGTCCACAGGGGCTGTTTCAGGGGCGCCTTTGTTCCCCTCAGGTGTTTGCAGATTCTGCTCCTGCCTCTCTGGGCTTAGGATGTTTCCCAGAGACAGGGCTCACACTGACCAGAGAGCCACGGCCTCCCCCCCCATGGCCCCGGGACTGGGAGATGGGTGTTTTCGCAACATTTCTTAAAACCTGTGGAATTGTGCTTGTAATCGTCTCATGTCTTAGTCCTGAGCATTTAGCATCTGTTTTCCTGGAACACGTTATCCTCCTTTCCGCTGAACGTGCAGACTTTCCTTCGGGTCATGGAGACTTTCTCACGTTTAAAGTACAGACTTCCAGTGTTCCCTGAGCTGCGAGGGACGCGGTGGGCCGGGCGTTGGCTGCCCGCGTCTGCTGGCCTCTTGCTGGTGATGCCCCTGTGCGCTTTCCCCTGGTGGTGGGCGTCCCGGGTGTTTCCCCGGCTCCGCGGCTCACTTTCTGGGGGCTCTCTTCCTCTCTGCGCCCTTCTCCTCTGTGTTCTCCTGTGGCCATCGCTGCTGGCCTCTTCCTTCTCTAGGTGTCCACAGGGCCCTTCCACCCCTCCCGTGGTTTCATCACAGCGCCTGTGACTCCTGTTGAAATGACTCTCTCACGTGTTTCAATTCGCCCCGGAATTAGAGCGTTTGTAGGAACTGCGCTCTTTCCACTGGGTCATCTTTCTCTGTGAGTCGAGCTTCTCTGTGTCTTTCTCTGGAGGCTGTGACTCCTCGCAGGGTGCCTGCTGGCTGGGGCCTCGCTGTGTGCGGCTCGCTCACTGTCTCCTGCTCTTCTGCTTTGGTTTCTCCTCCCTCCCTCACTGTCTGCCTTTGTGACTGGATGGTCTTTGTAGTGGAAGACCTGGGTGCCTGTCTCTCTCTCTTTTCTGTATCCATGGTGGTGCTTTGCTTCTGGTTACTATGAAGCCACAGTGATTTTGGAGCCCAAGGAAATATCATCTGCGGGTGTTTCCATTCTCTCCCCATCCATTTGCCATGAGGCGGTGGGACCAGATGCCATGGGCTCTGTGTCGAATGCTGAGTTTCACGGCAGCCTTTTCACTCTCCTCCTTCATCGTCATCAGGAGCTCTTTAGCGCCCCTTCACCTCCTGCCGTTAGGGTGCTGTCACCCGCCGATCTGAGGCTGTTCTTATTTCTGCTGGCAATCCTGATTCCAGCTTGGAAGAAAAGCTATGACAAACCTAGACAGTGTACTGAGAAGGAGAGACATCACTTTGCTGACAAAGGTCCATATAGTCAAAGCTTGGTTTTTCCAGGCGTCGGGTACAGATGTGAGAGTTGGACCATAGAGAAGGCTGAGCGGCAATGAATTGACGCTTTGAATGTGGTGCTGGAAAGATTCTTGAGAGTCCCTTGGACAGCGCGGAGATCCAAGCAGTCTATCCTAAGGAACTCAGCCCTGAATATTCATTGGAAGACCTGATCCTAAAGCTAAAGTGCCAATACTTTGGGCTGGTACTGGGAAGAGGTGACTCACTGGAAAAGACCCTGATGCTGGGAAAGATGGGGGGCAGGAGGGGAAGGCACCACAGAGGATGAGACGGTTGGGTGATATCACCCAGTCAGTGGACTTGAGTTTGAGGCATCGCCGGTGACAGTGAAGGATGGAGGACCCTGGATGCTGCCGTCCAGGGGGTTGCAAACAGTCAGACACGACTTGGCAACTGAACAATAGCGACTATAAAAGTTAGATGAAGCCTGTTCCAGTTACTCTAAGCTACGGCTTTTGGGTGTCATTATACTCTTATTGGTGTGTGATGGTGGACCCATAGATGTGAATATATTGGACCTGTAGCAATCCCCTTGAAAACCTGGTGTTCCCCCTGTCTCTAGTTTATTCTCCGGAGTCCTTTCAAGTTCCTGCTTCGTTCTAAAGGCGTGACTGAATAGTCCTTCTTGGTTATCTCCCTGCTTTCTGGGATCACAGATGTTTCAGACACATATTCTTCATTTCCAAACCAATTTCTCTAGGAAAGCCATGCCTAGTTAAGGTATGAGGAATGTATTTCAGCACAGCAGTTTTCTCGCTGGCGACTGGCTCGGTCCTTCTCCTGAACCTTCCAGTGGAGCAGAGTGCCCTGTTCAGATGATACACGTCCTCAGTTCATGCCGCCCCTTCTGATTCAAGCACAGTGCATCAGTCACACACAGCAGAGCCCCCACAGCTGGGCCGCGGCCCCGGGTGCCCGTGGTGGGCGGGCTGAGGCTGGAGCCATCAGAGCAGCGGGTGGAGAGAGAGGGCAGGTGCTCAGGCGGGGGCCTCCGGGGCCAGAACCTCCACCTCCCTGTCCAGGGGGAGGTGTGGCGCTGGACACGGGGCCCCTTCCGGGCTCCTGTGCCGCTTCCCAGGGGTCTCTCTGTCTCGACGATCTAACTCCTCTGTGTTCACGCCGTCCTCTCTCCACCTTGCTGACAGTCTCATTTCCGGAATATGGTTCTGGGTGAAGGCGCTCCTTTGACGGCCCCGGGCGAGGAAGCGCAGAGAAGGTGGAGACTCACCCAGAGCGTGGTCTTGGGAATCGGTGTTGGGCCCAATGCCTGGATCGATCCTGTGGTCACCTTTGAAACCACTTCTCCGGGCCTGGAGGGTCCCGGACCCTCACCTTCCTTGTGTGCAGGGGGCTCCTGTCCAGGGGCTATTTCTGGCCTTCGGGCGTCTCATCTATTCAGGACTGTATTAGGGATTCTTAGTTTTGGCTGAACAAATGGATTAAGTGGTAATCACAGCATTTTGCCTCACGCTCCTTCCAGGAAGGTGCTCCTGCCATAACAGGGAGGTTGGTTCTGGTCTTCTGAGACCTCTCTCCTCAGCGCATCACCTGGGTGGCAGGATTGAGAGGTGAAATTCAGGACACGAGAAGCCGGGAATTCTCATGGATGCTTCTGAAGAAGGAGGATGGCCCAGGGGTCCCATGGGTGGGAATACTTCTGAGCTCAGAGGGGCCGGACGCCATGCAATTCCTCGTGCTGCCACACGATGTCGCTGCAGCACCTCCCAGGTTCCAGCCCTCAGCCAGGCAGGCAGCTCACCCCAGGTGGAGGCAGGGCGACCCCCTGAAGTTAGAGAGAGAAACGTGTGTATCCAGGGCAGACAGTGTGTTAACGTGTCCAGCCAACTCCTAGTAACTGCCTTGGGTGGGCTCCCTCCCCAGTGTATGAGAGGATTTGGGTTTACTTGGGGGTCTTTAGAGTGAGCCTTCAATCCTTTGATGTTTTGATTCCCTCTAGGGTCATTGAGCCCTGCAAAGCGGGTCTCAGGCCTGAGCAGGTGAGGCGGGGGCTCCTGAAACCTTCCCGCTGAGCCGTCAGCACAGCAGGGGCCTCACCCCTCCCTAATGCCCACCCAGGAATGAACAACATCTGAGCTGCCCCAGGAGGAGGGCCTCCCTGTGAGGAAGATATCCTCCTGTGTCCTCAGGTGGCCCGCGTTAGTTCATTCTCAGCCTGTGATGCTGAGACCCAGGTAAGCTTCAGTGCACTCTCCTGCTCTGCATCGGGGCCCAGATGGGAGCCCCGAGCTTAAGGGCTTCAGGTGTGTATGCGTCTCTTGGAATCCTGCTGGGCCTCTCCTCAGACAAGTCCACACATCTGCACTTCACCCAGCTTTGCGTCGAATTAAAAGACTCCATATCAGACCTGTTGTCTATCCATGGCCTGGAGGCGCCACGTTATGAATTTCCTACAAGCGGAGGCCGCAGGGAAGAGGGAGAGAGCGGCGTTGCCCCTTCACGTTGCTGTGGGCGTCCCGGGGACTCGGCTGGTGGATCACGTGGGTTTTCACTCCTCTATCGCCTGAAACCAGAATACACTGAGAGCCGAGGTGCAGGGCAGCAGTGTGTAAGATGACAAAACGCTGATTTATCTGAGCTTGGAGAGTTTCAGGCTTGTAGAGAGGGCTACAGGTGAGAATATTCCTGACAGAGGGTCACTTGCAGAGACAGACAGGGACAGGAGCGAGGGTGAGCCGCCAGCACGGCCCCGCCAGGCGGGTCCTCCCCAAACCACGGGGCATTGTCTCAACCTGCACTCACTGGTGGCGATGGACAGACAGATGCCACTGCCTCCAAACTGATCACACTGCCAGTTCTACCCACTCCCAGAGGCTTTGTGAGGAACTGAACAAGCGATTCTGCAGTGATGTGGCAGCAGGAGGGTCAGGGATTTCCAGAGAAGCGGAGTCACCCCCCAGATGAGGGGCCTGGGCCCTGAGAGGCCGGGCAGGGTCAGGACAGGAGGCAGAGACGGGGGGACCGGGGACCCGGGCCTCTGAAATCAGGCACAGTGATGGTGGCGCGTGGTAAACGGGGCCTTTCTTATGTGTCGAGAGATGCTCTGAGAGTCCTTCAGATGTGCCTCACTGGGCTCACACTGGATTCTGGAGATGGGAGTAGCTCTAAGCCCCTTTGCGTGTGAAGGGATGCTTGCTTCTTGGAAGAAAGCAACAAAAACCTCGACGGTGTTTTAAAAAGAAGAGACATTACTTTGCCTGCAAAGGTCCGTCTCGTCAAAGCTATGATTTTCCGGAAGTCATGTACGGATGTGAGAGCTGGACAATAAAAAGTCTGAGCACCGAAAAATCGATGGTTTTAACTGTGGCATCAATTGGAGAAGGCTGTTGAGAGTTCCTTGGACTGCAAGATCAAACCAGTCAATCCCAGAGGAAATCAGTCCTGAATATTCACTGGAAACGCTGATGCTGATACCGAAGCTCCAATATTTTGGCCACCTGATGCGAAGAGCTGACTCCCTGGAAAAGACCCTGACGCTGGGAAAGGTTGAAGGCGGGAGGAGAAGGGGATGACAGAGGATGAGATGGTGGGATGGCGTCCCTGACTCAATGGACGTGGGATTCACCAGCTCCGGGGGACGGTGTAGGACAGGGAAGCCTGGCGTGCCGCAGTCCACGGGGCCACGACGAGTGGACATGAGCGAGGGACTGAGTGCTGAGGGCCTTCTCAGTGACGATGACCAGCCCGGCATGTGACTCTGTGTAAATGACCGGAAGCGTGGGTGCCGGGAGTGGGTGGTGACTCTCTGAGAGCTTGTGCATGAGAGCTGCTGTGGAGCCTGTGGCCCGGATTGGCCCTGTGTGGCATCATCTTTGCAGCTTTTTCAGACTGAAAGATCTGGGACACAGATTCCTTGCCTACTGGGAGCTCCTGTCCAGGAGACCTCTCTCCTCAGCGCGTCACCTGGGTGGCAGGGTTGAGAGGTGAAATTCAGGACACGTGGAGCCGGGAATTCTCATGGATGCTTCTGAAGAAAGGATGGCCCAGGGCTCCCATGGTGTGAATGCTTCTGAGCTCAGAGGACCGACGCCGGGCTGTTCCTCCTGCCGCCACACGATGTCGCTGCAGCACCTCCCAGGTTCCAGCCCTCAGCCAGGCAGGCAGCTCACCCCAGCTGGAGGCAGGGCGACCCCCTGAAGTTACAGAGAGAAACGTGTGTATCCAGGGGCAGACAGTTTGTTGACGTGACCAGGGAACTCCCCGTAACTGCCTTGGGTGGGCGCCCTCCCCAGGGGATGAGAGGACTTGGGTTTACTTGGGGGTCTTTAGAGTGAGCCTTCAACCCTTTGATGTTTTGATTCCCTCTAGAGTCACTGAGCCCTGCAAAGCGGACTCAGGCCTGAGCAGGTGAGGCGGGGGCTCCTGAAACCTTCCCGCTGAGCCGTCAGCACAGCAGGGGCCTCGCCCCTCCCTGATGCCCACCCAGCGATGAGCAGTCTGAGCTGCCCCAGGAGGGGGGTCTCCCTGTGAGGTGGAGATGCTCCTGTGTCCTCAGATGGCGCGCGTTAGTTCATTCTCACCCTGTGAAGCTGAGACCCAGGTAAGCGTCAGTGCACTCTCCTGCTCCGCATCGGGGACCAGACCCGAAGGCCAGAGCTTAAGGGCTTCTGGTGCATAGGCGCCTCTTGGAATCCTGCTGGGCCTCTCCTCAGACAAGTCCACACATCTGCCCGTCAACACACAGCTTTGCATCGAATTCAGAGACTCCATATCGGACCTGATGTCCATCCGTGGACTGCAGGCTCCACGTTAAGAATTTCCTACAAGTGGAGGCTGCAGGGAAGAGGGAGAGAGCGGCATCGCCCCTTCACATTGCTGTGGGCATCCCGGGGACTCGGTGGTGGATTATGTGGGTTTTCACTCCTCTGTCTCATGAAACCAGAATACACTGAGAGCCAGGGGCAGGGGCAGTGGTGCTGAGCACTCGATCACAGGCTGTAGAGAGGGTAACTCAGGAGACATTCATAACAGGGATTCTCTTGCAGTGAACAGAACGCACAGAGGAGCAAGGGTCAGCGACCAGCGTGACCCCGAGGCTGGTCGTCTACTAAACCACTGGGCGCTGTCTAAACCTGCGCTGAGGCAGGACCGTGCTGGACGGACAGATGCTGTTCCCTCCAAGCCACGCAGCCCGTTCCACAGACTCCCGGAGGCTCTGCGAGGAATTGAACAAAGAATTCTGAAATGAAGTAGAAGCAGAAAGGTTCGGGGATCAGGAGGAGGCGGAGTCCCCCTCCAGATGGGGGGCCTGGGTGCTGAGAGGAAGGGCCGGGTCAGGACAGGAGGCAGAGACAGGGCGACCTGGCACCGGAGCCTCGGAAATCAGGGACAGTGATGGCGGCGGGGGTACACGGGCCTTTCTTATGTGTCGGGAGATGCTCCAAGTGTCCTTCAGATGTGCCTCAGTGACGCTCACATCAGATGCTGGAGATGGGAGCAGCTCTAAGCCCCTTTGTGTGTGATGGGACCATGGCCCCAGTAGGCAGGCACTCAGAGCCTGGACCGCATAGGAGGAGGCTGGCAGGGCCTGGCTCCTGGGGAGGAAGGTGGGGGCACCTCTGGTGTCCAGAGCTAAGACACAGCTAAGGTGGGGATGTGGGCTCATGCTGAAGAACTACGTACCGGAAGAAGAAGAACTGGGCCTCTCCCAAGAAACATGGCTCAATTTTCAGAAGCAGGGTATTCAGCAAGTAAGAGGAATGAAACAAGCGCGGCTGCAGGGCGACATGTTTCTGAGTTTGAAGTAAAGCATCACAGCCACCCTGTTTTTCAGGACACGCACACATGCCAGTGTCCTACGTGTGTCCGCGTGGGGCTTTCTCTGGAGAAGAAGGGAAATCAGGAGGGGTCCTGCCCCTTCTCAAAGGGTGGCCGGATGGCAAAACCTGAACCAAACAGAGGTGAGACAATTTCCAAAGGACATTTGTGATACCAGCTTTGATAGTAATCTCCTGGTCCCCTTGGAAGATGCAAGAAGCATTCGCGTGGGAACGAAGGGGAGACGGCGCAGTTGACGTGTTACACTCCAGGCGTCCGTTGCTGGTCCCTGCTCTGGTCCTCATTTGTAATCACTCAGGACTAATCCCACGTTATGGGTTCCCATCAGGGCCTCTCCCATCGCCCCTCCTTGATGGGAGCCAGTCCCGAGGGATGGGTCCTGCCAGGCTTCGTCGGGGAGCCAGGGGCCCGCACCTCTGGCCTCCTGCCCTGTGGGCCCGCTTGCCTGTCTTTTGCTTCAGTGACGATGTTTCCTCCTGCACTGTTTTCCGCTCAGACTTGTTTTCCCGTTTCCTGAGGCTATTTCTGCGGTTTGTCTGGCTTTAGGATGTTTCTGAGGGACAGGTCTGGAGTTGGCCAGTTAGCCACACCCACCCCACCCCATGGAATGGGGACTAGGGAATTGCTATTTTCGCTACATTTTTTAAAACCTTTGGAATTCTAGAATGTAATCAACCATGTGTCTTAGTCTTGAGCATTCTGTATCCATCTTCCCATGGGAAACTTGTTATCTTCTTTGGAGGTAAACTAGCAGAATTTCTCCCAGGTCACGGAGAATTTCATATATTTTGAAAAGTACACTTCAGCCCCACTTACTGCGCCTTTACCGCCCGTCCTGAGGCTGGGTGGGCGCGGCTCCATGCGTGCCCACCTCTCTCCGCTGCGCTGTGGGTCTCTGCAGGCTTCCCCTGTAGTTAAATCGGTTCCCGTTCTCACCGTCTGTGTCCTGCTCGGGCTCTTCTTTCAGTGATTTTGTCTGAATGATCTCCGGGGGTCATCATTTGTCCACAGGCCTCTATGGCTTCCCTTTAAAGCTTATCTTACAGTTTTATCTTTTTCGTCCGTGAGGCCTATTCAAATGATCCTCAGTTCAGTTCAGTCTCTCAGTTGTGTCCGACTCTTTGTGACCCCACGGACTGCAACACGCCAGGCCTCCCTGTCCCTCACCAACTCCCGGAGGCTACTCAACTCATGTCCATCGCATTGGTGATGCCAGCCAGCCATCTCATCCTCTGTCGTCCCCTTCTCCTCCCACCCTCAATCTTTCCCAGCATCAGGGTCTTTTCCAGTGAGTCAGTTCTTCACATCAGGTGGCCAAAGTATTGGAACTCCAGCTTCAGCATCAGTCCTTCCAATGAACACCCAGGACTGATCTCTTTTAGGGTGGACTGTTTGGATCTCCTTGCAGTCCAAGGGACTCTCAAGAGTCTTCGCCAACACCACAGTTCAAAAGCATCAGTTCTTCGGTGCTCAGCTTTCTTTATAGTCCAACTCTCACATCCATACATGACTACTGGAAAAACCACAGCTTTGACTAGATGGACCTTTGTGGGCAAAGTAATGTCCTTGCTGTTTAATATGCTGTCTAGGTTGGTCATAGCTTTTCTTCCAAGGAGTAAGCATCTTTTAATTTCATGGCTGCAGTCACCATCTGCAGTGATTATGGAGCCCCAAAAATAAAGTCAGATACTGTTTCCATTGTTTCCCCATCTATTTCCCATGAAGTGATGGGACCAGATGCCTCGATCTTAGTTTTCTGAATGCTGAGTTTTAAGCCAACTTTTTCACTCTCCTCTTTCACTTTCATCAAGAGGCTGTTTAGCTCTTCTTCACTTTCTGCCATAAGGGTGTTGTCATCTGCATATCTGAGGTTATTGGTATTTCTCCCACACCCCATCTCATTCTGCGGCCCTCACTTCTCATACCCACGTTCTCATGCTGTTTGAGGGTGCGGCCAAGCAAGGGAAACTTGGCTGTTAAGAAAAAGTGAAAATGGCTTTAAAAACATCAAGAGCTAAATGACCACATAAGCATCTGTGGAAAACAAACCACGTTATTTGAACACAAAGAATTTATTTCCTCGATGGAGAAATAACTTTCTAAGCAAGGAAGAGAGAATTCAAAGACAATGCATTGTAAAGGGAGGAAGTTGTCCTCACTGACAAGAAATTAAAGCAAAAATGAGGTGCCCCGGTCCATCCTCGACATCCACAGAGACCTGGAAAAAAACGGTGACGACAGAAGTTGTGGATATAACAGCCACAAGTTGCAAGCAAGCTGACGTCTTGGAGAGGCCATGAGGCAGAATTAACCAGTGCTCATGGGGGCATCTAGGTGGGGGGAGTTGGTGATGGACAGGGAGGCCTGGCATGCTGCGATTCATGGGGTCGCAGAGTCGGCCACAACTGAGTGACTGAACTGAACTGAGCTGAAGGCTATAAAAGCTCCTTTTAAATTAAGCTTCTTTAATGACGTGGGTTAAAAGTCAGGGCACAAGAGCTGTGTTTACATGGAGGCCACCATGAACGGCAGACATGGCTTGGAGGTGGAGAGATGTCCCTGTTCTGCTTCTGCCTGCTGGTCAGGCGCTCGGTAGTGGCCAGCTCTCTGTGACCCCATGGGCTGTAGGACGCCAGGCTTCCCTGTCCACCACCGTCTCCCAGAGTTTGCTCAAACTCACGTCCATCGAGTTGGCGACGCCATCCAACCGTCTCATCCTCTGTCGGCCCCTTCTCCTCCTGCCCTCCATCTTTCCCAACATCAAGGTCTTTTCAAATGAGTCAGTTCTTCGCATCAGGTGGCCAAAGTATTGGAGCTCCAGCTTCAGTCCTTGCAATGAATATTCAGGGTTGTTGGGGAAATAGCTGGGGAGAACTTGATCAAAATGTTATCAGAGATCCTCGGGAACACCCTGACCTCTCAGACCCTGAGAGCTACCCCTTCTCAGGACGCCCCAGTGTCTCTGGGTGTCGAGACCTCATTCTGGGTCCACGGCCACTTAGACTTGAGGATTTGGCGACCGCAGGACTGGAATGGGATCGCTGCCTCTCCTTGTGGCAGAAATGGGGCCAATTTGCTGAGTGCAAGGGGCCAAACCAAACCCAATGCCATTAGCACAGTAGTACATGCTGGAAATAATGGTGCCTGTTGAGAATGGAGGCTCGGATGGGGAGGAAACTGCCTGCAATGCAGGAGACCTGGGTTTGATCCCTGGGTTGGGAAGATCCCCTGGAGAAGGGAAGAGCTATGCACTCCAGTATTATTGGCTGAAGAATCCCACGGACAGAGGAGCCTGGTGGGCTACAGTCCGTGGGATTGCAAAGAGTCAGACATGTCCGAGTGCCTAACATCAAGAATATGAGTGTGTTTAACACTGATACATTTATGGAAATACTACACTTCATGGGTGGAAGGGGAAAAACCCGTCAACTACCTCCACGTTCCTGGAAAGGCATTGATCACAGCTGCTGGAACCTGATATGTAACAGTGAGGCAGAAATGGGATGATTCCTTCACATGGTGTAAACACGTGTGCACGCGCGGTCGTGTATTTCTGTGAACAAGCACACCCATGTCTGGAATCTGCTGTCTGCCAGCGTCGTTCCCCGGAGGGAGGGAGGCCGTTCTGGATGAGCCCAGCTTCTGCCATGGAGGCCTGTGTCTTTGCAGTCAGAGCCTGGGGACTGGGTAGGGCTGAGCTGGGGGTGGGGGTGTCCGGTCCAAGCCGGTGAGTTCTGCCAGACCGGGGGCTCCTCCCGCCCCTCGGAGCCCTGGCCTCTGCTCGCGAGCCCCTTCAGGGCTCAGGGGGGCTTCTGGAATCAAAGAGATTCACAGCTGCCCCTTCCCAAGTCTCCTTCTTGGACCGAGAGACACCAGTTAGTCCTGGGAAGCAAGAAGGAATGTACACAGCTGTCTCCTGGGTCGCGCCTGTCTCTGCCTTGTGAAAGCAGGATTTTCTGTCCCCTCGATCTGGAAAGCGTGAGATGCAGATTCCCTGGGAATGCGTGGGAATGTGAACTGGCATCTGGGGCAGAGAGCTCTCTGTGGCCGGCACAGAGCGGTGTTAGAGGCTTCCGGTCTCCCTCCCATGGGCGCCCAGCAGCATAGCAACTTAAGTCACGTCTCTGCACCCCAACTGCCAATGTCTCCAGGTTCTGCCAAGTGTTTTGGGGGACAAAACTACCCCCAGTTGAGAACCACAGCCTAACAGAACTTTCAGCAAACTGTGACTATAAGCAAGCATTCCTGTCTGACTTTTTAAATCTGTAAAACTTACAGCAACCTTCTTGTTTTGGAGCAAGCGTGTGGGCTTCAGAAGTCGTGGAGTCCCGGCTTGGTGGCCCTTGGCACGTGGGATCTTCCTGGACCAGGGATTGAACCCGCATCCCCTGCATTGGCAGGTGGATTCCTAGCCACTTCATCATCAGGGAAGTTCACGAATAAGATATGTTTCAATGTATGAGGTCAAAGAAATCTATTATAATCATTAAGTTAATACAGCAAGATAGATGGATACAAGATCAATATAAAAAGCAATCATGTTTTGCGGCTGGATGAAGCACAAGTTGGAATCAAGATTGCTGGGAGAAATATCAATAACCTCAAATATGCAGATGACACCACCCTTATGGCGGAAAGCGAAGAAGAACTAAAGAGCTTCCTGATGAAAGTGAGAGAGGAGAGTGAAAAAGTTGGCTTAAAGCTCAACATTCAGAAAACGAAGATCATGGCATCTGGTCCCATCACTTCTTGGGAAATAGATGGGGAAACAGTGGAAACAGTGACAGACTTTATTTTGGGGGGCTCCAAAATCACTGCAGATGGTGACTGCAGCCATGAAATTAAAAGATGCTTACTCCTTGGAAGAAAAGCTATGACCAACCTAGACAGCATACTAAGAAGCAGAGACATTACTTTGCCAACAAAGGTCCATCTAGTCAAAGCTATGGTTTTTCCAGTGGTCATGTATGGATGTGAGAGTTGGACTGTAAAGAATGCTGAGTGCCAAAGAATTGATGTTTTTGAAGTGTGGTGTTGGAGAAGACTCTTGAGAGTCCCTTGGACTGCAAGGAAATCCAACCAGCCCATCTTAAAGGAAATCAGTCCTGAATATTCATTGGAAGGACTGATGCTGAAGCTGAAACTCCAATACTTTGGCCACCTGATGTGAAGAACTGACTCATTGGAAAAGACCCTGATGCTGGGAAAGATTGAAGGCAGGAGGAGAAGGGGACGACAGAGGATGAGTTGGCTGGATGGCATCACCGACTCGATGGACGTGAGTTTGAGTAAACTCCAGGAGTTGGTGATGAACAGGGAGGCCTGGCGTGTTGTAGTCCGTGGGGTCGCAAAGAGTTGGACACGACTGAGTGACTGAACTGAACTGAACAAGCTACAATAAAAATAACCTAGAAATGAAAGTTAAAATGTATCATTTTGTTGTTGTTTGGTCGCCAAGTCCTGTCTGACTCTGCGATCCCTTGGACTGCAGCACGCCAGACTCCACTGTCTCCTGGAGTTTGTGCAAACTCATGTTCCTTGAGTTGGTGATGCCATCTAACCATCTCATTAACATTAAAATGTATCATTAACAAGGTGTGAAATGGAAGAAAGAATGAATGAGAATTGTGACATATTTTGAGGGAAGTTGATAAAGCCGGATATTATGTGAATAGATTTGCAAAGCCAGTATTACAAAGATGAAGATTCTTCTAAGACATATATATGGAGTCAGCGTCCTCTATGTCAAGACCCCAGAAGGCACACTATTTGCAGTGATAAGCTGCTTCTAAAATGTAGATGGAGATTCACGGGACACCTGAGGAGCTAAGGAGGTCGTGAGGAACAAAGCTGGAGGGTTCACTTCCCCGACTCGAGAGTCAGCAGGAAGGCAGAGCGTGTCAGAGAAAGGAGTGGAGCGCAGGGAGGTGCCTGAGGCCGGCGGCACCGTCCACGGCCTGCCTGTCCTCTCAGCCTTGCTGCGCATCCGCGCTGTCCTGTTTGCTGGGCCCTAACCCGCTCTTTGGCTACTGAGCCATTGAAAAGTAACCCAGGAGAGTGAGGCACTGAATGTTAGCTTGTACTTATAGTTACTTTTGCTTCCCAGGTGGCGCTCGTGGTAAAGACTCACCTGCCAAGGCAGGAGACGTGAGGTGTGGGCTCGATCCCTGGGTCGGAAGGATCCCCTGGAGAGGGGAGTGGCACCCACTCCAGGATTCGTGTCTGGAGAGTCCCGTGGACAGAGGAGCCTGGAGGGCTATAGTCCACGGAATCGAAGAGAGTCGGACACGACTGAAGCTACTCAACGCGCAGCGCGTAGTTAATTTTAAGCAGGCGGATGTGACTCACGGGTACTGCACTGCAGAGCATGCTTGTGAAGGGGCCCCTCATCTTATACAACAGCCTCGTTTACAATCAACGTGGCGCTTCAATGCATCTTGGAAAGGGTCATTTTTTTGATTTTTGGAGGAATGGTTTGTGATAAATAGACTATCCATATTGAAAAAAAAAGAAAGAGCTTACCCCTTACCCCACACCATACACAAAAGTCAGTTTCAGAGACATTGCATCTCTAAATGCGAAAGGTTAAGAAATGTTAGCACTGTTACAGGAAACCTCAGGGCTTCCCTGGCGCCTCAGCAGTAAAGAACCCAGGAGGCACAGGAGGCTTGGGTTCGATCCCTGGGTCGGGAAGATCCCCTGGAGAAGGACATGGCAGCCCATTCCAGCGTTCTGAGCACAGATAGGAAACCCAGGAAGACAACTTTACAATGACCCGTGTTGTCTTAAAGGGTGAAATGTGATGGTTCAGTATATCTAAGACCTAAGAAACACATCATTAAGAAGGAGCTATTAAGAAAATGACAGGCAACCAGAAGGCCGGAGTAGATGGTGGAAAGGCATTTATCTGACAAAGAGCCATGAGCAGGATGCTATGAACAATTTAAGTATAATTAAGCTATTAACATGCTGTGAATAATTTTAAAAGGACATATAATCCCATAGAAAAATGTGCAAAAGATTTGAACAGACCTCACAGCGGTGGCCAGGCTGTGAGGTCAGCTGGGACGTTCACACACTGTTGAAGGGGCAAAGCTTGGCTCAGTTACTTTCAAAACCAGTTTCCCAGCAAATCCCCCCTGATTATGATACACCCCAACAGACGTAAATGGTAATGTTAACCAAAAAGACAGATGCAAAACATTCAAAGGCACTTTATCCCAAAGAACCCAGAACTGGAAACATTTCAAATGGCCATAAACTGCAGAGCAGATAAGCAAATTGTGTATCTGCCCAGTGGGACACTTGGTGACAAGGAGAAGACGAATGTTCACATATGACAGCACATACCTAAATGCTGAGTGGGTCAGCCTCCATGCAAGCCCATCTGTACTTACGATCGTTCCAAGAAAGGAGCCCCTCAGCTCTCATGATGTGGCCGGATGGTGGTTAGGGCTGAAGGCTTTCTATGGGAGGAGGATGTGGGGGTCTTTTAATGACACTGGTAATTTCAGCAGGAAGATCAGAATTATAAGAGAGAATAAAATGGTGCTGATGAACCCATTCTGCAGGGCAGGAGTGGAGACACAGATATAGAGTGGACTTTGGACACAGCGGGGGAAGGGAGGGTGGGATGGACTGAGGGAGCCGCGTCGACATGTGTGCAGGGCCGCGTGTGACGTGCAGCTGGTGGGGGGCTGCAGTGTGACACCGGCAGCTCAGCCTGGCGCTTCGTGATGACCCAGAGGGCTGGGAGGGAGGCTCAAGGAACAGGGGATGTACCCGGGCATCTAGCTGACTCGCTTTAATGTCTGGTGGAAACAAATGCAGTATTGTAAGGCAATTATCCTCCCATTAAAAATAAATTGCACTGGGCTTCCCTGGTGCTCAGATGGTAAAGAACCCACCTGCAGTGCAGGAGACCATAGTTCAGAGATCCCCTGGAGAAAGGAGTGGCTACCCACTCCAGTATTCTTGCCTGAAGAATTTCATGGACAGAGGAGCCTGGAGGGCTACAGTCCATGGGGTCTTGGACACGACAGAGTGGCTGACATTTTCTTCACTTTCAAAGCAACTATCCTCCAATTAAAAATAAATTTAACAAATAAATGAAAAAAATTAAATGCTAGAAAGGAAACACAGTAGCTGTTCAGTCGTTCAGTCGTGTCTGACTTTGCAACCCCATGGACTGCAGCACGCCAGGCTTCCCTGCCCTTCACCATCTCCCAGAGCTTGCTCAGACTCATGTCCATAGACTCGGTGATGCCATCCAACTGTCTCATCCTCTGTCGCCCCTCTCCTCCTGCCTTCAATCTTTCCCAGAATCAGGGGCTTTTCTAATGAGTTGGTTCTTCCCATCAGGTGGCCAAAGTATTGGAGTTTCAGCTTCAGCATCAGTCCTTCCAATGAATATTCAGGACTGATTTCCTTTAGGATGGACTGGTTTGATCTTCCAGTCCAACGGACTCTTAAGAGTCTTCTCCAACACCACAGTTCAAAAGCATCAATTCTTCAGCACTTGGCCTTTTATACATCACTACTGGAAAAACCATAGCTTTGACTAGATGGACCTTCGTGGGCAAAGTAATGTCTCTGCTTTTTAATATGCTGTCTAGGTTGGTCATAGCTTTTCTTCCAAGGAGTAAGCATCTTTTAATTGCATGGCTGCAGTCACCATCTGCAGTGATTTTGGAGCCCCCGAAAATAAAGTCTGTCACTGTTTCCACTGTTTCCCCTTCTATTTGCCATGAAGTGATGGGACCAGATGCCATGATCTTCGTTTTCTGAATGTTGAGCTTTAACCCAACTTTTTCACTCTCCTCTTTCACTTTCATCAAGAGACTTTTTAGCTCCTCTTCACTTTCTCCCGTAAGGGTGGTGTCATCTGCATATCTGAGGTTATTGGTATTTCTCCTGGCAATCTTGATTCCAGCTGTGCTTCTTCCAGCCCAGTGTTTCTCACGATGTACTCTGCATAGAAGTTAAATAAGCAGGGTGACAATATACAGCCTTGACGTACTCCTTTTCCTATTTGGAACCAGTCTGTTGTTCCATGTCCAGTTCTAACTGCTGCTTCCTGAACTGCATACAGATTTCTCTGAAGGTAGGTGAGGTGGTCTGGTATTTTTATCTCTTTAAGAATTTTCTAGAGTTTGTTGCGACCACAGTGAAAGGTTTTAGTGAGGCCAGTGAAGCCGAAGTAGGTATTTTTCTGGAATTTTCCTGCTTGTTCCATGATCCAGTGGATGTTGGCAATTTGATCTTTGGTTCCTCTGCCTTTTCTAAATCCAGCTTGAACATCTGGAAGTTCTCGGTTCACAAACCTAGCTTGAAGGATTTTGAGCATTACTTTGCTAGTGTGTGAAATGAGTGTAATTGTGTGGTAGTTTGAGCATTCTTTGGCATTGCCTTTCTCTGGGATTGGAATGAAAAATGACCTTTTCCAGTCCTGTGGCCACTGTTGAGTTTTCCAAATTTGCTGGCATATTGAGTGCAGCACTTTCACAGCATCATCTTCTAGGATGTGAAATAGCTCAACTGGAATTCCATCACCTCCACTAGGTTTGTTCATAGTGATGCTTCCTAAGGCCCACTTGACTTCACATTCCAGGACGTCTGGCTCTACATGAGTGATTGCAGCATTGTGGTTATCTGGGTCATTAAGATCTTTTCTGTACAGTTCTTCTGTGTATTCTTGCCACCTCTCCTTAATATCTTCCGCTTCTGTTAAGTCCATACCATTTCTGTCCTTTATCGAGCCCATCTTTGCGTGAAATGTTCCCTTGGCATCTCTAATTTTCTTGAAGAGATCTCCGTCTTTCCCATTCTGTCGTTTTCCTCTATTTCTTTGCACTGATCACATAGGATGGCTTTCTTGTCTTTCCTTGCTATTCTTTGGAGCGCTGCTTTAAGATGGGTATATCTGAGAACCCCAAGAGCAGTATGAAAAGGCAAAAAGATATGACAGTGAAAGATGAACTCCCCGGGTCAGTAGGTGCCCGATACGCTACTGGAGATCAGTGGAGAAATAGCTCCAGAAGAAATGGAGATGCTGAGCCAAAGCTAAAACGACACCCTGTTGTGGATGTGACTGGAGATGGAAGAAAAGTCCGACGCTGCAAAGAGCAATATTGCATAGGAACCTGGAATGTTACGTCCATGAATCAAGGCAAATTGGAAGTGATCAAACAGGAGACGGCAAGAGTGAACACTGAGATTTTAGGAATCAGTGAACAAAAACGGAACGCAATGGGTGAATTTAAGTCAGATGACCATTATATCTAGTATTGTGGGCAAGAATCCCTTAGAAGAAATGGAATAGCCCTCACAGTCAAAAAAAGAATCCAAAATGCAGTACTTCATGCAACCTCAAAAACGACAGAATGATCTCTGTTCATTTCCAAGGCAAACCATTCAACAACCCAGTAATCCAAGTCTGTGCCCCAACCACTAATTCCAAAGAAGCTGAAGTTGAACCATTCTATGAAGACCTACAAGACCTTCTAGAGCTAACACCCAAAAAAGCTGTCCTGTTCATCACAGGGGACTGGAGTGAAAAGTAGGAAAGAGACACCTGGAGTACCAGGCACGCTTGGCCTTGGAGCACAGAATGAAGCAGGGCAAAGGCTAACAGTTTTGCCAAGAGAATGCACTGGTCACAGCAAACACCCTCTCCCAACAACACAAGAGGAGACTCTACACATGGACATCACCAGACGGTCAACACCAAGATCAGATTGATTATATTCTATGCAGCCAAAGATGGAGAAGCTCTATACAGTCAGCAAAAACAAGACCAGGAGCTGACTGTGGCTCGGATCATGAACTCCTTATTGCCAAATTCAGACTTAAATTGAAGAAAGTGGGGAAAACCACTAGACCATTCAGGTATGACCTAAATCAAATCCCTTATGATTATACAGTGGAAGTGAGAAATAGATTCAAAGGATTAGATCTGATAGACAGAGTGCCTGAGGAACTATGGATGGAGGTTCATTACGTTGTACAGAAGGCAGTGACCATCCGCTAGAAGAACAAATGTAAAAAGGCAAAATGGTTGTCAGAGAAGGCCTTATAAATAGCTGAGAAAAGAAGAGAAGTGAAAGGCAAAGGAGAAACGGAAAGATGACACTGTAACAGAACTGAGAATGCCTCCTTAAAGGGTCATCAAGTCAGAGCAGGTCAGTCGCTCAGCCGTGTCCGACTCTTTGCGACCCCATGAATCGCAGCACGCCAGGCCTCCCTGTCCATCACCAACTCCCGGAGTTCACGCAGACTCACGTCCATCGAGTCCGTGATGCCATCCAGCCATCCCATCCTCGGTCGTCCCCTTCTCCTGCCCCCAATCCCTCCCAGCATCAGAGTCTTTTCCAATGAGTCAACTCTTTGCATGAGGTGGCCAAAGTACTGGAGCTTCAGCTTCAGCATCATTCCTTCCAAAGAACACCCAGGCTGACCTCCTTCAGAATGGACCGGTTGAGAGGGCCATCAGGAGCCTCCATACAGCTGAGGGAAGGGTCTGAACTAAAGACAGGGCCCGTGAGCCACGCAGACTGAAATGCAAAGAGCAAACAGTGAAAAACCATTAATAGAGAATCCAAAAGCTGCACGACAAAGGAAAGGTGTCAGAAATGGGGGGAAATGGAGGCAGAACGCGTCTTCCTGTTTTCGTGGCTCACAGGGTGTTGAGAAGAGTACTGGTCCTGAGGAGGTGGCTGCTTGCCGCACTCGTGGGTGAGGGATGCTAATCACCGTGGCGACATTTGCTGTGAACTCATGTATTAGACGTGTTTTTTAAAATTTACTTTTTAAAAAAATTTTATTTACTTTTAATTGGAGGGTAACTGCTTCCCAATGTGTTGGTTTCTGCCACACGCCAACATGAGGCCCACATGTGTCCCCTCCTGAGCCTACCTCCCGCCTCCCGCCCCATCCCCCCTCTCTAGGTTGTCCCAGGCTTGGCACCAGGTTGCCAGCCCTGTGTTAAAGCACCTTCCTGTCAGCTGTCTGTCTCACACATGGTACTCATACGTCTCAGTGCCACCTGCGAAGTCCGTCCCACCCCTCCTGCCCCTTCTGTGTCCACAAGCTGTCCTATGTCCGAATCTCTATCCCTGCCCCGAAACAGCTTCATCAGCACCGTTTCTGTAGATCCCATGTGTATGTGTTAATACACAGTCTGTCTTTCTCTTTCTGCCTTGAGAAGCGTGCTGTTTCGAAGATGTCCGTTTACTTCTGGCAGTGCCGGGCCTCTGCTGCTGGAGGGCTTCCGTCTGGTTGTGCTGAGCAGCTCAGGCCCCTCACTGCGGCGGCTTCTCTCGCTCGTGGCGCGGGCTCTGGGGCGTGAGGACGTCGGCAGTCGGGGCACGTGAGCTCAGCAGTCGCAGCTCCTGGGCTGGCTCAGTAGTTGTGGCAGACGAGCTCACCTGCTCCCCTACGTGGGGGGGGGGTCCTCCCAGATCAGGGATCGAGCCTGTGTCTCCTGCATTGGCAGGAGGCTTCCTCACCCCTGAACCACCAGGGAGGCCAGAAGTGAGCTTTTCTACGTGGACCGGTGAGTGTGCACTCCTCCTCCCAGGCTCCTTCTGTGGCCCAGGCCCAGACTGTACAGGAGGCCGCACAGCGGGCCAGGGGGTCCAGAGGTGAGGTCTCGGGGAAGGAATAGTGCCTTTATTCAGAAGCCAGCGGGCCCAGAAGATGGTGGACTAATGTCCCAAAGAACGTGGTTCTTTGGGGTAGGGTGCGGCTTTCGCGCTAGCGGGAAGGGCGGGCAGGGGATTGGAGATGGAAGGGCGCAGCAGGCTGCAGACTTCCTGGAGCCCCTGGCCTTCTAGGGAGCAGAGCATTTGTTTGTCCTGCTGCTTGCTCACGTAGGCTGGATCTTAAGGCTCCTGCAAAGCCTCAAGTTGTTAGCAGTTATTTTTACTTTGCTCTCTTATCTCTGCTTGTTTGCAAGGTTCCTAGGCTGAGAGCAAACTTATCTGCAGCAAGTAACCCGGGGCCGTGGGATGGGAACTTTATTCAGGGGATTAACGGGCTATTTGGGAACAAACAACATGCCTCTGCTGCTTAACTCCTGACGTGCGGGAGCGACCGTGCTGGACCCCAGGGGCCAAGGAGTGAGGGGGGCGGCTTCAGCATGCGTAATTTCTGTCCTCTGCCTCTAGTCCCCTCAAAAGTTTGCATTTCACAGAAGCCATGGGCAGTTTTAAATGTTACAAATCTATACATCACATCAAAATGATGTTTTGTAAACCCTCAGAGTTTGAGGAGGCTCTGGGAGTTGGTGATGGACAGGGAGGCCTGGTGTGCTGCGGTCCACGGGGTCGCAAAGAGTCGGACACGACTGAGTGGCTGAACTGAACTGAGAGCTGATGTCGGTATTAGCTGCTCAGTTGGAATCTTTGTGACCCGGGGATCGAACCTGGGTCTCCTGGGCTGCAGGAGGATCCCTCACCGTCTGAGCCTCCAGGGAAGCCCCCTTAGGGCTGACATGAAAATGGTTAAACCTGGTTGATTTGACACCAGGAAAGTGGACTCAAGCCATAGTACAAGGCAGTGGGTGCTTGTCCTTGCTCACAAAGACTGTTGATTTTGAAGCAGTATTTCATTATTGGCTAATGGAAGCCTGAAACGGTGGAGTGTGTATATGGTGTGTGTCTGAAGAATGAAAATTCAGTGAGTATGTTCATGGTAACATCTCTCTCGTACAAAAGAACCACCATTTCATGTAATTTTCTTTAAGGCAGGGAATGGGTTTCAAGCTGTTTCCCTTAATGCTTTTCTTCCCACCCGTTTCCCACCGTGAGACCAGAGCACGGATTCCAAAAGGCAGCCAGCCCGTCCCCTTCTGAGCCCCCGCCCCCAGCGGCCCCCAGAGTGGCCAGGGTCTGTGGCGAAGCTGTAAAGCCCCGCGGAATGTTCCCAGCAGGCAGATTTCAGCGGCCATCAGTGCTGGCCTGCAAAGGCCCAAATACCTTTCGATAAACTGACGTTGGGAACTTGGTATCTTCAAACATTTCTGTCTTTGGTGAAAATATTTCAAATCCAAGCTCATCTCAAGAGCTAATCTCTCCCCCAGCTGCTGCTGTGAGATAAGGCCGGCTGTGCAGAGAGGCGCTGTCTGCAGCCTGCAGCGAAGCTCAGCCTGGGAACGCCGCGGGGGCGGCGGGCGGGCCTGGCTGGACGGCGGGCCTCGGCCTCAGAGGCCTTCGAGTCCATGGTGGGAAGCCCAGTCCTGCCAGGAGGGGATGACATCGGGGGAATTCTAACTTTTGAATTCCTGGGATTCTGGCTACCTTTAAAATGACAGAAACACACATTAGCTGAGTTTGTCAGCACCGTTTAAGGCAGAAACGTGGAGAAAGAGGGCCCACTCACACTTTACCCAATAACTCAGAGCTCCGGTGGTGAGCAGGCCCTGAGTCCTGCCTCAACTGTGGCGCTGTGGGCTGCCTGACCGCCCTCCGCAGCCCCCCAGCTCCGCCTCTGCAGGGACCAGCCGCTCCGGCTCTCGCTGCGCTCTCTGGGGGCCGGGACGTCCCGGGTGGCGGCTCCTCATGGACCAGGAACCATCTGGAAGAAAGCCCCTTTTGGGGGGAAACAGCAGCTGTTTGTGTTAAGAGCTGCACCCAGAGGGCCTGGGCGGGGGGATGTGTCCTGCCTGCCAGACGCTGCCCATGGTTTACAGGTGTGACCAAACCCATCAGCACTGTGTTCACGGTCCCCAGAAATGTGTGGGGCCAGCCCTGAGGTGCCTCCCTGCCCCCAGGGGGGAAACCGCATCACAGGTTGCCTGTCGTCCGCAGCGCCCTGGCCCACCTCCCGGCACCAGCGGACTCAGCAGGGAAAGGGCAGAGGCGCCCCTCTCCTTGGCTGCTTGAGGCAGGTCTGGCCACGAGGGTCCCCGGACCTGGGGCTGAGGTCTCTCTGCCGTCGGGTTTCCCGGGACCGTGGGGGGTTGTGACGTCACAGAGGGGAGAAGAAGGCATCGCCCATGAGGCCTGCCAGGAAGGATGGGTGTTGCTGGCAGTCCAAGTGCGGGCTGGAAAAGAATGTCCGGACAGAGAGAGTTTCAGAAAGGAGTGAGGCTTTCGAGAGCAGAGAGCAGAGTCAACGTGAGCTCTGTGAGTATAGTTGGCCGACCTCCTGACAGCCAGGGAGAGCCCACCGTGGGTTAGCAGCTGACTCTTATGGCCTCGAGACGAAGAAAGCTCCTGTTGGAAGGTTGGTGTTAGGTGATCGGTTAGGGCGCTATGGGGTGACTGCGGGGATGGGCATTCTGCCTAACTGTGATCAGGAAGCCTGCTGGTGATGGTCGGGGGGCTTCTGGCAACAATCAGAGAGGGGCTCAGTCAGCCCCGGAGGTGACCTTTGTTCTGGGCTCCACTGCTGTGACCGAGGCCTCGAGGCAAGGCCTCACCCCTGCGGCCTTGGGGCAGGATTCCACAACAGGTACAAGAACTCAAGCCAGTCTTCGTATTGAAGCACCTTGGGTGGCGACAGACAGGACGCGTAACCGGGGTGAAGCGCTCGTCTGATAAGCCCCCCTGGTTTCGAGACGCCATCTGCTCACTTGCCACCCGTTTTCTGAGGACGCAGGTCGGAGTCTGGTTCACTTAGGGCTGCGCGGGTGACCGCAGCCCGGGCAGGGCAGCTCTCTTTCTGGTTTTCTCAGCAAAGCGCATCGTGCAGGGAAGTCGCCCAGAGGTAGAAGAGCTGCAGCCGCTGGGCGCCTGGCTGTGCCCACGTGCGGTCAGGGGGGCGTTCAGCGCTGCTCAGTAACTGCAGGTGGAAGGTCTGGCTGAGCCCCTGGATTCCTCCAAGTCTCCTGATTTAACTGCTAAGCTCCTCGAAAAGCACCTTCGGGGCAACATCTGGACTGGTATTTGACCAAGGCCGGGCCGCAGGGACACACCAAGTGAGCCATCACACTGTGGGGACGAGATCCTCTTGAAATTGCCTGCTGTCTTCTCCTGAGCCCTGGAGAGCTGCCGTCGGGGCGCCAGGACGTTCACATCCTGCGACGTCGTCTGCGACGTCACAGGGGCCTGGTGAATGCTGGAACCTCTTACTGTAACTGCCCCTGTGGTTTCAAAAGTGGGGGGTGTTTGGAAGACACGGAGCAGATCTTTGTGGTGACCCCCTCTTCTCATCCCCCCGCCACCCTGGACAGATGCACCAAGGTCAAGTTCATCCACACCAGACACTCTGGGGGAGGCCGATGTGACGATAGGCACCCTGGACGCTTTTCCAAGAGTGCTTTTAGGAACTTGTAACTCTTTCCTGGTGAGCTCAATAAGCTCCTGAATTCAGAACGAAGGCAATGGCACCCCACTCCAGTACTCTTGCCTGGAAAATCCCATGGATGGAGGAGCCTGGTGGGCTGCAGTCCATGGGGTCGCTAAGAGTTGGACACGACTGAGCGACTTCATTTTTACTTTTCACTTTCATGCATTGGAGAAGGAAATGGCAAGCCACTCCAATGTTCTTGCCTGGAGAATCCCAGGGACGGGGGACCCTGGTGGGCTGCTGTCTATGGGGTCGCACAGAGTCAGACACGACTGAAGTGACTTAGCAGCAATTAAAGAGAAAGTCACCTTTCGCCGGGTGGGGTGCAAGGCTGGAGGGCGTTGTGTCCCTTGGTGAAGGGGGCGGGTGGAGTGTGCAGAGATGGCCACCAGATGGCACTGTTGCCTGGCAGATGGCAAGGAGGGCGCTGGCCCGGCCTTCCCAGGAGCAGAGCTTCGCTGGGCCCTGCGTGCCTTTAGCCCGGGGCCCAGAGGAGGCCACAGCGCTTCCTGCGAACTCATCCCTGGGGCTCAGTGTGCAGGATGGGCAGCCCCACGCGGGGCCCACCACCCAGCCTCCCTGCCCGGCGCCCGGTGCCGGACCCCCTGCCCTCCTGGCGCATTCTCGTCCTCCGGAGACTCTCACGCTGTGAGCCCCAGCAGGGTTCGTGGGCCCTGTTCCCCAAGCCCAACCTCCCCCGAGGTCGAGTGGGGCCTGGGTCTCAGGGACGGGGAGTGGGCAGGGGTGAGCCCCCTCTGGCCGGCCCCTGCGTTTCCCTTCTCTCTGCCTCTTTCTCCTTCGCGGTTGGAAGTGAGAGAATCCCCAGGGCCAGGAGCCTGGAGGGGTCCCGGGGCCTCTGCTGGGAGGAGCTCCATGACTGACCCCCCATTTGTGCCCCAAACAAGTTGCTTGTGGCAGGCGCTGTGTGTCCCCACCAAAGCACCTCTCCAGGGCGGGGGCTGCAGGATCTGGGGTCTAAGCCCTTCCAGTGGTGGCCTGAGCTGACAAAGGACAAATGAAGGGCAAGGAGGCAGCCCCAGGGACACCCCCGAGGGGCTCCTGCAGCCTCGTGGACAGGGTCTGCTCCCATCTCATGAGTCCCTGCCTCAGAGTCTGACTCGCAGGAAGCACAGTCCTGGGGAGCTTGCAGGATGAGCCAGGGGCTGATGCGGTCCCCGGGCCCAGGTCCTCCTGGCTGGAGCAGGCGTGTTACGTGGGACCAGGCCCCAGTGGGGGGTGTCACATGACCAAAGGGTTATTTTCCTCTCAAAATACAAGAGAAAGAAAGGATTTTTCTAAATCAAAAAGAGAAGCGTTCCCTTGGGCTTCTGGAGCCCGCGAGTGGGACCTCGGTCGGACACACGTGAGCCCTGGGGCAGAGCTGACGGACCCTGTGCTGGGCCATGGGGCCTCCCACCCACCTCAGTCTCCCTCGGGGCTGAGCCCCTCTGGTGCCCTGGTAAATGAGTCGCAGGACCACAGGGAATGCTGCCGGGGTCCCCCCAGCAGTCAAGCAGGCCCCCGAGTCACGGTGCGCCCTTCGGAAGGCGGCGGGCATCAGGGACAGCCCTTCCCTGCACTTTGGAGAAGCCTGAACAGACCTGGGGCTGGGGGGCCCTCCTGGGTTTCACTGAATTCACCTCCCACTGCCCGGAAGGCGAGCGTCTCATGAGGCCCCAGCGCGGCTGCTGCTCTCCTGGGGCGCAGTCAGCAGGGCGCTCCTGTGTGTGGGCCGCGTGGGGCCGGCAGAGTCTCCGCAGACCCCAGTCTGTGTGGCTGGAGGTGGACGCTGGCCGGTTCTCAGCTCCGTGAGGAAGCCAGAGGCCGCGGTGACCCAGTCAGGGAGGAAGGTGGCCCCGGGAGTGGATTGTCGGCGTGACCCCACCGAGCTGGTTGTCTGAACCCACACTGGGACCCTGTGCCATCAGGACTGGGGGGCGCAGTGCGTCCGGAGGGCAACCTCGGCCTCCCGGTCCCCAGGGGTGGGCTGGGCCTGCGGGGTGGTGACCTCTGAACCCAGCAGGGACACGGAGCCCCGGGGACCCGTCTGTGCCCCCGTTACCGGGGTCCAGGGACCGCGGGGTCACTGCGGGATGGAGGCGGAAGCGGGCCTGCCCTGCCCCGGATTCGGGTTGGAATCCTGCTGTTCACCTGTGTCCCGCGTTTCCCAGACCTTCCTTTTTTCCGAAACCCAGGCTCAGCACATCCTGAGGTGCCGGAGCCCAGCTGTGCCGGGAGAAGTCCGCGGCCATGGGTGACGGCGCCTCCTTCAAGGGGACGTGGGCTGGTCCTCACTCAGGAATTGGGCCCCTGGGGGTCAAGATGCTGAGCAGGGCTGGGGCTGTCCCGCTAGCCTGTCTTCTTCCACCTGGAGACGGGAAGGAAGGGGCTCCCCGCTCTGGAGAGGGAACAGCTGCGATCCCCACAGTGTGCCCACCGGGGTTCCCCACCCTGAGAAAGGAACACAAGAGATGGCTGGTTGTTGGAAAACCTGAAGAAAGAAAGCCTCTCCACATACGCCCACAAAGCATTCGATAAAACCATTCCCTGCAAGACCCAATGTCAAACAAGGATGGAAAGAAGCTGCTTACCTGGGGGAAACATCACTATGGATCATGAAGTGGTGTGGATGGACCTAGAGTCTGCCGTACAGAGTGAAGTAAGTCAGAAAGAGGAAAACAGAATACCGTACATTAAGGCACATGTGTGGAATCTGCGAAGTGGTGCTGATGGAGCTCCTTGCAGGCAGGAGTAGAGACGCAGACGCAGGGAGTGGAGGTGTGGGCCCTGCGGGGGAAGCGCTGAGAAATTCGCCTGCCATTCACCCACCCCCACGTGTGAATCAGAGCGCTGGTGGGCACCCACTCTGCAGCACAGGAGCTCAGCTTGCGCTCCCTGGTGACCTAGAGGACCGAGCTGGGGGCGGGGGGTGGAGGGGGCCCCAGAGGGAGGGGGCATGAAAATATATAGCTGGCTCACTTTGTTGTACACAGACACCGAGAAGGCACTGCAAAGCCATTACACTCCAATAAGAAGGAAGCGTGGCCTGCGGTTACCAAACCACTGAAAGGAAGACTCAGAGGCCGCCCGCGTCGCCACCGACGTTTGGGCATTGCTGACGGGGTGGTGCTGGGCGATGGGCCGAAGGTAGGGAAAGCCTCAGGTGAGGAAGGCAGTCAGAGCCGGTGGGAGGCAGGTGCCTGCAGGCCCGCGTCTGCTGTGGACGATCGCGGGCAGCGGGGAGAGAGGTTGAGCGCCCGCCACGTTCTGGAGTGGCCCAGGTCTGAGGGGTCTGTCGCGGTGCGGGGCATTCCGTGGGAAACGGGGAGAGGCCTGGGCAGAGCTGGCGGGGCTCCCGGCCGTGACGGACACCCTCTGCCCCCTCCCAGAGCTGGGGTGATGGGCTGGTCTCGTCTGTCATTTTCCATCACGTTGGTACCACTGTTACTGGTTCTTCCAAGCACGTGCTGGCCGTCAGGCTTCCTTTGCTACGTGAACTTCTCATTTACATTATTTTTCCATGTTTCTGCGAGTCTTTTTGTTCTCATCTGTTTCATTTGAATTGCAAATAGCTCCTGGCTCCTCCAGCCCCCTCTGGACCTCAGTCTTAGTGGAAACATGTCTTCGCCGAGCTCCATAAACCAGGAGGCCCGCTGAGGCACTCTGTGTCCTGGAAACAGGAAAACAGAACACAGCAAACAATCTGGAAATAATGTGATTTTCCACCAGCAAAGGGATCGTTTCGTAGATGGCGATACCACTCAGCTGGGGAATATTACGCAGCCACTGATGAGAAGGGGCTCCATCTGCAGATGTGACCTTAAGACGCTCCTGGTTTGGAAGAGAGAGAAAGAGCGCTCTGTGTGCACACTAGCACAGACAGCTGCACAGTTACCCCTGAAACACGCTCACGCTGATGGCGCCAGACTGGAATCAGAGGGGCTGGGGCGCAGTTCTGACTTTTACTCTCTTTATTCCTGTGTTGTTTGCCTAGCAACAAAGATCCGATCTTTTTTTTATATATTTAAGGGAATGGACAAGTTCAAGAGAACTTGTCAGGATGCCAAATAACATGGATGTCGTGATTCTTTTCTTTACATAAAAACAACTGTTAAGGCAGTTAGAGACAGAGGCTTTGACTTAATAACTTTTTTGAGAAGAGGTAAATTGGTAAAGATTAAAGGGTAAAAGAAAGAAATAGAAAATAAGGAGGGAAGAAAACCAGAAAATTCAGAATACCTGAAACCTGGTGTCTGGTCTCTGACAAGGTCTCGGCACATCAGACCCAGAGCCCGAGGCGGCGGGGCTGGCAGGGTGGACGCACCGGGGCACAGCCTCCTCCACCCGGGGGGGACCGTGTTTGCCCGTGAAGCGGTGGTGTGAACATGGTGAGTTCGTGAACCCCCAAAGCTGCGCCTCCCCTGATTCCACCAGGGACACCAGGGGCTAAAGCGTGGAATGACCGGAAATAAGTTCACCAGAAAGGGTTTAGATCCACAGGCCGTGAGCTATGAAACTGAATTAGCGAATGTCGTTTGATAATAAAACACGGGGCAGAGAGGGGACACCGTCCGTCCGTCTGTCCTCAGGGACGACGGCGTGGAGACTCGCCGCCCCTCCCCATGTGCGCGCTCAGCCAGGCCCACGGGAGGACCCACACTCGGCCGAGGGCACCGGCCTCCCGAGGATTCCAGCCAATCTTCTGAGGACAGCAGGGGGCCAGGGGGCTTCGAAGGGGCGAGTGAGAGGGGATGGTCATGCTTTCTAGGGCTCTCCGTCACGGCTGTCTGATGGCAGGCTGCCAGATGCAGGCCAGGACGGGAGGGACCGGCCAGGTTCCGAGAAGACCGCTCCGGGCTCATCACAAATGGCGGGGCTGCGACGGGCCGGAGGGGGCGTCAGCCAGGCCGCCGGGATGTGGGTGAGTGTGAAGCACGTCCCAGGAGGGGAAGGACGGCCCCGCTGGTGGACGGGGTGTGCGGCGGAAGGAGAGCCAGGCCCCAGTGCGATGGCCGGGTTTCTCCCCGCGGGGGCGGCTCTCCCGCAGCGGGGAGGCCGGGGCTCTGGGGTGGCCGTGTGTGGATGGGTGCGTGTCCGCGACCAGCCGAGCAGTGTCCAGCAGGCACTGGGGCACAAAAGCGTGTGTGGGGGCACACCTCTGGGGGAGGGTCACGTCGAGGGTCTCTTGCATAGAGATGCCAAATACAGAGGGTGGGTGGGGGCACAGAGAGACGGAGGACAGGGAGAGACTGGAGAGAGAGACGGGGGGATAGGGAGAGACGGGGAGACAGGGAGAGACGGGGAGACAGAGATGGAGGCAGGGAGAGATGGGGGGCCAGGGAGAGATGGGAGAGAGAGACGGGGAGAGACGGGGAGACGGGGAGAGACAGGGAGGCAGGGAGAGACGGCGGTCGGGGAGACACGGAAGAGACAGGGAGAGACAGAAGGAGGTGGGGGGGGTCAGCAGGCGGAGGGCAGGCTGCGGGGACCCCGTTGCACAGATAAGCCGAAGCCACTGCGGAGGACCAAGGGGTCCGGGAGGGGCTGGGGGCAGGGCTTGGAGGCCGGATGGAATCCTTTAAGGTGCGTGGGGAGTGTGGCTCCTGCGGGGGACACCTGGGAGGACAGCACTGATGCGTGTCTGTGATCTTGCTTGGAAGATGCTGGTGCTGGAGCTTGACGTGGGGAGAGACATCGTCCCTACTGAGAGCTGACCGCTCAGCCGACTCCTGTCTCCGGATACGAATCACCACACTTAGCACAGACCTCACCCGAGGCTCCAGGGATCACCGATGCCGCCTCCCACAGCGAGGGCTTGGCCCCTCCAGGTCCATCCACCCCAGGACACAAAGGCCTCGAGGCTCCCAGCATAGCAGGCAGTGTGGACATGTTTCCCGAGGCTCCCAGCAGCCCCGAGTGTCCAGCAGGGATCGGGGCCCGAGACACCCACAGGCCCAGACAACCCCGGCCGCCCAGCGACGCTGGAGCAGGGAGCAGACGCTCAGCAAGCATGGCTGCCAGCAACAACCCTGCGGCCGCAGCAAACCCTGCAGGGCAGCCACCCCACTCAGCCTCTGCTCCCCGGGGCCTGCAGGCTCACCAGCGGGCGGCTTCACCAGGTGCAGGCCCCTGTGACCCGCGGTGCGGAGGGCCTGCGGGGTGTGGGGCTGGAGCCCACAGGAGCCAGGGCGAGGTGTGCGGGCCAGGCTGGGGCCTCCCCACACCAACCGAGCTGAGAAGCCAGAACAGATGCAGGCCCAGCAGGAACCTCCCCGGGGGCCTTCATGGGGCTGGAATTTCCTGGGACCAGCTGCCCCTCAGGGGGCAGGAGCACGTGTGCACCTGGGCCTGGAGGGCAGTCTCGGCCCCAAGCAGGGCTGGCGGGCTGCAGGGGGCGGGGGCGGCTCCCTCGGACGGTGGCGGGACCCAGGGCCTCAGCCTCCATCCTGCATGTTCACTCTTTCCCTGAACCTTCCCCTGGGGTAGAGCCCTCTGTCATGGCCCAGCAGCCCTGGTCTGACCAGTAGCCACTAGTGAGAGCCCTTTACCCGCTGCGATCTGAATCCATGACCAGCCCTTCTGTGTGAGCTGAAAGAAGGGCTCCCGACTAGATTCCTTCTCATGAAGATGGAGGGGTTTCTGTCTCAGGCAGAACAAGGAGGGGGAGAGGCAGAAGGTAATCACACGATCAAGTCACTACCCGGACAGGGAGAAGCTGGGCCTCCCATCAGCCCCAGGGACCAGGGAGTGTTTACGTCGCCCCAGGCAACGTCACCTGAGAAAATGCGCTGAACTTGCGTGCCTTACTCTTCGTGCATGGAGGCACTGTTGGGATTTGTCGCCCTGGCCGTATGTCCCTTTGCCATTAAACAAACACAAATAATGGTATTTTTCAGTAACCAGATTAAATTAATAGCCAAACAAATTCAGGCTGTGGTGAAACACTTGTTAAATATAATGACAAACTTGTTACCGTTAATATCTGGAGGACATAAAGAATGAAGAAAATGCCAAAACCCACATAAAACAGGTACGCTGAGATGCTGGCCGCATGTATGATGCCCACCATCTTGTTCATAAGAGAGAAAGAAAGGGGACACCACGGAGAGAAAAGTGAGGTGCCCTCTCGTCTCCGAGGGCAGCTGGGAAGACGCTACCAGCGTTTGCTCAGGGGCAGACTGATTGCTGACCTCCATCTCTGGAAGCAGCTGACAGAACGCTCCAGAACCTCACCCTCTCCCTGCGCTTGGAAACAGCAGTTTCCCTGATGCCATTTTATCTGCAGGAGCGCTAACAGCCTGATGCATAAAGGGCGTACTGGTTAAAGACATCTAGCGTTATAACAGAGGGGTCCAGCCTCACTCGGACTAATGGTAAAATCCTGGATGTAAAAACCATTAATGTGCTGAGAATCACACAAGCAGAATGCGCTATGCAAACAGTCCCACAATCTGCAAGGGAAAGTCAGGCGGACATCGCAGGAAACCGGAGACCGTATCAAAAACTGCAGAGCCTGCACCCATCTGGGTGGTGAGATTACGGCCCCCTTTAATTTCTTTCATTCTTTCCCTAAATAAAAAGAATTATTCCACTTTGTCCCCAATCTAGTATTACTTTTAAAGAGATGGTGCATTACAGGAAACACACAGTAACATTGGCCTAAACAAGATAGGGTTTTGATGCTCAGTCACACTTTCCAAGTCTAGAGGTGGCGTCTACTGAGGCTGGCTACTATAGGCACCAGCAGACGACCAGGCGCCCGAGCTCCTTCTGTCTTGCTGCTCCACACTCCTAGCAGGAGGGATCCATCCCTCACGTTCAGGATGGCTGCGGGAACACCTGCCATCGCACCAGCCTTCCAGAAAGCCGAGAGGAGCATCGAGGAAGTGACCAAAGAGTGTGCCGGCCAGGAGAACGTGCCCCCTTTGCGGAAGAGAGTTGAACATAGAATTTCCACATGGCCCGGCGACCCCACTCCTCGGTCTAGACCCGAAGATTTGAAAGCGGGGATTCAGACAGATATTGGCACACATGTTCACAGCGGTCTAAGTGTGGTCCGTCCACACAGTGGAATAGTGCTCAGCCTTAATTTAAGAAGGAAGAAGTCCTGACACAGGCTGCAAACGTGGACGAAGCTTGAGGACGTGTGTGTGTCTGTGTGTGTGAGTCACTCAGTCGTGTCTGACTCTTTGAGATCCCATGAACTGTATCCTGCCAGGCTTCTCTGTCCATGGAATTCTCCAGGCAAGAAAACTGGAGTGGATTGCCATTCCCTTCTCCAGAGGAACTTCCCAACCCAGGGATCGAACCCTGGTCTTCTGCATCGCAGGCAGGTTCTTTACCGTTCGAGGTACAGGAAGTCAAGGACGTGACACTCAGTGACATTAGCCAGACTCAGAAGGATGACTGCTGTCCGACTCCACTCTCAGGAGGTCCCTGGGGGGGTCAGGTTCATAGAGACGGGAAGCAGACGGTGGTGTCAGAGGTGGCAGGAGGGGAGGGGGTGAGTGTTTCGTAGGGTTCTAGTGTCAGTTGGGAATACGGAACCTTCTGGAGATACTGGTGTGAAAGCAACACGCCCGAGTGAGTGTGCTTCGAGCCCCTGAGCTGTGCACCTAGAAACTAGTGAAATGCCGACATCGATGGTGTGCACACTTTATCATGATTTTGAAAGCAGAGAGAAAAAAAGGGGGGGAGGGAAAGGAAAACAAAGGAACAAGGAGGCTCCTGCCTGCCTGGGTGTTTGCCAACGTGTCCCCATCCTTCCTGGGCGGCCGGGACCCCGGCCTGCGACGACAGCTGCTGTGAGCGAGGGCGGGACACGGGTGGCGGCCGAGCGGGGCTCCCCCGGGGGAGCGGCGGCACGGGGCAGCCTGGTGTGTCCGGCAGAGGAGCCGAGGTCGGCTGAAGGATGGGGGCGTCCCACGCGCCTGGGTCACTCGGGCAGGGCCGACAGAATCGAAGGACCGACACCACGGGGGTCACGGGGCGGGGGGGCCCTGTGGGGGGGCCGGCTGGGGAGAGGGCATGGCTGGAGGTGTCTGCAGGGCCGCAGCCTCCAGAGCAGCCCAGCCGCCTCTGGAGGTGGAGGAGGGGGCAGGTCAGGCGGACGTGGGGGCCAGACCAGGCCCTCTGACCCCTGCGGCTTTGCCATCCCAGGACCCTGTCTGTGACCCGCACCTCCTCTAGCAATATCACTGCCCCTGACCAGGGCCCTTGGTCTAGGGTCTGGACGCTGGGTCCCTGGGAAGCGGGGCCTCCCAGAGCCAGGGACGACCACGACCCAGTATCCACCCTCAGCCTCCACTTGCAGAACAGCCCAGAGGGTCTGGCATCCCAGCCTGGGCCTGCGAGGATCCGGGGATGGACAAGCCCCTGCCCCCACCCCGAGCCTGAACCCCGGGCCAAGGCCCGCTCCGCTCCCACGCAGGGGTCCCGGGACCCGCCCCAACTGCACTGCCAGCCCAGACCCCGCTGACCGCCCATGTGGCGGGCCGGGGGCCGCTGCGGCCCCGCATGGGGCGGCCCGGAGATGGCGTGACTGCAGTGAGGCCAGCGATAGTCCCACAGGGACCCCGGAGAGACCTGCGGAGCGTTACAGCCAAGTGGACGAGAAGCAGAGGGGAGACAGATGTGCCGGGCTGTAAACAGTCTGATTTCTCAATGTAAACCAGACTCGGGCCCAGGACTCCAGGTAAGCATCCGAGGCAGAGCCCCCCCCCAACCCCGGGGGCCCAGGCTCTGCAGCCCTACTCTGGGACGCGTCAGTGTGACCGCCGAGACGGTCCGTAATTAGGCGAAATTGGTCTTGCATTCCTCCCCTAAATCCCCAAGATCTCTGCAATTTTAGGTCTTCTCAAAAAGGAAAACATTTGCTAATTACATGATGCAAGTGAAAAAAGCATAGAATGTTCCGTCGACTGGAAAATGCCAATTAGGGAAGGAGCTCTGCGTTTCCTCCCACCTTGGGCTGAGCGGGCGCTTATCTCGCTGTGAGGGGTCTGCTGGGAGCGGAGTGTGGGGCAGGGCCCTCCTGGAGACCCCTGGCGGCAGATGGAGCGGCGGGGGCCTGGCCGGGCAGGCGGGCCGTGTGCTGGGGCTGGGGAGGATACCGGTGGACCCTGGGCCTGGGCCTGGGCCCTCGGAGCTGGGCGGCCCTGGTATTGCTTCCAGCTGTGAGGCAGCACCAAGGACAGGGGCCTCGCCCGCACATGCGGGTGGTTAGTGTTTCCCTGCAGGCTGGCGGGGCCCCTGCCCTGGCCTTCACTTGGAGGGCGTGGCCTGTTTCTAAGGCGGGGGGACTTGCCGTGCATTCACCCCTCTCAGTCTGTTATTCACATAAAATACTAATAGATTCCGGTTTTATTCCATCTTGTATATTTTCCATCCTTTTAAAAAATCTCAGGTTATATTCCCTGTTTGATTCTGTGAGACATGTAACCGTGTCCAGAAGTTACAATGTCTTGCTCATTTAGCCCTTTTTCGTTTCCGGGTTACCTTCCCGTGGAGTTTGGTTGCAATAGTAACTAGATATTTGCATTCTCCGCATTTTGTCTTCTTTCGCACTTGCAAGACAGCACACAATACCTGCTCCTTAAAAAAAAAAAAAGCTTATGATGTGTTAAAAAATTTTTTTTTATTTGGCAATAATACAGAGTCACAGGAGTTTTCAAAGATAGAACCGAGAGTCCCATCCTTCAGCGGTTCCCCCAGGTCCCTCTGCTTACCTGCAGCACAGGGGCCCCAGGACTGTTCGTCACCCCGTGGCCTCTGGTTTACAGGGACAGTGTGATGTCCCAGCGCCTGTGTTTGTTACCAGAGAGTCACAGACCCCACCGCACCCCTAACCCCAGCCGCCACCTGCCTGGTTCCTGTGACTCTAATTCTGTCTCTTTCCAAAGGACTCCAGGCATCACAGCTCGTGGCCCCTTGAGATCGCGTGTTTGCACTCAGCATGATGCCCCTAGGGACCACCTATGTGCTTGTCAACAGTTTCTTTATTTTATTGGTAAGAGCCTCCCATGGGGTTCACAGACGACTGTTTATGTAGCCATCACCAGTGAGGAATATTTTAGTTTCCAGTTTTGCCATGAGAGCTAAGGCTCCCGTGAACAATGCAAGCACGCATGTGTGTAGCGGACGTGAGTTTTCACTTCTCTGGGATGAATGCCTGGGAGTGTGATACTGGGTCCCAGGGTAAGTGTACGCTTAGTTTTTTTTTAATTTTTTTAAGAAACTGCCAAGCCATTTTCTGGCGTGGACGCCCCTTCTACAGTCCCGCAGCGGTGTGCTTGTGTGATCACCAGCCTGTGGCGTCGTCAATATTTTTCATTTCCGCTGTATTAACAGGAGCGCGGCCGTATCTCGCGATCGCCCCCACGGGCGCCCCCCGACCGCTGCCGCGCTGGCCGTCTCACACGGCTCATTGGCCACCCATGTCTCCCCTTCCTGACCTGCCTTCTGCCCATTTTGTCTCTGTGGGGTCGAGTTCTGAGCGCTTGTTTTATCTTCTGAACGTGAGTCGTTTGTCAGAGACACGAACTGCAGATACTTTCCCCTAACCGGTCGCTTATCTTTTCGTCCTCTTTATGGGAGCTTCTGCAGGGCAAGAGTTTCAGATCTTAATGATTAAAAAGCGAAAGCTGCACGCTTCTGATGTTGCATCTCAGAGCTCGGCCGAGTCCAGAAGGCCTTCTTCTGTCTGCTCGTGAAAGTGTTCGGTTTTATATAGTTCACCTCTGGGATCCAGTGCGAGTGAGTGTTTGAAGGAGGTGGTGTGAGGCTCAGGTCGAGGGCCTGGGTGCCTAATTGTTCCAACCGGTGCCTTCGTTTAGAAGACTCTGCTTCCTCCGCTCCCTGCGTCTCTGCGGCCTGGCTGGTGTCTTCCCGTGTGTGCGGCCGTGTGTGGGCCCCGTTCCGCTCCCCTCGCTGGGCGTCCATCTCCCCAGCATCCCTTCTGAACCACAGCAACTTTGCCGTAAGTTGGTGTGATTCGTCCAACCAAAGTCTCAAAAAAAATTTTTTTAATTAGCTATGCGAGCTCTTTTACCTTCCCTACAAATTTTAGAATCTATTTCTACCAAAAAAAAAGTTTGCCTGTGTTTTCAAAGGAACTGCGTTAGACTATATAGATGGATTTAGGAACCCTAAATTAGAATATAAAGCAATCTACGCGGCTAACGGCATGGATCTATAGATTATGTGGGCGTCATAGATCCCCTGGAGAAGGAAATGGCAGCCCACTCCAGAGTTCTTGCTGGAGAATCCTGCGGACGGAGGAGCCGGGTGGGCTGCTGTCCACAGGGTCGCACAGCGGCAGACACGGCAGCAGCGACTTAGCAGCAGCATGGACAACACCCGCACTGTTCCCAGGCCCCCTGAACCCTCCCCACACCCTCAGCCCACTGTTCTGTTGAGCGCCTGGCCTCTTACTTACTGATTTGTGTAATCGGCTTAGAGGGAGGGGGGTGTGTGTGCCCAGTAATGTCCGACTCTTTGTGGCCCCGTGGACCGCAGCCCACCAGGCTCCTCTGTCTGTGGATTCTCCAGGCCAGAACGCTGGAGTGGGTGCCGCTTCCTCCTTCAAAAGATCGAACCCGAGTCCCCTGCACCTCCTGCCTTGCTGGCAGATACTTTGTGGCTAAGCCCCTGGGGAAGCCACCAATCCCTTTGGATAGGAGGAATTCTCATATTTTCTTATTGTATTGTTAGGAATATTTCCTCTGGACCTGCAAATCTTTCTTTTTGGTTGGTGTGTTCAGCAGAGAGGTGTTTCCTATTGAAAGCGTCCGATGTCTCAAACACTTCCATTATTTCATGCCAGTTCAGTTCAGTCGCTCAGTCGTGTCCGACTCCTTGCGACCCCATGAATTGCAGCACACCAGGCCTCCCTGTTCATGCCAAGACTGTATTAAATTCCCCGGTGTGTTCTTCCACGGACTCCATGTTTTCACGTCTCTGTTTAGACTTTGGTTCGTCTTTACTGTCCTGTCTAAGTGAGGATTTAGCTCTTTAGCTCCAAACAACTTCGTGGTTTTGCCCTCGAGCAGCAGGCCGTCCTCCACCCTGTTTCGTGAAGCTGCCCCGCCTGCCTTCCCAGAGCAGGTGGGCTGGCTGGAGGGCACGGAGCGCAGCCTTGCTCAGATGTCTAATCTCGAATCTGCTGTTTCTTTCCGGGCCCTTTGTAGTCGGTTCTAATATCTTCCGGGAAATCTCCACTCATCCTGTTTCCCTTGTACTTCGCTTTCAGAAAGTTAATAGCTAGCCTGCATATTTCCTCTTTAATGAGAATTTTAAGGAAACTTGGTAGGATAAAATAGTCCTTTCTTTTAATTGGAATGAAATTAAATCTGTAGATTTGCTTTTGGAGAATTGAAGTTATACTGCATTGCCCCAGTCAAAACCATGTTACTTATTTATTTATTTAGATCTTTTCTTTAGGAGAGTAGGCTCTTGGTTTTTAAGCTAACCTTTCTTTGTTTACTTCAATGTTTTGCCAAGGAGCTCCCTAGGGTCTCAGGCTATGGTTTGTGGATTAGAAACGTTGTCACATGGTGTTTAGAAAACTGTTTACTTATGGCGCTTTTATTTTGCACTGAGATTTTATCTGTTCCGGTGGGTTTGTCCCTTCCTTTTAAATGCTTTTAATTGCATTTACTTTTGACTTTGTCACGGTGCTATCATCCAAAGCAATGCTAAATAAAATGGCAGCAGCTTTTCTTTTCTGATGTGCCACCGTTACATGGAATGTGGTGTCATTTTCTGATGGGTGTCTGTCAAAAGTTAAAGATATTGCTAGGTTTTCAATCATTTCCCTTTTTCTAAAACAATGAATGCTGAGCTTTAAGCTCTAGGACTTTGGACTTGGTTGAACATATAAGCTTTTGCAGCTTCTATTTGAGAAGGTCATATAATTTTACCACTTGTGAAGTTTCAGGGATTCGTAGACAGACTGCTGGTCTCGTCTTGGTGGGAGAATCCATCCTTGGTTTGGTGCCTGGCACAGAGTAGAAGCTTCATAAAGCCTGTCGCCTGGACACGCGAGTGTTGCAGGAAGAGTGTGGAGGAAGGCCATCCGTGGTTCCGGGACGAAGGGTCTGGGGAATCGGGGAGGGGGCGCCCAGGCCCCACCCAGAGCTCAAGGTGGCAGCGGCTCCACCAGCACCAAAGAGAAGCCCCAGCTTGGCTCCTGCTGGCCAGGAGGACCAATCCCAAGGTCCTGGCAGAAGGCGAGCAGCCCACTCGGGCACAGACCCACCAGCAGCCTGCTTGGGCACAGACCCACCAGCAGCCAGCCCACTTGGGTACAGACCCACGCAGCAGCCCACTCGGGCACAGACCCACCAGCAGCCCACTTGTGCACAAATCCACCAGCAGCCAGCCCACTCTGGCACAGACCCACCAGCAGCCCACTCGGGCATAAACCCACCAGCAGTCAGCCCACTCGGGCACAAACCCACCAACAGTCAGCCCACTCGGGCACAGACCCACCAGCAGCCCACTCGGGCACAGACCCACCAGCAGCCCGCTCAGGCACAGACCCACCAGCAGCCCGCTCGGGCACAGACCCACCAGCAGCCCACACGGGCACAGATCCATGTGTCCCGGGCTCTGGCGTTCTCGCCCAGGTCTGCTGTCCGTGGAGCTCCACAGGGGGCCAGAGAGAAAGGTGCAGGGTTGCTGTTGCCCGCTGAGGCAGGAGGCACCCAGGGCTTGAGTGCTCAAGCCTCGCGCAACCATGGAGGTCTGTCCAAGGAGGACCTGCGTTTGGAGCCGGGACCAAACTTGTTACAAGAAAACACAGGAGGAAGCGTCGGCAGCCCTGGTCCAGGTGCGGCTCCTCGCAGACGACCCCCAAACCATGATCCATACAAGAGAATCTGGGTGAGTTGGACTCTATCAAAATCAAAGTTTTTTCTGCTTCTAGAGACACCATGAAGAAAATAATACTCACCCCTCTGACCATCCCCTCACATTTAAAATTGTCTGGGACTGGATGTGACATGTCCTGTTGACGGTTCCTTCCTTCCACATGTAACTCTGGCCCCAGATTGTGTGTGAGCGTGAACCTTCCTGGGCTCACGCACCTCCTCCCCAGAAAGATCTAGAATCTCCTCTTTATCACCCACACTGCAGTGTGCATGCGGGAAGGAGTGTGTTTCTTCTCAAGCCCTTTTAATATAAGGGCTTTTTAAAAAGTGTTTCTTTAATTTTGAGGAAGACTCTCAGTTATTTTTTCCAGTTTTTTTCCCCCCCGCTCCAGAATCATTCTTCTTGGGCTCAAATCCCGGCTATTCGCAAGCTGGCCTGCTGCTTTTGGTTCCGTATCTTTTCGTTTTCCTTATACAGTTTTGTCCAGTAACTTTTTCCTGCTACTTTTGGGTGACGTCTCCCCACATGCTGTCTGCCTTGTTACATGGCAGCTAACACTTAATTTTCTTCCCAAGGGAGCCCTTCCCTGCTCCCAGGAAGCACAGGAGCAGAACCACCAGAGCCGGAGGAGAGACTCGGAGTGAGGAGCCAGGGCGCTCGGGCCAGGCAGAGACTTCAGAGGTGACTCAGCATCTGGTTTTAAACACCGGAGGGGATGAACTGATAGAAGAGGGGGCCACTTGGGTACCGCAGTCCCTGCACGACCGAGTCCTGCGGTCTGCGGTCAGCAGCTCAGATCCTGCACTAGCAGCAAATGGGAACACAGAGGGTGGACTGGGAGACCCCCGCAGCTGGAGCAGCAGCCCCCACACGAGCCGCGGCCTCCGGAGCAGCCAGAGCAGCCCATGGTTCTGCTGGGCTGAGGGTGGAGTAGGTCAGAGGAGCAGGTGGAGAGAGAGAAGCGGCTCAGTGTGGGGCCTCCGGGGCCGGGAGCCTCTACATACCTGCCAGGGCAGGTGTGACCTGGGCACATGCTCACTTCCTTGTGCCTGTTTCCCCCAGAGAAGCCCATTTAGTTCTATCATAAAACAAGTCTATCATTCACGCTATCTAGTTCACACTGTGCACGCTTACTTTCTCCATCCTTGGGGAGTCTGGGGTCCCTGCTCCCTCCGTGTGATAGCTGAGGTTCTGGGCTCTGTGTCCTGCACGCTGAGCCTCCCTGGGGTCGAGGGCGTCTGAGAAGCTGAATGAGCCTCCAGTCACACTGGCCTCAAACGCAGGGCCATCCCAGTCCAGTGCAAAGCACCTGGGGGAGGAGCCGGGCGGTAGGGGAGGGATGTGGTGCCTGGATGGCTCAGGTGCCATGCCCTTCTCCGTTCAATTTCTGGAACAGACAAGGCCTCAGTGCATCCAGGAAATAAACGAGTGAGTGAAGAGTCAGGACCTGGCCTCCTGCTCATCATCCTGTAGCAGAATTCACAGTCTTGTCCCCAAACGCTCACCTGGGATGTAATCTAAGGAAGCAGCTCTCCATGAGGCTGTGAGTTCAGAACGACGCTCCGAGGAGGCTGAACCTTCAGAATTCAGGACGTTCGCCAAGGTCTAGGCGGGGCCTGCGTGAGGGTCAGGGGTCAGCCACATGCGCCATCCCCCAGCTCCAAGCCTGGGGTTGTGTCTAATTAATTCGCCCCAAAGCACCGGTGCTGTCTGAAACTGTCCAGCCCCCTTCTCCGGCAGATCCTCCGCCGCCCCAGCGCCCCGCCCAGCCCAGAATCTCCTCCTGGCTCACTGTGGTGACTCTGTAGGGGGCAGCTTGGGGCCCCAGGGCTGGGCATCTGAGACGTCACCAAGTGGAGGCCGTCCTGACCTCAGGACAGCATCACCAGCAGAGGCACCCAGAGCCCCTGTCCTCCGGTGGCAACTCCCCGCGCAGGAGGGCGGGCTGGGCGGTCGTCAGGGACCCATGTGCTGCTGAGACTGGCTGGGAAAACCTGGGGAAGCAGGAGTACAGGTGAGCCTGAGGGTCACGGTGCTGCGTGGGAAAGCCGGCCCCGAGGGGCAACATGTCAGGATTCTCCTTCTCTAAAGAATTCGAAGAATACCCAGTGGCAGGGAGATGGGGGGCTGTGGGGGGACCAGGTGGGCCAGGCAATGGTGAGACGGAGGGGCTGCGGCAGCACGAGGAGGTTGGAGGGCGTTTGGCTGTGAGATCAGCCCTTAAACCGCTTTCAGACGCTCCGGAAGCAGATTGCCCCCTCAGGGTGGTGGGCCACATCCGACCAGTTGAAGGCCTGACTAGAGCCAAAGGCCAAGCTCCCCGAGCAGGAGGGGATTCTCCGGCCCGCGGCCTTCAGCCCCACCTGGACCCTGGGCTCTCCTTGGCCTCCGGCCTGCTGTCCACACTGCAGACTCCCCAGCCTCTGTGATCGCGAGTCGATTCCTGGCACTGAGTCTCTCCGGGAAGTGACGCATGTGTGCACACGTGTGTTCATTCGCCGCTCTGCCTCTGAGAACCCTGCTGCGACTCCTGAGGAAGGCGGGACTTGGGGTCCACGACCCCAGGGCAAAGGAGCCGCGGGCAAGTGGCTCCAGCATGTGGCTTTCCCCAGGGCTTCGGGCACCTGGGCTGCAGCCACGTGGAGTAGAGGTGGGCAGGAAACACCCGCGTGGGGCGGAGCAACCTCCGGGCGTCGGGCAGGGCCGGGAGGGGGCTGATGGCGGAGCAAAGGCCTGCCAAGGCCAGGGGCCCCCGCCGTCTGCCGAGACCAGGATGGGGGCCTTGAGTGAGTCTCTGTGGCCCGCTATGCCTCCCCGCTGCCAGAAGCGCGTGTTTCTGGCTCTGCGGGAGGTTCCACCACTCACGCTCTGCCGAGGTGCGTGCTCGCTGCCTGACGCCGCGGAGCCTTTCTGCACGCCAGGCCCTTGCTGTGCGACCTTGGGAAGCCACTCACCTGTCCAGCTTTTAGGGCCCCGCTGTGATGGGGTCAGGATGGACCCTGCGGGCGCAGGGAGTCCTGGGCCTCGGGCCCACAGGACAATGTCCCTCTGCTCCCCTCCCTTCTCCCCAAAGCAGCGCAGAGGCCCCCGTGAGGAGGACCCCGCCCTGCAGCCCCTGCCCGCCAGGACGTGGCCGGGGTCTGCCCAGGGCAGGCAGGGGTCTGGCAGGAGCAGGGTCAGCACACATCCAGGCGTGCTGGAGCCTCTGGTCACCAAGGCACAATGGCCCGAGGTGCCCCTGCCCCGGGCCCAGGTCCCGTGGGAGCCAAGAACCCTCGCTTCACCGAGAACAGCAGGGTGCTGTCTTATCGGGAGAAGCAGCCAGGCCGCCTGCCTTGTCAAAATCACTGCCCAGTCTCCGAGCTGTGGGGACTGCTGTCTTAGCTCCTCAGGAAAGGCTTCTCCCACGGCAGCTCTGAGGACAAGCCATGCCTTCCCGGGCACCCAGCTTGGTGACCACATCAGGGCTGCTCTGATCCAGCGCCCGTTCCTCCAGACCTGCGCCGTTGATCACAGCCGGACACAATCACCATGACTTTAGACCCAGCAATGATATTTTTCCAACAGTCACGTATGGATATGAGAGTTGGACTACAAAGAAAGCTGAGTGTTGAAGAACTGATGCTTTCAAATTGTGATGTTGGAGAAGACTTTTAAGACTTCCATTGAGCAGCAAGGACATCAAACCAGTCCATCCTAAAGGAAATCAGCCCTGACTATTCACTGGAAGGACTGATGCCAAAACCGAAGTTCCAACACTTTGGCCACCTGATGCGAAGAGTTGACTCATTGGAAAAAAACCTTGATGCTGAGAAAGTCTGAAAATAAGAGGAGAAGGGGGTGACAGAGGATGAGATGGTTGGATGGCATCACTGACTCAGTGGACATGAGTTTGAGCAAACTCCGGAGATGGTGAAGGACAGGGAAGCCTGGCATGCTGCCATCCACGGGGTTGCAGAGGGTTGGACACGACTCGGTGACTGAACAGCAATGATGATCTCCCAGAAACGCAGACGCGAGGCATGTGCTCACTGGCCTATCAGCCTGTCTGTTGGAAAGATGGTCCCAACGCTGGGAGAGCCTGAGCATCATGTCTGGGCCTCCCCAGCTGCAGACTGGAGCTCTGGGCCCCAGATCCCAGCTGGGCCCACACTCGGCCCGTGGCTCCACACTGATCGGACACACGCTTGAGGACTGGACAACTTCTCAGCCCCCTGGTTGCCCCACCTTGCCCACTGCAAGTTCGTGCTCTAGAAATATATATGCGTCTTGGCTAGAATTTCTGGAAGCCAGGGACCTTGAGACACCGTGCAAACACTCAGCCGAGGCTCTTTCTAAAAGCCCCACTAGCGCCACGCAAGAGGCCAACGGACAGACACCCGAGCCCGGTCCGGTCTGGTCCTGAACCAGGCCGATGTCTGAGTGGGGACGTGGGTCAGAGAAGGCAGACGCTTAATGCAGGGCCGGAAGCTAAACGGTGCAGATGTGCTGGGCTTCACGCTCTGAGCCACAGCTCAGCTGCCGCTGGAGCAGGAAAGGGGCCATGGAAAGTTCAGGTGGACGGGCAGCTTCCTCGAAGACAGGCTACTGCTGGCCCCGACCCTCAACGTCTGCCGCTGTCATGGGTCCCAAAGTATTCTTCCTCTTCTGACTTTCACCCACACATTCAAACAGATGAGCCCGTTATTAGGGTGTGGGCTGCACAGGGACATGGTCGCCAAGCCAGCCTTGGGGTGCAGCGACGGGAAGGCTGGGGGACACTTTTCCTTACAGGCGTTTGAGTGCTCCTGGGCCTGCAGGTGGTGGGGGTCTCAGCAAGAGACAGGGGAGAACCACAGGTCAGCAAACACGCACCTGAGTTCCACACCTCAGAGACGGAGCCCCAGACAGGCCCTGAGCAGGGCGCTGGGGAAGCACACTTCCGGCCCAGAGAGCGGAGCCAGGCGGAGTGAACACACGTGAACCACCACCAGCAGAAAGGGCCAGCTCCTCCAAGTGAAGGCCAGGGCAGGGGCCCCGCCAGCCTGCAGGGAAACACTAACCACCCGCATGTGCGGGCGAGGCCCCTGTCCTTGGTGCTGCCTCACAGCTGGAAGCAATACCAGGGCCGCCCAGCTCCGAGGGCCCAGGCCCAGGCCCAGGGTCCACCGGTATCCTCCCCAGCCCCAGCACACGGCCCGCCTGCCCGGCCAGGCCCCCGCCGCTCCATCTGCCGCCAGGGGTCTCCAGGAGGGCCCTGCCCCACACTCCGCTCCCAGCAGACCCCTCACAGCGAGATAAGCGCCCGCTCAGCCCAAGGTGGGAGGAAACGCAGAGCTCCTTCCCTAATTGGCATTTTCCAGTCGACGGAACATTCTATGCTTTTTTCACTTGCATCATGTAATTAGCAAATGTTTTCCTTTTTGAGAAGACCTAAAATTGCAGAGATCTTGGGGATTTAGGGGAGGAATGCAAGACCAATTTCGCCTAATTACGGACCGTCTCGGCGGTCACACTGACGCGTCCCAGAGTAGGGCTGCAGAGCCTGGGCCCCCGGGGTTGGGGGGGGGCTCTGCCTCGGATGCTTACCTGGAGTCCTGGGCCCGAGTCTGGTTTACATTGAGAAATCAGACTGTTTACAGCCCGGCACATCTGTCTCCCCTCTGCTTCTCGTCCACTTGGCTGTAACGCTCCGCAGGTCTCTCCGGGGTCCCTGTGGGACTATCGCTGGCCTCACTGCAGTCACGCCATCTCCGGGCCGCCCCATGCGGGGCCGCAGCGGCCCCCGGCCCGCCACATGGGCGGTCAGCGGGGTCTGGGCTGGCAGTGCAGTTGGGGCGGGTCCCGGGACCCCTGCGTGGGAGCGGAGCGGGCCTCGGCCTGGAGTTCGGGCTCGGGGTGGGGGCAGTGGCTTGTCCATCCCCGGATCCTTGCAGGCCCGGCTGGGATGCCAGACCCTCCGGGCTGTTCTGCAAGTGGAGGCTGAGGGTGGACACTGGGTCGTGGTCGTCCCTGGCTCTGGGAGGCCCCGCTTCCCAGGAACCCAGCGTCCAGACCCTAGACCAAGGGCCCTGGTCAGGGGCAGTGATATTGCTAGAGGAGGTGCGGGTCACAGACAGGGTCCTGGGATGGCAAAGCCGCAGGGGTCAGAGGGCCTGGTCTGGCCCCCACGTCCGCCTGACCTGCCCCCTCCTCCACCTCCAGAGGCGGCTGGGCTGCTCTGGAGGCTGCGGCCCTGCAGACACCTCCAGCCATGCCCTCTCCCCAGCCGGCCCCCCACAGGGCCCCCCCGCCCCTTGACCCCCGTGGTGTCGGTCCTTCGATTCTGTCGGCCCTGCCCGAGTGACCCAGGCGCGTGGGACGCCCCCATCCTTCAGCCGACCTCGGCTCCTCTGCCGGACACACCAGGCTGCCCCGTGCCGCCGCTCCCCCGGGGGAGCCCCGCTCGGCCGCCACCCGTGTCCCGCCCTCGCTCACAGCAGCTGTCGTCGCAGGCCGGGGTCCCGGCCGCCCAGGAAGGAAGGGGACACGTTGGCAAACACCCAGGCAGGCAGGAGCCTCCTTGTTCCTTTGTTTTCCTTTTTCCCCCCCTTTTTTCCTCTCTGCTTTCAAAATCATGATAAAGTGTGCACACCATCGATGTCGGCATTTCACTAGTTTCTAGGTGCGCAGCTCAGGGGCTCGAAGCACACTCACTCGGGCGTGTTGCCTTCACACCAGTATCTCCAGAAGGTTCTGTCTTCCCGACACTCCGACCCCGCGGAACACTCACCCCCTTCCCCTCCCGCTGCCCCTGACCCCACCGTCTGCTTCCCGTCTCTATGAACCTGACCCCCCCAGGGACCTCCTGAGAGTGGAGTCGGACAGCAGTCATCCTTCTGAGTCTGGCTAATGTCACTGAGTGTCACGTCCTTGACTTCCTGTACCTCGAACGGTAAAGAACCTGCCTGCGATGCAGAAGACCAGGGTTCGATCCCTGGGTTGGGAAGTTCCTCTGGAGAAGGGAATGGCAATCCACTCCAGTTTTCTTGCCTGGAGAATTCCATGGACAGAGAAGCCTGGCAGGATACAGTTCATGGGATCTCAAAGAGTCAGACACGACTGAGTGACTCACACACACAGACACACACACGTCCTCAAGCTTCGTCCACGTTTGCAGCCTGTGTCAGGACTTCTTCCTTCTTAAATTAAGGCTGAGCACTATTCCACTGTGTGGACGGACCACACTTAGACCGCTGTGAACATGTGTGCCAATATCTGTCTGAATCCCCGCTTTCAAATCTTCAGGTCTAGACCGAGGAGTGGGGTCGCCGGGCCATGTGGAAATTCTATGTTCAACTCTCTTCCGCAAAGGGGGCACGTTCTCCTGGCCGGCACACTCTTTGGTCACTTCCTCGATGCTCCTCTCGGCTTTCTGGAAGGCTGGTGCGATGGCAGGGGCTCCAGCAGCCATCCTGAACGTGAGGGATGGATCCCTCCTGCTAGGAGTGTGGAGCAGCAAGACAGAAGGAGCTCGGGCGCCTGGTCGTCTGCTGGTGCCTAGAGTAGCCAGCCTCAGTAGACGCCACCTCTAGACTTGGAAAGTGTGACTGAGCATTAAAACCCTATCTTGTTTAGGCCAATGTTACTGTGTGTTTCCTGTAATGCACCATCTCTTTAAAAGTAATACTAGATTGGGGACAAAGTGGAATAATTCTTTTTATTTAGGAAAAGAATGAAAGAAATTAAAGGGGGCCATAATCTCACCACCCAGATGGGTGCAGGCTCTGCAGTTTTTGATACGGTCTCCGGTTTCCTGCGATGTCCGCCTGACTTTCCCTTGCAGATTGTGGGACTGTTTGCATAGCGCATTCTGCTTGTGTGATTCTCAGCACATTAATGGTTTTTACATCCAGGATTTTACCATTAGTCCGAGTGAGGCTGGACCCCTCTGTTATAACGCTAGATGTCTTTAACCAGTACGCCCTTTATGCATCAGGCTGTTAGCGCTCCTGCAGATAAAATGGCATCAGGGAAACTGCTGTTTCCAAGCGCAGGGAGAGGGTGAGGTTCTGGAGCGTTCTGTCAGCTGCTTCCAGAGATGGAGGTCAGCAATCAGTCTGCCCCTGAGCAAACGCTGGTAGCGTCTTCCCAGCTGCCCTCGGAGACGAGAGGGCACCTCACTTTTCTCTCCGTGGTGTCCCCTTTCTTTCTCTCTTTTGAACAAGATGGTGGGCATCATACATGCGGCCAGCATCTCAGCGTACCTGTTTTATGTGGGTTTTGGCATTTTCTTCATTCTTTATGTCCTCCAGATATTAACGGTAACAAGTTTGTCATTATATTTAACAAGTGTTTCACCACAGCCTGAATTTGTTTGGCTATTAATTTAATCTGGTTACTGAAAAATACCATTATTTGTGTTTGTTTAATGGCAAAGGGACATACGGCCAGGGCGACAAATCCCAACAGTGCCTCCATGCACGAAGAGTAAGGCACGCAAGTTCAGCGCATTTTCTCAGGTGACGTTGCCTGGGGCGACGTAAACACTCCCTGGTCCCTGGGGCTGATGGGAGGCCCAGCTTCTCCCTGTCCGGGTAGTGACTTGATCGTGTGATTACCTTCTGCCTCTCCCCCTCCTTGTTCTGCCTGAGACAGAAACCCCTCCATCTTCATGAGAAGGAATCTAGTCGGGAGCCCTTTTTTCAGCTCACACAGAAGGGCTGGTCATGGATTCAGATCGCAGCGGGTAAAGGGCTCTCACTAGTGGCTATTGGTCAGACCAGGGCTGCTGGGCCATGACAGAGGGCTCTACCCCAGGGGAAGGTTCAGGGAAAGAGTGAACGTGCAGGATGGAGGCTGAGGCCCTGGGTCCCGCCACCGTCCGAGGGAGCCGCCCCCGCCCCCTGCAGCCCGCCAGCCCTGCTTTGGGCCGAGACTGCCCTCCAGGCCCAGGTGCACACCTGCTCCTGCCCCCTGCGGGGCAGCTGGTCCCAGGAAATTCCAGCCCCATGAAGGCCCCCGGGGAGGTTCCTGCTCGGCCTGCGTCTGTTCTGGCCTCTCAGCTTGGTTGGTGTGAGGAGGCCCCAGCCTGGCCCGCACACCCCGCCCTGGCTCCTGTGGGCTCCAGCCCCACACCCTGCAGCCCCGACGCTGAGCCCTCCGCACCACGGGTCACACGGTCCTGGACCTGGTGAAGCCGCCCGCTGGTGAGCCTGCAGGCCCCGGGGAGCAGGGGCTGAGCGGGGTGGCTGCCCTGCAGGGTTTGCTGCGGCCGCAGGGTTGTTGCTGGCAGCCATGCTTGCTGAGCGTCTGCTCCCTGCTCCAGCGTCGCTGGGCGGCCAGGGTTGTCCGGGCCTGTGGGTGTCTCGGGCCCCGATCCCTGCTGGACACTCGGGGCTGCTGGGAGCCTCGGGAAACATGTCCACACTGCCTGTCGTGCTGGGAACCACGAGGCCTTTGTGTCCTGGGGTGGATGGACCTGGAGGGGCCAAGCCCTCGCTGTGGGAGGCGGCATCGGTGATCCCTGGAGCTGAATGCTCAGGGCGAGGGGTCAGTGCAGCTGCTCTGTGTCTGGGGGAGCCCAGCATCCTTCGGGGACCCCAGGTTCCGGGGGCCGGGGGCTCCTGGAGTGTACCCATGGGGCTTGGGACGGGCAGGCGTCCCCGCCTCTCTGATGCAGCAGCCCTGAGCTGGTCCTGCTGCTTTCTTCTCGGCCTGAGCAGCAGCTCAGCAGCCTGCAGCACCGCTGATCCCAGCCACAGCGGCCTCATCCTTACCCCTCTCCGCTGTCGCCTGCAGGGACCACCCCCTGGCTTCCCAGAGACCAACAGCCTTTCCCCAGCCCTGCCTCCCTCACCTCCGCGTCCCCGGGGCCTTTCTTCCCCCTGCGCTCTTTGTCAGGGTCCATCTCTGATCACAGCCGTTTTCCAAAATCCTCTTTGGGATGCTGCCCTGTCACTTCAGCGAGCGCTGGTCTTTGAGGGAAGGTCTTGGGCTTCCCAGGTGGCCCAGTGGGAAAGCGACTGTCTGCCCTGCAGGAGACTCGGGTTCAATCCGTGGGCTGGAAGATCCCCTGGAGAAGGAAGTGGCAAGACACTCCAGTATTTTTGCCTGAGACTCCCACACACAGAAGAGCCTGGTGGGCTGCAGTCCACAGGGTTGCCAAGAGTCCAACACGACTGAGTGACTCAACAACGTGGGCTTTTAGGCTGCATCTGTAACTCCTCTGTTGATTAGACAGAGGATGGATTACTTTATAATGAAAACTTGATAAATGGTACAGACAGCGGCACCGCCTTCCACGCAGGTGAAGGCCGCCGGGTGGCCTGGCCCCATGGTCTCCGTTTGACTCAGCGGTGCTTTGTCCACGTCTGGGCGGCTATAATGTCTTTTCCGTGGGCCTGTGGGGACCTGACCAGCAGGAGACACAGACTGCTGAGACCCCAGCAGATTCTTGCAGACCCCAGACCCTGAGCCCCAGCGGGACAGTATCTGGACGCCAGCCTTCCGGCCCTGGGCGGGCCCCCGCCGTGTGCTGCTCCCGCCACCAGGGGGCGCCGTCTCACCCCCGCCCACACCTGCGGTCCAGAGCGTCTTCCCCGCTGGGCTCCCCATCAGTGGGGATGGGCCCTGCTGTTACCAGGGTCTTTCCAGAGCTGGGGGAAGGAGGTCCCGGGAGCAGGAGCAACCTGGCAGCAGCCACGGCCAGGAACAGAGTCCGCCCTGGAAGCAGTCCCCCCGAGCCAGGGGCAGGGCTTGGATGAAGGGCCTGAGGACCACAGGTGCTGATGAGGGAGATGGACAGGGCACCGAGAGGCCACCACAGGCAGGGCCACTTCCTCTGGGGCCTGGCCCTGGTGGCCCAAGGCCCAGGAGGCGGTCTCAGCTGCAGAGGGACAGGCAAGGCAGGGGTCTGCAGGCACGGGCCAGTCTGGCACAGGGTGAGTGAGAGAGGCCTTGCTCTGACCCCACTCCCCTGCCCAGTCCCGTCCCGCCCTGGGGCAGCTCAGCTCGGTCCGCATGGAGGGACGGGGCCAGATGAGAACGCACGTCACCTCAGGGCCAGGACTCTGCTCCTGGGAGGAAAGGGCTGCGGTACTGGCCTCTCCGAGTTCTCTGCCCGGGCAACCAGCCTGTCACAACAGCCAGGTCCAGACTGTCCTGCCTGGAGCCGTGCTCCCACCCTGACTGTGTGCAGACGCAAAGCTCACGGCACCAGGGGGCACCCACGGGTTCCCGTTGGCCTCTGCTCATCCACTCGGTTCCTCGTCCTCCTCAAAGTCAGCGCCTCTCATGAGACAGGGGGCCTAGCAGATGACGAAAGGCCAGAGTGACACGGTCACAGCACCTCACAGGGAAACTGCAAGGCCGGTGGCTTTTTGTCCCTTGCATTGGGCAGTCCCGGGTCACTGCGGACCCCACTTGACAGATGGGGAAGCTGGGGCCAGGGAGGCTGCCTGACTGCCTGAGGCCATAGGCGGGCAGGGAAGGGCGGTGGGGTGGGCTTTGAGGCAGTGTGGTCCCACGAGACTCCACTTGGCAGCCGTGTGCCCCCACAGGCATGTGCTGCAGCCGCTGCCACGGGAAGGCCGTGCCCACGGGAAGGCCGTGCCCACGGTGCTTAGGGCTGATGTGGTGGCAGAGCTTGCAGGCACCTTCACTGGGGGGTGGGGGGTGGGCGGTGAATATAACCAACTTGAGATGCGGCTGCACTAGGTAAGGACGGCCCGGGTCAAAGGACGGGTGTTCTTAGGAGAGAGATGAAGACGTGAGGTGCAGACACGGGGCAGAGAAGCCGTGAGAGAGCTCAGGGGGCCCCGGGAACGAGGCTGTGGGAGCTGCCCCAGAGCCGGCAGGGGGGCACAGCCCTGCTGACCCCCTGCTGGTGGACTCTGGCCCCCAGAGCTGGGAGAGAGTTCACGCCTGTTTTCTAAGCATCTGACCGGCTCAATGAACAACTCCGGGAGACGGTGAAGGACAGGGAGGCCCGGCGTGCCGCAGATCACGGGGTCGCAAAGAGTCGGACACGACTGAGCGGCTGAACAACAGCAGCAGTTTCAGTCACCTTTTCCAGCCTCCGTGGAAAACCGGCAGAGGCCGGCAAGGCGAGCAGAGCCTCAGGCCAAGGACCCTGCGCGGCACGTCCCGCGACACGGGAAAAGGGGCTTTGCTGTTTCTCAGGAGTCATGTGATGGAAAATCACGAACTAGAGAGAGAGGGCAAAACCATCACCCCAAGGAGGTCATTTTAAAATAAGTAAACATGTGCACACGTAGAGGAGAAAAGGCTCAGACGGGAACCAGAAAGGGACCACGTGCCCAGCATCTCACCTGTCCTGGCAGGCGGGCTCCCAGCCCCGGAGGCCCCACACTGAGCCCCTTCTCTCTCTCCACCTGCTCCTCTGACCTTTTCCACTCTCAACCCACCAGAACCATGGGCTGCTCTGGCTGCTCCGGGGGCCGCGGCTCCAGCCGTGGGGGCCGTGGCTCCAGCCGTGGGGGCTGTGGCCCGTGTGGCTGCTCCCTGTCCAGCTCCTGGGCTATGGCTCCAGCGGTGGGGGCCGTGGCTCCAGCGGTGGGGGCCGTGGCCTGTGTGGCTGCTCCCTGTCCAGCTGCTGGGCTATGGCTCCAGCGGTGGGGGCCGTGGCTCCAGCCGTGGGGGCTGTGGCTCCAGCCGAGGGGCCGCGGCCCGCGTGGCTGCTCCCTGTCCAGCTGCTGGGCTGTGGCTCCAGCCGAGGGGCCGCGGCCCGCGTGGCTGCTCCCTGTCCAGCTGCTGTGTCCCCGTTTGCTCCCAGTGTTGGACCCGAGGCTCCGGCCTCGGGCCTCGGGGGGATCCGCTCCCCGCAGGGTGGGACCAGCGCCCCGTCCCGGCTCTGCATCTCCTGCACCCGGGAACACTGTCCCGTGGGCTCTGAGGACGGGAATGGCCCTGTCGCGGCCTTGGCTTTCATGCGACCCCTGTGCTGTAAGAGTCTCCTTCCCCAGCTGGGAATCTGACAGCTTCAGAGCTCTCAGAACCTGGGATCTCCAGCAAGCCTTCGCTGGGCCCAGCCCAGATGGGCCCCCGCCCCCCCCCGGCCCCCCACTTCCTGGCCCTTCCTCTGCACTCGCCCCATCTCAGCTAGCCTCAAAGCAAAGCGGAGCTCAGAACCGGGGAGACTGGAACGAGGAACTGCCGAGCCCTCACTGCGGTTCTGGTCCGCAGCTCACCCACCATCGTGCCTTCACGGGTGCTGAGCGCCCACGGCACCTCCAGCTCCCTGTCACCCTGGGGACGCAGCCGTGAGGAGCACGGAGACCCCCGCCTGGGGGTCAGCGTCTGTGGGGCGGGCTCCCCCAGTCCTGCGGCCGCCCTGGGGGCTGTCCTCCTGGCAGATGAGCCCCAGGCACTGGGCGCACGCCTGGGCGAGGCCCGGGTGTAGGCGCACAGGTGAGGGTTGGCGCCTCCGTCTGCCCGCGTGTCCTGCCCGTGACCAGGGCAGGACTCCTGGCCAGCACCCAGGGCCTCCATCCGTAGAGGCTGCTGGGAGGGCCGAGGAGAGACAGGGTCTGGGGTGGGGTGGGGTCGTGCACACGCTCTGTTCCCGGGCTTGGAGGGATGGCTCAGGCTTGAATACTCTGACACCTCCTCGCCTGGGGGCCTGGGTGGTGGGAGGGGGCTGCCCCGCACCTGCCTGGGGCTCAGGCCCTCCCGGGCCCACGGGGCACACAGGCTGCTGAGGGCCACTCTGGGCTCCGCCTGGGGGCTTCCTTCCTGGGCCCGCTCGGCCTCCAGGTCTGGGGAAGGTCAGGTCCCCGGTGGCCATCAGACTCAGGCCTGCAGAGCCCCATGCCTCCTCCAGGTTGGCTTCGGGCCCCCATTCCCGCCCCTCCTGCTCAGCGAGGGCTGATGGGAGCCACGCCACAGGAAAGGCAGGCATCCCCAGGGCGGTGGGGCTCCTCGGTCGCTCACCAGGTTTGATACTTTTGATGCTACTGTCCCAGGCTGGGCTTCAGCCCTGCCAAAGCCTCTGCCCACTGCCAGTCACACGAGGAGGTGGCCCAGAGCGGGAAGGGGCTGGGAGCCCGTCTCCCTACCCCTCCCTCCTGCCCGTAACGCCCTCCCCTGATCACCCATCCCTCCCCTGTCCGGTCACGAGCCCCGTTTAGTCCTGGGATCACCACGATAGAGACTGGGGTCACCTCACACCCCTCTTCACTGGGGCTTCTCCCTGGCCCCAGGGCCAGTGAGGATCTGGGGGCGGGGGCATTGCTGCCCGCTAGCCCCCAGGAGGACCCCGCCAGGCAGTGGCACCTTCTGCCTAGGCCACCCCTGACCCCCAGGTGTGGGCATCCCCCCGTCCCCAGGGACTGGTCTCGGGCAGCAGGGAGGCCTGGCCTCCTTCCGCCCGCTCTCCTTGGGCTGGCACTTTCCCAGCAGCCGGAGGTGCCCTGTCCCTTGACATCTGATTTATGGTTTCCCTTAACATGGAACTGTGATTTAAGAATAATAACAGTAATAGCTAACTTTTACTGACTGTCACACGCCAGGTTAACCGTTAATGGAGTTAAATGCTCTATATACTCTCATGAGTCAGGTTAAATGTTAACTGAGTTATAAGTTAACCGCTTTATATACTTTATCCTAAATGTATAATTAAAAAAACAAGGGGTCAAGAGGTAAAGGAATTTGCCCCAAGTCACGGAGCCGGTAAGTCCAAAGCGAGGGTCCAAACAGGGTCACTTTGTTCCCAAGGCCCGATTCCCTTGGATGCTCTTGACTTACCCAGAGGGTGTAGATTATTTCAGAGCAAAAGTTCAGCAGGAATGCAGCCTCCCACAGGAAGAAAGAGCAGAAGGACAATGACATCCTTGCGTCCGGATCTGGGGCGGTGGGAGCCTGGGAGCCCAGCTTTTGCTCTGAATCCCCAGCTCTTTCCGAAAGGGAAAGAAGGGCCTCACCGGCCTTGTCCCCTGGGGGAGGGTGCAGAGTGCTTGCAGAAGCCCTTCCATCCTCTAGAGAGGGGAGGGTCACACAGGGTGGTGGGCCTCCAGGACAGAGGCCTCCGCGTGGCAGGGCTCCCGGTGGCTGCCTCAGTGGGGCTCAGGGACCTGTTCTCAGACCTGCCTGGGAAGTTCTGCAGGCCGTGTCCCATGTAATTCGTGCATGATCGGCAGGTCTGAAGTTCCAGTTCAGGGAAAGCGTGTCTGGTCCTGTGTAAGCGAGGGTGGGACCCGACACGTCCCGGCAGCATGGCCAGGCCACGGCGCCTGGGTGTTGGGTCAGACATCTGGATGTTTCCGTGAGGGTGTCTGTGGGTGAGATGAGCATTTGACTTGGTAGATGTTGAGTGAAGCAGATGGCAGTTCATGAGGCAGGTGGCCCCACTCAATCAGCTGAAGGTCTGAGCCAAACAAAAGGCCGACCTCCCCCAGCAAGAGGAAATTCCGCCTCGGTGGCCTTTGGATTCTGGCTTGCCAGCAGACCGCCTTCCAACTCAAACTGCCACCCCGTCCTGCTCTGCACCCCCGGCCCCTTTCAGCGGGGGACTCGCCAGGCCTCGGTGATGGTTCGCCAGTGCCTTAAAGTGGGTGTCTTTCTGGAGACACACGTCCTGTTGGCTCTGCTGCCCTGGAGGAGCCAGCCAGCGGGCTGACCGCTGGCCGCGGGAACGCTGCCCATAGAGGCCTGTCCGCACCCGGCGGTTCCTGGCCCTCCGAGCTGCCTCTGTGAGATGGCATTGAGGATGCTGGAGCCCAGAATTCAGGGAAGACCTCAAGTAACCAGTCCCGGGAAGATGCCTCCCTGTCAGAAGGCCTCTGGCCCTGAATCCGGGCAAGCCCACACGCATCCTGGGATCCACGCTGAGGTCTGGGCTGTCAGGCATGTTGCTGTGTGTGTGTGGGTCTCAGCCTTCTTGTGAGAAGCAGGCTGCCCAGCCAGCTGGTGGTGGTGGTGGTAGAGTGTTGGGTAACCGACACCACTGAACAGTAGAAACCCCACGTGAGATGCTGCAGGGGCCTGACCTCAAAGGCAGCCTGGGTCGGCCGTGGGGGAGGCCAAGGGCCCGATCAGGCCTGGGAGCCCAGCCTCTGTCTGCTCCGCTGGCCCATGGGACCTGGTCCTACCAGCCCTCACCTGTGGGCCGTGCGGCTTCTGGCCTTGCAAGCATCGTCCTTGGAGTCCTCCCAGCTCCGGCACACCAGAGGGCGCGGGGCCTGGGGAGTTCCTTGGGCTGAAAAGAAAATGGGACTGTTGGGTAGAAGAGGGAAAGTCCTTCTCAGGCCACGGCTGACGCACGATTTCCAGGCCGGTCGCCACGGGCCAGGTGAGCGCTGCTGGAGGTGGCTGTGAGGGGCAGTGGTCAGGCCCGCCCTGCTGTTGCCCCCAGACCCCAGGCACCGCCTTCCCCTGCCTCGGCTCCTGACACTGGAAAAAGAGAAAAGAAAACCGACAGGAACGGGGGCGACTAGCACAGGCCCCTGTAACTGCACACGCTGGCCACCTGCTACAGCCGGCACTCGGGTGGGGACAGAAGCTTCCAGCACCCAGGGAGCCACCGCGAGCTGCTGTCCGCCGCTGCCCCCCAGGGCCCACTCTCAGTCCTCCAGCCGAGGGAGTCCTGCTGGTCACGGGTGGTCACACCAGCGCCACACACTCTATGCGTCCCTTGTGTCCTTTGGCTCCGAGTCCCTTCCTCCCAGGCGTGCTGGCGGCTCCGTCCACGCCATGCAGGGGACGGCGGAGTGTCCACCAGGCTCACGTGCCGCTGTGTCCTCGTGCAGGCGGGGTGCACGGTGGGTGGTCCGAGGGGCTGGGCTGCACCGTCAAAGACGAGGTGGGGGGGCAGGAAGCCCACCCCCTGTCTGAAGGAGGGAGCAAGGAAATGTCCTTCCCGAGTCAGAGCTGCAGGTGAGAGAGCGTCTGCCTGAGCGAGGCCCGGAAACAAAGGGCATACAGCTAGAATTCAGAAAAGATGAAGAGAAAGGAAAGCCACGGGCTTGTGCTCATCCCCTCAAACTCAGCCGAGCGCTTGCGCGAGAAATCCAGCTGTTCCATATGCATAGGTGTAACGTGTATCTGTTAGATGTAACTACGTGCACGCTACGTAAATATCTATAAATGTGTGTAAGTCGGTGTGTGTGTGTTTTGTGGTAGAACAGGACGAGGGAGGGAAGTAGAGATTTTCACAGGAACTTGTTTAAAGATTAAATACAGGGACTGCTCCTCAAAAATATATAATATATAAAATGCATATTTACGTGTAAACCGTATACGTTATACCCATCATCTGTCTCGTCTATCTACCTACCCATGTATCCATCTATCTGCGTGTCACCCATCGACACCTTCCTGTCTGCCTGTCAATCATCTGCCTCCCACCTGCCATCTGAGTCCGCCTCCTGGAGCCCCCGCGCCGGCCCAGGCCTCAGCCTCCAGCAGAGCCGCAGTGCCAACCGCTGCCACCAGGTGGCGCCTGAGGGCCTCTTCTGAGGCCCGGTCCCGGTCCCGCTGCATCAAGGCACCGTTTTCCTCTTTTCTTCTGTTTGACTCACCTCGTGGGGACCGCGAGGCGTTTGAGTTTTCTCTCATGTGCATTTTATTTCTCGCCCCCGCAGACTGGAGTGAAGCTTTGGAGGGGAAAACCAGGAGGCTCCTGAGTCGCCTCCCTTTGTTCCCCGGCTTTCAGATGGTGCCCGAGGGCCTCACTTCGCTTGCAGCCGGAGGCGGGGGCAGGACCGGGCACGTACCCCACCCGGGACTCCCCGCAGGCTGGGAGGAGGGCAGGCCGCTGCCCAGCCCAGCCCAGCCCTCCTCCCTGCATGAAGACCAGCCTGACCCTCAGCATCTCCAGAGCCTGCAGAAACCTGGCTCTTTCCAAGGGAGGGTTTTTTCTTGTTTCTTTCATTCGCCTTTTAAAAACACTCAAAAATGTTTCAAAAGTCACCAAAAACAAACAAACCCTCAAAGACACTATTTGAAAATCCAGAAACAAAATGTTTTTTTTTATCTTTCAAGAAATGACGTTGGAACAATTGAATGCCAATAGGAAAACAAAGGACCTTGACCCAAACCTCTTACTTTATATAAAATTAACTGTATCAGTCACAGGTCTAAATGCAGGCTGCGCAGCCTGGGAGCACTTGCTTTCTTCACTTTTGTCTGGGCCACGCAGCATGTGGATGTTAGTTCCCTAACCAGGGACTGAACCCATGCCCCCCTGCAGCAGAAGTGCAGAGTCTTAAGCAATGAACTGCCAGGGAAGCTCTGTGAAACTTTGAAGCATGTAGAATAAAGCCCAGGGGAGCGTCTCTGTGGCCTTGGGAAACAGAAACAGTAAGCAATGAGAGCGTGTATATGTAGGCTGAGTCCCTTTGCTATTCAGCTGAAACTTTCACAGCATTGTTAATCGATGGTGTGAAGCAGAAGTGTTAGTCGCTCAGTCGTGTCTGACTCTCTGTGACCCCATGGGCTGCAGCCCACCAGGCTCCTGTGTCCTTGGGGATTTCCCAGGCAAGAAAATACTGGAGTGGGTTACCATTTCTTTCTTTACCGTCTGAGGCACCAGGGAAGCCCATACCCCAATACAAAATAAAAAGCTTACGAAAAGAAATAAACAATAAATTAAGCGGCATTTATTACAGTTTGGATGTACAGGGTAAGGGAATAAAACCCTGTGCTTTGCCAAGGAGGAAGCGCTGGACAGTGGGCAGTGGCCGCAGGAGGAGAGCTGAGTGGGGGTCCCTTTGGAGGGACCGTGTGTTTCCTGCACCATTTTTCCATCAAGCACGTAGCCGAAGGGGAAGTCGTGAAAACCTTGCACTGAAATGTCACTGAATCATAAAGTGGCAGGGCACCCTGCTCTCAGCACGACAGCAAGGGGGCTCTGTGGTTCCACTTAATGTAAAACCGGAGAAGACTATTTTTTAAAAAATGCAAATGGCTGTTCTCTGGAAATGACCCTGGAGCCATTTCAAATGAAGAAACATTCATCCCATAAAATCTGCTAGAACTTGGTAAGAACTGGAAGAGTCCAGGGTCTGTGAACCTAGGTGTGTACCCCCGAACCCCTGCACTCTGGCTCACCCCAGGCCGAGAGCTACGCTCGCAGGGACGCCCACCCTGCCCCCACCCCCAGATCCCACCGTTGGGCTACCTGCCCGGGAGGGCAGCTTGTCAGCGTTTCCTGCCCTGGCCCTCCAACATCTGCGTTTGAGGCTAAATCCTGAGTGAGTGTGGCTGAGGAAAGGGGGTCCTTCTCTAGCTCAGACCCCACCTGGGCCCCACCCTGGGCTCAGGCGCTGAGGGTGCAGGTTCCCTTCCTCCACACACTGGCTCGTGGCTGGGGGGTTCCCTGCTGAGCCTTGGAGTGGCCGGCCCCTGCCCACCAGGCGCTCAACTTCTTCCTCTCCTTTCAATTTTTACTTTTCGGCTTTGCCCCGCAGCATGTGGGATCTTAGTTCCTCGACCAGGGGTCGAACCTGTGTCCTCTGCAGAGTCTTAACCGCTGGACCACCAGGGACGTCTCCAAGCACTCAATTTCTAAAGTGGGGGTGAGATCCTGCGAGCCCGTGGTTCCTGCTCCCAGTTTCAGGGCTGTGGTTCAGAGAGCTTTCCAGGGGAGAAGCAGGCTGTGGAACCAGGCTAAATTCTTCTGCAAAAGAACGACTTCATCTGCAGCAGAGTGAAGTCACCTCTCAGGACCAGTGGCTGCGATTGGGAGGAGAGAGAGCTCCTCTAGAGACGCAGGGCAAGAGAGCCGGGAAGAGCGGCGGCAGCCAGGAGCCTCCTGGGTCAGAACAATCTCAGACCCCTGTCCCAGGAGCAAGGAACAACCCCATGGACTGTAGGCCGCCAGGCTTCTCTGTCCACGGGATTCTCCAGGCAAGAACGCTGGAGCGCATAGCCATTCCGTTCTCCAGGGGATCTTCCCAACCCAGAGATCGAACCCACGTCTCCTGTATTTCAGGCAGATTCTGTACTGTCTGGGCCACAAAGGAAGTCCCAGGAGAATAATTTGTCCCGCGCGAAGTCTCAAGCTGCAGCGACTGATAGACGTGGACAGAACTGAGCCCGGGTGTAGGAGATGAGGTCCCAGGGCGCTCACAGCTCCTCCGCCCCGTGACAGCTCGTGGTTCGTTTCAAGTGCGTGTGGGACAGTAACGCATTCTGGAGCAGGAAGTACGTTTCAGCCAAGTTTTAAAGTTTTGTATCACAGAAAATACGTTATCTGACCAGATGGAGTTAAATTAGGTCTTAATAGCAGGAAGAGATCTTTAAAATACCTGTGTATTTGGAAACACAATACCAAACCGCTACAAAATCCATAGATAAAAGAATAGGTCAGGATGCAAGTTAGACATTACTTCCAAAGAGAAAAAGTGAAGTGACTCACTCTCTGAATTTCTGTTTTCACAGTTTAGAGTATTAATGTACAGATTATAAAAGAAGTTCTCAATGAAAGGGCCTCAGTTCTCACCTTAACTGATTAGAGAAAGAAGGAGTTAATTCAACTTAAAAAAGAAAAATGTGAACGATCAGAGTGAGAATCAGTGGGACCGCAAAAGAGCAGTGGAGAGAATCTGAGACTGAAGGCTGGTTCTCTGAGACCAACAGGGTTGATGACTCTCAGCCAGGCTGACCGTAGGAAGAGAGGACACAGAAGTCCGCAGGATCACCCAAGACAAAGCATTGCTGCTGCTGTCCAGTCCCTCAGTCGTGTGCGACCCTTTGCGACCCCATGGACGGCAGCACGCCAGGCCTCCCTGTCCATCACCAGCTCCTGGAGCTTGCTCAGACTCCTGTCCATTGAGTTGGTGATGCCATCCAACCATCTCATCCCCTGAGAAAAGCATAATCACTACATATTCCACAGATATTAAAAGAAAGAAAAGGGAACCATAAGAGCAGCTTTGCATCAATACTTTTGATAATTTAGATAATAAATTAAACTGGACAAAATCGGTGAGTGACACAATCTTCCACAGCTCACTCAAGAAGAAACAGAGATCAGATAACTTTATTTACTAAAGAAGTTTAATTTTGGCTTCAAAAAAAAAGAAATTTCCTTCTAAGAAAACTTCAGGCCCAGACGGCTTCATAGGGTGAATTCTACCAAACACGCAGAAAAGAGGTAGTATAAACTCTGCACAGATCCTTCCAGAAAACTGAAGAGGAAGGAAGTGTTATATTTAAATATACACAGAAATGAAAAAGGTCTGGATTAACCGAAGCAACTTAGGAAGAGAAGAGGACTGAAGTCACCTGACTTCAAAGCTTATCGTAAATCTGCAGAAATCTCAGAAACCGTGGCCAAGAGGATGCGTTCAACAGGGACATTTGCACGGGGGGAGTTGAGGCCCCAGATCCCTATGTTTGAGTCCTCACGCCCAGGGCCCCTGAGTGTGGCTGTGTTTGGAGCTGGGCCTTTAAAGAGGTGACTATGGTGCAGTGAGGTCACGGGGGCGCCCTAGCCCCGCAGGACTGGTGTCCTGTGAGACGAGGCCACAGGGCCCAGGAGGGGGGCCTCCGGAGGACCAGCCCCGCCCACGCCGGAGTCCGGGGTTCCAGCCTACATGACTGCAGTCGGGGAGTGTCTGCTGTCTAAGCCCCGTGGGCTGTGCATGTGGGAAACCCACATTAAGAATTCTCAAAGCTGAGAAAAGAACTGAATATCAAAAATGAGCCAGAGGCTGAAACAGATGCCTCACCGAAGGAGATACGCAAGCGGCGAGGAAGCACGTGAAAGAATACAGGCCTACCTCTGGCCAATCCGTGTCGAGGTTTGACGGAAAAAAACCAAAATTCTGTAAAGCAATTATCCTTCAATCGAAAAAAAAGTTCCGCATCATATGCCATCAGGGAGATGCAAATAAAACCTCTGTGAGGAGGCGCTGCGTGCTTTTTGTTTTATTGTTATTTGGCTGTGTTGGGCCTTGGTTGCGGTGCCGGAACCTGTGCTGTGCACGGGGGACCTGTCGAAGCTTGCGGGCTGTGCTTCTGTCTCACGGGCTTACTTGCCCCTTGGCATGCGGGATCCTAGCTCCCCAACCAGGGATCGAACCGGCGTCCTCTGCATGGCAAGAGGGTTCTTAACCACTGGAGCACCGGTAAGTCCCCTACGCACGTTTCAGAGCATCTAGAATAAAAAACCCAGACCGTCCCAAGTGCTGGCGCAGATGGCAGCAATGGAAGCGCACACGCCGCTGGCACTAGTGTCGGATGGGGCGGTCCCGTGGGAGTGAGCTTGCTGGGTTTGTATAAGCTAAGCAGAAGTTTATCATATGACTCAGCAATCTGACTTAGTGTCATCCACACAAATGAGATTAAAAAAAAAACCTGTGTTCACACTGAAACCCGGTGGTGAGTGCTGTGTGCTGAGGTTTCGCTCTTGTTGCTGTTGGTGCTTTTGCCGAATGGCTTGCAGGATCCTAGTTCCCCGCCCAGTGGTGGAACTCGGCCTGGGCAGTGAAAGCTCTGAGTCCTAACCGCTGGATCACAGGGGACTCCCTAAATGCTTACTTGTAACTACCAAACCCCGAAATAGCCCAGACTGACCGGCATTTGGGAATGGAAGGTTGCTTAGTGATACAAAGAAGCAGATTCCTATCCATACATCGCTGTGAGTGAATCTCAGAGGCATCGTTACCACTGAGAGAGGATAGACTCGTACACACACGTGAGATTCTGTTTACATTGTTCAGAGTCTCAGTCATGTCCACTCTGCGACCCCAGGCGCCCCGTCCTCCACCGTCTCCCGGAGCTGGCTCAAATCACGTCCACTGAGTCGGTGATGCCACCCGCCCACCTCGTCCTCTGTCGCCCCTTCTCCTCCCCCGTCGATCTTTCCCAGCATCAGGGTCTCTTCCAGCGAGTCGGCTCTTCGCATCAGGGGGCCCAAGCACTGAAACTCCAGCTTTAGCATCAGTCCTTCCAGAGAACACTCAGGACTGATCTTTAAGATGCACTGCTTTGAGCTCTTCGCTGTTCAACGGACTCTCAAGAGTCTTCTCCGACACCACAGTTTGAAAGCATCAGTTCTTTGGTGCTCAGCCTTCTTTATGGTCTGACTCTCACATCCATACACGACTACTGTAAAAACCACAGCTCTGACTATACAGACCTTTGTCGGCAAAGTGATGTCTCTGCTTTTTAATAAGCTGTCTAAGTTTGTCATAACTTTTCTTGCAAGGCACAAGCGTTCATTTAGATAGCATTCTGGAAAAAGCAACATCACGGAAACGGAGAAAAGATCAGTGGTGGCCTGGGCCCCCGGGGTTGGAGAGAGGGTGGAATTGTCTGAGAGGGTGGCCTTGTTCTATATCGTGATTTTGGTGAAGTTTATATGAGTGTACGTTTTGAAAATTCGAAGAACTGTGCACATGACTGCACCTTACTTCTATCTCAGTCTTTTTGTTAACAGGGAGCACGCTGTCCAACATCACGGCCCCCCCCCAGCCCCCGCAGGCCCCGCCAGTCGGCTCTTGCGATGCTGGCGGTGCAGGGTCTGGATCAGGCTGGGCAAGGCCTTGGAGAAATCCTTCGGCCGCCCACCTCCTTCAAGGAGAGCCAGGCCCCCCAGGACCCAGCCTGCCTGGGAATCCGAGTCATCGGCGGGAGGCAGCCTGTGGCTCCAGTCAAGTGGGGTGTTGGATTTCCGAGCACAGCTGCTGGGACCTTTGATCAGTTACAGTCCGCCAAACGAAGCCAGCAAGTACACGGAGGATTTGCCATCACGAGGAAGAAATCTTACCTACAAGTCACACAAAGCCTGACGCCGACGCTCCTAAAATAAATATTTTTTCAAGGACATACGATATATTAACGAAAGATTGACCATAAAGTAAGTGTGTAAACACTTCAAAAGATTGAAATCGAATACAGAATGTTCTCTGCCCACGGTTCAATTAAGCTAGAACTCCATGAGAAAAATCTAACTAGAATATTCCTGTTTGGACATTAAGATATGTATGAAAAATATACTGTGGTGGATAAAAATACAAGGTCATGGGGGAAATGTTTTTGACTGCAGTTAATAATGTTACTGATCCATCCATAGGCTAAAGTTATGATATTGCTACTATTTATCTGTTTTTACCATAAAACAAGGAGCTTCCCTGGCGGCTCAGGCGGTAAAGAACGTACCTGCCAGTGAAGGAGACCTGGGTTTGATCCCTGGGTTGGGAAGATCCCTGGAGACAGAAATGGCAAATTCCTGCCTGTGAAATCCAGTGGACAATGGAGCCCGCCGAGCTGCGGCCCATGGGTTCAAGAAAGAGTCGGATACGACTCAGCGGTTAGACAACCACCATGAAACCAATAAGATCAAATGGTTCAATTCAATAAAACGGAAAGAAGGCTAAGTGAACAATTAGGGAAGGACTGAAGGAAAAAAAAACAGCAACGTCTGACTTAAATGCAAGAGAGCCGGACCCTACGGGTTTCTTCTCCTGAAAACTCGGCCGTTTGTGGAAAAGGGTAGACAAGGCTATATTTCCTTTAGCTTTATTATTCTTATTGTCCGCACTGCACAGCTTTTGGGATCTTTGTTCCCCAGCCAGGGATCGAGACGGAGCTCCCTGCAGTGGAGGCAGGAAGTCCCAAACCCTGGGCCTCCGGGGCAGTCCCTCCACCAGCCGTAACGTGAAGAGCTACGAGCAGGGCTGTCACTCGGGATGCCAGAGCTGTCCTAGGAAGCTTGGTCTAATCAGGCGATGAAAACGGTCGGAAATGGATTCGGTGAGTGCATGAAATGTGGCAGAGCTTCGTATTTCCCGTCTTTTTTCTGCACCATTTTCTTCTCCAGTTTTCCAACCTGTTTCCCACAGTTATCCTGCGCTAAAAAACAAACTGATAGCCCAGGAAGACAGCTGAAGGGCCACCAGGAGCTGATCGTGAGAGCAGCTTGGAACACGTGTGAAGACACGAGGGCCGTGGGGCCTGCCCCCGGCCGTCCCTCCAGCCTGGAGGCTTCTGCACAAACCAAAACAGAAGCAAGCATCCTGGGTTCATCCAAGTGTGGGGCGCACCCCAGACAGCAGAGAGGCAGAAGTGCCTTCATCCGAAACCATAAGGACAGAGCATCTCCTCGTGTTTATTCAACATATTTGGGGAAGAACTCACCACATGGAATGAAAAGGAGTGGTTTTTCCAAATGTTGTGCGAATGCGTGATAACCTTTATGGAAAAGGATCATAAGCTGAACAGCGGTCACATCTATATTTGAAATGAGAGGAGATAAGATAACAACAAAAAAAGAAAATGAGAAAAGATAAAAATTAATAAGTTAACACAGACATAGAAACAACCTTATGATAACCAGAGGGGAGGCGGGGGAGGGACCGATGAGGAGCTTGAGATGAACACAAACGGGCCGAGAGGATGGCACACAGAACTGCGCTTAATACCTTATAACAGCCGACAGTGCAAAAGAATTTGAAAAGGAGCATATATACACGTGTACACACGCAACTGAATCCCTTGGGTGCACACCCGCAGCACAGCGCTTAACACAAGGCTAACGCTTAGCGCTTAAGACAACATTGTATTCAACAAAACAGCTGTATTTCAACAAAAGCATTTTTCAAACTAAAATGAACGAGTTAAGCGTTTAGTGTGAGGTATTGGAGATAGGAACAAATAAATAAGACAAAATAATCACTATTACAGGAATTGAAACAAAACCGTTCTTCTTAAAAAAAAACTCTTAAAGGATCTTGTGGCTTCATCAGCTGCTGCAACAAAAAGAAAGGGCCAAATAAAAATACCCCTGAAAGAACTCAAGACTAACACAGCTTTGCCACCCAAACCTAACAAGGGCGGTGTGAGAAGGGGAGCTTGGAAATCTGTCCCCATACTGAACATAAAGGCAAAGGAAAAATATCACAGTAAGCAAAGAAACACTTTAAAATAATAGCACAACACAGAGAGCTTTGATTTATCCCCAGCAGGCAAGGTTGTTTTAATACTGGGATGTTGTTCACTCGCTCAGTCATGTCCGACTCACTGTGACCCCATGGACTGCGGCACGCCAGGCTTTCCTGTCCATCACCAACTCCCGGAGCTCGCTCAAACTCACGTCCATCGCGTCAGCGATGCCATCCAACCATCTCATCCTCTGTCATCCCCTCCTCCTCCTGCCTTCAATCTCTCCCAGCAGCAGGGTCTTTGGTAATGAGTTGGCTCTTCACATTAGGTGGCCAAATTGCAACTCAACTTCAGCATCAGTCCTTCCAATGAATATTCAGGACTGATTTCCTTTAGGATTGACTGGTTTAATCTCCTTGCAGTCCAAAGGATCCTCAAGAGTCTTCTCCAGCACCACAGTTCAAAAGCATCAGTTCGTTGGTGTTCAGCCTTCTTTATGGTCCAACTCTCACATCCATACATGACTGCTGGAAAAACCATACCTTTGACTATACAGACCTTTGGTGGCAAAGTAATGTCTCCGTTTTTTAATATGATGTCTAGGTTTTTCACAGCTTTTCTCCCAAGGAGCAAGCGTCTTTAAATTTCATGGGTGCAGTCACCATCTGCATTGATGTTGGAGCCCAAGAAAATAAGGTCTGTCACTGTTTCTATTGTTTCCCCATCTATTTCCCATGAATATTGGGTTGGGGAACGTCAAATGATTTCGTATCAAAGTGGGAAAATCACACAATCGAATCAAAAGAGAGATGTTGCTCAATAGCGTTCAGTCTCAGTGTAATAGATCTGAGCTATTTTTGCTGTGATGTGTGCTCATAAAATTCAAATTAACTCAAAAGCAGCTGGGCTATAAGAAATATCAGTATGACACAGCAATAATGCTTGTTTAGACCCATTTTCTCCAGCACAGTAATGATTTTATTTTTTAAGGGTTTTATGGCTTGCATTTTTTAATGAATTAATTGCTTATTTCTGGCTGTGCCGAGTCTTGGTTGCTGCGCGCGGGCTTTTCCTGTGCTTGTGGCGAGTGGGGCCGGCCCTCTAGTTTGGGACTTCTCGTTGCGGTGGCTTCCCTCGTTGCAGCTCAGGCTCCAGGGTGCAGTGGCTGCGCAGGCCTAGCTGCTCTGCGGCCTGTGGACTCCTCCAGGACCAGGGGATGGAACCGGCGTCCCTTGCATTGGCAGGTGGATTCTTAACCACTGGACCACAAGGGAAGTCCGGTAATGATCATAAGTAATTGAGGTGAGCGTGTTTGTTACTGCCCGGAGTTCTTGGCCTGCTGAATCAATAGAAATTGATCAGAGGCCAGAGGGGAAATCCAGAGAGCGCTTTATTGGGCTCCTGCTGCAGAAGGCAGGGAGCAAGACCAGGTAGCAGGTTCTCTTGCTCACTTGCTCCCCGGGGTGCGGTGGGGTGTGAACTGGGTCCTTATTGGGGGCGAGGGAAGGAGTGTGTCCAGGAGGCAGACTGGAGGGGTGGGTGGCCTCGGAGGTTTGCCCAGCCCTTTGTGGGGCAGCCTGCACGGCCTGGGCAGTGCCCTGCGTTTGCTCCCAGCCTTTCAGAAGGGACAGCTGGCAGCCGCAAAAAGGAATGAGACTGAGTTAGTTCAAGTGATATCGACGGACCTAGAGTCTGTCATACAGAGTGAAGTAAGTCAGAGAGAAGAAACGAATCTTGCATAGTAAAGCGTATATGTGGAATCTAGAAAAACGATACAGATGAATCTCTTTGCAGGACAGGAATAGAGATGCAGACGGGGAAAGCGGGCCTGTGGACACAGCAGGGGATGCGGAAGGTGGGGCGGGTCAGGAGATTAGCGCTGCCACACACACACTGCCATGTGTAAACTAGACACCGGGGGAAGCTGCTGTGTGGCGCCGGGAGCCCAGCCTGGAGCTCTGAGATGACCCAGAGGATGGGACGGGGAGGTGGGAGGAAGGCTCACGAGGGAGGGGATCGTGTGTAGAAGCGGCTGATTCATGATATTGCATGGCAGAAATGAACACAACCCGGTAAAGCAATTATATTCCAATAAAAAATAATGAAAAGGAAGTGGTGGTTGGGTTGGGGCTTTCAGCGTCTTTTGTCCAGTTTGCCCCAGCTGCACGTGCACACAGGCATCCTTAGTCCGTGATGGTTTCCAAAGCTGACTCATTGGAAAAGACCCTGACCTGGGAAAGACTGAAGGCGGGAGGAGAAGGGGGCGACAGAGGCCGAGATGGTTGGATGGCATCACTGGCTCAATGGACGTGACTTTGAGCGAGCTCCGGGAGATGGTGAAGGACAGGGAAGCCTGGTGTGCTGCTGTCCACAGGGTCGCCAAGAGTCAGACATGACTGAGCAACTGAAAACCATAGTTTCTGTGTATTTTGTTGCTGGAGGAGAAGTGTGTCCAGGTACCAGTGCTGCAGCGCAGGGCCCAGGGCGCAGCCTGTCTTGGTTTCACAGCCTCAGAGAAAGTCTGGGGGACGAGGAAGGCCAGAAGGAACAGCTGGCAGCCCTGGAGGAGATTCTCCTAACGAGGGAGCTGGGTGCCGACCTGAGAACGCCCACTCCAGAGAAAGCAACGCACAGATGAAAAAGTAGCAAGATGCTTTCTCCTGTGTTGGGGGAAAAAAGGCTGAAAATGTGCGTGTGCACTGCACCAGGTGTGAGAATTTGGTGAGATGGACAGTGAATGTCTTTAAGGGCCCAGTTGTTGGAATAAGAATCCTGGTCAGAGCTGCTGGCTGCCAGGGGACAGTGACCGCAGAGGCGGGCCTTCTCCCGTTCATTCTCCCCTCGGCTCACAGAGCCCCCCAGGTTCTGAGTCGTCTGCTCCCAGGAACTACTTCCTGTTGGCTGCGTTATTTTAATCCATGCTTCTGCAGAGGTGGAGTTGCTTGTATTTATGGCATGAAGGCAAAAAAGTCAATATTCGCATGTTATGAATCACAGGGAGTTTCCTTAAACTAATAAAAGGTTTCTACAAATACCTAGAGGAGATATCATCCAGAATTATACAGCCAGAAAGATTTATCTTTGAGATAAGGATTGCGAAAGGAAATCTGCCCTCAGAGTCTCTATGTCGCCTTGTAATTGAAATTCCAGAAAGTGTAGTAAGTCAAGAAAACAAGTAAAGTGTATGTGCATTAGAAGGCAGAATGGAGTACGCTAGGACTGTCTCACCCTCTTGTTGAGGGTGAAGGAAGAGAGTGATAAAGCCGGCTTAAAACGCAATATTCAAAAAGTAAGGTCGTGGCACCCAGCCCCATCAGCTCATGGCAAACAGAAAGGCAGAATGTGGAAGCAGGCACAGGTTTTCTCTTCTGGGGCTCTGAAATCACTACGGATGGTGACTGCAGCCATGAGATGAGAAGACGATTGTTCCTTAGGAGAAAAGTTACGACAAACCTAGACAGTGTGTTAGAAACCAGACATCACTTGGCCGACAAACATCCATATAGTCAAGGCTGTGGTTTTCGCAGCAGTCATGTATGGATGTGAGAGTTGGACCATAAAGAAAGCTGAATGCTGAAGAATTGATGCTTTCGAACTATGGTGTTGGAGAAGACCCTTGAGAGTCCCTTGCACAGCAAGGAGATCAAACCAGTCAATCTTAAAGGAAATCAACCCTGAATACTCACTGGAAGGACTAATGATGAAGCTGAAACTCCAATACTTTGGCTACCTGATGTGAACAGCCAACTCACTGGAAAAGACCCTGATGCCGGGAAAGACTGAGGGCAGGAGCAGCAGGGGGCGACAGAAGATGAGAGGGCTGGATGGCATCACTGACTCAAGGGACATGAACTTGGGCAAACTCCGGGAGATGGTGAAGGACAGGGAAGCCTGGCATGCTGCAGTCCATGGGGTCATGAAGAATCGGACACGACTTGGCAACCGAACACCAACAATGATTATGTGGAAAATCCAGAACTTTAGAAAAAATCATGAAAATGCAAACGTTTTAGTAAGAGTGTGGGTCACTCTTTAAATGTCACTTGCAGGACCTGCCTGGTGGTACATGGAACAGAATCCACCTGCCAATGCTGGGCACACAAGTTGTATCCCTGGTCCAGCCAGGTTCTGCAGGCGCAGAGGGGCCCAAGCGCTGCGGCAGGAGAAGCCCCCCCCGGGAGGGCCCATGCGCCGCAGTGAAGAGCAGCCCCACTTGCCGCAGCTGCAGCAAGCCCACTCACGGCGGGGAAGACCCAGCGCAGCCAAACACAGAGGAAAAGAAGGAGTGATAGGAAAAGCCAATGGCAAAGAAGTATTAAAAACACCAACTGCATCTCTTTACATCGGCCACTGACACCTAGAAGAGAAAATAGTTGAAACTGCAACAGATACAGCAGAAGTCAACTGTCCAGAAATAAATCTAAGAAATTCCGTGTGAAGACCTCCACGCAGATGAGTGTGGAGTACCTGGGGGGAAAACTTGAAGAAAGATGGCTCATAGGAATGAAAGGATGCACTGAGCTGAGAGATTTCGGGTACTCAGTGTTCTAAAAATTGTAAATTCGTTCTAAATGTATTTATAAATTTAGTCAAAATCCCCATAGGTTTCTTTTCTACTTAACCAGTTGATTAGAACATTAAATGACTTATCCAGGCAGAGAGACAACTGCCACACGCTACCATTCACATGTGGAGTCTAAACAGTGATACAGATCAGCTTAGTTACAGACCAGAAACGGACTCACAGACACAGAAAATAAACTTATAACGACCAAAGGAGAAAGGGGGGAGGGGTAAATCGGGAGCTTGGGATCAGCAGATACACACCACGATACACAACAGATCAAAAAGAAAAAGAACCTACTGTATAGCGCGGGTCTTCCCTGGGGGCTCAGATGCAAAAAATCCGCCCGCAATGCGGGAGACCTGGGTTCGACTCCTGGGTGGGGAAGATCCCCTGGAGAAGGGAACAGCTAGCCACTCCAGTATTCTGGCCTGGAGAATCCCATGGACAGAGAAATCTCGGGGGCTACAGTCCATGGGCTCTCAAAGAGTCAGACTGAGTGACTTTCACTGTGTATCGCAGGGAGCTATACTTGAGGTCTTGTAGTAACCTAAAAAGGAGAAGAATCTGGAAAAGAATGTGTATATATATACACACACACACACACACATATCCCCCCTCACACACACACACATATATAACTCATCACTTTGCTCTATGCCTGAAACATTGTAAATCCACGATACTGCAATTTTTAAAAAGTTAAAAACATTAAATGACTCTCGAAAGTAGAACAGTCGAGACTTCATGGCAGTCCAGTGGTTAAGAATCCACCTTGCAGTGCAGGGTATGCGGGTTTGGTGCCTGGTCAGGGAACGAAGATTCCACAGGCCTCGGAGCAAATGAACTGGTGCCCACACCACTGAAGCCCAAGGGCGCGGGGCCCGAGCCCCACCCGGCGAGTCCGTGAGCCGCCGCCGGAGATCCCACGTGCCCCAGCTGAGACAAGGCAGCCAGCTAAATAATTTAGAAAGTGGAATAGTCAGAACAGAGGAGAAACAGCCACAGGTCAACCCGAAAAAGGCAGAACAGTCAAGAAACCCTCGAAGAAGAAAGAGGCGAGAGGACCGGTGGATATTGGGGCTTATTATAAAGCTATAATAAAACTAGATATCATAAACCTATACAGGCTTCCCTCGCAGCTTGGCTGGTAAAGAATCTGCCTGCAATGCAGGAGACCCAGGTTCAGTCCCTGGGTCAGGAAGATCCCCTGGAGGAGGAAATGGCAACCCACTCCAGAATTCTTGCCTGGAGAATCCCATGGACAGAGGAGCCTGGCGGGCTACAGTCCATGGGGTCACAGATGCAGACATGCCTTAGCAACCATACCGCCACCACCATAAAACTACAGTGATTGTGTTGTATTGGTTCAAGAAGAGACAAATCAGACCAATTGGAGAGCCTAGAGGGGGCTTCCCAGGCAGTGCAATGGTAAAGAGTCGGCCTGCCAAGCTGGAGACTCGGGTTGGATCCGTCGGTCAGGAAGATCCCCCTGAGGAGGAAATGGCAGCCCACTCCAGTATTCTTGCCTGGAGAATCCCACGGACGGAGGGGCCTTGTGAGCTACAATCCATGGGGTCACAAGAGCTGGACACGACTCTGCGACTACACCGAGGGCCTACAAGTAGGCCTGCCCGTAAACGGCACTCGGTGTACGACAGAGACAGCGCAAAAAGAGTAAAGGGGGGCTCCCCGAAAATGAGAGAAGAGAGGAAACTCGCCTCCATCTTCCTACACCCACAGGTGGGTCACACATCTGAATTATCTTTTATGTGCTGATATTTTTATTTTCCCTTCTAGTTTTCCAAAGTCTTAAGAATTTTATGGGAAATGATTTCAAAGTTGTAAAAATAGTCCAAATAATTCCCCTGTGCCTTTCACTCATAGTTCCCCTCAAATCTTATATTAATTGGCTTTTTCTTTCTCTAGAGATAGATACAGGTAGACGATAGGCAGACATTTAGGTAAATAGATAACAGAAATGACAGGTGATGGCTAGAGAGAAAAGATGATTGAGAGATAATGTTTTCTGAACGCTTGGGAACACACTGCAGACATAGGTCCTCTTATCTCTAAACACTTCCTTGTGTGTTTTTCTCAATAACATATTTTACTGAAGCGTAGATGACACAATGCTTTAGGTACACGGCACAGTGATTCGGGGCTACATATACACATATTATTTGAATATTAAAGGCAAAGTGATAAAGGTGGTAGATGATAATAAAATATGATATATTATGCAAGTTGGTAAATTAATGACGGTTCATTAAGAAAAAGGCACCGATGAAAAAGGCGTGTGCTGAATAGCACCCCGGACACGACAGAAGATAGAATTCATGAACCCCAACAAAGTGAACAGAAAATGTCAAAATGGGGCACCAAGAGAAAAATGCAGAAGCTGGAGACGAGCAGACAGACCGTAGACGTGGGGAGAAATCGGACGCCCACCATGCCTGAGACGGAAGTCCCGGCACAGACGGCCGTGACACTGGGGCCGAGGGGAGGCTGAGGGGAGGGAGGAGTCCTCTCTGAAGCAGAGCCCAGTCCTGGGACCCTGGCAGGGGGAACCGGAACGTGAGTCAGAGCCTGCGTCCTGGGCCAGTCACAGAGGCACCACCACCGGCAGCCAGAGCCTCAGGGTCGCCTGCTGAGAGCCGGAGCTGTGGGGTCCGAATGCAGCCGCAAGGGCAGCCTCTGTGGGGAGAAGCGCCCCCGTCGCCCTGCTGTCGGCCCTGCACACGCAGACCCCGAGGTGCGAGACACAGGGGCTCGGCGGCGGGCGGGGTGCGGCTCTTGTCCCGGGGGGAAGCAGGGTTGGGGGGGACAGAACCCGGGGGAGGGTGGGTCCCAGGCCTCCTTGGGGGCTCCCGTCCCCGATGACGCCCAGACACACTCGGAGCGAGGCGCTGGGCGCTGCCGCGGGCTCAGGGCCGCAGGCTGGCTCAGCCCCAGGCGTGTCAGGCTCTGCGTGTGCACAGTGGCTGGGGGCCCCCGGGCACCCCAGAACTGCGGGCTCTTCTGGGGCTCGGTGGGGGCGGAGTAAGGGGGTCAGAGAGGGAGGACCCGCGCGACCCCAGCCCCACAGCACGCAGAGGTTAACTGAAGGTGGGCCAGAGGCCCCAGAGCAAAGGAGGAAAGAAGAAAGAAGCTGTTGCAGCCAGAGGGGGAGAAAGCTTCAGGACCTCGGAGCGAGAGAAGCGTTAAAAACCAGCAGGACAGCCATCACAGCGACTGGAACGTTGATCCTACAGGGAAAAATGAGAAACGGGGCTTGAAAAGCAGTAACTCCGGTTTATCAGAGGGCAGTGTTCAGGTGTGGACCAGGCGGGCGACATGGTGGGAACGCTCATAGCTGCTCCTTATTTCTGTGGCTCCTGAGTCTGGAACAGGTCTCGGCCTTCGGTGACCCCCACGACCCCGGCACTTCAGGAGGTCACAGGACTGCTGAAGTTCCCGGGCTGGGTCTCCCTGACGCTGGGAGGGATTGGGGGCAGGAGGAGAAGGGGATGACAGAGGATGAGATGGCTGGATGGCATCACTGACTCGATGGACGTGAGTCTCCCTGACGCTGGGCTGAGTTTCTGGGGGTGCCTCAGTCTCCTCTTGCTGGCCCAGGGCTTCTGAAACCCTCGTGAGCTCCTCGGGGTGCAAGCCCAGGAGAGCTTAGGTTCTAACACTTGTTTTTGACCCCGTCACCCAGCTCCTAAACTCCTTGGGGACTTCCAGGGCAGTGGGAGTGCCCTTTGTTGTCACGGGTGACCCTGGGTGGGCTCCTGGCTGGAGGCTGGTCACCGAAGACCAAGCTGTAACCAGAAGCGTGGGGTTCGGCAGCGCCCTCCACCCTCAGGGAGGCTGAGCTCGTGACTGGCCATGCCACATGGGAAAGCTGAGCTGCGATCCCCAGGGCACGAGGTTTGGAGAGACGCTGCGTGGAGATGCGGGGATGTCTGGAGCATCCAGAGCGGGTGTGGGGCTCCGCTGCCCTTCCCCCGCCCTGCCCCGTGCAGCCCTCCGTCAGGAGGGTCGCCTGCAGCCTGTTCCCGTTATTACATCCTGGTTTTTCTGGCCTTGTGGCACGTGGGAACTTAGCTCCCTGACCAGGGGTCAAACCAGATTCCCTTGCATTGGAAGCTCAAGTCCTAGCCTGGCTGGACCACCAGGGACGTCCCCCTAGCCCATCCTTTCATCATGCACCGGTAAGCAGAAGACGAGTCTCCTGAGTTCTGTGAGCTACTCAAGCAAATTAACCGAACCCAAGGAGAGGGCTGTGACAACCTCTGATTGGTGGCCAGTCAGAAACAGCTGACCGGCGGGGTTTGCCGTGGGCATCTGAAGTGGGCAGGCTTGTGGGAACGAGCACTCCCCCTTGGGGTCGGTGCTGTTTCTGGGTAGACAGTGTCAGAGGTGAGGTCAAGGGTAGGGCCCCGCAGCCAGTGCCAGACAATTGTGTCCCATGGAAGAACAGCCACGCAACCCACACCAGGGGTGCCGTAAGTGCTGAGACCCCGTGAAAGCCGAGGGGACTCGGGGGGCCGGTGTAGGTTCCCTCTCCAGGCGGCTGGAATAGAACGCTGCTGGCCCAGCAGCTTCAACAGCGGACAGTGAGTCTCCAGGGTCTGGAGGCTGGAGGTCTGGGCTCAGGTGCTGCCGGTCGGGTCCTGGTGAGGCCCTGTCCCGGCTTGTCTGCTCGAGGAGGAGGGCGTTCCTGCTCTCTGCTTCTCCTCGTGAGGAAGCCCACCTCAGGACCTCAGCTAACTCTCATCACCCCCCAGAGCCCCGCCTCCAGATGTTGTCACACTGGGGCATTTGAAGCTGGGGGCACAGACACTGAGCCCACAGCAGGAGGGGTGCCCGCGGGGAGGGCTGTACTCAGCGCATCCTCTGGGGCGGCTGACGATTCCCACGTGCCCCCTGGCCCGATGATGCTCACCGGATCACTAGACCCACTGGGCCTGCCGGGTTCTCCAGCTGTGAGTTTACTCAGATTTCCCTCTATAATTATAATTATTCTCCGAGATGCTTCTTTGAAACCGAAGATCCCAGTGTCCATTAAACTTCCAGTTGATTTATTAGCTAATCTTAGTATGGACTCCTGTTTCCTATTTTATTCAAAGGGTTATAATTGTTACTAATATTGTCTACTGTGACCTCAGATGGCTCTGGATTTGGGGAGGGGTCCTGCAGCCATGAGATTGAAAGATGGTTGCTCTTTGGGAGGAGGGCTATGACGAATCTGGATAGCGTATTAAAAAGCAGAGGCACCACTTTGCCAGCAAAGGTCTGTACAGTCAAACCTATGGCTTTTCCAGTAGTCATGTACAGATGTGAGAGCTGGACCGTAAAATAAAGCTGAGCAGTGACGAACTGATGCTTTCGAATTGCGGTGCTGAAGACCCTTGAGAGCCCCTTGTACTGCAAGGAGATCAAACCAGTCCATCCTAAAGGAAATCAGTCCTGAATATTCATTGGAAGGACTGATGCTGAAGCTGAAGCTCCAATACTTTGGTCACCTGATGTGAAGAACCGAGTCTTTGGAAAAGACCCTGATGCTAGGAAAGTTTGAAGGCAGGAGGAGAAGGGGACGACAGAGGATGAGGTGGCTGGATGGCATCACCGGCTCAACGTACATGAATTTGAGCAAACTCTGGGAGATAGTGAAAGACAGGGCAGCCTGGCGTGCTGCAGTCCATGGGCTCGCGAGGAGTGAAACATGAATTAGCGACTCGACAACAGCGACTCGCGTATTTTGGACACACCCTCCTCTATCCTTTTGCCCTTCTTGCTTCCCCAGTGTAGGACCGTCTAGGTCCTCCCGGGACGCTCCCTGGAGCTGGCCATTTTGCAGGGAGCCTGGGTCCTGCAGTGGGCGGACGGTCCCTGGGCACTGGGTGGCTTTTGCTGTTGGCAGGCTGCACAGCCTCTCAGCGGAGGGGCCAGAGGACCCTTCTCCAACACCGCCCAGCATCCCAGTGCTCCCCCATTTTGTCCTTTTCGAGCTCCCACCTGCTGCACCAACTCCTGACTCCCATCAGCTGTGATGCATTTGCTGATGTGGCCACTTGCATGGTCTATCACCAACCTCCAGTCATTACTGGGGCCCCCCCACAATGTAGATGCCCTTCTCACCCCCTCCACGTGGTCGCTTCCTCTCCAGCCTCGGGCTGCCCCCCTCTTCCCTGGACAGCCCCTCCAGGCACCCCCATCCTCTCTGTGCGTCTCTGTTCACAACACGAACGAACATTTCCTGCTCACCTGTTTCCCTTCCCACAGCCATTTTTCTTCCAGAGACATTCCATGCTCTGCCCCGTCGCTATTTATGAATGAACATAAGGGCGAACTCCCCAGGGGAATTACTTGAGTCTAAACAAAGATGCGCACGTTTGCCCTTCTTATTTTTGAAGGTGCGTGACAATGTACGTAGCAGATGTTTATTTCCCATTGACACGTATGAATGGCACTGCTATGAATATACATTTGTATACACAGAGATAAGGGTGCATTTCTACAGAGAAAGGCTACGTATATCACGTATAAAACTGCGTAAGGCACAGCCGTACAACTTAACGCTTTTATAAACCAGATATTCATGTAACCACCACCAGCACCAAGAAATGACCCTTATCAGCACCCAGGCGTCACCCACGCGTGCCTTGACTTGCCAAGTGTATCGATGCCTTTCTTGTGTTCCAGGGTTTCTGAGCTATATAGCACTGTATGGTTTTAAGATGTGCAAAGTAATGATTTCACTTGCATACATTAAGAAACGATGGCCACAAAAGTTTGCTCAGCATCTGTCATCTCATGTGGATATAGAACAAATACAAAAGATTTTTCCCTTGTGATGAGAGCTCCGCATTCACGTCTCCACTCTTGCATATGAAGTAAAGAACACTGTACTTTGTGTCCCTAGGGCTTAGCTCTTTGACGACTGGAAGTGTGCACCTTGTGATAGCCTGCATCCAACGCCCCCGTCCCCTCCTTCCAGGAGCCAATGTCCGATCTCATTTTTCTATAAGTTTCCTCGTTTGTTTTTAAAATATAATTCGAGGGCTTCCCTGGTGGCTCAGCGGTAGAGAATAAGCTTGCCAGTGCAGGAGAGGCGGGTTCAGTCCCTGGTCGGGGAATATGCCACACGCCATGGGGCAACTATGCCCACGCACCCAGATACTGAGCCCACGTGCCCTAGAGTGACCCGCAGCAGAAGAAGCCTCCTCGCCGGGAAGCCCGCACACCACAGCTGGAGAGTAGCCCCTGCTGGTCGCAGCTGAAGAAACGCCTGTGCAGCAGCGAAGGCCAGCACAGCCGAAAACAGATGAATGAGGCAACTGAAAGAAAGTGTAATTGACTCACAGCACCATGCTAATTCCTGGTACACAGCACAGCGGTTTGACATTACCATACACTTTATGAAAAGATACTTACAACCCACTCCAGTACTCTTGCCTGGAAAATCCCATGGACGGAGGAGCCTGGTAGGCTGCAGTCCGCGGGGTCGCACAGAGTCGGACACGACTGAAGTGACTTAGCAGCAGAGGCATGCAGTCACAAGCATAATGTAGATGGACCCTAAACTACATATCATGTGTAACTCATAGATGAGATTGTGCTTACATAAAGAAACGATCCTCTCAAGTGTAGAATTGATAGACTTTCAGATATGCAGACGACACCACCCTTAACTGCAGAAAGCGAAGAGGAGCTAAAGAGCCTCTTGATGAAAGTGAAAGAGGAGAGTGAAAAAGTTGGCTTAAAGGTCACCATTCAGAAAATGAAGATCATGGCATCTGGTCCCATCACTTCAAGGGAAATAGGTGGGGAAACAGTGGAAACAGTGTCAGACTTTATTTTGGGGGCTTCAAAATCACTGCAGATGGTGACTGCAGCCATGAAATTAAAAGACGCTTACTCCTTGGAAGAAAAGTTATGACCAACCTAGATAGCATATTCAAAAACAGAGACATTACTTTGCCAACAACCATCTAGTCAAGGCTATGGTTTTTCCAGTGGTCATGTATGGATGTGACAGTTGGACTGTGAAGAAGGCTGAGCACCGAAGACTTGATGCGTTTGAACTGTGGTGTTGGAGAAGACTCTTGAGAGTCCCTTGGACTGCAAGGAGATCCAACCAGTCCATTCTAAAGGAAATCAGCCCTGGGATTTCTTTGGAAGGAATGATGCTAAAGCTGAAACTCCAGTACTTTACCTCATGTGAAGAGTTGACTCATTGGAAAAGACTCTGATGCTGGGAGGGATTGGGGGCAGGAGGAGAAGGGGACGACAGAGGATGAGATGGCTGGATGGCATCACGGACTTAATGGACATGAGTCTGAGTGAACTCCGAGAGATGGTGATGGACAGGGAGGCCTGGCGTGCTGCAATTCATGGGGTCGCAAAGAGTCAGACACGACTGAGCGACTGAGCTGAACTGAACTGAACTGACACAGTATCCTTTCTGTGTTGGTGCTTGTATTTAAGACTGTAAATCTCATCAGTTTTTGCACAGTTAATGTCTCTATTAGACTCTTTAGAAAAGTATCTTTTACGGTTAATAAAATGTAAAGACTGCACCTGTTATTATGCTAGCTTTCATTCTTACATATTTTCACAGGAAACTTGCTTTAATGAATTTATTTTGAGAAGTTTTAAATCAAATTCTATGTCAGGATTTTACATTAATGTCCAATAGGTGGTTAGATTTGTTCAATGTTAAAATAGGTATTATGGTAACTTCCTTATCAGTTAAATTACTAATTTAAAGTATAACATGTTTTTTGTTAAGGGAAACTAACTTACAGAGAAGTTTGGCTGAGCGTAGGCCACTGTTAAGGCCCTTTGTTGTGCAGAATGCTGTGCTTTCATGAATCATGATGTTGTGATAGAAAAAAAAGAAAAGATACTTACAAAGCTATTATATAATTGTTGACCATGTTCCCCACACTGTACATTTCAGCCCCGTGACATTTAGTCTGTAGCTCGAAGCTTGTGCCTCTCAAGCTCTTTCACCGATCTCTTTCCTTCCCACCCTCACCTGGCAACCACGCGTTTGCTCTCTGTGTCTGTGGCTCTTTCTGTTTGTTACGCTTGCTCATTTGTTTCAGATTTCACATGTAAGTGGAATCACACAGTACCCGTCTCTCTCTGTCTGACGCCCTCGAGCTCCATCCGTACTGCCACAGATGGCACGATTTTATTCTCTACTATGGCCGAGCAAACTTCCATTATGCATGACCCCGCGCCATTTTCCCGAGGCTGCACCGACTTACATTCCCACTAACACAGCACAAGCTTTCCCTTTTCTCCACGTCCTCACCAACACTTGTTACTTGTAGACTTTTGACGATGGCCATTCTGACAGGTGTGAAGTGATGTCTCACTGTGGTTTCAATTTGCCTTTCTCTTTAATAATTAAGAGTGCTGGGTACCATTTCGTGCCTGCTGGCCACCTGTATGTCTTCTTCGGGACAGAGATTTCTATTCAAGTCTTCTGCCCATCTTTTGATTGGATTATTTGGGAGGTGTGTATTTTGGATATTCATCCCTTGTCAGTCACATCATGTGTAAATATTTTCTTCCCAGTGTGTAGGGTCATTTCTTTCTTTTGTCAACGGTTTCCTCTCTTGTGCAAAAGCCTCTAAGTTTAATTAGGTCCCATTCGTTTATTTTTGCTTTTGATTCTCTTGCCTGAGAAGACAGCACCCCAAAACTATTGCTGCAATTTATGTCCGAGTGTTCTGCTCACGACTTCCCTGGTGGCTCAGACGGTAAAGCGTCTGCCTACAATGCAGGAGACCTGGGTTCGATGCCTGGGTGGAACTGGTTCTGCTTACGTTTTCTTGTAGACGTTTTTCCACTTAGGTCTTTAGTCCTTTCTGAATTAATTTTTGTGTATGGTGTGAAAAAGTGCTCTAACTGGATTCTTTCGCGCGTGGCTGTCCGGTTTTCCCAGCACCGCTCACTGGAGAGGCTTGTCTCCTCTCCGTCGCGTGTTCTCGCCTCCTTTGCCGTGCTGACTGAGCACGGAAGTGTAGGTTCATTTCAGGGCTCTGTGTTCTGCTGCACTGGCCTGTGTTTCTGGTTTTGTGCCAGGACCACACTGTCTTGGTGACTGTAGATTTGTAGTTTAGTTTGAAGTCAGCGACCAGGATTCCTCCAGCTCTGTTCCTCTGTCTCAAGATTGTTGTGGTTATTCAGCATCCTTTGTGTTTCAAATTTTTAAATTATTTGCCCTACTTCTGTGGGAAAATTCCATTAACATTTCGCTAGGGATTGCACTGTATCTATTGATTGCCTTGGGTAGCATGGAAATATCAACAGTATTAAAATGTGCAATTCACGCGCATGGTGCATTTTTTCATCTGTTTGTGCCGTCCTGAACCTCTGCCGTCAGCGCCGTAAAGTTTTCTGAGGACAAGTCTCTTGCCTCCTTAGGTATGTCTGTTCTCAGGCATTTTATTCTTTTGGATGCTATAGTAAATTGGATTGTTTTCTTAATTTCTTTTCCTGATCTTTCATTGTTAGTGTAGAACAGAAGATTTCTGTGTCTTAATTTTCAATCCTGCGAATGTGCTGAATTCATTGATGGACTCTAGTAGTGTTCTGGACGCTTCCTTAGGGTTTTCTGTGCGTAACATCATGTCATCTGCAGACGGTCACAGTTTCACCTCTTTCTTCCCAGTCTGGGCTCTTTTTCTTTCTTTTCCTTGTCTAATTGCTGTCTGTGTCTAATACTTTCAATGCCACGTTGAGTAAAAGTGGTAAGAATAGGCATACTGGTCTTGTTCCTGATCTTAAGGGAAAGCTTTCAGCTCTTCACCACAGATATGACGTTAGCTGTGGTCTTGTCATATACGACCTTTATTGTGTTGAGCTATGGACCCTCTATATTCACTCTGTGGCGAGGTTTTTTTAAAAATATATCTATCATAAATACATATTGAATTTTGTTAAAAGCCTTTCCTGCATCTGTTGAGGTGATCATATGATTTTTATCCTTCATTTTGTTAATGTCGTCTATCTCATCGATTGATTTGAGGATCCATGGGAATTCTCCAGGCAAGAATACAGGAGTGGGTAGTCTATCCCTTCTCCAGCGGATAATTCTGACCCAGAAATCAAATCAGGGTCTCCTGCATTGCAGGTGGAGTCTTTACCAGCTGGCCTCACAGGGAGGCCCAGTGTGGCACAGCACGTGGACTGCTTTGGAGATGCTGAAAGCTCCTGACATCCTTGGGGCAGATCCTACTTGCTCCTGGTGTGCCATCCTTTCCACGTATTGTTGACTTCCGTCTGCTTATCTTTTTGTTGCGGGTTTTTTGCTTATATTTTGTTGAGGGTTTTTTTTTTTTTTTGTATATATGTTCATGAGTGATACTGGCCTGTAATTTTCTCTTTTTTGTGTGTGATCTCTTTGTCTGATTTTGGTATCAGGGTGATAGTGACCTCAGAGTATAAGTTTGGGAATGTTACTTCCTTTGCAATTTTTTGGAGTAGTTTCAAGAGGATGGGTGTTATCTCATCTCTAAATGTTTGAAAGAATTTGACTGTGAAGCCATCCGTGTGTTCAGTCGCTCAGTCGTGTCTGACTCTTTGCGACCCCATGGACTGCAGCCCACCAGGCTCCTCTGTCCATGGGATTTTACCGACAAGAATACTGGAGTGGGTGGCCATTTTCTTCTGGTCCTGGAGTTTCTGTTTTGGGGGCATATATATATGTATTATTGCTTCCTGACCTGCATATATGTTTCTCAAGAGGCAGGTCAGGTGGTCTGGTATTTCCATCTCTTTCAGAATTTTCCACAGTTTATTGTGATCCACACAGTTAAAGGCTTTGACATAGTCAATAAAGCAGAAATAAATGTTTTTCTGGAACTCTCTTGCTTTTTTGATGATCCAGCGGATGTTGGCAATTTGAGCTCTGGTTCCTCTGCCTTTTCTAAAACCAGCTTGAACATCTGGAAGTTCACGGTTCATGTATTGCTGAAGGCTGGCTTGGAGAATTTTGAGCTTTACTTTGCGAGCATGTGAGATGAGTGCAATTGTGCGGTAGTTTGAGCAGTTAGAACTGGACATGGAACAACAGACTGGTTCCAAATAGGAAAAGGAGTACATCAAGGCTGTATATTGTCACCCTGCTTATTTAACTTATATGCAGAGTACGTCGTGAGAAACGCTGGGCTGGAAGAAACACAAGCTGGAATCAGGATTGCTGGGAGAAATATCAATAACCTCAGATATGCAGATGACACCACCCTTATGGCAGAAAGTGAAGAGGAACTAAAAAGCCTCTTGATGGAAGTGAAAGAGGAGAGCGAAAAATTTGGCTTAAAGCTCAATATTCAGAAAATGAAGATCATGGCATCTGGTCCCATCACTTCATGGGAAATAAATGGGGAAACAGTGGAAACAGTGTCAGACTTTATTTTTTTGGGCTCCAAAATCACCGCAGATGGTGATTGCAGCCATGAAATTAAAAGATGCTTACTCCTTGGAAGAAAAGTTTTGACCAACCTAGATATCATACTGAAAAGCAGAGACATTACTTTGCCGACTAAGGTTCGTCTAGTCAAGGCTATGGTTTTTCCAGTGATCATGTATGGATGTGACAGTTGGACTGTGAAGAAGGCTGAGCACCAAAGAATTGATGCTTTTGAACCGTGGTGTTCGAGAAGACTCTTGAGAGTCCCTTGGACTGCAAGGAGATCCAACCAGTCCATTCTAAAGGAAATCAGCCCTGGGATTTCTTTAGAAGGAATGATGCTAAAGCTGAAACTCCAGTACTTTGGCCACCTCATGCAAAGAATTGACTCATTGGAAAAGACTCTGATGCTGGGAGGGATTGGGGACAGGAGGAGAAGGGGACAACAGAGGATGAGATGGCTGGATGGCATCACGGACTCAATGGACATGAGTTTGGGTGAACTCCGAGAGATGGTGATGGACAGGGAGGCCTGGCGTGCTGCGATTCCTGGGGTCGCAAAGAGTAGGACACGACTGAGCGACGGAACTGAACTGATCTGTATAATTTGGCTGTGCTGGGTCTTTTTGCGGCATGAGAGACCCTCCACCTTCACTGCGGCGTGTGGGGTCCCGCTCCCTGACCAGGGGTCAGACCTGCGCTGGGAGCAGAGTCCTAGCTGCTGGCCGCCAGTGCTGCCGGCAGTTTTCAGTCGTGGGTTTCATCCGGCGCTTGTGACCAGCCGTTCATGTTTTCTCTTTCTTCCTGGCTCCACCCTGAGAGATTAGACCTTTCTAACAATTTGTCCATTTCCTCTAAGTTTATCGGAACAGAGTTGCTCAGAGCGGTCTCTTATGCTGTTTCATATTTCTATGGTGTTGGCTATAACTTTTCCTTTTTCACTTCCTGTTTTATTGACTTGCCACCCCTCCTGTGATGTGTGAGATCTACCAATGTTTGCGCTTTGATGGTCTTGAATTTGTGGCCTAATTGATTCCATCTCCTTTCCCCTAGCCCCTCTGTCTGTTCTCCCAGGTGATGTCTTTCTGTCCTGGAAACCAGTCCCGAGACTCCCCTTTGGGGTCCCAGCCCCAGCAGGTGGAATTGAGAGGGAGGGGTGTGGCTCAGAAGAGCCCCCCATACCTGACCTCTCTGCCTTCCGGTCCTCAGGTCAGGCGCAGAGGAGCGAGTCTCGCTAGCCTGGGGTTTGCAGTGGTCTGGGACTTGCCCCCCGACCCAGCCCGGTCACCCCGTCTGAACTGGTCTTTGCTGTTCTGTAGGAGGGGGAGTCCTTGGGCGACAACAGAAGCTCTGCACCCCTGTGAGGAGCTGAGAGCCCGCGATTCAGGGAGAACATTCTGCGGGTTTCCAATGTCTGCAGAGTCAAGCTGGAGTGGACTGTGGGTTTGGAAGTGGGTGGGGGCCCTGCAGGACTCTGAGGGGCTGTGGTCACGGGCAAGAGAGGCCAAGCCTGGCCTTGTAGCACCTCTACCCCAACACACACGTGCCTGCAGGCAGGTGTGCACACACATGCAAAGTGCACACACACTCAAATGCACGCGTGCAGCCAGACTCGCCCTTTATACCCACCCCCCCATTTGGCTACTTGGTCCTGATCCTTTCAAATGGGAGACTGCAGGCTGGGAGAGCAGTGGCCAGGCCGCCCAGGGCAGTACAGGGGGGCGGGGACGGGGAGGAAAGTCACCTGCTGCCCACAAAGCTGCAGGAGTATGGGTGCCTCGTCCAGGAGGGACAGGAAGAGAGCGAGCCAGGGCAATTCATTCATATGTAATTCCTGAGTGCTTACTACAAACGGCTCGCGCGTGCCAGGCACTGCGGAAACCAAAGGCGGGGAAGGGGTAGTGCAGGGGGGAGGGCGGTGGGCCGGAAGGTCGAGGAAGACCCCAGGCCTCGAGGGAGAGCTGGAAGCCAGAGACCGAGGCGGAGCCTGTGCCGCCCGCTGCCTGCGCCGGTGGGGTCTGCCTGACCGCGTGGTCCCTGCCTGGGCTCCGCCCTCCCCTGAGCCCGAGGGGCAAGGCTGGCACCTCTGGGCTGCCTGCCTGCTCCCTGCTGCCCAGGACCGGACACGAGCTCCCGGGAGCCGAGGGCGCCTCCGCTGGCTATGGGGCGACAGGAGCCCGAGGCCTGCCCTGGGCGGGCACAGCCCAGGGAGAAGCTGGCCGCGGCGGCATGAACACGATGCCCTCCTCCCGGGACCTGTCCCCGGTGGGCAGTCAGCCACTGGCATCCACGGCTGACCCGTGACCCACGGCGCACAGCCGCAGCGCCCCCGTCATAACTCCTCCCGGGACCCCTGGGCTGCGGTGGGCGCCCTCCTGGGCCTGACCCTGGAAGTGTTGGGAGTGCCTGTAACCGACCTTCAGGGCCAGGCATCCAGGTGCTGTGTCCCCCAGCCCCACCCAACCGCACCCCTGGCTGCAGCCCTCCGTGGAGACCTCCTGAAGGCTGGCCGCTCCCTTCCAGCCCTCCCCTTCCGCCCCCACACCTTGGGGTCAGGGGTCAGCACCTCCATGTCCCTGCGTCCCCTCCCCTTCCCTGCCCCCCAGCGCTCCTGTTCTCCCTCACGGCTAGAGTCCAGCTCACTCACCCATCTCTGCCTCCGTCCACCCAGGCCTCACCCCCTTGGCCTGAAGCTTCCAGACCCAGGCCTGGTCTCCACTCCGAGTCCTGGGCCGTGTCCTGGGGATGCAGCCAACACCCAGGCCGTTTATACTCCCACCTGGGAAGCGCTTCTCCAGGCCGAGGGGTCATAGCACTCCGAGCCGCTCCTCCCGTGAGCCCCGCGCCCCACTGTCCGTGCAGGAGACATGGGCTCCCTTACTGGCTTCCCCCGGCCCGCCTCCAGCCTGTCCCCAAACTCTCCCCCTTGCCCCCCCGAGACCCTCCCAGTGCCCCCCTCTCAGCCCACTGCCCACACTCCCAAGTGCCCACTTCCTGCCACAGCCTGTGCCCAGCCAAGCCAGCCCTGACCCTCAGTGCCACCTCTGAGCCCTGCGCGCGCCAGGCCCGCCTGGAGGCCTCGTGCATGGCTCCCGGTGCCCGAGAGGGACTGGGCGGGGCAGTCACCGCCCCGCGCTCCCTCCTGCTGGTGGGCTTCGCCAGATCTCCTTCTCCGCCAGGCGGGCAGCCATGCCCTCCCCCTTCCTTCCTCTCCAAGGAGGCAGCCACCAAAAGCCCCCTCAGTCCCATACCTGCAGAGCAGGCAGAAGACCCCCGGGGTTACGAGGCTGACGCTCCCTGGAAAAGTCAGCTGGGTGCGGCACTCGGGACCCCCAGGCAGTGCCTGAATGGGGTTCCCAAAGCCTCTGAATCCCACCCGCCTGGGGGCGGCCAGGAGACAGGGGCACAGCTGGGCGAGTATTTTATTGGAGGTTCACAGATATAAGAGCTCAGAGCAGGGTCACAGCTTGGAGGGGGCGGGGTCGTGGGGGGAGTGAGTCCCCAGATGCTGGCAGGCCCCTGCCCCACCCTGGGAAGCCCCCATACGAGCCCTTCTTGCAGGGTGTCAGGTCTGAGGGGCCCCGGGAGCCCGGGCGGGGGCACAGGCGGGCAGCGGGGGCAGCCACTCACAGCCGGGGTGCAGCAGCACAGAAGGGAACCCAGGGGCCCCAGAAACGGGTGGGGGGCCAAGAGGCGGGGAGGCCGGGCCAGCACGAAGCTCGCTGCCCCCTTGACAGACGAAGCTTCCGATGGCCCCATGGCCTGGTTCACAGCTTCGGGGCGGGGGGGCGCCAAGGGCGGACGCCCGGCTTTGCCCTGGCCGTGTCTCAGGGCTGCGTGTCCCGCCGCCGTGCCCGCTGGGGCCTCAGTAGTCGGTAAGCGGGTACCGCAGGAAGATGAAGACCAGGATGATGCAGGAGGCGGCCAGCGCGGAGCTTGTGATGTTGAACAGCCGTGCTGTCTTGGCATCCTCCACCGCCCCGTTCAGGTCATTGAGGAGCTTCTTGTCCCGGACCTGAAGCCAGAAGCAGCAGTAAGACCAGCAGTCAGGGCTGAGAGTGGACACACGGGCCCGGCGGGAGGGCCTGAAGGCAGAGGGCCCAGGCGAGGGTAGCCCTGAGCCCGGGCCAGTTCCCGATCCCTGACCGCCGCGGGGGCTACGGCCTGAGGATGTCCTTTCTGGGTGGAAACCTGCGCTGGACTTTGGGGGTGGGGCGGGGGAGGCTTAGGGGCATCAGATCTGAAACTTACTCTCAGTTTGCGAGACAAATAACCCGCATTTAACAGGTGGCACCAGTGGTGAAGAATCTGCCCAGCAGTGCAGGAGACATCAAGAGACGTGGCTTAATCCCTGGGTAGGAAAGACCCCCTGGAGGAGGGCGTGGCATCCGCCTAGTATCCTTGCCTGGAGAACCCCATGAACAGAGGAGGATGAACCCCTGGAGGGCTACGGTCCATGGGGTCGCAAAGAGCCGGACGTGACTGGGTGAGTGAGCACACACACAGAAGGGACGCTCAGTGTGGTGAGCTGGTAACTGCTGGGGGTCTGGGGGAAGGGCATGCGGGGGTTTTTGTATCTCCTTTCTGGCAACTTTTCTGTAAATCTAAAACTATTTAGGGGACTTCCCTCGTGGCTCAGCAGCTAGGACTCTACACTCCCAATGCAGAGGCCCGGGCTGGATCCCTCGTCAGGGAGCGAGATCCCACAACTAAGAGTTCACATGCCGCAACAAAGACCCAGCACAGCCAAATAAACACGTAAATAAAATAAATATTGAAGACATAGAACTGTTTAAAATAGCACGGATTGTTAATGCTGCTTTATGGACTTGAAAGTTGCTAGGAGGGTAAAAATTCAGTGTTCTTACTACCAAAAAAAAAAAAAACCAAACGGTAATTATGAGAGGTGACAGAGCTGCAGAAATCACTTCACGCTACACACGTGCCCGATCACCAGGTAACCTTAAGTGTATTCACTGCCACAGGTCGGCTATACGCCAACAGCCCTGGGAGAATAAATGGAAGAGGAAGCCGGCCTCAGAGGAAGTTCTGTGACTGGGCGATGGGGCATCACAAGTGTCTGCTAACCTGACTGGCTCCACCTCGTTTAAAGCTAACTGGGATTCCCTGAGCACACACACTGTGGCAAGGGGCAGCCCCCGGTCTCCGAGACGGGATATTAAAGTGAACGGGGGGCCTCCCTGGTGGGCCAGAGACTCTGCCTTCCCACGCAGGGGACGTGGGTTCGATCTCTGGTCACAAAACTAAGACCACATGCCGTGGGGCAACTCAGCTCATGCACCACAACAAGAGAAGGCCCCGCACTGGAGCTAGAAACCCAGCACAGCCACACACACGCCCAAGTGACAGGGGTGGCCTGGGGTCCAGGAAGCCCTGGGGAGCCAGTGGGCAGCGATGGGCCTGCTTCCAAGACCCTCTGGCTGGGAAGAAGCGTCCCTGGGGAGGCGCCCCTGGCCTCATCCAGGCCGGGTGTTAGGAGTCCCCTTTCCTCCCACCTTCTCCTTGCACAGAGCCCAGAGAGGGGCAGGTCTGTGCATACTGCAAGCAGAAGCTGGGAGGAGGAAGAAAGGGAACACGGAGAGAGACAGGAGAGGCAGGAAGAGAAAGTCTTTGCATCAGCAGATGGGTGGGTGGATGGGTGGGTGGATGGATGGATGGACGGATGGATGGATGGATGGATGGGTGGATAGATGGGTGGATGGTTGGATGGGTGGGTGGGTGGATGGGTGGCTAGATGGATGGGTAGATAGATGGATGGGTGGGTGGATGGATGGGTGGATAGATGGGTGGATGGTTGGATGGGTGGGTGGGTGGATGGGTGGCTAGATGGATGGGTAGATAGATGGATGGATGGATGGATGGGTGGGTGGATGGGTGGCTAGATGGATGGGTGGATAGATGGATGGATGGGTGGATGGATGTGTGAGTGGGTGGATGGATGGATGGTTGGATGGGTGGGTGGGTGGAGGGGTGGATGGATGGTGGATGGATGGATGGATGGTGGATGGATGGATGGGTGGATGGATGGATGTGTGGGTGGATGGGTGGGTGGGTGTATGGATGGTTGGGTGGATGGGTGGATAGATGGATGGGTGGATGGATGGAAGGATGTGTGGGTGGGTGGATGGATGGATGTGTGGGTGGATGGATGGGTGGTTGGATGGGTGGGTGGATGGGTGGATAGATGGATGGATGGTGGGTGGATGGATGGATGTGTGGGTGGGTGGATGGATGGGTGAATAGATGGAAGGATGAGTGGGTAGATGGGTGGATAAATGGATGGGTGGATGGAAGGATGGGTGGGTGGATGGATGGGTGGTTGGGTGGATAGATGGATGGGTGGATGGAAGGATGGGTGGGTGGATAGATGGGTGGTTGGGTGTATAGATGGATGGGTGGGTGGATGGATGGGTGGGTGGATGGAAGGATGGGTGGGTGGATGGATGGGTGGTTGGGTGGATAGATGGATGGGTGGATGGAAGGATGGGTGGGTGGATGGATGGGTGAATAGATGGAAGGATGGGTGGGTGGATAGATGGGTGGTTGGGTGGATAGATGGGTGGTTGGGTGTATAGATGGATGGGTGGGTGGATGGATGGGTGGGTGGATGGAAGGACAGGGGGGTGGATAGATGGGTGGTTGGGTAGATAGATGGACGGTTGGGTGGATGGGGGGATAGACAGAAGGATGGGTGGATGGATGGGTGGGTGGATGGATGGTGGGTGGATGGATGGATGTGTGGGTGGGTGGATGGATGGATGGTTGGATGGGTGGGTGGGTGGATGGGTGGATAGATGGGTGGATATATGGATGGATGGTGGATGGATGGATGGATGGTGGATGGATGGATGGGTGGATGGATGGATGTGTGGGTGGATGGGTGGGTGGGTGTATGGATGGTTGGGTGGATGGGTGGATAGATGGATGGGTGGATGGATGGAAGGATGTGTGGGTGGGTGGATGGATGGATGGATGTGTGGGTGGATGGATGGGTGGTTGGATGGGTGGGTGGATGGGTGGATAGATGGATGGATGGTGGGTGGATGGATGGATGTGTGGGTGGGTGGATGGATGGGTGAATAGATGGAAGGATGAGTGGGTGGATGGGTGGATAAATGGATGGGTGGATGGAAGGATGGGTGGGTGGATGGATGGGTGGTTGGGTGGATAGATGGATGGGTGGATGGAAGGATGGGTGGGTGGATGGAAGGATGGGTGGGTGGATGGATGGGTGGTTGGGTGGATAGATGGATGGGTGGATGGAAGGATGGGTGGGTGGATAGATGGGTGGTTGGGTGTATAGATGGATGGGTGGGTGGATGGATGGGTGGGTGGATGGAAGGACAGGGGGGTGGATAGATGGGTGGTTGGGTAGATAGATGGACGGTTGGGTGGATGGGAGGATAGACAGAAGGATGGGTGGATGGATGGGTGGGTGGATGGATGGTGGGTGGATGGATGGATGTGTGGGTGGGTGGATGGATGGATGGTTGGATGGGTGGATGGGTGGATGGGTGGATAGATGGGTGGATATATGGATGGATGGTGGATGGATGGATGGATGGTGGATGGATGGATGGGTGGATGGATGGATGTGTGGGTGGATGGGTGGGTGGGTGTATGGATGGTTGGGTGGATGGGTGGATAGATGGATGGGTGGATGGATGGAAGGATGTGTGGGTGGGTGGATGGATGGATGTGTGGGTGGATGGATGGGTGGTTGGATGGGTGGGTGGATGGGTGGATAGATGGATGGATGGTGGGTGGATGGATGGATGTGTGGGTGGGTGGATGGATGGGTGAATAGATGGAAGGATGAGTGGGTGGATGGGTGGATAAATGGATGGGTGGATGGAAGGATGGGTGGGTGGATGGATGGGTGGTTGGGTGGATAGATGGATGGGTGGATGGAAGGATGGGTGGGTGGATGGAAGGATGGGTGGGTGGATGGATGGGTGGTTGGGTGGATAGATGGATGGGTGGATGGAAGGATGGGTGGGTGGATGGATGGGTGAATAGATGGAAGGATGGGTGGGTGGATAGATGGGTGGTTGGGTGGATAGATGGGTGGTTGGGTGGATAGATGGATGGGTGGGTGGAAGGATGGGTGGGTGGATGGAAGGACAGGGGGGTGGATAGATGGGTGGTTGGGTAGATAGATGGACGGTTGGGTGGATGGGGGGATAGACAGAAGGATGGGTGGATGGATGGGTGGGTGGATGGATGGTGGGTGGATGGATGGATGTGTGGGTGGGTGGATGGATGGGTGAATAGATGGAAGGATGAGTGGGTGGGTGGATAGATGGGTGGTTGGGTGGATAGATGGGTGTTTGGGTGGATAGATGGATGGGTGGGTGGATGGAAGGATGGGTGGGTGGATGGATGGATGGTTGGGTGGATGGATGGGTGAATAGATGGAAGGATGGGTGGGTGGATAGATGGGTGGTTGGGTGGATAGATGGATGGGTGGGTGGATGGAAGGACAGGTGGGTGGATGGATGGATGGATGGGTGGGTGGGTGGATGGATGGGTGGTTGGGTGGATAGATGGGTGGGTGGGCATATGGACAAAAGGCAGGGCCTGGGCTGGCAGATAGATGGCACTGATGTCTGGATGCCTGGCGGGTGGAGGAGGGTTGGCGAGCTAACACAGGAGACATGGATGAGCAGGAAGGTCGGGGTGAGGAGGGGTGGATGGACTTCCTGTGGACACTCAGGAAGAACCCACGGAGCAGGGACGTCTGGGTAAAGCCCAGGAGAGTGTGGAGACATGGTCACATGCTCACCTGCAGGGAAAACAGGTGTCTAAAGACAGAGCTCCCAGGCGTAGGTGTGCTGAGGTCAGAGGGATAACCAGAGGCCAGTGTGGGGAGGGCAGAACCCACAGGCAAGGGTGGTGGGGGGCTTAAAATCAGAGAGGAGACTGCCAAGGAGCAATCTGTGTGGGGCTTCACAGGCACTTTTTAGCAGAAAAATGGCAGGCTCTGGCGTTTTCACTCTGATAATCTTGGATGCTGTGTGGAGAACAGACTTCAGGGGCAGAGGCTGGAGAAAAGCAGAAAAGAGGCTCCCTTAACAGCCCAGGTGAGTGGTCAGGGTGGGTCGTGTCAGGTCAATAGACCTGAAGGTGGTAAGAACTGACCGTCTTCTGGATCTATTTTGAAGACACAGCTGACAGTATTTACTGGGATCAGATGTGCAGTGTGATAAAAAAAGAAAGGGATTTGAGATGATTGCAAGGCTTTTTGGTCTGCTGAAATAAGGGGGTTGTAGGACACTCCCGGAGGAGGACGTTTGTGAGTGATTCAGTAGTCTGATTCTTCATGTGAAGCTATAAATGTCTTCTAGACACAGAGCCAGCTATTTTAAGCAGGTAGGTTTTGTAGAGCCTAGTTCAGGGGTGAGGTCTAGGGCAGAGATACAAATTGGAGGGGCATCACCATAAAGATGCTACTTAAAGCTCTGAGACTGGACGGGAGCACCAAGGGACTGAACGCCGATGACGGGAAGAGGAGGACCGAGGACCACGCCTGGGAGCACCCCGTTAGGAGATCCGGGAAGCAAGAGGCACTGAGGAGGGGAGGCTGAGACGAGGAGGGGAGGCTGAGACGAGCAGGTGAGAAGAGCAGAAGGGACAGGACGTCCCTGGCGGTCCAGTGGTTAAGAATCTGCCTTCCAGCGCAGGGAACTTGGGTTCGATCCCTGGCTGGGGAACTGAGATCCCACGTGCCGAGGGGCGACTAAGCCCGTGCTGCAACTAGAGGGGCCCGTGCTCTGCTATGAAGACCCAGAGTAGCCTCCCCCCAAACAACAGGGCAGAAGAAAGGCGGAGAGAAGGGAAGGGTGGCTGTGGGCGGAAGGGGCCGAATGGAGGCGGGATCAGCACGGAGGAATGGAATGGATAAACGGATGCGTGGCATGGGGGCAGAGAGGTCGCTGGGTGATGTCGGCTGGATAAGGGAAAGAGCAGGAAGGCCCTTTGGCGAGTGAGCAGACTGGTGGACGGGTAACTGGCTAAGTCGACTAAAGCAAGGAGATGAGAGAATGGGAGGGTGAACAGGCGGATACTGGATGGGCAGCTCTTTGATGAGCGTGTATATTACCGGGGTGGCAGACTGACAGGGTGTGAAGGGAAGGGCGGGGAGATGGGTGGGTGGGCGCACAGACGAGCTGACGCCAGCTCCAGAGCGGACTGCCTGGATGGAGGCAGTAAGCAACTGGGGGAAAGGAGCAGAGGGAAGACAGGGGAGGCGAAGACACAAACGGACGGATGAGCAACGATGTAGAGGTGACTGAAGAGCGAGCGCGAACAGACGAAAGGGAGAGACGGAAACGTACTGACGGCTGGCAGGCGGCTGGCCGGGGTGGTGCGTGGGTGCATCCAAGGTCACGAGGAGGAGCGAGTCGAGAGAAGGAGGACTGACGAAGCCAAGCTCTGACGGATGAATGATTAGCTGTATCGATAGGAGGGGTGGCTAGACAGAGAGAAAGGGTGGAGAAGAGCAGAGAGGAAGGCTGCGCAGCTGCGTGAGTGAGCGAGTGAGGTGAGAGGCGGGTGGAAAGTGCAGTAAGTAGCGCGGACGAGGTGAGTGAATGCACAGGCAGGAGGTGGTGACCGGCTGGGGCCTCCCCAGCCCGGTGCTTTAGCCTGTGCTGCCAGCGCAGGGGCTCAGGCTCAGTCCCTGGTCCAGGAACTAGGATCCCGCACGCCACAGAGCACGGCCGAAACATGCTTTAAAAAAAGAGATAGATGAAAGCAAAAGCAAACAGGTGGGACCTGATTAAACTTCAAAGCTTTTTGCACAGCGAAGGGAAACCAAAAGCAAGGTGGAAAGACAACCCTCAGAATGGGAGAAAATAACAGCAAACAAAACAACCAAGAAAGGGTTAATTTCCAAAATACACAAGCGGCTCATGCAACTCAATGGCAGGAGAACAAACCACCCCATCAAAACGTGGGAAAAAGACCTAAACAGACACTCCTCCAAAGAAGGTATACAGACAGCTAACAAACCCACCAAAAGATGCTCAACATCGCTCATTATCAGAGAAATGCAAATCAAAACCACCATGAGATATCACCTCCCACCGGTCAGAATGGCCCTCATCAAAAAGTCTACAAACAATAAATGCTGGAGAGGGTGTGGAGAAAAGGGAACGCTCTGGCACTGTTGGTGGGAATGGAAACTGATATAGCCACTGTGGAAGACGGTACGGAGATTCCTGAAAAAAACCAGGAATAAAACCACCATATGATCCAGTCATCCCACTCCTAGGCATATACCCTGTGGAAATCGAAACTGAAAAAAACACACGCATCCCACTGTTCACTGCAGCGCTACTTACAGGAGCCAGAACAGGGAAGCAACCTAGATGTCCGTCGACAGGTGGACGGATAAAGACGTGGACATACACACTACAGAATATTACTCGGCCATAAAAAGGAACACGTCTGAGTCAGTTCTGATGAGGTGGATGAACCTAGAGCCTATTATACAGAGTGAAGTGAGTCAGAAAGAGAAAGAGAAATACCGTATTCTAATGCATGTATACGGAATCTAGAAAAATGGTACCGAAGAATTTATTGTCAGGGCAGAAGTGGAGAAACAGAGAGAACAGCCTTATGGACATGGGGAGAGGGGAGGAGAGAGTGAGATGTATGGAGAGAGTGACACGGAAACTTACATCACCATATGTAAACTAGATAGCCAACGGGGATTCTCTGTCTGGCTCAGGAAACTCAGGGGCTCTGTATCCACCTAGAGGGGTGGGACGGGAGGGAGACGGGAGCGAGGTTCAGAAGCGAGGGGATGTGTGTATACCTATGGCTGATTCATGGTGAAGTGAAGTTGCTCAGTCGTGTCTGACTCTTTGCGACCCCATGGACTGTAGCTTACCACGTTCCTCCGTCCATGGGCTTTTCCAGGCAAGAGCACTGGAGTGGGTTGCTATTTGAAGTCTGTAAATCAATTATCCTTCAATTTAAAATAAATTAATTTTAAAGAAAGGGCAAGGACTATAGAAAGAAGAGTGTAACGAGTCAAAGGGTCCAAGAAAGGAACTTGATGGTGACCTCAAGGAATTTACCTGGCGCCTCTGTGCCCCCCGTTTCCTCATCTGCAGTTAGCTGCACCAGTCTCATAGGGTTTTGCTGCTGCTGCTAAGTCACTTCAGTCGTGTCCAACTCTGTGCATAGATTCTGTGCACAGCCCACGAGGCTGCCCCATCTCTGGTACTCTCCAGGCAAGAACCCTGGAGTGGGTTGCCATTTCCTTTTCCAATGCATGAAAGTGAAAAATGAAAGTCAAGTCGCTCACTCGTGTCCGACTCTTAGCATCCCCATGGGCTGCAGCCCACCAGGCTCCTCTGTCCATGGGATTTTCCAGGCAAGAGTACTGGAGTGGGGTGCCATTGCCTTCTCCGATAGGGTTTTGCTACCTTTAAATAAAATATTACATTTAATTAAATAATGAGACATGCTTAGGACGGGGCCTAGAATATATAAGTTCAATAAATAACTGGGGCTGTTTGGTGGTTATTGGTATTTGCTGGCTTTTTGTTACTATTATTGCTATTAATGAGTAAGGGGGGAAACTGATGAATCCAGGGAAGAAAAAAGATTAGATGGCAAGCTGGGCGGATGACAGAGTAACGGAGTGAAGGATGAGGCTGGTGGATAAACAGCGGGAGGAAAGGAGGAAAGAAAAGGAACATGAATTTAATAAGTAAGAGGATGAGTGAAGCCAGGGATGGTTGGCAGCGTGGAAGAGAAATTCTGGAAGGAAGGAAGATGAGTATGTGAATTTGTAGAGAGAAAACGGACGGGTGAAGAGCTGAAAGGGTGGAAACACGAGTGCGTGCATTGGTGGGTGGACAAGGTGAGCGAGGGTCTTTTCCTCGCAAACCTGCCCCTTCTACGGCCTCCTTCCTCGTGTGCAAACGGCGCCTCCGTTCTCTCAACAGAATAGATGAATATCCTTTGAGCTCCTGGGCAGCTCAGAAGTAAAGAATCTGCTTGTAATGCAGGACACACAGGTTCCATCCCTGGGTGGGGAAGATCCCCTGGAGAGGGAAATGGCGCCCCACTCCAGTATTCTTGCCTGAGAAACCCCGTGGACAGGGGAGCCTCGTGGGCTACAGTCCGTGGGGTCGCAGAGAGTCAGACCCGACTGAGCAACTCAACAACAGCGGTCTTAGGCCCTTCTCTCTTTTCCCTCACCTCGTGCCCCACCCACCAGGACAGTCTACTGACTTGCCTTCAAAATACGGGACCTGCTTCCACGCTCTGCTCCCACCTTCTGAACCAACTCTTGGCCAAGGCCATAGCCTTTGATCTGGCCCCCAGCTCCCCAGCATCTGAAGTCCTCATGGGTTATCTCCCCCAGTAACAAGGGCGATCTTTTTCAAATACAAGCAACATAATATTGACTCTTTGTTTGAAATTCATCAAAGATTTCACTCAAAGCAAAACGAAATCATACTGGGGCAGACACAATGTACATGGTCTGGCCCCGTACACCCCCTCTCTGGACCCAGCTCCGAGACTCACCCCATGCCAGCTACGCTGGTCCCTGAACCTGGTTTTGCCTCGGGGCTTTTGTAACACCCAGTCCGTTTTCCTGAAATGCGCTTTCCCGGCTGCATTTATGGCTACTGCGTGAATTCATTCTAGTTTAGACTCAAATATCATCTCATCAAAGAGGCCTTCCTTGCCCACTGTATATAAAGTAGCAGCTCATATGTCCTTGGCGATGCTTCATTTACTCTTCATAGCTGACTTTACCACCTGACTCACGTAAGTGAAAGTTTTATTATTGTCTGACTCCTGACCAGGATGTAAGCCCTTCTAGACAGGGACCATGTGTTGCTTGTCACTTGCTAGGCACTAGACCATTGTTTATTACTCGTGGGACCAGTGGGTGGAGAGTGACAGGATGCTGAAGCGTCTGAATGAACGGATGACCGGGTGACTGACTAGAGGAGTTGAATGAATGGATATGGTGGCTATACGCGAGTCAGGGAGGGGAGGGGCAGAAGGCGGCGACAGGTACGAGATGGGCAGATGAATCCACACACAGATTCAGGGAAACTGGCAGATGAAGGTGTCAAGGAAAGACGAGGGAGGAGAAAAGAGATGACATGCATCCATGAAGGTGTGTGGGCAACCAGACAGAGAGAGCTGATGGATGGACAGCGTGGATGGCGGGGTTGGCGGAGGAGCTGAAGAAAGTGTGTTACACGGTGCGGATGCAGGAGTTGATGGGAGGCTACAGGAAGCTGTGGGGTGAGCAAGTGGGAAGGAGAAGAGAATAGGCGAAAGCGGAGCTGAGAGTGGGTGGTGCAGGGCCCGGAGTGCCAGGAGGAGGGGCCGGACTCCTCCCGACCAAGAAGCGGGGCTGGGGGTCATCGCGAGCCCCGTCTGGGCCACCCACACCCCCAGGCTCCCGTCTGTGGCCACGCCTGCCCAGACGGACCTGACTGCGCCTGACGGGGGCCGTGGGGACAGATGGGGCTGTGGGGACACGGCAGGCCGTCCTGCCCCTGGCGCTCCCGGGAATGCTGTTTTGTTTGGCCGTACTCTGTGAGGGGAGGAGGGGACAGGCTCAGTGACGCAGGGTCAGCGCCCGGAGGGATCCAGGAGTCCAGCCAAGGCCTCCTGACCCCAAGGCCGTGAGGTGCCCTTGCAAGTGCCCACGACTGGCTGCAAACAATGCCCAGAGCAGCAGGCCAGGAGACGTGCAGCCGGACGGGCAGATGGCCGAACTCCCGGATGCGGGAGCCCAGGCCAGCAGGTCCGCCCTCCCCTCTGCCAGGGACAGAGGCGGCTTGCCTTGCTGGCTGCCCGTGTCCCACCCCCACCCACCGCCCAGTAAGCCCCACGCCTCTCTGCCCCGAGAGCCCCCAGGGAGGACCTCGGGGAGCGCCCGGCTGGAGGCACAGAGGGGCTCCTACTGCCTCTCAGAAGCACCATCTCCCACGCCCGACCCCAGCGCGGAGCCTTGCATTCAGTTCAGAAACCTGTGACCTACCTACAACCCTCGGCAGATGGGCCTGCCCGGGGCCAGTCGGCGCCCACAGGAGCCTCACAGCCACGCCCAGGTCCACAGGCTTCTGGCGGGACTAGCAGGAGGGCCCCGGAGGCAGAGCTGAGGCTGGGGGGCTTCCCCCGGATTCCCTGGGACCCCCTTCCCTTGTTGCCTCTGCAGCACACATGCACACTCACGCACACACAGTTGTACACACGTGCACAGACACACTCATACACTCACACATCCACACACACAAATGCACACACATGCACACTCACACCCTCACACAGACACACATGCATTCTCACGCACACACAGCTGTGCACATGCGCACAGACACATACATCCACACACACAATTACACACACATGCACACTCACACCCTCACACAGACACACATGCATTCTCACGCGCACACAGCTGTGCACATGCGCACACACACTCATACACTCACACATCCACACAAATGCACACACATGCACACTCACACCCTCACACAGACACACATGCATTCTCACGCCTGCACATCTCAAGGACACACATACGTGCTCACACCTATATGCACGCACACGCTCTTGCACACACACTCATGCCCTCGTGCACACTCACACGTGCCCACATGCATGCACACTCATTGGACACAGTTCCTGTCCGATAGAGCCCAGGGCTGGGTACACTAGCCTGGAGATGAACGCGTGAGCAGCGGGGGTGATGGAGGCCCTGAGGATGAGTCAGAAGGCGGGAAGGCCAGGTGGCCAGGCCGTGTGACGCTGGGACAGGGACGGGTGGGGGTGCTCCATGCTCAAAGCAGCAAGCAGAGCTGTCTCAGCTTCCGTCCCCCTGGGTGCCAGCCCCTCCTCTGCCTCCAGCCTGCCCGCCTCCGTGTTCCCCCTCCCCACCCCCGCCTTGGGCAGCTGCAATCAGTGAAATGCGCCTGGCCCCGGACACTCAAATCTGGGCCCAGGAAATGGGATGACCTGGCGAGACAAGACCCCAGCCCCTGGGGAGGTGGGAGGAGACGGGGAGGCCCGGGTCTCCCTCTGCCCCTCTGCGGGTTGGGCTCCAGCAGCCCCAGCCTCTCGGGTCCTGACACACCCGCAGGGATCTCCGGACCCCAAGTGTGAGTCAACCACAGCTCCCTTCCCCCATCTTGGTCCATTTTTTTCCACTGCGCTCTCGAGGGTGGGGAGCAAGGGATGGGGGTATCCTGTCTGCTCCGCTCCGGCAGCTCCCGTCACAGCAGCGAGGGAGGGCCTTCTGAGAGTCGTGCACACCCCGAGTGCGGCGTCAGGCCTGCCTGCCCCGGCCTCCCCGCCTCACCCCCCAGGATGGGTCACGGGCAAGCGTGTGAGGGAACAGAGCAGTGGTGGGGGCAGCGCCCCGTCTGTCTGTCACAGGCCCCTCGAGTGCCCGCCTGGCATCAGGCTCCCTGCGCGGGGCTGAGACGAGGTCTCCAGCAGTGACGTCAGCCCTCTTCCTGTCGACAGGGGAAGGAATCCAAGCTCTCTTCACCTCCACGCGGGCTCCGTCCCAATGCCCAGGGCAGCTGCACCCAGGCCCAATTCCCAGGTCTCTACACAGGGGACAGGACACTGAGGTCCCCACCCCAGAGGCCAGACTGGCCGTGCAGAGACCCTGGCCCCGAGGACGCTGACCCTGCCAGGACACCCTGGAAGGTTCCCCAGCTCAGGACGCGATGGGTAGGCCTTCTGCTGTCCCGAGCTAGCCGGCCGACCTCTGCACTGCCCTAGGTCCCCCAGGCTCCCCGCTAGGCCTGCCGCACCCCCGGGCTGCTCTGTGAGGGGGCTCCCCGCTGGGCCCGCCGCGCCCCCGGGCGGATGGCCCGCCGCGCCGCCCGGCGCCCGGCCCCTCCCGCCCTCGCGGCTCACCCTGAGGGAGTAGGCCAGGGCAATGAAGCCCAGGCAGCAGAAGTTGAGGTAGACGAAGTTGAAGATGGACCACAGGAAGTAGTCGTCCACCTCCGCGGAGTCCGGGCAGACCTCGACGACGGCCGTGGGGTGCGGCATGGCCTTCTTCTCCGCCAGGTGCTTGCAGGCCGGGGGGGCGCCGGCAGCCCGCACGCCGTCTGTCTTGCTGCTCTTGGGCTCCATGGGGAGCAGGGTGGGCGCCATGGGGGGCGAGGCCGAGGGCTCGGGGGCCGGGGCCGCCGGAGCCTGCAGAGCTGGGGGCTTGGACACGCAGGCGAAGCAGCCCTTGGGCGAACCTGCTGGGGGCCTCGGGATCCAGAAGGCCCCGTCCAGGGGGACTCGGGCTTCCTGGGCGCCGTCCGTGGTTGCTGGCCGGGGCTCCCAGCGGGGCTGGGCACTGGGCGGGGCCCTGGGCCTGCAGGGAGGAGGAGACAAAGAATAAGCCGGGTCCTGATCACCCTATGGGCCCACCTTGGCCCCTACAGCCTCCCCCCTGCAGTCTCATGAACAGCTCCAGGGACACGGAAATCCCGCGGGGGCAGCCAGTTGCCGGCTACCACCTGCCTTCCCCACCGCCCCCGCCCCTCATGCCAAAGCCCTCCGAGCAGCCTTGGCAGGGACAGCAGGGGCTTCCCGTCACTTCCCCATATGCACACAAACATTCACCCACTGACACACAACAGCAACACCCCCCACACTCCCCCCAGCACCCCGACTGACAGGCTCTTTCAGTAATCAGAGCAAGCAGCGCCCCAGGCCCTGCGCACACGCAGGGCACGCGCGCCCACAATGGCACGGCCTCTGCCAGGCTTGGCAGGCGGAGCGGCGCTCTGCCCGGCACCTGCACGCTGGCACAGGCGGACGCTTGGGACACAAACGCCAGCATCACCGCCTGGCTCTCCAGACACCAGCACACCCCGTGCGCCCGGAGAGGCCGCCAGGTAAACAAGCCCGCACTGTGACCCTCGCACACACCGCGCCACAGGCCCCGACACAGTCGCGGAAGAATGAACCCGCCGCCCGCGGGGGCTCCGAACTCGCGCGCATCTCCCCTGCCCCCTGACCCGGCCTGGAGCAGCGCTGGGACCGCAAGCGCGCGCACTCGCCGGGTGCCAGGAGCAGACGCACAGCGACACTCTGCAAAACGAGCCGTCTCGGACCACGCGCCGTCGCCCCGCGCCGCCCCGGGGGTCCGGCAGTCGGGGCCCCGCGGAGCCCGCCCCCCGGCCCCCAGCCCGGCGCAGGTCTGCCGCAGCCGCCGGGAAGACGCGCGCTCACCTACTGGCGACTCCTCGGTGGCCGGGCCCGACCCTGCGCTCGCTGCGCGCGTCCTTCCGCCGTCCCGCCGGTGGCTGGCTGTCCCGCCGCTCCGCGTCCCGGCGGCCCGACCTCGGCGCGGGGAGCGCGCGGGGCGGCGCGGGGAGGGGCGCGGGCTGTCAGCGCCGCTCCTCCGCCGCCTGCGCGCCCTCCGCAGCGCCAGGGCCAGCCGCCGGCTGCAGCCCAAGCCTGACTCACGGCGGCGGCGGCGGGCACAGCCACCTCCCCGCCTCCTCCCGCCGGTGGGGTGGGCGCTGCGGGCACCAGCCGGAAGCGGTGACCCTCGCGGGTGGGCAGAGCTGGGCAGGGATGGGCTCTCCCGCAGCGCCCAGACCCGGTGCCGGCGCCGCCCACCTGCGTCTCCCGGACCCCACCCTGCTCCCTGCCTCCTCCCTCTGTCTGAGCCCCCAGCCCTCGCTGAGCCGTCCCTCCCGTCTCCCTGGGGAGCGCCCTTTCCTCCTCCTGCGCTTCCCCCTGCCTCGCCCTGCCCGGGTTCCCAGACCCTTCCCCTCCGTGCTGCCCCTTCTGATGAGCTTCCTGCTCCATGGGCTCTGCATCCCAGCCCTTGCCCCCACCCACCTAGTCCCAGGCCGGGTGGGTGTCTGGGCCTCCCCAAGCCCTCTGCCCACAGAGCCCAGGTGCCCCCAGCCTGTCCTCACCAAGTCAGTGCTCACGTCTAGCCAGGCTGTCTGCGCGCCTGTCCCCACAGGACCCCGCTCCTATCCAAGCCCCCACCAGGGCCCTAGTTCCTCGTGAGTCTCGGGCCCCTCCCAGCCCTGGGGCCCCCAACTGCAGCACTTCCCCAAGCAGGGTGCCCCTCGCCAGGCCCCCACCCGAGCCCCCACTCTGCCCAGTCTTGCCCCTGCCCCGGGCCCGGGACTCTGTCCTTCCTGAGCCCACCCCCTCCAAGTTCCTGCCCCCACTTTCCCCCAGATCTGAACTCAAGCTCCCCAAGCCCAGAGCCCCTGCGTGAGCCCAGGTAAGGTGGCTCCCTCACAAAGTCTAGTCTTGGAGACCGTGACCCCTCACCTGACAGGTCTCTTTGCCCCTGGGGCCAGGTGTCCCTTCCAGGGCCCGGTGACACTCGTGCCCCTGGAGCTCAGGCCCCCCACCTGCCCAAGCCACCTGCGGACTCTGTCGCCCTCTGCCCCATCCCGGGCCCCTAGCCTCATCTACACCACCTCCCTGCCATTCTGACACTTGCCTGGCATGGCTTGCCCTCCCTGCGGTCGTCCCAACCACACCCTTGCCATGGGAAAGCCCTGGCCCCCTCCTTGCTGCACAGGGGCCTCCTGAGGTGGTCCTCCTCTCCAACCGGCTGCCCCTAGGAGCAGCGGCCCTCCCTCCACCCCTGCCCCATGCAGTCGCCCTCCTGGTGGTAGCCTGTGCCCGCCTCTCCGAGCCCTTGTTCCCCCCACAGGCTCTGAGCCCTTCCGCCCATGAAGGCCGCTTCTGCTCTGACCGGCTTGACCCACCTCCCTTGTCTCCAGGGCCCCCTCTTCTCCCAGCCTGGCTCCTTCCCAGGGGCCCCTCCTCCTCAGAGTCCTGGCCTGCCTGTGCCAGGCCCTCTCTGAAGCCCCTTCTCTCGAGAGCCTGAGCCTTTGTTTGCAGGCTCTTCCCTGGTCAGGCCCCCTCTCCTGTCCAGGCCCTACCCTCCCCTGCTCAGCACTCACCCCTCTGGCCCCTGGCCTGGCCTTGGTAGGGGCTGATCAGGAGCCCACAAACAGCTGGCTTTAAAGATGCTGCTAAAACTGTCTTCCAGGGGGCAGGGTCCCAGAGCAACATCCCGCTCTGCCTGACCACATGCTCGGTAGGCCCAGGCCCACAGGTGAGAGGGCGATGGGACTTCTGGGAAGCTGGACTCAGTTCCCCCCACCCATCCACCAGCAACCCCTTTCCAAGGGCCTGGCCTGGGGGTGGCCAGACCCATCTCAGATGGCGCCTGACCTAAGGGGCCAGTGAGCCTGTGTGTGGCCTGGGAACCCGGTCTCCCTGCTGGGCTCCCTGGGCCAGGCGCTGCCCAGGGCTGGGCAGGCTGCAAGGCTGACGGGCTGGCCTGCCCCTGAGTCCAGCTGGTCCTCGGGCGTGGGAGAGGGCACCAGGCCCACAGGGGTCTGCTTCTGGTCACTGGGTGGAGCCAGGCCGCCTCTCCCAACTCCAACCACCCTGCCCCCGACCCCCAGCCCACTGCCCAGGATGCGTCATCCCACGAGCCTTCACCGGAGCGGCCAAGGGAAGGCGCTGGACTCAGATCAGCTCCTGAGAGCTCACACTGGGTGTCCTCCAGGCAGGACGTGTCCACCGGAGCCCGCTGGACTGGTGCAGAGCAGGGCCAAGCCAGCCAGAGTGAGAGCCAGCGTTTGGAGCGACCAAACGCCAGACCCTGTGCTCGGCTCCTCCTGGCATCCATCAGGCCCACGGCCAGGAATGCCCAGCTGTCACCCACCTTCCCGGGACAGAGCCTCGAGGCTTAGGGTCAGGTCCCAGAAACTGGGTCTGAGCCCAGAGTCAGACTCCAGGGTCCAGAGAAACCCGGCCAGCTGGGTGGAGCCGATTCTGAGCAGGACACCGGTGCCCTGCCGGTCTGGGTTAGGAGCTGGGGGCTCAGCCTGCGCTAATAACCCACGTGGCATTTGGGGGCCTCGTCCTTGTGTCCCCAAGGGGAGGACACAGTGGCCCCCTTCTGCCCAGTCTCAGTGAGCGAGGCAGGTGGAGGAGGGGGCCCCTGCCAGCCTTGGGGGGGTGGGAGGCTTTGAGGACAGAGAGGCCTGCTCGGTCAAGGGGCGGGGCGTGAGGGGCGGGCAACCTCCTTCCTGGCAGCTCCGCCCTGCAGGCTTCCAGGTTGCGGAGCTGACAACTGTCTCCCAGGAGCCCTGCAGCCCTGCAGAGCTCTGCCCACTCCTGGCTCAAATTTCAGGTGCAAGGAACACTGGGCGCGCGCTCACCATCCCTCTTGCAACTCTGGAAGCCGCCTGCGAGGGCCCGGCTCTGGGGTGCGGTCTCCAGGCCCCCTGGGGCCAGGCCGGTGACAGCCACAGCCCTGCTGGCTGAGATGGTACCAGAACGGGGACAAACGTCACATCAGAGCCCTACCCCTGCAGGGGGAGTGGGCTCCACGCAGGGTCCAGAGTTACCTGTCCCGGAGGCATCTGCCTCACCACCAAGCATTCACAGGCTCCTATTTATCCCTCAAAACCTCCTGGCTCTGCAACCGCTCTGACCAACCCCCACGGCCTCTAGCGAACAGGCCAGACCAGCCTGAGGGGACTCCTGTGTGGACCCTGCCACCCCAGGACACAGGCTGGCCTGCTCCAGGATTGGCAGAGCTTACTCACGGAGACACTGCTTCCACGGGCTGGCAAGGAGGCCCGGGAGGGAGGCAGGCTGCCCAGGCGCCACCTGCCCCATCAGGCCCCTCCCAAGGCCCCAGTTAGGTGAGCAGGGGACTCGGGGAACACTTTCTAAGCAGGTGTGGTGGGCTCTTGCCTGGACCCGAAAACCGTGCCTCAGTGCAGGTGCTCACGAGACAGGCCCCCAGCCAGGCCCCCTCACTGGTCACTGCATCGGAGCCCCCCAAGAGCTGGCACCCCCCGCAGCAGACCTCGGCCACGAGGCTGGGCGGGAGGCCAGTGTCTGGTCCGGGCCTGGCCTGGGCCCCGGGCGCCCCAGGCTGAGCCCGCCCTCCCTTTGAGGTGAGGGCGGGGCTGCGAGCACCAGCTCCTCCCCCGCCTCCACGGGGAGCACGCCCTCCCCACGAGGCACAAAGCACGCCGACACGCGGGCAGAGGCCTCAACGGCTTTATTTTCGTGCCAACTCTGGCTCCCAGCCACTCAAGAAAGGGGCAGCCGCGGAGAAGGCCGGCCCCAGCCCCCTCCCATCCAGTGCCACCCCCCTCCCCAGGGCCAGAGAATGCCCTGGACGCCCTGCGCAACAAGGCGAGCCCCCGCACAGCCCTGCAGGCTTCGTGGGACTGGCTTCTGGTCCCTGCCACCCTTCCCAGCTTGTCCTCAGGCCTCGGCGCGCCCTTCCTCAGGGCGTCCAGGATGAACAGGCGGGCGGCAGGGGCCCGAGCTGTGGGGCGGAGCGACCAGGAGGGTAGCTGGGCCCGAGGGAATCGCCCAGGGCAGGGGTCCTGGGACACAGCCGCCCAGCAAGCTGTGTCTTCCAAGTCAGAGAGAGGACTCTGTGCACCGGAGCTGCCGGCTGCCCCAGGCCGCCTCTCCATCAGACAGACAGACAGACAGACCAGCAAAAGCAGCATTTCAGACACCAGGGAGGGGAACCCACAGAGCAGAACTGCGGCCCGACGGGCCTCGGGATAATCGGTGTGGTGTGTGAGTGCAGTGTGAGCGTGAGTGTGTGTGGGTGTGTGTGGCGGGGCAGCCTCCTCCTCCAGACTCCAGCAGCGGGCGGGGGCCAGCTAGAGCCGGGCAGCCTCAGCCAAGCCCACCCGGTTCTGGTCGCGGTCGAACACGGTGTAGTAGCGCCCGATGAAGACGTCGCCCAGGATCCAGAGCGGCCCGCCGGGCGGGGGGATGTCCATGCCCATGAAGCCGCTCAGGCACACGGTCGTCCCGGCCTGCGACACCTGTGCCAGCAACACCGGTCACCACTGGCCGCCACCCGCGCCGCGCCCCAGGGCATCTGCGCCCCGCGCCCCGCCCCAGGGCGTCTGCGCCCCGCGCCCCGCCCCAGGGCGTCTGCGCCCCGCGCCCCGCCCCAGGGGGTCTGCGCCCCGCGCCCTGCCCCAGGGCGTCTGCGCCCCGCACCCGGGCCCAGGACGTCTGCGCCCCGCGCCCCGCCCCAGGGCGTCTGCGCCCCGCGCCCCGCGGGCCCCGCTCACCTTGAGCGTGTAGTCCTCTGGGGACAGCGTGTAGTCCTTACCCCCCAGTTTCAGGGTGACCTGAGGCAGGCTGGACACCTTCTCACAGGGAATCATGTACTGCAGAGGGTGGAGAGAGGGGAGCCGGTGAACGGGGTGGGCCCGGCGGTGGGGCTGCCCGCCTCCCCAGCCCTGCCGGCGCTCACCTCGCCCTGGATCAGCGGCACGGCCCCGATGGCCTTCTGCAGCTCCCGCACCTCCTCCACAGGGCCCACCATCAGGGACGTGCCCGTGTCCACGATAGCCTCACAGCCTCCCTTGCACACGGTCAGACTGCTGCCCACGTCCAGCCTGTGGGGAGGGGCGGGGCCTGAGTCCCCTCCTAGGGCCACCGGAGCCCCCGCCCGCCCCCGGAGGACTGGGTCGTGAGCAGATTTAGGGGGCGTGGGGAGGGGGCTGGGGGAGCCACGGACAGGTCACCCGAGGGGGCTGTGTGCAGGGGGCCCACTGGCTGGACATCGGGAGGTGGCAGGAAGCACCTGGGGCTGGCGGGACACGGGGCCCAGGTCCCCCGGGCCAGCCCCCTGGCGCCCCAGAAGCCCCTGCCGCACGCACGGCCACGGGCAGGGACCCCACGAGCCGCGCCCCACCCCGCGGAGCCGAAGGCGGGACCCCGCCCCACGCTCACTGGTCCATGTGGATCTGCCAGTAGGCCTTGCGGGTGACGTTGTGGTAGGTCAGGCTGCCTCTGTAGTACTTGGAGTCGGTCCCGCCCAGCATCAGCTCGCCCCCGGGCTGGGCTTTCGGGTCCCTGCCAGGGAGGAGGCGGCAGTCAGATGCCCTGCCCACCTCTGTGCCAGGCGTCCAGCCTGCGGGGGGCCGGGCCGGATGGGCACGGGGGTCAGGGCAGGTGCGGGGCCCTTCCTGGGCGTGCTGGGGTGGGAGGAGCCGGCGGGGGGAGGTGGGGGAGTGCTCCAATCTCACACCCCGGGGACCGCAGGCCAAGCTCTTTCCTGACAGGAGATCCTGCCTGGGCTGCAAGGGGTACCAGTCTGCCCCCTGAGGACGGCCAGGGTTGGGCCAGCAGGCAGAGGAGGACGCGAGTGCTAGGGGCCCTGGGGCGGGGACCTCACAGGCCTGGAAGGAAAACCAGGGGCTCCCAGGAGGAGGGCTGGCTGCCCTGAGCGGGGCGGAGCCACTGCGCCTGCCCTAGGCCCTCTGCACCTGCCGCTCTGAAGGACGCCCTCCACCCAAACCACCGTAAGACCAGCTCCCACTTCAGATTTCAGCTTCCGACCCTCCCCACCTCTTAGTCACACTCGTGGTTTCAGCATCATCTGCCCAGCTGTCTCTGGCACTCGCCAAACTTGTCCTCCGCCCATCGCTGTGGCCGCCACCTCCCGTCACCTCCACCACCCACATGTGGAGGACGCACGGTACCCTCCTCAGCCCTGCCCTTGCAAGCCAGCCGCCCTGCCCCCACTTCCTGCCCGCGCCCACGCCCGGGGAGTCGCAGAGCTGGGCCATCTGTCCCGACCTCCGGCCTGGCCAAGCTCCTGGGTCCGCTGTACCTCACCTGCCTCCCTGGGACCCGAGAGCTCACAGGCACCCAGCACTTAGCGGGTGGCTCGGCCCCAGCAGCTGCTCAGTTTTTGCCACTGACCGAGCAAGGGGCAGAGGCCAGCATCTATACAGAGACCAGGCCAAAGGCTCTGAGCTGAATTCCACCAGAAGGGCCCAGGGTCAGACCCAGACGGGGCATGTGGGGCGTGGTGACCAGTGACCAGGAGCAGCAGGCTGCCCAGCCCACCCCCTGCCCATGCCCCCCCCCCCACCGCCTCTGCACACTGGCCCCTTGGGGGCGCCCTCCCAGGACCTGTAGCACCGTCCTGGGAAAAGGCCAGGGGCTGGGGGACTGAGACCCCTTTCCAACGACCCGTCCCCAGCGGGACCGGCACCAAGTGTTGCTTCTGCGACGTGGGAGCATCGCCCTGAGCTCTCTGGGGTCACCCTCATGGCAAAGCCCCGGCCCCCTTGCCTCCAGAGTTCCTGGCACAGATCAGGGCTCGTGGCCTGATCCCCTCTGGGCCGAAAACGACCCAGGGGCAGGGACCAGCCTGCCCGTCACCGGGCCCAGGAACACCAGGCAGACTGACCGGAGGGGTCCCTGGCCCAGCTCGGGCTGTCAGAGGCGGCAGGCCCAACGACCAAGAGCCCGGATCCAGGGCTGCCCGGCTGGAGGACCCTGGTTCGAGGACCCTGGTTCGGGGACCCCGGGGAGACCCAGCCTTCGGTATGGACTCTTTGTCCACTTGTGAGAGGGCGCTAACGCATTGGGCAGTGAGAGCCGCGGCTCAGCGCCTGGCAGGGGACCACGGGGAGGGCCGGCACGATGGAGCCCCGCCCCCACACCTGTTCAGGAAGAAGGAGAAGACGTTCCTGTCCACCAGCTTCTGCTGCATCAGGTTGTCGAAGACAGGCAGCACATTGTTGACGGAGATGCGGGGGTAGGCCATGCCCAGGATGCCGTCAAACTTGGCCGCGATGAAGACCACGCCCGGCTGCTTGATGGCCTCCCCGAAGGTCTGTTTCTGCACTGTGACGCCGCCCGGGCTGGACGAGGACGGGTTACAGGGCACCTGCGGGCCGCGGGGAGGGCGAGCAGGCGTCAGGCATCGTGTGGACACCAAGCCCGACGCTGGGCCCCAGGTGGCTCCTCACCCCCGTCCCTGCACGGGCAGCTATGGCCACGAAAGCCAGCTCGGTCAGTGCCTGTCATGTGGTGCTCGGGACTCGGTCCTGGAGAAAGGGCTGCTGACCCCGCACTGGAGCCAGGTGAGGACAGCAGGCGTGCGGGGCCCACGCTCCGCTGGGCCAGTTTCAAGGACGGGTGCAAAGCCGGGGAGCAGGGAGCAGCGCGCTCCTCCTGAGCTCAGGCCCTCCCACTGGCCTACCCCTGCCCTTGGGGAACCCTGGATCTAACCGTGGACTCAAGGCCATGATACCCCCGCCCCCAAGCCAGGGCGGAGACTGCAGACACACACAGGGCAGGATGTGGGGAGAAAGGGCTGCTTGGGGTTGACGCTGGGGGCAGAGGACGGGTGCGCGACATCCTGTCTCAGGCTCAGAGAGAGCCTGGCAGAGGCCCCCACTCCTGCCAGGCAGACGCGGAAGGGGAGGGCAGCCGGCAGGGAGCTGCGGGGGCCCGCCAGGCCGGCTGGAGGAAGGGTTCTCCAGCCACCAAGGCTCGGGACAGGCCTCCCGGGGCCTTCCTGGGGCTGGGGGCTGGGAGGGGACGAACTCCTGCTCTGCTCCCCGCAGCTCCCAACCCAGATACCTCCTGTGGCCGGGCACCAGGGGCTCCACCCTGCAGCCCTCCCCAGACGCTGCCCAGCATCCTGCCCGACACCCTTGGCAGCTGCCCCTGGCCAGCAGCTCTGGCTGCGGTGGCCCCTCACCATCCGCCGGCTCCTCTGCCTGGCTGTGCGGCTAGGAGCCTCGCCACTCGCCAGTCCTGGGCCCAGACCCGCGCCCGGCACTCTCACTTCTGCAGTCTGGGGCTCTTGGCCTGCCGTTCCTGCCAGCCCTTCCAGCATCACCTGGCCTGCACATGGGACCACGTGCCCCCGTCACGTCCCCCCACCAAGCTCGCCCAGCTGTTTCACCTCCGGGTCTCTGCTCAGCTGAGACCCTGGCTCCCCTGCTCAGTGGGCCCCTGCCTGGCCCTGGGGTCAGGGGCGAAGCCCCCAGCCTGGCGAGCAGCCCCGAGACACTCACCGACACAGTGTCCTGGCTCAGGTACCCTGAGAGGCTGCCCGAGCCATAGTGGATGTCGAAGGTCGTGCCGTTCTTCACGTACGTGCTGGACTTGTCGCTGTTGTATTTGTGGTGGACCCCTGCGCCGAGTGGGACTGTCAGCCCGCCGGCCCGGCCCCAGCTGCAGCCTCAACCCTCCCAGCCCTCGCAGCCCATCCCGCAGGCCCCCGGGCGGGTGGTCCACCCCACGACCCCCATGGTCCTGGCCCTGAATCAAGGAAGGGAGGAGGGCGGAGAATCTGGAGGGGCTGCCTGTTGGGTGTGGCCGAGAGGTGGGAGCGGCAGGTGGCCCAGGAGGCCCACCGGGACATCTCTGCCCTAAGACGGGAGAGGGTGGGCTGAGGCTGGAGGGCTGGCCTCCAGCGCCTGAGGGGGGAGCGAGCAGCGGGGTGGGGGCGGCACGCTCCGGCCCGGGGTCACGGCAGGCCCCTGGGACAGACGGACTCACAGCAGGCGATGTCCAGCAGCTTGCAGTGGATGGACGGGACCCACAGGTTGGCAGAGCCAGTGTCGAAGACGACGGTGAAGCACTGGGGGGGCGTCCCGATGCCGATCTCCCCGTAGTACTGGGCCTGGGGGGTGGGGTCTGTCAGGGCAGAGTGCGGGGCTCCCCACAGGGCCGAGAGAAGGCCCTGACCAGGATAGGGGCCCAGGGCCAGGCAGGCTGTCTCAGCTGCCCACCCCGGCATCTCCGCCCAAGCCCTCGGTAGGGTCCAGGGCTCTAGGAGGGAAGGCCTCCTCCCCAGCATGAGGGTCGAGTGAGGATCCCCCATGGCTGATCCTGGAGGGCCCTGGGCAGAGGGCTCCAGGGAACCCCGAGGAGGCGGCGCACAGGCAGGCCGAGTCCCTCAGTACCGGGCACGCTGCCCCCACTGCCCTGGGCCTCAGTTTCCCCTGTGCACACAGGGCAGCAGAGGCAGCCTGGAGGGAGGCCCAGATAAGGAGTGAGGGCTCTGGTGAGCATGTGGGGGGAACACGCCTCCAGGAGGACCCCGTCCTCGGCCCCTCAGAGATCAGGGGCATGGGCGTCTGTGAGTCTGGGGTCCACTGGGCCCTGCCATCTCAGGGACGGAGGCTGGGCCCCGGGTCACTGCAGGGCTCCAGCTCCAGCCCCTCTGGGCATCTCTCTCCGGCCACTTGGCTCCAGGGAGCAGCGGCCGCCACTGACTCATGACCCAGCAGAAGTGTCCAGACTTGGGGTGGGGGGGGGCTGGGGGAGGTCAGAGAATGACTCAGCAAATCTCCATACCCGTGGTATGCGTGCACATGCGTGTCTGTGTGCGTGCATACTGGGGGGCAGGAATCAGGAACTGGTCAGGCCCCAGGCAGACCCCCCTGCCCCCCCGCCTGATCACATGCCTGCAAGAGGCCACAGCTTCCTGGCCCGGGCTCCAGCCAGGCAGGACAGAGGGCACAGCTACATGCCCTAAACCTGAGTGGCCCAGAGGCCGGAGGGCAGCAACAGGCTGGCCTCCCAAGACTCAGGGAGTGGGGGGCGTGGAGAGGATGTCACCTAGGCAGCCCCAGAGGGCCTGGCCCCAGAGCTGGGACCAAGGTGACCTGCCCCAGCATGCTGTGTGTTCCACAATGTTCCACCTCTGAGCTGGTTTCCCTCTCTGCGAACAGTGGGCACATGGGCTGGTCACTGACCGAAAAGGAAGGTAGGGTGCAGGGACTGGGCTGTGGCTGCCACAGGCCTTCCAGCAAGACAGGCAAGACAAGCACAGGGGCTCCAGGGCAGTGGGTGCCCCCCAGGCAGGCGGGCCCAGGTGAACTGAGCTCAGGGACCCCCGGCCCCCACCCAGAGCCTTGCAGGCAGGCCCGGGCCTGATTCTGGGCTCCTCCGTCCCGGGCTGGCTCCCCCATGCGCTGCAGGCGCTAGGGCAGTCCCGTGGGGATGGCCACCAGGATGAAGATGCCAGCCCGGCTCTGAGCTGCTGCTCAGTGGCAGGCAGGGAAGCAGACGTCAGGGAGGCACTCAGGCTGCTCCAGCCAACCCTCCTAGCCCCCTGGGCCAGGACGGGCAGGGGCGCCCGGAGCTGGAGCCAGGGAGGTCACAGCCCTCAGTCAGGAGGGAGTCGTGGAAACGCCCATCACAAGGGTGTCTGGGTGGAAGCCCTGCCCCCCACACAGCTGAAGCTCGCAAACCACTGGAGGCTGAGAACAGAGGATTTCACCAAAACCCACACCGGCTCAGGAACGTTTCCTGAGAGCCAGCTCCTGCCTGCAGCGCTGTGGGCAGTCAGCCCGTTCCCCCAGCCCCAGGCTGCCTCCCCGGGCCCCACACTCACGTCCATGTAGTTCTTGAGCAGCTCGGGAATCGGCCCCTGCCTCACAGCAGGCTCCCCGGCGGCATATTTCGAGATGGGGCCCTTGGCGATCAGGTGCTCCACGGGGCCCATCGCCTCCGACATGGTCCGGCGGATGGACGTGAACTTCTGCAGTGGGATCCTGTCAAGACGGAGGTCAGGCTCGTCAGGGCTGGCTGGTGCCCAGCCCACCGGGAGGCTCCCACACCCACGACCAAGCTGGAGGCCCAGCACGCCTGCTCCCCACCACCCCCCAGACACTGGGGGGCTCCAACACGCACCGCTGTGGTCTCCCGTCCCCACTCTGAGTGGGTCCAGGGTCAGCGGTCAGCTATCGCGTCTGCCCAAAGCCCTCCGAGGGGCCCCATCTGCCTGGCCTGCATCATCCAGGCACCCCAGAGACGGGTCCCAGCTCACCCGTCTGACTTGCGGGGGGGGGGGCCACCTTCTGGCCGCCAGAGGGGACTTCCAGGCCACCCACTCCGAGCAGCCAGCTCTCCCTGACCACCCCCAGACCCCTCAAAGGACCCCCCTTTCCTTCCAGTCCTCACCCCAGGCCGCACTGAACCCCGTCACTCTCTCCCCATTAAGCTGGCCGCTGGAGGTCAAGGTTGACACCTGGGACCTGGAGGTGGGGGCTGCTAGGCTGGCTGCACTCCATGCAGGGCCTGGTGCCCCTCCTTGGAGGACCCTTCCCAGGAGCCCCACCGCCCAGCACACGCCGGCCTGGGTGGTCTGCCCAGCAGCAGGGGCAGCGTGAGGGGTCCTTCTCCACCCCCAGCTCCACAGGGGTCTGAACTTGCCCCAGGAGGTGGCACAGGAGACCACCTGAGCAAGAGGCAGCTGCTGGATGAAACGTCTCCCCAGCCTGGGGATCTGCGAGTTCAAGGTCGCAGTGACTCCTCCCAGCAGGCCAAGGGCATGCTCCAGGAAGATGTGGGCCTGGCCTCTTGCCTAAGAAGGGACAGGCTGGGAGGGCCTGGGCTTCTTGTCTGGGGGTGGGGGAGGGGGCCACACCCTCCAGTAACTAAGGAGACAGATGCCAGCAGTTCCCCCGGACATGAAGATGTGGGGGCTCCGGTTCAGCTGCCCCAACCTGAGAAGCTCCAGGCTCGTGTCCCCAGTGGAAGGCCTGGGGGTGAGGCCAGGGCAGGTTCAGGCCTGCAGCTGCTCCCCACAACTGCTCCAGCTAGGGCTACTTGCCCCCAGGCCACAGCCTACGCAGGGGCCCACACAAGCCAGCCTTTTGGCAAGGCTCAAGTCTGCTGCAGCCCCGAGACCCCACCCACCTGCCCACAGGCAAAGGCCCACAGCAGAGCTGGAAGAATGCCGGCCCAGGTCCAGCACTAAGGCTGCAGGCCTGGGCAAGGGTGGGGGCAGGGTAGAAGAGGGTGGGCCCTCTGCACCCCTCTCCTGCTGGGCAAGCAGCCTGCCTGGCAAGGCCTGGAGGGTGGGGGGACCCTCTGTCTTGCTGACGCAGCATGGCACAGCCCTGGACCAGCCTGATAGTCCTCGGCCTCGCTGGAGCCAGTGGGGGCCCCCAAGCCCGGGGAGGGCGTGGTCTTTACTGAGGCAGCAGGTGTTGGTGGGACAGAGCCCCAGCCCAGCAGTGGGGGAAGCCGCCCAGGGCCTGGCGCCAGCGGGGCCACTCCCCCAGATCCTTCCTTAGGCTGACTCCCTCAGGACCCTGAGGTCCTCCTGGTGTCCAGAGGGTCCTCCAACCGGCCCAGGGCCTGTGGGAAGATCTCATAGGCTGAACAGACTGGGATGAGGCCAGGCCCAGTTCACAGCTGGGAAAGGAAACCCCAGGCGCAAAAAAGACTTACCCAAGCTCAGGGGCCTCCTGGGCCTGCCTCTGGGTCTCCCGTCTTCCAGCCGAGTGCGGGCCCCTGAGCACAGGCTCCCACCCTACCTGTCCTGGGCAAGCTGAGCCGACTCCCAGTCACAGCCCTCCTGCTACCTCCGGTCCCCACCCCATGATGGCAGGGAGGAGAGGAGGCACGGACTCCCGGGCGAGCCCCGCACCTGCAGAGCTCCCCCGCCCCGCCCGCGGGTAGGCCCCACAGGAGGGTTAGGCCCCGGGGGCGGCCCAGATGCACCCCGGCCGGGGCACAGGGGTGCGCGGGCGTCCGCGGGGTGCGCGAGCTGCGCGGCTCACCTGATGACCGCGGCGGCGGGCGCGGCCAGCAGGCCGAGGGCGAGCAGCAGCGGCAGCAGGCTGGGCGTCTGCATGGCGGCGGCGGCCCGGTCGAAGCGGAGAGCCCGGGAGGTCGCGCGCTTATAGCCGGGATGACGGCGCAGTTGGGCCGCGTCAGCTGACCCGCTTGTTTGCACCGGGGCTGGTCACGTGGGCTGCGGCCGGCGACGGGGGGCGGGGCCGGGCCGGGGCGGGGCCTGAGCGATGAGGGGCGGGGCCGGGCCGGCGCGGGGCGGGGCCACCCGCGACTGGGATCTGCTGCGTCTGCTCGGGCGCGCCGTACGTACGCCTGTCGCCCTTCGGGCCACGTGCTGACCCGGAGAATTGCCACGACCCTCTCGGGGCAGAAGGGGACCGGGCCTGGCCCCGCTGGACCCCTTAGCTGGGCGTGGCTCCTTCCCCGCCTCGGGCGTGCGGCTGGCTCCCCAGGGCTCCCCAGGGCTCCCTGCTCCACCTGCTCTCTCCCTGGGCGCCCTTGTCCCCAGCTTTTCCTTCGCCCGGGAGTCTCCCAGGTGGTCTCTCTGGAGGCTCCAGCCGCCCTCATCCTCCAGGTGGCCCACAGCCCTCCCAGCCCCAGCGCCGCGACAGCCCCAGCGCCGCGCCCCAGAGCAGCACCTGGCCTGGCCCGGCCCTGGTAACCCTGGGCTCTCCTCCTCTGTAAATTGGCAGCATCCCAACGTTGTTGCAAATCTCAAAGGCTGCCATGGAGTGTGTGTGTGTGTGTGTGGAGGGGACAGCAGGTCACAGTTCAGCCATTTGGGATCAGTTTTTTACCAACTTCTGGGGTAGGAGAGCGAGTCCCTCGGTCTGGCTAACGCACAGCCCTGTCTGAGGCCTCGGTGACCCCTCAGCCTGGGAGCTGAGTTCCTGCTGCCTAAGGGGAGGATCAGCTCCATCCTCCACCCTGGGTCACAGCCAAAGGAGCAGGTGGGTGTTACCAAGGAAAGGAATTCGGACAGGTCATTTCAGAGAAGGTCATGTGAAGAAGGAAATTCAGCAGGAGAATATGCCGGGAAGTGACTGATATGGGGGTGTCGACTTAAAAAATTGCACAGCGTGAAAGTTGTCCCTTTCCTTTGGAGCAAAGCTCTCATGTCATAAATATCTTCACTTTTATCCTGACAAATTCTATTAAGATAGCTTTTCTATTGAGGAAAAGTGTCAGATTAGCCTCTTACCTAACCACTTCAGCCAAGACCACTCAAGTCTACAACTGAGCAAACCCTGGTATCTTTCAACAGAGCCCCACCCAGTGTCTAGACCTTAGGTGAGTGTGCCCTGGTTTGGGTCAACCAGCATCTTTGCACCCCACCCCCCTGCCAGTATCTTTCAGTTGGAAGGGGGCAGGTACCTGTTCCACCACCGAATAAAACTCAGGATTATTGACCAATACGGGAGATCCGAGAACCAGGAGTTGTTGTTCCAACTCTTCGGGACCCCAATGACTGCAGCATACCAGACTTCACTGTTCACCTACCCGGATTTGTCTGGACTCTCCAAGGAGGCGGGCAGGTATGAGAGGCCTCTGGTTGTATACCAAGGCTCCAGTCTACTCTGGGTAACTTCGACGGTCACCATGAACTGTCGGCTTTAAAAATGCACAATGTGTGAGTGGCGACTAAGTTTTATTTGGGGGCAAAATGAAGATTGCAGCCCAGAACACGGCACCTCAGAGAGCCCTGAGAAACTGCTCCAAAGAAGAGGGGGATGGTCAGCGTATGTGATTTTGGTGAAGGGGTCAAGCACGTATTTTCCCAGAAGGATTCTACTAGTCTTGTGAGGCTTTGCTAGTCATGAGGAACAGGTGTCACCATGAAGGGTTTTAATGCTTTTCTAGGTGTGAGGAGATGCCAAAATCGGGCTCATAAGATCAGTTCCTGAAGGCCTCTAACTCTCTGGAGACTTGTCCTGCCAGTTTTCCCCCTGAGCACCAAGTGCCCTGTTTCTCTTCTTCACCTTGGACTCCCTTTGGGGGGGGGGTGTTGGAGGTCAGCAGCTGCAGCAGTACATACTTAATCCTTGAGGCAGATGACAGGGACCAGGCCTCTTGGAGGAGGTGACATTTGAGCAGAATGTGAACAGGGGGAATCTTCACAAGGGGACTCACCCAGGGACACTTTCTCTTGAGTGGTCCTCCCAGTTCCCCACCTAAAGGGGGTCAAACCGAGGTTCTGTGGCTTGCAGAGGCAAGGTTGGAATTCCTTTCTTTTCTGTAACTACCAAATAAACCAGGACCCTGACCTTAACCACCACGCCCTCCCAACGCTGGTCAGCCTGATGTCCACAGATGAGTGGCCCTCCCTTGGCCCTGCCTCTTCTCCTAGCCATACCACAAATGTTTGCTGGGTTCCCCTGATGTGGTTCTGAAGGAGTAAAGCCAGAGAACAAGCCGGTTCATATCTTGCCCTTGAACCTGCCCCTGCCCCCTGGGGGCCAAGGCTGTCCCCCACACAGTCCCAGAACTGGGACCCTTGCACCGGTCGTTACCCGGCCCTGGTGCAGGAGGGGTCACTGAGGCCCTAGCTGGGCTGGACTCTGGCACTTGGTGGAAGGTAGTCCCAGCTGGTGTCCCCTGATCCCGATGCTCAGTGGGGACATGACATCTGTAACGGTGGTGCTCAGAGGTGGCCGCTAAGAAAACACAGTTAGAGCGTCATCTTCTTCAGAGACACTTACAAGGCCCCTAGGGGTTCTGGGCGTGAGGCAGTGTGAACTATTGGAGGGGCCACGGGCTTGATCTGGCATCCAGCTGTGACAGTCCCGAGCTGGAGCTCGTGGGAGGCAAGCTGACACCCTTGACTTTCCCCTGAGTGTGGCAGGGGACCTCTGAGAAGGGACCCTCTGGTGGCCGAAAGGGTGGAGAGGCCCCTACCCCCTGCAGAGGTTGCTTGTCCGTTTGTTACAGAGCAGAGATGCTCTCTGTACTGGTCCCAGCCCAGCCCTTGGTGCTCCAGGAGGGAGAGCCCTGGCCCAGGCGTGTGTGTGTACATGTATGTATGCGTGTGTGTACATGTATGTGTGCGTGCACGTGTCTGCGTGTGTGTGTGTGTGTGTGTGTGATGGGGGTCTGCCCGAGGTGAGGGTCGAGGAGACTGGCATTGGCAGCCCCTCCCCTTAACCTCTCCTTGGCGTCTCATGGGTCAGTCCCTCTGGGATCCTGTGTGTCCGCTTTGCCCCCGTACGTGATCAGGGAGCGCCCACCTTGTGGCAGACAAGCTCTGGGTGCTGTGGAAGTGAAGGAAAGGAAACTGGCTTCCTGCCCTGTGGCGTTTATCCTCCAGGCAGGGGAGGCAGGTGACCCACGATAAAGGCGCTCACACAGGTCACTGGAGGGAGAAGGCTGTGGGGAAAGTGGGGGCATGGGAGGGGCCTCGGGTGACAGGAAGGCATGTTGCAATCAGGGAAGCCTCGAGGAAGCCTGTTAACTCAGCTGAGCCCAGGCGGGGCTGGGGGGCAGGAGGGACGAGGTCAGGGGTCAGAGCGGAGCTGCCCTGCAAGGGGGGCGGCAGTGGGCCAGTTGGGAGGCTTGGGCTCCCATCCGGCCATGGGGGCTGGGATGGCCTGGACCAGGCAGTGACCAAGGAGGCTGTGAGAAGCAGCTGGGCTCCAGAAGGACTTTTGAGGTGGGAGGGGTGGTTGTAGGATTTCCTCGTGGATTGGAAAAATGGTGTCCAGCGTAGGGCTTAACACTGACTCACATGTGCCCAAACTGGCCGAAAGGATGGCCTGTTACCTACCAAGATGGGTCAGAAGCAGGAGGATGGGTGCGGGAGGAAGCCCAGGAGCTCCGTCCATTTGGGAGGTTAGGGTTATGCTGGGGAGGATGTTGCCCTGGGGACGGGCAGTGGCACCACCGAGGGGCAGCAGCTCAGAGGTTGGGGGTTGAGGGAAGAGACCCAAGCTGAGACAGAAACTTGAGTCATCAGCGCTCAGCAGTTTCTGAGCAGGGAGTTCAGACGTGACTGCCAGCAAAGGGCAGACAGACTAGCCCCGAGGGGTCCAGGCAGCATGAGTTCAGAGAATCGAGGGGGAACCAGCAAAGGAGACAGTGGGAGCAGCTGGGAACAAGAGGGGGGCCTGGACGCCGAATGAAACGTGGTGGGGGGTGCTGACGATGGACCAGGTGGAGGGGGGACTCAGCAGTGACCACGGGCCTAGCGACGTGGCCTGGAGGACAGCAGTGTCAGTGAAGAGAGAGCCGCTCTTGTCAGGAGCTGCTGATGAGACAGTGCGTATTGATGCAGAAAGACCGGTGGATGGACGGGGGAGCCGGAGAGCCTCGCACTGAGGAGCAGGGGCCGGCTTTTGTTTTTCCATCACTCAGTCGTGTCCGACTCTTTGTGACCCCACGGGCTGCAGCACGCCAGGCCTCCCTGTCCTTCACCATCTTCCAGAGTTTGCTCAAACTCATGTCCGTTGAGTCGGTGATGCCATCCAACCATCTCATCTTCTGTTGCCCCTTTTCCTCCTGCCCTTGGTCTTTCCCAGCATCACGGGAGGACTTGATCCCTCTCTTACATCGCACACAGCTCTCAGTCCCATGTGGCAAATCCCCAGGTCAGTCATGTTGTTGTACTTGGTCACGCAATCATGTCTGACTCTGCAACTCCAGGGGCTGTAGCCGGACAAGCTCCTCTGTCCATGAGATTTTCCAAGCAAGAATACTGTAGCAGGTTGCCATTTCCTTCTCCAGGGAATCTTCCTGACCCAGGGATAAAACCTGAGTCTCTTGTGTGTCCTGCGTTGGCAAGTGGGTTCTCTGCCACTGCGTGACCTGGGAAGCCCTTAGGTCAGTTAGGTCAATGGTAAACTTCTCAGGGGAATAAGACAAGGAGGCTACCTTTGTGACCTTGAAACCCACACAGATTTGTGGTTTAAATAGAAATGCATGAAACCCACCAAATCTGTGAAAGAGAAGGACAGAGTTAGGAGGAGAAGAAGAAGGGCCGCAGATGAGAAACAGGCCTCTGACACCCAAATACATGAAAACTCTTCTTAAAAAAACACTTGCTTGTTGGGCTATGCTGTATCTTAGTTTCAGGCTGCAAGATCTTTAGCTGTGGCTTGTGGGATCTAGTCCCCTGACGAGGAGGTGAACCTGGGCCCCTGCACTGGCAGAATAGAATCTTAGCCACTGGACCACCAGGGAGGTGCCCCAAATACCTGAAAACTCTTAAAACCCAACAATCAGCAAGTGAACAAGAACAGATGCCTTAGCAAGTGAGAAGTCCAGACCCTAGGGGAGCCCATGGAGAGACATTCGGGTCTGCAGGGCTGGAGACCCATAGCCAGGCACCTCTGCACACCATCAGGAGCCGCCAGACCCTTACAACACCAAGTGCTGGTGGGGACATGGGGCAACAGGAACTGACATCCGTCCCGGTGGGGATGCCGACGGCCCCGCTGCTTTGGAAGAGAGTTTAGCGGTTTCTTACAAAACCAAACCTACTCTTAGCATATGGTTCAGCAGCCGTGCTCCTTGGAACATACAGAAAGGAGATGAAAACTTGAATCTACGCGAAAACCTGCCCGTGAATGTTTAAAGCTGCGTTCTGCTTAATTGCCTAATCTGGGAGCCACTAAGATGCCCTTCAGCAGGTGGATGGAAAAATACACTGTGGTCCATCAGACAATGGAACTTTGTTGCTGCTGTTGCACAGCTGCCCAGACATATCCGACTCTCTGCGGCCCCATGGACTGCAGCACACCAGGCCTCTCTGTCCCTCCCCATCTCCTGGAGTTTGCCCAAGTTCACGTCCCGTGGAATATCATTCAGCACTAAAGAGAAATGAGCTATCAAGCCACGAAAAGACACACGTATACGCACATTTGTGAGTGAAAGAAGCCAGTTTGAAAAGGCCACCGTCTGTGCGGTTCCAACCGTGCGGCATCATGGAAAGTCAAGGCCACTGAGACAGTAAAAGAATCGGCGATTTGGGGGTGGGGGAGGACAGGAGGATCCCGGGGAGACTCAGCACAGTCCTTGCGAGGGCAGGTGAAGGGCGCTGCTGATGGTTTAAGGGTGGACACGGGACCCTCTGGATTTCTCAAAACCCACAGAGTGTACAGCTCAAGGAATGAACCTTAATGTCACCTATGGACGCTGGCTGATAAACAGGTATCAATATTGGCTCTGAAGAAGGAAATGGCAACCCGCTCCAGTATTCTTGCCTGGAGAATTCCATGGACAGAGGAGCCTGGCGGGCTACAGGCCACGAGGTCGCAAAGAGTCAGACACGACCAAGTGACTAACACACATGCGCACGTTGGCTCATCAATTTTAGCAAATGTATCAGTAATGCCAGATGTTATCACTGGGGACGTGTGTGTGTGTGTGCGCGCGCGCGTGCGCGTCTGTGTGTGAGTGTGCTGAGGAACTCTTGTTTATGTTTATAGGAACTCTTGTTTGTTGTTCATTCGATAAGTTGTGTCCGACTCTTTGTGACCCCACGGACTGCAGCATACCAGGTTCCTCTGTCCTTCCCTGTCCCCTGAAGTTTGTGCAAACTCATGTCCTTTGAGTTGGTGATGCCATCCAGCCATCTCACCCTCTATCGTCCCTTCTCCCGCCTTCAACCTTTCCCAGCACCAGGTCTTTTTCCAATCAGTCGGCTCTTCACATCAGGGGGCCAAAGTACTGAAGCCTCAGCTTCAGTGTCAGTCCTTCCAATGAATATTCAGTACTGATTTCCTTTAGGATGGACTGGTTGGATCTCCTTGCAGTCCAAGGGACTCTTAAGAGTCTTCTCCAATACGACAGTTCAAAAGCATCAATTCTTCGGCGCTCAACTTTCTTCACAGTCCAACTCTCACATCCATACACGATCACTGGAAAAACCACAGCCTTGACGGGACGGACCTTTGTTGGCAAAGTAATGTCCCTGCTTTTTAATATACTGTCTAGGTTGGTCATAACTTTCCTTCCAAGGAGTAAGCACATTTTAATTTGATGGCTGCAGTCACCATCTGCCATGATTTTGGAGCCCCCCCCCCCAAAATAATGTCTGCCACTGTTTCCATTGTTTCCCCATCTATTTGCCATGAAGTGATGGGACCAGATGCCATGATCTTAGTTTTTTGAATGTTGAGTTTTAAGCCAACTTTTTCACTCTCCTCTTTCACTTTCATCAAGAGGCTCTTTAGTTCCTCTTCACTTTCTGCCGTAAGGGTCGTGTCATCTGCATATCTGAGGTTACTGATATTTCTCCCGGCAATCTTGATTCCAGCTTGTGCTTCTTCCAGCCCAGCGTTTCTCATGATGTATTCTGCATATAAGTTAAATAAGCACGGTGACAATATACAGTCTTGACATACTCTTTTTCCTATTTGGAACCAGTCTGTTGTTCCATGTCCAGTTCTAACTGTTGCTTCCTGACTTGCATAAGGATTTCTCAGGAGGCAGGTCAGATGGAAGAGGCTGGTCAGATGGTCTGATATTCCCATCTCTTTCAGAATTTTTTACAGTTTATTGTGATCCACACAGTCAAAGGCTTTGGCATAGTCAAAGCACCCACAAGCACCCACCAAACGATGCTGTATGGACCCCAGGAGGCCGGCTCTCAGCCAGGCCTGAAGCCGTGAGAAACATGGGGACGTGGAGAGAGCAGAGGCCCGGGGTGACGGCCCCCACCTCCTGCATGTGGCGGTGGCCTGGCTGTCCTCCAGGTGGAGGGTGTGGGCCTGACGAGGGCGGTGCCTTAGGAACAGGCGGACAGACTGACCACAGACAGAGACGGGTGGACGCAGGGGGTGAGGAAGAGGCCCAGGCTGCACTGACCGTTTCCGCCTCCTCTCTCCTGAAGGTGAGGAGAGGCGCTCCTGTCAGGGTCCCGTGGCTGCCGGAAAAAGCCCCACAGTCCGCAGAGTCACACCCCGCAGCTTGGAGACCCCGAGTCTGAACTCTGCCGTTTTGGGCTAAAATCAGGTGTGGCAGGCTGCTTCCTGCTGCAGGACCCAGGGTTGGCCTGTTCTTGCTGCTTCCGCTTCTGGAGGTGCCGCGGGCCTGGCTGTGGTCCCTCTTCCATCCTTCGGGCTGCTGGCGCACCTTCTCTTACAAAGACCCCTGCCATGGCCCTGGACCCATGCGGGGAGCCCAGGACCCTGTCCTGCTCAAGGTCCTCAGCTCGCTCACCCCATAGGGCCCTTGGCCACGGCAGGTCACACTCCGCAGGTGTAGGCAGGTGGGGCGTGGACGGCTTGGGGAGGGGCATTTCTCTGCCCCGCCACAAGCGCTGTCGTTTGTTGGAATGCGGAATGTGGAGGAGATGACAGCAAGTTCCGTCTTTAGGTTCCCTTGTTTTTCTTGGCTGCGCCGGGTCTTCACTGCTGCGCGGGTCTGGTCTCACCGCAGCGAGCGGGGGCTGCTCTTGCTATAGACCCCGGGCTCTAGAGCTTGGGCTGTGTAATTAGGGCACAGGGGCTCAGCTGCCCTGTGGCAAGCGGAATCTCCCCACACTAGGGATCGAGGCCATGCCCTCTGCATCGGCAGGTGGGTCCCTAGGCCCTGGACCTCCAGGAAAGCCCCAGGGAGCTCAGTTTGAGGTCCGGAGCATGTGTGGTGCTGGTCCTGCTGGAACAGGTGTCCCCGAGGCACGTGGACATGTGGGGCAAGGTCAGAGCAAGGCCAGGAAGGGGACGGGGGTGAGTCAGCTGGCAGTGGTGCTGGTCGGGCAAGACAGTGAGAGGAAGTGGGCAGGTCAAGGGGGTGCCGGGCGGAGGCCCCAGAGAGACTGGGCCCGGGCTGGGTTGGGAGGGCAGGGCGGCTGGACTCGGGAGGCTCCAGGGCTGAGGGCCAGGTTGGGGGCAGCTCTGTTCTTCCCCAGTCTGCTGGGCTGGGCTGGCCTGGACTGCTGGTTTTCGTCCCGGACTCTGTGTGCGTTGGGAAGAGTTGAGCAAGGTCTGTGGCTTCTGCTGAGTACTCACGGGCCCTCCAGGTGCCCTGCAGAGCAAAGATGGGCAGAGGGACACCACCCAAAAATCTGCACTCACCTCCACCCCACGTGTGGCCGGGGCCCATCCACCAGGCAGCTGGCCACAGCCAGGCTCTGCCCACAGCTCCACCCTGGGCCAGCTTCCCCCGAGGAGGGGCCCAGCCTCCACACGCCCCAGTCCACCTGGAGATGTCCTTGGAGCAGAGCAAGGGGGTGCCCACATCGCTGACTCCTCAGGGCGTGGCCACGTGACCTCCTGGGTGGGGCCACAAGTGGAGGGGAGCCCGCCCCCCAGGACCCCCGGCGTGGGCTCCCCCTCCAGTCCCAGGGCCGCTTGCTCCTGAAACACACCATATCGGTCTTCCCGATGCCCCCACCCACCCTCCACCCACCCTCCACCCTCGGCCAGGCAGGGCCGGGTCCCAGTGGAGGGCTGGTGCTGGGTGGTCAGTGCCCGCCCACTCTGGGGGTGCCAGCTCCTCCGAGGTGCCCACCCCTCCCAGGCAGCTGGACAGACAGGCCCGGGGCTGCGGCACCCACTGACTTCGGAGTGGTGATTCAGCAGAGCCGGGCGAGTGGGCGGGGTGGGGGCCCCCTCTGTCCCCAGAACAATGCCCTGATTCTTCCAGGCCTGGCTTCAGTCCTGGGGACACCAGACGATTTTGTCGTGGCCAGAGTGTGAGCTGAGGGGTGGGAAGCAGGCATCTGGAGGCTTTCACTTTCAATCCTGGAGGGACTGGGAGCCGAGGACTCTGACTCCCAATCTGAGCAGGCCCCCGGGGTGTCCTGGATCTTCTCCAATTAACTGCCTGTGGGAGCCCGGACGAGACCAGACGCTTCCCCAGTGCCAGCCCTCAGAGCAGGGTTCCCCAACCTCCTGTGCCTCAGTCTTTTGTCTGTGAAGTGGGGTCACGTTGCAGACTCTGTCCTGCAGGGAGAGGGCCCAGGGCAGGTGTGTGTGTGTGTGTGTGTCTGTGTGTGTGTAAAGTGGGGTCACGTTGCAGGCTCTGTCCTGCAGGGAGAGGGCCCAGGGCAGGTGTGTGTGTATGTGTTCCTGTGTGCCTATGTGGGGGTGGGGGTGGGCAGCTCACCGTGTGACCCCCCCGCCTCTGTCCCCTCTGGTCTGCTAGTTTAGGGTTGGGGTTATGGGTTAGGGGCTGGGGTTAGATTAGGGTGGGAGAGGCGGGGGCTCTGGCTAGAGCACGTGGGGCCTCTGAGCTGTGGGGACTGTGCAGGGCTGTGAAGCAGAGGGCACCTGGTTTGGCAACGTGGTGGAGGGGAAGCAGGAAGTCCGGTCAGGAGAGGAGAGGGGAGGCTGGCGGAGGGAAGAGAGGGGAGGGGCCGGGGACACCGCCCAGAAGATGCCCGCACGGAGGAGCGCATCTGAGGGCACGTGCGAGACGCTGCTGCAGCCCCGTTGGGTGCCAGCGGGCAGTGGGGCGTGAGGTCTGGGGTCTGAGGAGGCCCCGGCTCGGTGTGCACTGTGGGGGCAGGGACCCCCAAGGAGGAGCGGGAAGAGCAGAAGGAGATGGAGGGCTGGAGAGAACTAACAGGAGCAGAGAAGGTTCTGGAAGCCGAGAGCAGGCAGCGGCCACCCTGGAGCGGCCATCAGCCTGGCCAGTGCTATGATGTCACCAGGGGCCTAGGCTGGGAGGCACTGAGGCTGCCTGTGTGGCTCTGGGGACACAGCCAGGAGCAGCTCGGAGTGGTCCCATGGGGGGCAGAGACGCGGGGGTGTTGTCTGTCCGGGAGAGTGGCTACAAGCAGGGGCGGGGCAGTAGCAAAGGCTAGTCCACGGGAGAGCTCCACAACGAGATGGCCTCGGGTCTCAGGGGTTGAGGCGGGTGCAGGGCAGAGGCTGAGACCAGCGGCCGGCCTCCCAGGATGGACTGGGCAGCTGGAGGCTGCCCCCTGCCCCGTGCCCCACTGAGTGCCCGCAGGGCCCCAGGCCTGCTGACCCCTAGCATATGACAGCCCTTCCTGGGCGGGGCAGGCCTGGCCAGCAGTTTCCTTCCCTTTCTGCTCGGGGTTCCCACTGTCTGTGTTAGGAGCCACGTGAGGCTGCCTCGAACTCAGGTTCCGCCCCGCTCCCTCTGGGCGGGGGCAGAGGATCAGCCCACCTGCTCTGAGCAGTGCCCCCAACCCTTGCCCACAGACCAGGCGTCTCAGCCGGACGGAGGCCTGTGATTCCTGCTGCCCCGGCCGGGCCCCTGCCCTGCCCAAGGCGCCCCTCCTTCCGCCTGCTGAGACCATGGCGAGGGCGCCCCCTTGACCCAGGGAGACCCCGCTGGGGTGCAGACACAGAGCTGTTATTGCCCCAGGGCTGGGGCTTGCGGGCGGCCCAGCTGACGCCCAGGGCAGCAGGCCAGTGGCCTCCAGAGGGGGGACCTCTGGCCTGGGACTCAGCTGACCAGGGACAGGGCGGGGAGGGGAGTCAGGAGACCAGTGTGGGGCCGGGATGGGGTCCCAGCAGACGGGGAGCAATGTGGGGGTGGGGCAGGGGTCCCAGAAGCCTCTGCCTGCAGACCCGCAGCCAGCGTCCCCACAGCCCCACCCCTGGCTTCACCCGCAGGCCCTTCCTACCTCGTCCCGTCCATGCGCTCGAGGATGCCCCTGGCCCCACTCTCGCAGAAGCCCCCAGCCCTGTTGGGGTGACCGTCAGGGTCCCCTCCCTCCTAGAGCCTCCTTGCCGTGTCCCCAGGAAGAGAGCCCCTCCTCCGTGGGGACAGAGGTCCCTGCTGGGCAGAGGGCTTGGGGCCCGCTCTAAGCTGCCTTTCTGCCCACCCCTCCTGCCACCTAATCCCCCACGAGGCAGCCACGCCTGTGAAGGTGAATCTTCTGTGTCAACTCGACTGGCCCCTGGGGGTCCCAGATATTCGGTTAAACATGTGTCTGGGAGGCTGTTTCTCGATGAGCTGCTGTTCAGTTGCCGAGGCGTGACTGACTCTGGCACACCAGGCTCCTCTGTCCTCCACTCTCTTCACGGCTGACCGCTTGAGCTGGGACTCGGGTCCACATGGCCGCAGACCGGAGCCACACTGCCTGCTCTGGGGCCTCCAGCCCGGAGACCCGAGACCCTGGGACTCAGCCTCCGCAATCGGGCGATCAGTTCATTACGAGAAAGGAAGGTAGATTGGGATAGTCAGATATCATATTGTTTCTGCGTCTCTCGAGAGCCCTGAGCTATACAGCCTCCAGGTCCCCAGGACCTGGAGCCGTGTGACCCCATGTGGTGAGGGGACGTTGCAGGTATGATCAGCGGAAAGATGCTGCGATGAGGCAATCATCTTGGATGAATGGGGAGGCCCTAAAAGTGAGCACAAGGGTCCCGCAAGAGGAGGGCAGGAGGGTCAGAGTCCGAGAGAGTCTGGAAGTCTCGTCGCCGCCACCTTTGAAGATGGAGGAGAAGCAGGCTGCAGGCCAAGGATGTGGGGCCTCTGGTAGCTGGGAAAGTCAAAACGAATTTGCCCCTGGGGCCTCCAAGAGAAGCCAGCCCGTGAGGCCTGCGTTGGATGCCCCTGCCCCAGCTGTAAGATGTCAGATCTGTGTTACGCCAGACATTGGTGGTAACTGGATCAGTCCCTTAGCAAAGCGACCCAGAACCCCGGGCGAGTGACCAAATACCCAGTCAGCCGGGGCTTTTCCTGCTTTAAAAGTGAGAGCATTTTCTGGAAATTGCTCAGCCCCGGGGCAGCGGGGAGGCGGTCACCCTCACTGGCCTCTCACCCGCGAGTCCCTGGCTTGCCCCCACAGGCCGAGTGACGACTGCATTCCTGTGTGTTTACCATGCCAGGGCAGAAGGTGGCCCAGAAAACTCAGGTAGGGAACATCCGGCCTTTGATATGCTTTGAGAGACGGAGCCGTGTTCCCATTTCACGGGCCTGGGAAATGTCACCCCACAGGCCGGCAAGCCCTGTGCCTGCCCCACTCAAGATCCAAGAAAGAGCCCAGAGTCGGTGAGAGAGAGACACGGATGGTTTAATGGACAAGGGGTGGTCCCGGAGCGACCCGGCCACATGTGGTGGACTGTGGTGGGGAGGTTACCAGTCACGTACCTGAAGCTGACATCAGGCTGGCTCCCAGGTTAGAGGGAGACAAGCAGAGGGCTGTGACCCCCTGCCCTTCTGGCGATGATCACAGGGGAGACAGCTCCGGTCTGTTAGTGAGGAAAGCTCAGTCCTCACTCACTGGCCCCCGGGACAAGTATGTAAACCTGTACCGATCAAGCTGTATGATCTGAAGATTAGACCAGTCCTCACTTGCTGGGGCTGGGGGCAGGCAGACCTGTACGGATCGGACTCTATGACTAAGAGGGAAGTCCAGCGAGGTGAGCAGGGTGAAAGTGAGGCAGGAGCCGGTCAGCAGGCGTGTACTGAGAGCCTGAGTGGCCGTCATGGGCGGCCTGAGTGCCTGCCACGGGGGAGGTAGGAGGCTCGGACGGTGGCGTGAGGCGCTCCTGAGCGGGGGCGGGGTCAGGAAGGTCGCCCCGGAGTCTGGCTCCCAGGGCTGAGCTCCCCAGGACAGAGGGGCCAGGGGCATCTGTCCAGCCTCCGTGCCCCTCTCCCCCACACAGGCTGGGGACGGGGCCTTCAGCCCGGAGCCCTCCTGCTGTTGTCCCCGCATCAGAAGCAGCCTCCCAGCGTCAGCGAGTCCTTCCTGCCCCTCGTTGGATGGCTGCATGCTTCTGTGTTACCAGCTTTATGCCCCTTGTGATGAAGGCCAAGAGTGCTCAGAGGTTGTTCAGTGTGAGCGTCAGTGTGGGTTTCCGGGACAGAACCACAGCCTGCGGACACCTCCTGTCCCGTCCTGGAGGCTGGAATCCGAGACCCAGGTGTGGGCGGGACTGGGCCTCCTGAGGCCTCCCCCCGGGGGTGCAGACGACGTCCCCTCCCCGCGGCCTCACACGGTCGTCCCTCTGTGAGCGTCCGCGTCCTGACCTCCTCTTCTTCGAGGACTCCAGTCCTGCGGGATTAGGACCCACCCCGTGACTCCATTTTACCGTGACTTTAAAGGCGCCACCTCCAAACTGTCACTTTCTGGGGTGCTGGGGGGCCAGGACTCCACACGGTGACTTTTGGGGACACGCCTCCGTCCACCGTGGGCAGTATCCCCGCCGCCCCTCTTTCCTCGCCCGAGGCACCCCGCTCTTTCAGCAGATTCTTGCTATGCTCACCTCCATGTTTCTAAATAACAGCTTATTTCCAAACAGCAGCTATTTCTAAGCAGCAGCCGCTGTTCCGTGCTATTTCTGTCTGGGTCATGTGCTGACTTCCCAGGACGGAAGACAGAGCTTGCCCGGTCCTCCCCCCAAATGTTCTCGCGCGCCCCTTCTCCAGGCCCACTGGGCCTGCCAGTCCTCTGCTCTGTTCCCTGGAGCCCCCAGACTCGGGGGCTCATCCAGGGCCTCCTCCCCGCTTCCCCATCCGTCCTCAACTCCAGAAACTCCCCGAGGACTCCAGAGTACTTGGAAACAGGGCCAAGCTCTACTCGGCTCTCCCCAGGCCTTAGGGCCGGTCCGCCCCTGCAGACCCGTCCACCCCAGAGACCCTCCCCCTTGGGCCTGGGGGTGCTGGCCCCTCCGCCCGCCCCCTCCTGTCCGCAGGTGCCACCTCCGATGCCCCTCTCACAGAAGCCTGCTCACCCTGTGAGGACCCCTCGAGTTCCTCCTCACCGTTCCCACACGGCCCCTCCTGCACCCGCTCATGACCATCCAACAAACTGTACCGTCTCCCCCTCCCTGTTTTATGTGCTGCACATGGGTCCTGCAATAAATCACGTCTTTAAAAATCCTTTTACCCTTGAAATTCTCATCTTTCTTTATTTTTCAAAAGCCTTACTTATTTATATATATTTTTTCTCTTTTTCAAAATTATTTCTAATTGTTTATGGAGCTGCACGGGGTCCTAGTCGCTGTACATGCAGCCTTCGAAGCAGCGCGCGGGGTCTAGCTCCCCGGCCAGGGATTGGGCCTCGGCCCCCTGCGCCGGGCGTGGGGAGTCTTAGCCGTGGGGCCACCGGGGAAACGCCTATTTATTTTTTAGTTGGAGTTTAGCTGCTTTACGGTGCTGCGTTGGTTTCTGCTGCACAGCGAAGGGGATCAGCTCCCTGTACACACGTATCCCCTTCCTCTTGGACCGCCCCTGCCCTGCCCTCCCACCCGCTAGAGCACAGAGCCGAGCCGCTGTGTTGGACCGCACTGGCTGTGTCCCTCACGGCGCTGCCTGTGAGTCAGCCCTGCTCCTCAGTCCAGCCGCCGTCTCTGTCTCTCCTGCGTGCACAAGTCTGTTCTCTTCATCTGTGTCTCTGGTCCTGCCCAAAACCACGTCTTCAAAGCGCACACCTGAGCATTTCCACCGCGGCTGCTCTGCAGGCCTGCCTTGGGTCACATGGTGTGACCCACCACAAGCGTTCCACTGCCCTGAGTCCCCTCTCCCCTCCAGCCCTGCTGGCTCCAGGCCTCCCTGGGGTGGCCTGGCCTTCCGGCCCTGCAGACACGCTCCTGTCCCAGAGGCGGGCGGGGCCAGGATCAGCTCAGGGCATCATCACTTGGAGATTCAGCTGCCCGCCCGCCTCCGTCAGGGAAGAAGCTTCCTGCTGCTGCAGCAGCAAAGCCCCATGTACCGAGTGGCCTGGAACAACCGAGGTCTAGGATTTTGCGGATCTGGATTGGTCTGAATCGGGTTTCACTGGGCCTGAATCCAGGGGTCACAGGACCAAGCTCCCTCTGGAGACTCCAGGAGAAAACCTGGATTCTGGCACTTTCAGCTGCTGGGGGGCCCCCATTCCTTGGCTGGTGGCCAACCTCCACCCCTACCACTGGTGGCGGCCAGTCCCCAACCCATGACAGTCAGGCAGTCACACGTCCCCCCCATTTCCGTCTTCCCTCCTTCGCCCACTTCTAAGCCCCTCGTGATCACATCGCTCACTTGAGTAATCCAGATAATCCCCCATTTTGAGGTCAACTGCCCAGCAACCTCAATTCCCCTTTGTGACTGGATGTGATCACAGGTTCCGTGAGTTAGCATGCGGGTGTCTCTGGGGAGCATTGTTCCGCCCCCACGATCGATCTCATTAGGTTTTAAGCATTTTTACTGGAGCATCTTTGATCTCCAATGCTGTCCTAGTTTCAAGTGTACAGCAAAGGGCTTCGGCTAAACGGATTCTCTTCCATTACCGATTATTGCAAGATGCTGGGTAGTCCCCTGTGCTGGGCAGCACGTCTCTGCTGGCCGTCTATTTTACGTACAGCAGTGTGCACGCTTTAACATGGAACCCTAGCAAATCTCTCCCCCGCCCTCTTCCCTTTGGGAGCCTCAAGTTTGCAGTCTACGTCTGAGTCTGTTTCTGTCCTAGGAATACGTTCGTTTGTATCATTTTTTTAGATTCCACATATAAGTGATATCACACATTTTCTACTTGTCACAGATCATAAATAATAGATCATGCATCTGTCTTCCTCTTCCTGACTTGCTCCACTCAGTGTGACAATCTCTAGTCGTATCCACGTTGCGCGAATGGCATTGTTTCACGCTCTTTTGTGTCTGAGCAGTGCTCCGTGGTGCACAGATCACATGTTCTGGGTCCATTCTTTGGCTGATGTCCGTTTAGGTTGTCTCTGAGTCTTGGCTATTATGAACGGTGCTGCCGTGATCCCTGGGGTGTGAACACATATCTTTTCAGACAAGCATTTTGTCCATGTCCGCCACCAGGCCTGGGATTGCCGACCATATCCCATTTTTAGTTTTTTGCGGAACATCTATACTTTCTCCACAGCGACTGCACCAGCTTCCACTCCCACCAACGGTGCAAGAGGGCTCCTGCTTTCTGCTGACATGTACCCTGCTATAATAGGGGTTCCCCAGGTATCGCTAGCGGCAAAGAACCTGCCTGCCAGTGCAGGGGACATAAGTGATGTGGGTTCAGTCCCTGGGTCGGGGGGTCCCCTGGAGAAGGAAATGGCAACTCACTGCAGTATTCTTGCCTGGAGACTCCCATGGACGGAGGAGCACGGGGGCTACAGTCCTCAGGGGCACAAACGGTTGGACGGGACAAGCAACTGAGCATGAGTAGCTCCTATAACACGTTGCTGTCCTTCCGGGAAAGTGTTGGCGGACACTTGGTGGATTCCAGCTTAGGACCGCATCACCTAAAGCTGCTGTCCTTCTGGGAAAGTATTGGTGGACACTTGGTGGATTCCAGCTTAGGACCGCGTCACCTGAAGCTGCTGGGGCGTTTGTGTGCAGGCGTTTGTGGGCATGCCTGCTTCTGGTCCTGAGTAAATACCCAGGAGTGGGATGGCTGTGTCATATGCTAAGAGTGGGTAATTTTTAAAGAAGTCTTCAAACGGTGTTCGCCAAGTGCTCATTTCACTCTCCACGCCCCCTGGCCATGCTCGGGGCTTCCTCGGCCCCACGGCCTCACCAGCCCTTCTGCGGTGGGCAGTCTTCATGTTAACTGTTCACATAGGCATGTGGTGGTTTCTCCTGTGGTTCCAGATTGTATCTCCCTGATGGCTTAGGAACTAGGGCGTCTTTTTCAGGTGCTTACCGACCGTTTCGTCTTTGTGAAGTGTTCACTCACATCTCTGCCCTGTTTTCCTACTGGGTGGTCTTGTTATTGAGCAGAAAGACTTCTTTATGTATCCTGGACACAAGCCTTTGTGTTTTTGCAAAAAAAAATATGCATTTTAAGTATTTTTTTCCCCATGCCTGTGGCTTGTCTTTTCATTTCCTGAACAGTGTCTTTCAAAGAGAAGTTAAAAAAAATTAATGTCAATTTTATTGGTTTTTGTTCCTCTTATGCTGGTTTTAACATGTTTTATCTAATAAATCTTTGCCGACCTTGAGGTCAGTAAGATTTTCACCTATGCTTTTTTCTACAGCTTTTACTACTTTCTGTCTTATATTAATTAGGCCCACGAATTATTTCTTGTTTACAATGTGAGGTAAGGTTTGTTGTCTATCTTATGGCGACCTAGTTGTTCCAACACCTTCTGTTTAAAAGGTGTACAGTCCCTTCTCTATTGAACTGCCTTGTTAGCCACGTGTGCCTGGTGTGGTTTTGGACATTAATCCCATCCATCTACCTATGTGTGTATTTTTATACTAGTATCACACGTTTGGCCTCTACTGAAGTTTTATAATAAATCAGGGAGGGTAAGCTGCTCATCGGTGTTCTTTTTCAGACTTATGTTAGTCATCTTGTGTCCTTGGCATTTTCATATAAATTTTGGAAACCAGCTTGTCAATTTCTACAAAAAATATTCTCCTGGAGTTTTGACTCAGATTGGGTTGAATCTGTAGATCATTTGGGAAACAACAGTTATTTCACTTTTCTTTCTATCCATGAATACTGTATATCTCTGTTTATTTTATAATTTCTCTCAAATATTTTATAGTTTCAGAGCTCAAGTCTCGGTCCTCTTCAGCCAAGTTATAACCTAAATATTCGCTATTTGCCTCCTCCTGTGTGTGGCTTTCTGAAACTTCCGTTTCTGGGGCTTTGCTCGTGGTCCCGTGTCCTGCCCTTCCCATGCAGGGGGCACAGTTTCAGTCCCTGATTGGGGGGCTAACACCCCATGTGCCCTGCGGGACAGCCAAAAATAAAACTGAACAAAAAATCCAGCCAGACCCCTTCGATTTCCAAGCGTTCATTAGCAGTGAGTGGAAATGAATCTGAAGGGGTCCCGGGGGGCTCCCAGGCAGAGAGGGCTTTCTGTCCCCCAGTTCTTATAGGCAAGACCCCAGTCTCCATGACCTGCTTTCCCTGAGTTCGAAGCGCAGATCTGAACAGTTGCTACTTGAGGGAGGAGCAGCCAAGCGAGATAAAAGGGTGAAGAGAAGGTCGTCAAGATTAGGAGGCTGACCCCCTGAGAAGAGCTGGCTTTGTTCAGTCGCTGAGTCGTGTCTGACTCTTTGACACGGACTGCACGCTTCCCCGTCCTTCACTACCTACCAGGGTTTGCTCAGACTCCTGTCCGTCAAGTTGGTGATGCCACCCAACTGTCTCATCCAATGAGTCAGCTCTTTGCATCAGATAGCCAAAGTATTAGAGCTTCAGCTTCAGCATCAGCCTTTCCAGTGAGTATTCAGGGTTGATTTCCTTCAGGATTGACTGGTTTGATCTCCTCGCAGTCCAAGGGACTCTCAAGAATCTTTGCTAGCACCACAAATAGAGAGCATTAATTCTTCAGGGCTCAGCCTTCTTTATGGTCCAACTCACATCCATCCATGACTACTGTAAAAACCATAGCTTTCATTCTGCAGACCTTTGTCAGCAAAGAGATGTCTCTGCTTTTTAATACTCTGTCTAGGTTTGTCATAGCTTTTCTTCCAAGGAGCAAACGGCTTTTAATTTCATGGCTGCAGGCACAGGGGAGTGCAAGCCCAGTTCACACTCTGATCTTTTTAGACCCCACCTTTGACCCACTGTTATAAAAACCCTCACCACGTTCTCTAGGGTTGAGACATAGTCCTTCAGGGCAGAAGCCTGGTGTGTCTCCCTTTCTCTTGCAAAGCAATAAAGCTATCCTTTTCTACTGTATCCAAAACTCTGTCTATAGGATTTGATTTGGCACCAGTGCACAGACCATTTCATGGACAACAGATAGAGAGAAAGGGGAAACGGTGACAGATTTTATTTTCCAGGGCTCCACAATCACTGCGGATGATGAATGCAGCCCTGAAATTAAAAGACGCCTGCTCCTTGGAAGGGAAGCTAGGACAAAGCTGGAGAGCAAAGAAAGCAGAGACGTCCATTTGCTGACAAAAGTCCATCGAGCCACAGCTATGGTTTTTCTAGCACATATGGATTTGAGAGTCGGACCATAGACAAGGCTGAGTGCCAAAGAATTGATGCTTTCAAACTGTGGTACTGGAGAAGACTCTTGAGAGTCCCTTGGACTGCAAGGAGGTCAAATCAGTCAATCCTAAAGGAAACCAACCCTGAATGTTCATTGGAAGGACTGACGCTGTAGTTGAAGCTTCAATACTTCGGCCACCTGATGTGAAGAGATGACTCACTGGGAAAGATTGAGGGCAGGAGGAGAAGGGGACGACAGAGGATGAGATGGTTGGATGGCATCACCGACTCAATGGACACGAGTTCAGGCAAACTCTGGGAGGTAGTGAAGGACAGGGAAGCCTGGCGTGCTGCAGTCCATGAGACTGCAAGGAGTCGGACGCGACTTAGAGACTGAACAAGGCAACGGTGGTGTGCAGAAAGGCCGCACTCTTGGCAACAGAGACGCAGCTGGTCTTTGCCTAGTGACTTTCTGTCCTAAGATCCCGCTCAATTCTCACATTAGTCCTTGTCACTCTTGTAGAATTTCTACAAAGATGCTCATGTCTTCCCCTGATAAAGCCAGCTTTATTTCCTTTCCGATCTGAACGCAGATCTCCTCTCCCTCACCTCACCAGCTGAAGCCCCCGCCTGCGTGGATCAGCGGAGGTGTGTGCAGCCGGTCCCCAGTCTCACCCTCCTCCTGACCCCAGGAGGAAGCATTCAGCTTTGCACACGAAGGATGGTGCTCAGTTCAGTTCAGCCGCTCAGTCGTGTCCGACTCAGAAAGGAAATAAAGTTGACTTAATCAGGGGAAGACATGAGCATCTTTGTAGAAATCCTATGAGGATGATGCTAGCTGTACATTTTTGTTGCTGCTGTTTTGGGGCCTTGGGACTTGCGGGGTCTTACTTCCTGGATGAGGTACTGAACCTGGGTCCCCACTGTGAAAGCGCTCAGTCCTGACCACTGGACCACCAGGGAATTCCTTGAGAGTTTTCCATAGACGCCTTTTATGGGAATTCCACAATTCTGTGGTGGAAGTTCCCTTTTCTTCTGTTTTGGAGAAGCTTTCCTCGGGCATGGAAGCTTGGTTTTGTGAAATGCTTTTTGTGCACTTATGGAGGATTGCATGGTTTTCCTTGTTGGTCTGTTGACATGGTGAAATCCACCGATTTTCAAATGTTTAAGCTGCCTGGCCTTCCTGGGGTGTACCCCACTTGGTCATAATACAGTGCCCTTGTATACACGTTGGAATTTGGTTTGCTAACCTTTTGTTGAGGCCTCTTGCCCTCATGTTCACCATCAGTTGTTTTTCTCTTCTAATACGCTTGCCGGGTTGTGGTGTCAGGGAACGCTGGCCTCAGAGGATGAACCAGGAACTGCTTGCTTTCTTCTCGTCAGTTTCCCAGAACTGTTGGTGTCGAATTAGTATTACTTCTTCTTTTAATGTTTGGTAGAATCCAGCAGTGAAGACATCTGGTCCTTGACTTTTCTTTGAGGGAAGGCTTTAAACTATAGTCTCAATTTCTTTGACAGATATGGGGCCATGAGGCATATCTGTCTGTCTCTCTCTCTCTTTTTTTTTTTTTTGTTTAATCTTTATTTAATTTATTTGACTGTGCTGGGTCTTAGTCATGACATTTGAGATCATTTAGTTGCAGCCTATGGGGTCCAGTTCCCTGACCAGGGATACAGGATTCTTAGCCACTGACCACTGGGGAAGTTCCCGTAGGTACCTCTTTCCATGAGCTTTGGTGGTTGGTTCATTTCATCTTAGCAGTTGAATAGCTGGTTGTTGTTCAGTTGCCCAGTCACAACTGACTCATTGTGACCCCAGGGACTGCAGCCCTCCAGGCTTCCCTGTCCTTCACTATCTCCCAGAGTTTGCTCAAACTTATGCCCACTGAGTTGATGTTGCTATCCAACCATCTCTTGCCCTCAATCTTTCCCAACGTCAGAGTCTTTTCCAGTGAGTTGGTTCTTCATATCAGGGGACCCAATTCTGTAACTTCAGCTTCAGCATCCGTTATTCCAGTGAATATTCAGGGTTGATTTCCTTTAGGATTCACTGGTTTGACCTCCTTGCAGTCCACGGAACTCTCAAGAGTCTTCTCTAGCACCACAGTTTGAAAGCATCAATTCTTTGGCACGCAGCCTTCTTTATGGTCCAGCTCTCACATTTGTAAGTGGCTAAAGGAAAAATAATAGCTTTAACTAGATGGACCTTTGTTGGGAAAGTGATATCTCTGCTTTTTAATAAACTGTCTAGGTTTGTCTTAGCTTTTCTTCCAAGGAGCAAACATCTTTTAATTTCATGGCTGTAATCACCATCCACAGTGATTTTGGAGCCCAAGAAAATAGTCTGCCACTGGTTCCATTTTCCCCATCTATTTGCCATGAAGTGATGGGAACAGATGCCATAATCTTAGTGTTTTTTTTTTTCTGTTTGATCTTAGTTTTCTGAATGTTGAGTTTTAAGCCAGCCTTTCCACGCTCCTCTTACACCTTCGTCAAGAGGCTCTTTGGGTCCTCTGTACTTTCTACCAGTAAGATGGTGTCCCCTGCATGTCTTAGGTTAGTGGTTGAATGCATTGGCGTAAGTTGCTCATTCTATCCTTTTTGAAGTAAGAGCAGCCATTCTGGGGGGTCTAAGCCTGGCCACAAGGCTTACCCTTGAATGGGGCTCGGGAATAATGATCTAACGGGAGCAAAAGAAGAAACGGCAAGAGAAGTAACAACATCAAAGATGAAAATTCAGCTGTAAAAGCTCGGTTCTGTTCCAGTGGTGAAGATGAGCCTGAAGTCTCGCCGCCAGGCCTACTGGACGGAAGGGGTGGAGATGACCTCTTCTGACCCTCCTGACTTCAGTCACATAAAGCTTGGGCTCTGGCAGGAGACAGTGCTTTGGGGAAGGCCACCGGTGTTCTCCTTACTTGCTCTGAATAATGAACCCTTTCTTCTCTCGATCAGTGGCTTGGTTGTGCCTTTTCGCTCAACATCTACCATGAGGCAAGCCCAGTTTTTCAGGCGACATCCTTACTACTCTTCTCATTTTGGAGGGTCTCTTGCAACCACCACTCATCCGGGGTACTCCTGACGACTTGCGCCTTCTCTCCTTTTCTGGATCAATCTGTTGAGAATGAGTTTTATCAATTTTTTTGATCCTCTAAAAAATTTATCAGCTTGCATTTCATTAATTTTCTGTTTCATACTTCATGGATTTCTGCTCTTTTTTCCCCTTACATCTTTTCTTCCACCTATTTTAAGTTTCACATGGTTTTCTTTTTCTCTTATTTTCTTAAAAAACTTGAACTGTAGTTAATTTACAATGTTATGTTTACTTCAAGTGTACAGCAAATAATTTAGTTTTACGTGTATATATATATTCTTGTTCAGGTTCTTTTCCAACCCCAGCAGCCACAAACATCGGGACTTTTAAGAGAAAAATAAATCTACTCTGTCAACCACTGCCGTTGGTATTTCTGTTATTTGTATTCAAAAGCAGTTCCAACCAGTCTATAGCTTTCTTTTTACGTGTGTCTTCCGTGAATAACATCAATTTGGTTGTTTCAACTTAATCCGAAAGTCTGAAAGAAGAGAATGGCTATCCACTCCAGGATTCTTGCCTGGAGAATTCGTGGTCAGAGGAACTGGGCCGGCTACAGTCCACGGGGTCACAAAGAGCTGGACACGACTGAGCGACTAACACTGTGACTTGAGAAATGTCTTCCTTCCTAATGTCACTGAAAGGTCCTGCTCTGTGCGCTGGTGCTGAGTCAAATTCCGGAGGCAGAGTTTTGGGTGAAGCAGGAAAGGCCAGCTCTATTGCTTTGCCAAACAAAGGAAGACTTCTACTTTTAAAAACTACATCTCAACACGAGAAAGACTGAGGAGGGTTTTTATAACAGTGGGTCAAAGACGGAGTCCTGGTAAACACCCTCTGCCAACACCACAAGAGACAGCTCTGCACATGGACATCACCAGATAGTCAGTCCCAAAATCAGATTGATTATGTTGTTTGAAGCCGAAGACAGAGAAGCTCCATACAGTCAGCAAAAACAAGACCGGCAGCTGAGTGTGGCTCAGATCACAAGCTCCTTATTGCAAAATTCAGACTTGAATTGAAGAAAGTAGGGAAAAACCACTAAGCCATTCAGGTATGACCTAAATAAAATCCCCTGCGATTATACAGTGGAAGTGAGAGACAGATTCAAGGGATTAGATCTGATAGGCAGAATGTCTGAAGAACAATGGATGGAGGTTCATAACATTGCACAGGAGACAGGGATTAAAACCATCCTCGAGAAAAAGAAATGCAAGGAGGCAAGTGGTCATCTGAGGAGGCCTTTCAAATAGCTGAGAAAAGAAGAGAAGCGAAAGGCAAGGGAGAAAAGGAAAGATATACCCGTTTGAATTCAGAGTTCCAAAGAATAGCAAGCAGAGATAAGAAAGCCTTCCTCAGTGACCAACGCAAAGAAATAGAGGAAAACAACAGAATGGGAAAGACCAGAGATCTCTTCAAGAATATTAGAGATACTAAGGGAATATTTCATGCAAAGATGGGCTTGCTGCTGCTGCTGCTGCTACTGCTAAGTCGCTTCAGTCGTGTCCGACTCTGTGCGACCCCACAGACGGCAGCCCACCAGGCTCCCCAGTCCCTGGGATTCTCTAGGCAAGAATACTGGAGTGAGTTGAAGATGGGCTCAATAAAGGACAATTTTGAGATAGTTTCTTCTATACAGCAACGTGAATCAGCACACGCAGACGTCTGCTCCCCTCTGGACTCCTTTCCAGCCTGTTCACCATGGAGCGTTGAGTCGAGCTTCCCGAGCTGTACAGTCGGTTCTGGTTAGCTGTCTCTCTTGCACACACCGGTGTGCACACATCAGTCCCAGTTCACCCAGCTCCTCTCTCTCTGCCCTCTTGGTGACCGTATGTTCGTTCTCTGTCTGTGTCTCTGTTTCTGGTTTGCAAATAAGATAATCTATGCCATTTTCCTAGACTCCACATGTATGCTAACACACGGTATTTGGTGTTTTTCTTTCTGACTTACTTGTATGGTAGTCTCTAGGTCCATCCACATCTCTACAAGTGGCCCAGTTTTGTTCCCTTTTATGTACACGCACCGTATCTTCGTTCTTTTAAATTAATTTCTGTTGGAGCATATGGTTGCTCTACAGGGCTGCGTCTGTTTCTGCTGTACAGCAAAGTCAATCAGCTACAAGCATGCATGCGTCCGCTTTTCCTTGAATTTCCTCCTTGTTTAGCGTGCCGCATCTTCAGGTATCTGTCAGTGGACGTGTGGATGGCTTCCGGGTCCTGGCTGTTGCAATCAGTGCTGCAAGGCGCATTAGGGTGCATGCGTCTTTCGGATGGTGGTTTTCCCTGGGCATATACCCAGGAGTGGGATTGCTGGGTCATATGGCAGTCCCATTTTTAGTTTTCTAAGGAGCCGCCATAGTGTCCTCCATAATGACTGTGCCAGTTTATGGCTATCTTCTCTGTAGAGACTGTATGTCCTCTCTAACAGTGTAGGAGGGTTCCCTTCTCTCCACACCCTCTCCAGCATTTGGTGTTCGTAGATTTTTCAGCGATAGCCACTCTGACTGGTGTGAGGTGGTAGCTCATTGTTGTTTTGATTTTCATTTCTCTAATAATTTGTGATGTTGAGCATCTTTTCATATGCCTCTTGGCCATCTGTATGTCTTCTTTGGAGAAACTCCTGTTCAGGTCTTCCTTCCATTTGGGGTTGGGTTGTTTGTCTTTTTGGTATCGAGCTGACGAGCCATTTGTATGCTTGGAGGTTAAGCCTATGCCAGTTGTTTGGTCTGCAAATATTTTCTCCTCTTCCAAGGGCTCTTTTCATCTTATTCATGGTTTCCTTTCCCTGGTGGCTCAGAGGGTAAAGCTCTGCCTGCAATGCGGGAGACCTGGGTCGGGAAGGTCCCCTGGAGAAGGAAATGGCAACTCACTCCAGTATTTTTGCCTGGAGAATCCCATGGAGGGAGGAGCCTGGTGGGCTACAGTCCACGGGGTCGCAAAGAGTCGGACACGACTGAGCGACTCCACTTTCACTAACTTTGCTCTGCAAAAGTTTCTAAGTTTAATTAGGTCTTACTTGTTTCTGCTACTTCTGTCCCCATCAGGACAGGTCAAGAAAGATCCTACTGAGATTTATGTCAAAGGGCGTTCTGCCGATGTTTTCCTCTAACAGTTTCATAATAACTGGGCTTACATTCCAAGTCTTTAATCCACTCTGAGTTTCTCTCTGTGCACGGTGTTAGACGGTGCTCTGCTCTCATTCTTTTACGTGTAGCCGTCCGGTTTTCCCAGCACCGCTCACTGGAGAGACTGTCTCTGCTCCACGGTATAGTCTTGCCTCCTCTCTCTTAGATTAGGAGACCACAAGTACCTGGGTTTACCTCCCATCCATCCACTTTTCATGCAGCCGTGTCTTACGGTTTAAGCAAGTTTCTTGTGTGTAGTATATAGTTGAGTCTCGGTTTTCTTTTTTAATGTAATCTGACAATGCCTACCTTCTAATTAAGGTTTCTAGGTCATTCACATTTAATGTGATTATTGATATGGTTGAATTTAAACCTATCATCTCGCTATTAGTTTTCTATCTGTTCCGTCTGTTCTTTATTCTTCTTTTTCTCTCCTCCTTTTCTTTTTTCTGCTGAATCTACTTTATTTCCTTCAGTTATTTCTTACTTATAGTTCTCTGTCTTGCTATTTTGCGGGACAAGTCGGGGCTTATATTGCATATTTTGAATTTTTCTCTATATTCCTCCAGGTAAGGTTCTGCTACTTTGCATGGAGTATAAGAGCTTGACAGCAGCATCCTTCTCCTCGCCTCACTCAGCTTCAGTGCCAATGTCACACATTTCACTTAAACCACATGATAAACCTTACATCACTCTAGTTCTAATTTTTACTTCGAGCGACCAGTGCTGTTTCAGAGATATTCTCGGCCTCCACGTACACCGTTTCTGGGGCACATCATTGCTTCATGTAGATTAGATTTCCATCTGACGCTACATTCCTCCTGCCTGAAGAATTCCTTTGAAAATTTCTTTGAAATTTTCTTGATGTTCAGGTCTGCTGGTTAGTAATCCTTTCAGCTCTTTGAAGTCTGAAAAAACAGGGTTTTCCTTTGCCTTCATTTTTAAAGGAATTCTTGCTGAATATAGAAATTCAGGTCTACAGCTTCTTCCAGAGCTTGCTCTCCCATAGTCTAAGTTGAACTGTCTGTGGTAATGATACCGAGCAGGACCCTGCGGGGCTCCTGGGCACAAAGACTTTCTGTGGGCCCCCATTCCTCTGGTTATAGGAAACAGGCTTCCTGCAGCCTCCACGACCTTCCCTAAGGTCCAAGGGGCAGACTCAAGCCGTTGCTCTTTACGGAAGGGAGGGGATGTGAGTCAATGGAGAAACAGTCAAGGAGACCTACAGTCGCACCTTGGGGCAAGGTCTTGGTTCCCCCTCAAGTGATACACCTAGGGACACCTTTGAGCTGTTTGGCTGACACCGAAAACCCCTCCAGGGGGGAGAAGTTAGCTATTAACCATGGCAGGCTGCCCGCAAGCATGTAGACCCCGGACCAGTTGGAACCTGCAGGTTAATGGCTGACGCCTACTTACCTCACCACCAACCCATCAGAGGAATGCAAGACCGTCGCTGCTCTGATCTTTGCCACCAACCCCTGAGCGTGAACCCTGACGGTGAGACGGCTCCCTGTTCCCCAGGGAGGGGGCACAGTTTCCGGGGTGCTAGCCCGCTGTGTTTCCTCCAGGCCTGGCAAAGGCATAAAGCCACTCTTTCCATTTCCTCCGAAACTCTGTTGCTGTATCTCTATTCAGCACCAGCGCTCAGAGGGCCAGTGTTTTGGCGACAGAGCCTACTCTCATGCTTACTCTATCTTCCTATACGCACTTTCCTACAGAGGCTTTGAAAAATTTCTCTACTACTGGCTGCTGATTTTAACCATGAGAAACGGAATATTTCCTGCCGTATTAGTAAACAAAGGATGGTACAGTCATCAGCATTTGCAGCCACCGCTTGTGAGCCCCAAGGAAACTCAGGTGTGAAAATACAGAATTTTGGTGGATGTGAAAGGAATGATTGCCGTGAGCCCAGGGACTATGCCCCTGCATAGAAAGGTGCCAAGTTCCTCAACTTGAAATATCTGGTTTTAACTCACAAAAATACTTTAGGTGTTCAGAGTCCCTGCCCTTGATGGAAAACTTCTGTAAACTCTGCTCGTCTCCTCGTCTCCTGGGAGGAATTCTCTCAGTGTCACTTGAGATAGTGTCTCCTGGGCTTGAAGTCCTAAAAATTTCCACTGAACAGAACAACTCTCAGCTCTCAGGTTGTGACTGTTTTTTAAGCCATCGCGGGTCAAGGGTGTCTGGAACGCTGTTCAGTAAGGACACAAGCTGAATGGAGACCCGGAGCAAGGTCAAGGTCGTCCCAGCCGGCTGGTCTGCAGGAGCTGAGGGTCTGCTCTCCTGGATCTCACTCAGAGGTCTGAGAAGCTAAGGAGTGGACCCTGGCGGGAGCCCCCGTGCTCCAAATCCGTTTTTGTGTTTCGCGTGAGACCTGCTGATGGATTAGCTGAGGGTGTGAGGGGAGGGAGGTCAAGATGTGTGGTCTGATCACCGGAAACGGTGGAACTTCTGCTTGCTGAGCTGGGAGATGCGGGAGGGGAGAGTAGGTTTGGTGGTTGGGGGCGTGTAGGGTTCCGAGGGAGGCATCCGAGGGGTGATATTGACTGGCAAACTGGATTTGTGGGTCCAGCTCAGGAAAGAGGTCTGAGCTGGACTTCAGCAAATGCTGAAGGGGGCTGGTGTGGTCACGGAGTTTGAATCAGCTCCTTGGGGACTGAGGGCTGCCGACTCATAAGACCTGTGCAAGCTAGAAGTTGAGAGCTGTTTTATTCGGTGGGAATTTTTGGGACTTAAGCCTGGGAGACAGCATCTCAAGTGATCCTGAGAGAGCTTCTCTGAGGAGGCGAGGGGGGAGTCGGGTTATACGGAGGCTTTGCAACAAAGAGCAGGTAGTCTGAATGCCAAAAGTGCATTGTTAATTAAAGGAAATCAGACATCCCAAGTTAAGGAATTCAGTGCCCTTCTCAGTGTGGGAAGATGCCAGAGTCTGGGCACCCTGAAACCTCTCCTTTGGTTCGCACCCCCGCTCTCCGGTGCCCAGATCTGCGCTTGCTCACCCTGAGCTCCTCGGAGCTCACCAGCTCGGACATCCTTGGTTTACTGACGTGGCAGCAAATATTCTGCTTCTCAGATACCCAGAGCAAAGGTGGAGGCTGGGTCAAAGTGTAACTTCAAACCAGGGGACGGCGGAGTGTTGGAGGAAAGGACCACGGCACTATTATTTCACTCCGGAGGCGGGCGGGGTGGGAAATGAGCCTGTATCTCCCCATGCCCAGTTGAATGCCAGAGGGATCCACGATTTTAACAATAATAAGTGAAACTGCGAAAGCTTCGGGCCGACGATTGTGACAGCCGAGCAGAGTGGATGGGGCTGAGGCTCTGAGGCCAGACCGTCCAACTGTCCATCCCGGCCGAAACAGGTGCGAGTGACCTCTGTGACCCTGTAAAGGTCACTTAGCCTCTGTGCCTCCTGTTCCTGCTTAAAATGAAATCATGCACAGCGAGTTGGTAGCTTAAACAGCTGATAGGTGTTAAACCCTCACAAGGGCCAGCACTTAAGACTCACAAGACGGGAGAGAGCTGTCATCATCGCCGTTACCGTCTTTTCTCGTGGTTATTTTAGCATCTCGATGTGGGGAAGGTATTACTAAGCAAGACACTAAACCCAGGAGACAAACCCCTGAGTCTGGCTACCTTCACTAAAAAAGTCAAATTAGTTAAACATTTTTTTCTCAATGTTTCATTGGATAAAGCCCTAACTGTTGTTGTCGCTAAGTCCTGTCCGATTCTCTTTCGCCTCCATGGACTGTAGTCCACAAAGCTCCTCTGTCGATGAGGTTTTCCAGGCAAGAATACCCAGGAAGGTCCCTGCCTTTGGCAGGCAGATTCTTTACTGCTGAGCCACCAGTGAAGCTCCAAACTCTAACAGGCCATGTCACAGGCTTCTGATAAACTCTGAATAAATAACAGTCACAGAGAAAGACTCACGGCTCTAATGTATGAGGAGCTCCTACAAATAATAACTTAAAAAAAGAACCTGACGTGTTACAGAGTTCAAGCTCACTCTACTCACCCACCGCACTACAGGCCAGTTGAGGCGAGGGATGCCGGCTGCCTGGGAAGACGGTAGGTTAACGTCTCACAATAGCCATCCTATTCAAGTCTGGATGTCAGGTTCTTTTCTAGAACAGAGGGGCAGAGCGGGTGAGGGAGCAAAGCAAAAAGGCCCTGGTTTTGCTTGTCTTGGCCGGCATCATGGAGGGGATGGGTGTGTGTAATCCCTTCTTTGCCGCCATCAACAGGTGGGCAGGGTCAGAATGTCTCCTTGTGAGCTGAACAGAGGCACTTTAGCCGTCAGATAGACGGGCAGGGCTCCCTGAGGCGGGCCCTTGTGTGCCCTTATAGCTTCTGTAGACAGCATCCTTTTAGTGATTTCCATAACAAAAGCAACGGGAAGCAAAGGTTAAAGAAAAAGAAACAGTTCCAACGTGGAGTCAGATTTTGCTTTTCTATGTTACAAACTGAGATACAAGAGAGGCGAAAATTCAAAAGCAAGGAAGCACAATTGACCCTTGAATGATGGGGGGTGGGGGGGCACTGACCCCTCTTGCAGGGGAAAATCCACGCATCACATTTTATTCCCCTAATCAATAGAATTAACTACTACATCACGGACTCGATGGACGTGAGTCTGAGTGAGCTCCGGGAGGTGGTGATGGACAGGAGGCCTGGCGTGCTGCGATTCACGGGGTCGCAAAGAGTCGGACACGACTGAGCCACTGAACTGAACTGAACTGAACTGAACTGAACTGAGCCTATTGTTTCTTTCTTATTTTTTAAAATCTGAAAGTATGATAACTCATTTACAGGAGACTTGGAAAATACAGAACAAATTGTCGACTTAAAGATGTAATCACAGCCTGAAAGTAGAGAGTGATTGTATTCTGTGGGAATGTTTAAGACTCCGGGAGGCAGCATCTCAGTAGCTCTGAGGAAACTGCTCCCAGGAGGCAGGGGCCAAGTCAGGCTATATACAGGTTTGCAACAGAGGGAACAGGCAGTCTGAAGAACATCAAAGATCAGGTATGGAGTTAAGAAATTTAGCATTCTGTGTATGGGCAGGTGCACGCCTCTGGGCCCCCAGCTCCTCAGCAAACGCCATGAAGGGGGGCAGCATCTGCTGGATCCTGTTTTGAGAGCCCTCATTCACACTCGGAGGCTAGAAATCGCTGATGGGAGTGACATTTCTTATTTACTAATATGACAGGAGATATTTGCATTTCACAATATATTCCACTATGTATTACAATTAGTTTTTACAGTAGATAGATTAAGATTTTTTAACTGGAATTTCCATATCAAGCTCTCAAAAATTAATAGAATGAACAGACAGAAAATTAGAAGGCTGTAGTAGACCTGAAAAGCATTGAGAACAGACTCAATAGAATTAAGAGTCACACAAATTTCACACAAGGCGGGGCACAATTCTATTCAAGTTCCCACAGACAAGAAACCAGGAGACTCTGGGACCTATCTAGGGACATGAGACCAGGTGTAACAGCCTGCTGTTGACCGGAAATCTTACGGATAATAAAAAGTGTCAGTTCCATGCGGCAGGGGTGGGATAAAGAGCTTGCATTCATTGTGCCCTTTCTTTAGTTTACACCCACGTGAACATATTATTAAGTCAAAAGCAGTAAATTAAAATTTAAGCGAGTTTTAAGAAACTCCACTAGTAGCCACTGTGGAAAAGCAGAATGGAGAATCCTCAAAAAATTAAAACCAGAGCTGCCATGTCGTCCAGTGACTCCTCTCCCGGGCGCTTATCTGAAGATGGTGGAGATACTAATTTAGAAAACTCAGCAGTGGCCACAGGACTGGAAAAGGAATGCTCAAACTACCGCACAATTGCACTCATCTCACACGCTAGTAAAGTAATGCTCAAAATTCTCCAAGCCAGGCTTTAGCAAAACGTGAACCGTGAACTTCCAGATGTTCAAGCTGGTTTTAGAAAAGGCAGAGGAAACAGAGATCAAATTGCCAACATCCACTGGATCATGGAGAAAGCAAGAGAGTTCCAGAAAAACATCTATTTCTGCTTTATTGACTATCCCAAAGCCTTTGACTGTGTGGACCACAATAAACTGTGGAAAATTCTGAAAGAGATGGGAATACCAGACCACCTGACCTGCCTCTTGAAAAACCTATATGCAGGTCAGGAAGCAACAGTTAGAACTGGACATGGAACAATAGACTGTTTCCAAATAGGAAAAAGAGTACATCAAGGCTGTATATTGCCACCATGCTTATTTAACTTCTATGCAGAGTACATCATGAGAAACACTGGGCTGGAAGAAGCACAAGCTGGAATCAAGATTGCCGGGAGAAATATCAATAACCTCAGATATGCAGATGACACCACCCTTATGGCAGAAAGTGAAGAGGAACTAAAAAGCCTCTTGATGAAAGTGAAAGAGGAGAGAGAAAAAGTTGGCTTAAAGCTCAACATTCAGAAAACTAAGATCATGGCATCTGGTCCCATCACTTCATGGGAAATAGATGGGGAAACAATGTCAGACTTTATTTTTTGGGGCTCCAAAATCACTGCAGATGGTGACTGCAGCCGTGAAATTAAAAGATGCTTACTCCTTGGAAGGAAAGTTATGGCCAACCTAGATAGCATATTGAAAAGCAGAAACATTACTTTGCCAACAAAGGTCCGTCTAGTCAAGGCTATGGTTTTTCCAGTGGTCCTGTATGGATGTGAGAGTTGGACTGTGAAGAAGGCTGAGTTCCGAAGAACTGAAGCTTTTGAACTGTGGTGTTGGAGAAGACTCTTGAGAGTCCCTTGGACTGCAAGGAGATCCAACCAGTCCATCCTAAAGGAGATCAGTCCTGGGTGTTCTTTGGAAGGAATGATGCTAAAGCTGAAACTCCAGTACTTTGGCCATCTCATGTGAAGAGCTGGCTCATTGGAAAAGACCCTGATGCTGGGAGGGATTGGGAGAAGGAAGAGAAAGGGACGACAGAGGATGAGATGGCTGGATGGCATCACCATCTCAAAGGACATGAGTCTGAGTGAACTCCAGGAGGTGGTGATGGACAGGGAGGCCTGGTGTGCTGCGATTCATGGGGTTGCAAAGAGTCAGACACAACTGAGCGACTGAACTGAACGGATGCACCCCGAAGTTCACTGAAGCATTATTAATCATAAGCAAAGTCCAGAAGCCACCTAAGTGTCCATTGGTAGTTGAATGGATGAAGGTGTGGCATGCCACAGAGGACTACTCGGCCGCAAAGAACCGAAGTCTGGCCACTTTCAAGCATGGTTGAAGCGGAGGGCATGATCCTAAGTGAAATATGCGGTGGGAATACCAGAGTGTGTAGGGATGCGGGCAGGAGAGAAACAGGTGAAAGAGACTGAACTGGCGTGAACTGTCAGTTACGAAATACGTGAGTCACAAAGGAAAGAAAGCAGTGAGTCATGAGGATGAAACGGACGGGGAATGTGTCCGTAATTATGTAATGTCTCCTTGTGCTGACAGACGGTTGCAGGCTTATCTTGTGATCATTTTGAAACATATAGAACATTGAATCACTGCTTTGTGTAACAATCACACTTCAGAAACAGGCAGACAGACTCCCAGTGAAAGAGACAAGATTGGTGGCTACCCGAGCTAGCTCTGGGTTAAGGTGAGAAGCTGCCGGGGGTGCCCATACAGGGCAATTAATGTAACTGGCTCCGCCGCTTGTTAGACGTGAGAGTTACTGAGAGCGTCCAACCCGAGTCCTCGTCGCAGGGAAAATTTTGTTTCTCTTTCCTTCATTTTGTGCCCATATGAGATGATGGATGTTCACTAACCTTACTGGGGTCATAACTGCATGATATGTGCAGATCAAGCTATGCTGTGTACCTTAAACGTATGCAGGGCTGTGTACAGTTCTATCTCAATAAAACTGCAAGAAAAAGTAAGCGATATTGCAACACATTCAGTGAAGACTTCTTTAAAGAAGGAAACAATAAAGTTGTTTTAAACAATAGATAATCGTATGATTTACTTATGGCTGTCCTGGGTCTTCGTTGCTGTGCGTGCCTTACTCTCGCGGCGAGCAGAGGCTACTCTCTGGCTGAAGTGTGCTGGCTTCTCATTGCGGAGGCTTTTCCTGCTGTGGAGTGTGAGCCCGAGGGTCCCAGGCTTTGGCAGTTGGGGCTCCCAGGCTCGAGAGCACAGGCTCAGTAGTTGGGGTTCACGGGCTTGGTTGCACCACAACAGGCGGGATCTTCCTGCATCGGGGATCGAACCCGTGTCTCCTGCATTGACAGGCAGATTCTCTCCCACTGAGCCACCTAGGAAAAAGGTTTACAATTAGGTATATAAATTTCCACCTAACGAAGCTGAAAAAGAGAAGAACCGATACAGCTAACTTCAGTAGAGAGCTAAAACTAAGAGCAGAAGCTGACGAAAGGCAGAAAAGAGAGAATTAAGAAGTGTATGCAATTTGTAGCTAAATTAACCAAGGGAAAAAGAGAGAGAGAATGCACGCTGCCACGAGCTGGACTCTGAGAGAGGGGTGATGGGAGACCACCCTACATGGCTTCTCCCTTCTTTTTTTTTTTTTTTTTTCTTATTTTTTGGCTGAATTAAGCGGCTTGTGGGATCTTAGTTCCCCCACCAGGGATCAAACCTGGGCCCTCTGCAGTGAGAGCAGAGCGCTAACCAATGGGCCAGCCGGGAATCCCCACGCCCGCCCCCGCTCTCTGCATACTTTCTGTGTTTTTCAGTCACTAAGTCGCGTCTGACTCTTTTTGACCCCAGGGACTGCAGCATGCCAGGCTCCTCTGTCTTCCACTCTCTCCTGGAGTTTGCTCAAATTCATGTCCATTGAGTCAGTGATGCCGAATAACCATGTCACGCTGTCATCCCCTTCTCCTCTTGCCCACAGTCTTTCTCAGCATCAGAGTCTTTTCCAATGAGTTGGCTCTTCTAGTACTCAGAGTTGATTTCCTCGAGGTTTGACTGGTTGGATCTTGCAGTCCAAAGGACTCTCAAGAGTCTTCCCCAGCACCACAACTCAGCATTCAGCCTTCTTTGAGAGCGTCTTTGAGCCTTCTTTGAAGGGCTTCTCAAGTGGCTCAGTGGTAAAGAATCTGCCTGCAATGCAGGAGACCCCTGGGTTGGAAGATCCTCTGGAGAAGGAAATAGCAACCCACTCCAGTATTCTTGCCTGGAGAATTCCATGGACAGAGGAGGCTGGTGGGCTACAGTCCGTGGGGTCACAGAGAGTCCAACACGCCTGAAGCAACTGAGCATGCGTCCGTGCAGCCCAGCTCTCACGTCCACACACGACTGCGGGAAAACCCACAGCCTTGGCTAGACGGGCCTTTGCTGGCAAAGTAATGCCTCTGCTTTTTAATATGCTGTCTAGGTTGGTCATAGCTTTTCTTCCAAGGAGCAAGCGTCTTTTGATTTCATGGCTGCAGTCACCGTTCACAGTGATTTCGGAGCCCAGGAAAATAAAGTCTCTCACTGCTACCACCTCTTCCCCTTCTATTTTCCATGGAGTGATGGGACCGGATGCCATGATCTTAGTTTTTTGAGTGTTGACTTTTAAGCCAGCTCCTTCACTCTCCCCTTTCACTCTCATCAAGAGGCTCTTTAGTTCCTCTTCACTTTCTGCCGCAGGGATGTCCTAGACTATTCTTCTAAGAGCTTTTGTAGAGCGAACAGCCTTGAAGATAGTGCCTCCCTGTGGGGCAGAAGGCAGATTGTCAGAGTAACACAGACGCTGTCAAGCTACAGGGTTTTCTAGCAGCTCCATAGAAAGTACTGAGGTTCCCTAAACTTAGAGGCCTCAGCTGGGATGTGAACCTATTTCATTTATGAAACAGTGGCAGGAAGGAAGATAAAATCTGCAGGAGGAAACGAGAAACCTGAGTGGAGAGATAAACCATCGTGTTCAGTAATTGGAAGTCTTGGGGTTTGCTCAGATGTCAGTTCTCTTCAAATGCATGTATAGATTTAAGACAATTCCAATAAAAATATCAGCAGGATCCTAAAACACATGGAGAGAAAGAGGAGCTAGAAAAGCCAAAATAAAGTGTGGAAAGATCAAAGTTGGAGGAATCTCACTGGGGGCGCCCAGACTTGCTCTAGGGCCCCCGGGACTGAGGCCACGTGGGTCCGTCAGTGGACGCTGAGGTCAGTGGGCTGGAGGACACGTCCAGAGCAGACCCACGTGGGGACAGTCGATTGAGTTTCGACAAAGACACAGAGTAAGTCAGTGGAGAAAGGATCGTCTTTTCAACCAGCGGTGCTGGAAACACCAGGCACCACCTTCAACCAAAGGAAATCAGCAGCTGACCTCAAGTCACGCAAAAATCAAGTCAAGGTGATTGCGGACTAGAACGTGGCACAATCTTTACACTTTTTGAAGTGTAAAGCTTTCCAAAGCCAGCGCAGGAGGGAAACCTCGTGAACTCGGGAGAGGCAGATCTGAGAGTCAAAGTGTAGTTTGTAAGTGAAGTAGCGGCTGTGGGCTTGGAGAAACCGCGGCAGACTGCGTCGCCGACAACGGATTCACGTCCAGGCGCCCAGAAAGCGCTCGCGTTTTTCAAAAAAACAGAACAACAAAGATGCCAAAGGACGCTCAACCCCACTCCCGTCCTGAAGACCCAGGTTAAACCTTGGTGAGTCCCCCCCACCCCTGCACACCTGTGAGAGCGGCTGCAATAGTCAGAAGAAGCACAAGAACAAGTGCACGAGCTCTCACGCCCTGCCGGGGAGCTCTCACGCCCTGCCGGGGAGCCTGGGCATGCAGGCTGGGATGGGGGGCCAGGCTCACAGCTTGGGTGGGAACGTTTACAGCTGCATTGTCTTGGTCATGAGATATGTGAACCCAGATGCCCTTCAATGTGGGAAGCAATCAGTATGCTGAGATATACGCGCAAGGGGACCACCTCTATATACAAGAAACATCCGGTGATCCAAGGATGAACCTCAGATGCATCTGTGAGAAAAGCCAGGCGCAAAAGGCTACATGTGCTGCAGGCCGGTTTATAGGACATCCTGGAAGTGACCAGCCTGGGGCCTGAGGCCAGATCAGTGGGTGCCAGGTGCTGAGGAGTGAAGGACGGACAACACACAGGATGTTGGAGACAGAATGGTCCTATCTCTGGATTTTGGTGGTGGTCATACAGCTCTTGGCCAAACTCCCAGAACTGTACACAAAAAAGTGCAATTGGCTGTTGTAAAATTTAAAATGCATCAAAACATGATATACGTTGCTTACAAAGTTTCCTGTTATTCAGCCTCCTAGCAGCCTTGAACCTCAATCTCTCTCCTTCCTGACGTGCTGTCAGCAAGTATTCTATTACCGCTTTTTGAAAATCCCTACAGATAAGCTACTTGTTACTTTAAGATTTGCTTAGTTTTGACTCAGTGTTTGCCAGTTAATTAGCTCATCGTTTCTTCTGTTTTGCTTTCTTACTGCTTCGGCTGCACCAGCTGTCGGTTGTAGCACGTGGGATCTTCTTTTCTTTCTTTCTTTAGATCATGTTATTCATTTGTTTGCTTCGGGCAGTGCCGGGTCTCTGCTGTGTGCGCCCTTCCCCAGTCGCTGCGCACACGCTCCTGAGTGCGGTGGCGTCCCTTCGGAGCACAGGCTCAGCAGTGGTGGCCCACGAGCTGAGTTGCTCCGCAGCCTGCGGGGCCTGCTCGGGTCAGGGGTCAAACCCATTGACGGTCGTGGATATTCCAATGAGCACTCCACAGCAGTGAAATGGATTACAGATGCAAACAGCATTATGGAGTATCAAACAGGCATCCGTGGGTGTAGGATGTGTGAGTTGTGTAGACGATGTGTATACACGTATGGACATGTACACATGTGAGCTCGCATTCACTACACATGTATATCCAGAGGCATGTGTGCACACGTAGGCGTTCATATATTTTGTACACACACGTGTGTGTATGAGTGCACACGCACATGTACACATGTGTGCATATCTGTGCACACACATGCATGTGTGTCTTGTGTGCCTGAATCCATGTGCATGTACGAATGTGTGCGTGTATGCATGCACACGTGTGTGCATGTATGGATAGACGTGTGTGCATTGCATTATGTACGCACGTCTACCAAAGGGCATGCATGTTTGTGTGAATGTACATTCATGTATACACACGCGTGCATTTATGTGCCCTTAGGTATGTCTATGCATGCATATCGTATATGTAGTGTGTGCATGTGTGTGTGTGGCACATATGTATGTGTACACACATCAATGCACATATACATGAAATGATCAACACTTCACAGAATCTGATGTACACAGACAGTATTTTAACAAGGCCACCGGCTTTCCCAAGTGGATGCACAAATTAACACCCTCCCAGCCACATATGAGCCTGTCTGAGATTCCACACCCTTCCCAGCACGTGGCGTTTTCAGACTTAAATCATCACCAATCTGATGAGTGTGTAATAATTCATTGCTGTAGTTGATACCACTTTTGCCTACTGCCAGTCAGCACCTTTCCATGTGTTTACTGGGAATGGTGTTGTTTAGTCGTGAAATTGTGTCTGACTCTTTGCAGCCCCATGGACTGCAGCCTGCCTGGATCCTCTGTCTGGGATTCTCCAGGCAAGAATACTGGAGTGGGTTGCCATTTCCTCTTCCAGGGGATCTTCCCGACCCAGGGATAGAGCCTGTGTCTCCTGCACTGGCGGGTGGATTCTTTACCTCTGAGCCAGCAGGGAAGCCCATTATTGGGAATGTGGACGCGCTATTCGACCGATATCCTGGAGAATTATCTGCCACTCCCACCGTGTTTTCCAACAGAACTTTCCAGTGTACACATGTGAAGTAATATCTTCTCCAGCGCCATAGTCTCTTTCCAGTGCTCATGAGAAATTATTGTATCAACTTTATCAGGATAGAATCAAAATGAGCACAATAGTACAACTGGCTTTAGAAATGCAGTCACTCACTGAATTCTGCATTGGGACATAGACACCCCTTTCCTGTGTAAAGTCCTCCATCCGTTCACACTGAGGCCGCGTCTACCGTAACGCTGCCGACAACGTGGGCTGCAGCCCCCCCCCCCCCAGATCCCATTTCCGTTTCCTTTGGATATGTGTTCAGAAGCGGACTTGCTGGGGCATATGGCAGCTCTAGTCTTAATTTTAGGAGGAACAGCCATACTGTTTTTCCTAGCGGCTGCGTCGATGTACATTCCCATAGAGCTCTTATGTTCCTTTCTTTTAAATATTTTATCTTCCACTTGACTAATTTTCTTTCAAGCTGCGCCTAATGCATACCGCATCCATCTAACTACCACTGAGGTCTTAGTCTTTCTAATTGTAGAATTTTCTTTCGATGCGTTTTTTGTAATTTTCCTGCCACGTTCCTCTATCTGGTTGTTAAATTTCTTAAACATCAGAATCAAGCTTTTATTAAAGAGACGTGTGAACGTTCCAGCCCCTGAACCTTGGGCTTTCTATTCTTCTTGGTTCTTTTGCCCTCTGCTCTGGTTCTCCTGGTTTTCTGGGCTTGCTTGTTTCTGATTTAGGAGCAGACCCGTTACACAGACATCCCGGGAGATGGTCAGAAGCGCTGGACGACACTGTCACTCTCCAGAGCTCCTCCTGCACCTGTCAGGTGAGCAGGCTGACAGGGTGGTTGTGATTCACTCGAGAATTAAGTGGATTTCAGTCTTTACGAGGCAGGTGGCTTTCCTCTCCCCTTCCCTACTCGAGCGTGGGACTCCAGGCTCCCACCCGGATCTCCTGGGTACCCGCTGTCCTTCCAGCGGTGGGAGATGCAAAATGTCCCTCAACTCCTCCAACTCTCAGCTGCGGACATGGCTTTAGGAATGTCTAATCTCGGCAGGAAGGGACAAACCTCTGCCCCCACTGCGCTTATCTCCTCTCTGAATCTTAGACAAATAAATCCTCATGTCCGGCTAAGCCCCCATTGTCTTCAAAACCCTTTTTCGATCTTTTGATGTTTTCTCCAGTCGTTCTCATCAGGAGAGGCCAGACAGTTTAGCCCGTCACTCCCAGAAGCCGGAGTCCCCCTCCCCTTTTTACTATGTGAAAACTATTACTATTTTCTGGAAAGCTCAGAGCACTGTTTTACAAGCTCATTGTTGGGCATGTCTGACTGTTTTTATGAGGGAGATAGTGAAGCTTTCTATTCTCCAGGTCCCTGTAAACCGGATCTCTGTCTCTTTCTTAATCGCTTCCCGGAAGGAGGCAGAAAAGATGTTTACACAGCGCTGGCTCCCTTTGGGAGGAGGGCAATGAGGGGGACACGCTGACTCGGGGGGTCAGTCTGGGTGACAGGTCAGCACGTGGGCCAAGTGCCCCTGGAGCCACTGAAAGCAAAATTTTCTCTTTTCACTTTGACCTGAGTCTGGACACAGCCCTGCCTGCCCTCTACTGGGCCACCGGTGCCCCCACCTGGGGATTCCTCTCCAACCCAGAGACCAGGGAACGCAAGGCTCCCAGCACTGAGCGGAGCTGGAGCTGGAGGGGGGGGCTCCGGTCGAGGAGCGGGGAGTCCTGATGGCTGGGCACACTGTCCCACGGACCCTGGTGCTGGAGCGCCCGCCGAGCGCCAGCGATGGCCACAGATGGACGGGGCTGCAGTGGGTCTCACAGGGCAAGTCCCGGAGCCCGGGGTGAGGCCAGGCAGCCTGTGGCTGAGTCACGGGCCCTTGCAGCAACAGCGCCCGCACTTCCCTGGGCTCTGCCCATCACTCCTGCTGCAGGGCGCTCCGTTCTGCTCTGCGCAGTCTCGTGGCAACGGTACCTGAGGCCAAGCCCAAGCAGGACCAGGGTGCGCATGTTCACTGCACAGCCAGCTAGTCCAGAGCCCAGCGCGTCCCGGCCGCTCGGCGCCCCCCAGCCCCGGCCAGGCCCACAGGACGGTCCCTGGGGCCCAGGTAAGCCGAAGGAAGAAGCTCACACTCTGCTTCCCGACGGGCTGGCCACAGCGCGGCCCCCAGCCACAGGTGCCCTTGAAGACACTTAAGGACAGTCACCACGTGGGGAGGCTGAGAGCTGTGCCCCCGCCTGCCCCCCTGCGTGGGAGGGGAGTGGCCGAAGCTGAGGAAATGGAGATTCCCGGGCACGGACTGGTGGCCTGGAAGGAAGAGCCCTGAAGGCGGGAGACGGGAGCCCCAGGGAAGACGCAGGGAGGGGCCTGAGCGTGGGGCCGCTGGCGGTCAGGCAGTCCGTGGTGTGGAGTGCGGGGCGTCCCCTCGAGGCACCGTGAAGGCCCTGCTTGGGGACAACACGGAGGAGGAGAGGCGTGACGTCCTCAGGGATTAATGGTGTGCACCCAGTCTGACACCCCGCCGCACACCCGCTAAGGGCTGTGAGCTCAGGAGAAAGGGTGGGGTCGGTCAGGGCCTCTCGAGAATCAGAAGCAATAGGCTAGAGAGACACGGGGGTGTCCTCGTCTTCTGGCTGCTCCGCAGGGCTGGTGGGGCTGCCCTGGCGGCTCAGACGGTGAAGAGTCCGCCTGCAGTGCGGGAGACCCGGGTTCTGTCCCTGGGTGGGGAAGATCCCCTGGAGGAGGAAATGGCAACCCACTCCAGTATTCTTGCCTGGAGAATCCCATGGACAGAGGAGCTTGGAGGGCCACAGCCCATGGGGTTTCCCAGAGTCCTGGGTGTGACTGAGCGACTGACGTCACTTTCCCATCAGCATGAGGCTTGCAGGCTCTTAGTTCCCTGACCAGGGACTGAGCCGGGCCGCCTGCAGCGGGTGCGCGGAGCCCTAACCCCTGGCCCAGCAGGGAGGTCTGCAGGGTGATCTACAAGAGGCCTCGACTCAGGCCGTCAAGGGGGCGGAGAAGCCCCACGGCACGCTGGGGAGCGGGGAGTGTGGGGCCACCGGGGCCATGCCGAGGGCCCAAGGTGGAGGGCAGCGCCCGAGGGCAGGAGAAGATGGGCGTCCCCGCTCAAGCAGGGAGCATGTTCCCTCTGCCCCCTCAGGCGCTCATGGGCTGGATGATGCCCGCTGTGCTGGGAGGGGCATCCGTCTCCCGAGTCCACCCCGTCAGAGGCCGACCCCTCCCGGGACGCCCTCAGGACACCCGGACCACGTGTTCCCAGCTCTCTGTCTGCCTCCCGAGGTGACACACACGGCAGAGAGTGGGGGCCGCTGCTGGCCGTCGTCCCCCAGGACCCCCGGGGGCTGTGTGCTACCCGCACCCACCGCTCTGGGCTTGGCACAGGTCAGGGTTCTGGTCCCCAAAGGGGGCGCTCGCTTTTGCAGGCATGCCACGTGACCCTGGCATTTGACCTTCCAGGAGGCCTGCCATGCCCAGCCCCACCTCCCACCCTTTGCAGCGGAGGAGGTAAGATGCTTGGGTTCTGGCTGCTGGCGGCAAGCCTGCTTCCAGCAGCTTCTGGAACCTTCCCCGAGAAACAGATGGTTTGGCCTTTGCCTTCTTCTTCACCCCTGCCTTTGCCTGACGCTCGGAGCAGGACCGCGGACATCCTTGCCCACGGTGTGGAGGCCTCGGCCTGGGGACGATGGAGTGCTGAGGAGGGCGGGCACTGCCCCGTCTTCAAGAGAAACTCTTAAGCCGCCAGCGTGTTACAGTTGCCCCTCATGCCTGCCCCTACGCTTGCGCCCTGTATCAAAGCCAGTGCCAGAGCCCGCCACAGGCCCAGCAGAGCGAGCCGGTGGAGCCCGCATCCTGCATAAACACTCCCACACCTGCAGCAGGAGCCTGGGTGGCCGAAATGCCTGGGGTTTTAACCTCATTCACTGTCACCCAGGCCTGAGGCAAAACTTCCTCTTACAAGGACCCTGGTCACACTGGGCTAGGACTCACCCTAGTGGCTTCATTTTACCTGAATCCCTTCTTTAAAGGCCCAGCTCCGAATAGTCACATAGTCTGGGGGGCTAGGGGTCAAGACTTCACCATGTGAACAGGGGAACAGCATTCAAACCGTCAGTGACTGCTCAGCACTCATGCACACAGGCACACCTGCACACAGGCAGAGGCAAGGGGACCCCAGCATCCTCTGCCTCCCCAGACACACGCACAAGGGCGCGGTGGGGGAGCTCCCCCAGGCCGGCCTCCTGGAAGGCTGCAGGTCAGGAAGTGGTCCGGAGCTCAGCCTCTGGGGCAGCCCCCCACCTTTGCCCACCCCCCAGTAGGGGCCCAGCCCCAGGAAGAGGGGACTGCAGAGCGACAAAGATGCGGGTGTTTTCCACACACAAAAATAAACTCAAAATGGGTCAAAGCTCTAAACGTGAGATCAGAAACTATAAAACTCCTAGAGGAGAACATAGGCAAAACACCCTCGGACATAAACCACAGCAGGACCCTCTATGACCCACCTCCCAGGATACTGGAAATAAAAGCAAAAATAAACAAATGGGACCTAATTAAACTTAAAAGCTCTGCACCACAAAGGAAACTATAAGCAAGGTGAAAAGACAGCCTTCGGAATGGGAGAAAATAATAGCAAATGAAGCAACTGACAAACAACTAATCTCAAAAATATACACGCAACTCCTGCAGCTCAATTCCAGAAAAAAAAAATGACCCAATCAAAAAATGGGCCAAAGAACTAAACAGACATTTCTCCAAAGAAGACATACGGATGGCTAACAAACACATGAAAAGATGCTCAACATCACTCATTATCAGAGAAATGCAAATCAAGACCACAGTGAGGTACCACTTCACGCCAGTCAGAATGGCTGCGATCCAAAAGCCTACAAGCAATAAATGCTGGAGAGGGTGTGGAGGAAAGGGAAGCCTCTTACACTGTTGGTGGGAATGCAAACTAGTACAGCCACTATGGAGAACAGTGTGGAGATTCCTTAAAAAACTGGAAATAGAACTGCCTTATGACCCAGCAATCCCACTGCTGGGCATACACACCGAGGAAACCAGAATTGAAAGAGACACATGTACCCCAATGTTCATCCCAGCACTGTTTATAATAGCCAGGACATGGAAGCAACCTAGGTGTCCATCAGCACATGAATGGATAAGAAAGCTGTGGTACGTATACACAATGGAGTATTACTCAGCCATTAAAAAGAATACATTTGAATCAGTTCTAACGAGGTGGATGAAACTGGAGCCGATTATACAGAGTGAAGCAAGCCAGAAAGAAAAACACCAATACAGTATACTAACACATATATATGGAATTTAGAAAGATGGTAATGATGACCCTGTATGCGAGACAGCAAAAGAGACACAGATGTCTAGAACAGTCTTTTGGACTCTGTGGGAGAGGGAGAGGGTGGGATGATTTGGGAGAATGGCATTGAAACACGTATAATATCATATAAGAAATGAATCGCCAGTCCAGGTTCGATGCAGGATACAGGATGCTTGGGGCTGGTGCACTGGGATGACCCAGAGGGGTGGTCTGGGGAGGGAGGAGGGAGGGGGTTTCAGGATGGGGCACACGTGTACGCCCGTGCAGGATTCATGTTGATGGATGGCAAAACCAGTGCAATATTGTCAAGTAATTAGCCTCCAATTAAAGTAAATAAATTTTTTAAAAGATGCTGGTGTCTTTATGTTTTGTAAATTGCATAACGCCTTCTGCTTCCTCATCGTCCGGCTGGGCTGGGTCTTAGGTGCAGCACGTGGGATCTACAGAGACGGAACCTGGGCCCTGCGTTGGGAGCGCGGAGTCTCAGCCACTGGGCCACCAGGGGCGTCCCAGGCGTTGTTGCTGAGTGGACCAGGGAGGTGTGGAAAGTGGCCCCTGGGGGCAACCCTGCCAGGTGGCGGCGGAGCCTCTGGGTGCGGTCGGCTCCCAGTGCACCTGCCCACACCCCCCGCCCCAGCTCCTGGGACGGAGACCTCCCTTCCCTGTAGACACAAGCCGACTCCTCCGCGGGCCATCTCAGGGGGCCTGCCGAGCCCTGTCCTGGAGGACAGCGGGACGGCTGGAAGGAGGGCCCCCCGGTCCCCCAGCCAGGAGTCTGGGTCGCCCATCTCGCCTGGTGCTCCCACTCCTTCTTGAGTCCTGCCTGCTGCCCCCCGTTCTCCCCAAACGCTCCTCTCCTTTTCTGGGGCTCCGGGTGGCTGGGCTGCTTGTCACTTGTTACTGGAGAGCCTCACCCCAGGCCCGGGTCCTGCGATGGTCATGCTGGAGTCTTTGGAGGGCCGTGGGGCCAGGAGGCTCTGAGGCCTGCCTGTGACGGCCCAGTGGCCGGGCTGGGCGGGGGTGCACACGGCCGGCCTGAGTGAGCCTGGGAGGCCAGGGAGGCCCAGACTCCCCGCGCTGTGCCTTTACCGGGAAGGGCCTGCGGGCAGCTGTACTGTCTCCATCCGTGAGCAGATGTGGGGCGAACCCACGCCCCCTGCTTCGGAAGGTGGATTCCTAACCACTGAACCACCAGGGAAGTCCCAAGATGGTGCATTTTGTGTGTATTCTATACAATAAAAATAGCTGAAAAGATACGAGTGTCCGAAATCTGTCCACTGAACAGGTCTAGAAACGACCACAGCAGCAGCAGCGAGCACCCCAGGACCAGAAGTGGGAGCCTGAACACCCACAGAAGTCCCTCTGGGAAGGATCCAGGATCCCTGGAGAAAAGCCTGGGACGGGGCTTCTATAAGGTGAACGAGGACCTCGGGTCTTACCTGAATGCGTGGACCCTACGAGTATCGAATCCTGCCGCATCACTGCAAAGTGGCATGGGGCAAACACGGTCCAAGATGCAACCCCGTGGTCGCTGGTCGGGATGACAAGTCTGATAAGCTGGACTGTGTCACAGCTAACATCCAGAGTGACCCTGTGAGTCAGGCTTCGACACAACCCACGTCCTCCCCTCGGCAGAGGAAGGGTCTGTGACTGGCTCCTGACCCCCAGGCCAGGGCAGAGGTGCAGAGGTTTGCAGAGGTCACTGAGCTGACCAGGAGCGGCTTCTTCCTGTGGGCCTGGCCTGTTCAGGGAGGCCCTTCCTGAGAAGCCGCAGCATCCGTGAGAGGATAGCACCTGTGTGTCCTTCAAGTTTGCGGTGATTGGTTCGAGCACAGAAAATGCACACACTGCCCCCAAATTGCAGCAGTGCCAAGGCTGAGCAGCTCGTCTCAGGCAGCGGTTTTTTCCTGGGAAGGTCTGTGTGTTCGTTGCTCAGTCGTGTCTGAGTCTTTGTGACCCCATGGACTGCAGCCAGCCAGGCTCCTCTGTCCATGGGATTCTCCAGCCAGAATACTGGAGTGGGTAGCCATTCCCTTCTCCAGGGGATCATCCTCACCCAAGGATGGAACCCAGGTCTCCTGCTTTGCAGGCAGATTCTTTACCAGCAGAGCTACTGGGGAAGCCTTCTGTAAAGGGCCAGATAGTAAATATTTTTGGCTTTCCTATCATCACACAACAGATGACCACAGACTTAGCAGCTAAACAACACTCGTTTCGGCTCGTGTTTCTGAAGGACCAAGATCCAGACGGGTCCTCTGCTCAGGACCATACAGGCTGAGATCACAGGGGCCCCCTGCAGGCTCTGGGGGCGAAGCCACCTCTGGGCCCGTCCAGGTGGTTGGCAGAGTTCAGTCCTCGTGGCTGTGGGACTGAGGGTCCCCTTTCCTGGCTGTCTGTCAGCAGCGAGCCCTTTCAGCTCCTTCCACGGGGCCCTCTCTGTCTCAGCCCTCCTGTCGCACCTCTTCTTTTTGACTCTCTCTGAATTCCTCTGGCACAAGCTGACACTCGTGTGATTTAGACTAGGCCCACCCAGGTCATCTCTCAATTTTATTTATTCATGCGTTTATTATGTCTTCCTTTTATGGCCATGCTATGCAGCATGTGGGATCTTAGTTCCCCGTCAGGGACTCAGCCTGCGCCCCCTGCACTGGAAGTGCGCTGTCTCTCGGTTTTTTTTAAGACTCATTAATATTTATTTTTGGCTGTGCTGGGTCTCCCTCGCTGCTTCGGCTTTTCTCCAACTGCAGTGCGTGGGGCCCCCCTCCAGCTGAGGTGCACAGGCTGCTCTTGCCGGGGAACACCAGCTCTAGCGGTGTGGGCCTGCGCACTGCGGTTCCCAGGCTCGGGAACACAGGCTCAGTGATCACGGCGCTCGGGCTGTGCTGCTCTGCAGCTTGTGGGATCTTCCCACACCGTGGATCGAACCCGTGTCTTCTGCGTTGGCAGGCGGATGCTTTACCACTGAACCAGCATGGAGGCCTGAAAGTGTGGGGGCTTAACCACCGGTGGAGGCTTGACCACCGGTGGAGGCTTAACCATCATCTCTGTGTTTTAAAGTCTAATGCTTAGCAGCCTTAATGACATCCTCAACCCCCTTCTGCTAGTAACATAACATCAGCTCAAGAGTGAGCCCTTAGGGTTTTCACAGTTCTGGGAACTAGGGCAGGAAATCTGGCCAGGAGCGGGGTTTCTTAGAAACCCACCACAGCCATCATACCACGGAAGAAGCCATGGGTGGCCTGTGGACAAGGCGTCGGGGCCGTGTCTTAATAAAAGTCTATTTGCAGAAACAGACGGCCAGCTGGATGTGGCTCTGATGTCTGCCAGCCCGTCAGGCAAAGGTCACCAGCGGCTGCTAAAACGATGGAAACAGCTGAGGGGAGCTGGGTGGCCGTTGGCTCTGGCTGACCCCATGCTGCCCGCCGGTCTGTGTCACAGAAGAGACACCCCGGTCACCACGCACCTCTGGCCCTGGTGCCACAGGACGCACCATTTCTGCCTTCAGAGTAGCCGTGCCCAAAAATTTGACCTCAAATGGACCAGGGCTAACAAGAAACACGGAGCATGGAAAAGTGCTGCGGTGTGATCCAGGAAACGCAGGATGCTGGAGATTCTCTAGAGCAAAAGCTTTGATCTTTCAACGAGTGACTGCAGGGGTTAGCGGGATGTTGCAGCCATTCAGCCGTGTCTGACTCTTTGCGACTCCAGCACAGGTTCTCCCGTCCTTCACTCTCTCCTGGAGCCTGCTCAGATTCATGTCCATCCAGTCAGTGATGCCACCCAACCATCTTATCCTCTGCCACCCCCTTCTCCTCCTGCCCTCAACCTTTCCCAGCATTGAGGTCTTTTCCAATGAGTCAGTTCTTTGCGCTGGGTGGCCAAAGTATTGGCGCTTCAGCTTCAGCCACAGTCCGTCCCGTGAATATTCAGGGTTGGTTTCCTTTAGGACTGACTGGTTTGATCTCCTTGCAGTTCAAGGAATTCTGAAGAGTCTTCACCACCAACACATTCAAAAGCATCAGTTCTTCGGCATTCAGACTTCTTTATGGCTCAACTCTCATATCTGTACATGACTACTGGAAAACCCATAACTTCGACTATACGGACCTTTGTCAGCAAAGTGATGTCTCTGCTTTTTAATAGTCTATCTCGGTTTGTCCCAGTTTTCCTTCTAACGAATAAGCATCTTCTAATTTTGTGGCTGTCGTCAATGTCTGCGGTGATTCTGGAGCCCAAGAAAGTGAAACCTGTCACTCTTTTCACCTTTTCTCTGTCTATTTGCCACGAAGTGATGGGACCAAATGCCATTAAGTTAGTTTTTTGTTGAATTTTAAGCCAGCTTTTGGACTCTCCTCTTTCACCCTCATCTCTAAGAGGCTCTCTATTTCCTCTTCGCTTTCTGCCATTAGGGAGGTATCTACAGTGGTAAGGGGCGGATACTTACAGATAAAAAGAGAGCTTCAGGACATGGCAGCAAACCCTGTGCAAGTGCTGTGTGGATTTTGACTTGACGAATTCACCTATAAAGTTCATTTATGCAACTATTGAGAAAATCTGGACCTGGTCCACAGGTTTGATGACATGAAAGTTTATTATTGATGCATTTTTAAGTATTATGCTAGTATGGGACTTAAAAAAAAAATTTTTTTTTTTGCTGCCCTGGGCCTTAGTTGGGACATGTGGGATCGAGTTCCCTGACCAGGAATGAGCTGGGCCCCTGCCTGGGGAGCAGAGCCTGAACCGCTGGGCAGCCAAGGAAGTCTCGTGGGGCCTTTTTTTTTTAAAAAAAAAAGAAAAAAGGGTTCGTATCTTCAGAGACAAGCGATACTGGCCCACAGACTTTGAAGAATGAAGTATTGATGGAAGAATAATATGGTGTCTGAAGTTTGCTTAAAAGTAATCTGGAAAGTGAGGTAGGTAGGCATCGAAGGTGGGCAACGTTCACCAGGCTGAACGTTGGTGGTGATCGTTGGACTGAGTAAGATGGTGACTGTAGCCATGAAATTAAGAGACACTTGCTCCTTGGAAGAAAAGCTGTGACCAACCTGGACAGCATATTGAAAAGCAGAGACATTACTTTGCCAACAAAGGCCCATCCAGTCAAGGCTATGGTTTTTCCAGTGGTCATGTATGGATGTGAGAGTTGAACTGTGAAGAAAGCTGAGCACCAAAGAATTGATGCTTTTGAACTGTGGTACTGGAGAAGACTCTTGAGAGTCCCTTGGACAACAAGGTCCAACCAGACCATCTGAAAGGAAATAAGTCCTGAATGTTCATTGGAAGGACTGATGCTGAAGCTCCAATCCTCTGGCCACGTGATGTGAAGAACTGACTCCCTGGAAAAGAGCCTGATTCTGGGAAAGATTGAAGGCGGGAGGAGAAGGGGACGACAGGGGATGAGATTGTTGGATGGCCTCACTGACTTGATGGACATGAGTTTGAGCAAGCTCCAGGAGACAGTGATGGACAGGGAGGCCTGGCGTGCTGCAGTCCATGGGGTCACAGAGAGTCGGACACGACTGAGGAACTGAGCTGAAGAGTAGCAATGTCCTCTGTGGTTCTGTGCCTGTGAAATTCTCCCACCAAGGGTCGCAAAGTATCTGCCTTCTGTTCACAGCACAAGGATTCAGATGGGCGAGCTGGAGGTGTGTGGGGAACCCCACGGGGCTGCGGAAAGCCGGGCCCCTCTGCTCCAGGGGCCCCCACTGGGAGGACAGGGGCGAGGCCCTGACCCTCGAGGATCGGCTCGTGGGCGGGGCTCGGCCTCCCTGACCCTGGCGAGCGGCTCGTGGGTGGGCCCACGTGTGTCTCGGGACCACTGCGTGCCGTGAGACCCGCCCCTCCTCCCGACCCCGAGAGGCACTGTCCATGTCCCCAGAGACCCTGATGCTCAGCATAGTCATCCCAGGACGCAGGGGCTCAGAGCAGGGGTGAGAGTGAGCCCCGCTCCTACCCCTGGGGCCGCTCGAGGGCATCATGGCAGACAGGGAGAGTCAGGAGGAGAGCCGGTGCCCACCGCCTCCCGAGGGGGCCGTGGGCAGCACTTCCCTCGTCACTGACCCCACGCAGGCGTCACACGGCAGGCCCTGCCTCTGCTTCCTGGCAGAGTGGGAGGGGGTCGCTCACTGACCGCATCCCGGGTCGCAGGTGCCCTGGCGTCCTCTGCTCTCCGCGGACACTCAGGAGAACTCACCCCGCACCAGCAGAGCTTCTATGGCCCATGTACACCAAGTCCCGTGTTCCCTGTCTCTTGCTCGCCCCCCAGGGACGGGGCTTGGTATTTCCTCTGCTTTGTCCGTTGCTGAGCAGGCCGGGGCCTCCGGATGGTCTTTGGCGCTCCTCCTGGCTGTACCTCAGGGCCCCGCATCCTGCCTCCTCAGCCCTCCATGCTCTCTAGGGTGGAGATACGCCCCAGAGGTTCTGCCTGCTCTCATCTCAGGGCTTTAGAGGGTCTGGGTGAGTCCTGTAGCCTGCTGGGCTGCTCCCCGGCATCTGGTACCTTCAGCTGATGAGGCCCAAGTACATTTACCCAACAAAGCTGTCGGGGATTTGGGGCCTAAGGGGCCCCATTCTAGGGGAAGAAAGTCTCCCAGAAGAATGGCTTGGCAATGGTTACTTACAGGGGACCCCCCTCCCCCCAAGATCATCAACATCCTTGTGCACAAGCTCCCGAGCCCCACCCCCAAGACACACTCAGTGAGAAGGAGGGAGGGAGGGACGAGGAAAGGGGAGGACAATGGCAACATGGATGAATGGATAGATGGATGGATAGAAGGAGGATGGGTGATGCCCAGGGTGATGGTGGACGGAAGATGGGAGATAGAGGGTGGATGGACGGGTGGATGGAAGACGGATGGGGAGAGAATGTATTGGTAGATGGGTGGAGGATGGAGGGGGGAGGATGGAGGGCTCAGTGGATGAAGGTGGATGGGGAATGGGTAGATGGTGAGTGGATGGATGGACGGGGGATGGATGGGAACACGCGCGCACAGAGGCTGGGGCTGACTGGCTGATAAGGTCTAAAGAGGATGAGGAGAGGACAGGTGCTCACACACAGGCAGACGCCCAGCCTGGGGGTGCGGGGGTGAACAGGCAGCGGCTGGAGTGAGGCTGGTGCTCCCACCACCGTTCTTACTTCTTGCCACGCGAAGTTGCTCAGTCGCGTCCGACTCTTTGCGACCCCATGGACTGTAGCCTACCAGGCTCCTCCATCCATGGGATTTTTCAGGCAAGAGTACTGGAACCCGCTTAAGTCCCAGCAGCGCTGAGAGGGACACTGCTCTTCTTCCCAGTTACAGAGGAGGAAAGTGGGGGTGTTCCTGGTTCCCCAGTTTGCTCCGGGTCACAGGCTGCGGAGGTGAGGAAGCCGCACCAAGTGTTTCTAGGCACCAAGCCGAGACCCATAGAAACACAGAGGTCACGGGGGCCCCGGAGCTCAGATAAACCCCAGATGTGGGGACGAGGTAGGGCCGTAAGCACACAGAGGCAGTTCAGCACCCTGAGGAACAGCAAGGGGGACCAGGAGCCGGCCCCCGTGGCTAGGAGCAGACGTGGAGGCTCCAGAGCCTGGCCCCTGCCTGAGCCCTGCCCGAAAACTTTGGCCGCCCGCCAGGGTCCGCTCGTGCCTGGGCCTGAGTGCCGTCCGCTCAGGGGCCTGGGCAGCGCCCGCAGGGGACCCGAGTGTAACCGTCCCGCAGAGCAGTGAGGGAGTGTGGGAGCCAGGGGCCATCGCGGGGCCGAGACGCCCCTGCCCTGCAGGTGTGGCCGAGGCAGACAGTGTGGGGGTGGCCGGGCTCGCCGCCGGGGGTGCAGGGCCCTGGGGGCCAAGGTGGCCTCCCGAGAGTCAGGTCTCGGGAGCTGCGTGTGCACACGTCTACGTGACGTGCACCACGTATGGACATGCATGCGTGTGGGGCGCTGGGGTGTGCACCTGCCCACACACGCGTGGGGGAGGGCCCTGCGCGTCCCAGGGGAGCTGCCGGCTCCGAGGCCCTGGTGGGTGCAGGGCAGTGGCTTTGGGACCAAGGAGAGGGGCTGCTCCGCAGCCTCCCGGCTGGGCCCACCAGAACCTGAGGCCCACGCTCCCCTCCAGCCCCCCCCCCAGGCGCCCCCGTTGCTCCCCCACCTGCCTTCCCCCGCCCCGCCCCTGCGTCCTCACAGCTCCTCCTGCCCATCCCATCCGTCACTCCATCTCGCCCCACGCCCCCCAGGGCTGCTGAGTGCCTCTCTGTCTGTGGGCCGGTGGGACGAGCTGAGATCTGGGAGCTGGATCTCTTTCCCAGGTGATCCCAGGCCCCCCAGGGGCCCAGAGAGCCCACTCAGAGCATGTTTGGGGAGGGGGTGTCCAGGGTGGAGAGCTGCTCTCAAGGGGCCTCAGTTAAGGCATTCTGCACAAACCAGGCCCCCAGGTAGGGAAGCCTTTTATCCGGGAGGAGGGTTCTGTGTGGAGGGGCCCGGGATGGGGCATCTCAAACTCAGGGTCCCGAGGCCGGCCTCTGGGAGAAGGAGGGTCAGGACAGCAGAGGGGGGCCCAGTGTGAGGCCTGTGTACGGAAGGGGGCGCCCACATGCCGGCCTGCCAGGCAGCCTGCCCAGGGCTGGGCAGCGGGCTGCAGGCGGAGCCAGGCAGGCTGTGGGGAGGGAGCTGGGGTCGGGCGGGGGTGGGAGGTCAGGCCGCCTCCAGGAGCAGCCAGCGGACAGCAGGGGGAGCTTGGAACCTGGCTGATCTTGGCCAGACCACCTTGGCCCTGGCCCTGCCGCCAGAGCTCCCGGGGAAGCTGTTGATGGGCACCCTTGCTGCCCTGGGGGTGACTGCCTGGGAGGCCGAGAGCAGGCGGCACCTCTGGGAGCCCCAGGCCTTCCGGCCTCACCTGGAGACCGAGCAGGAGTCCCCGGCGGGGGCCAGAGGGACCAGGTGCCCATGGGGAGTGAGGCAGAGAGACCACGGCCGGCCTCGGGGGGGGCCCCGGCCCAGAGCGAGGACAGAAGGGTGGGTGGCGGCTTCTGGGGAGCCTCAAGCCCCCAGGCCCGGATCAGAGGCGCTCTCTGCAGCTGCTCCCCGGTCGCCCGCTGGGAGTCATCAAGACCTGGTGGGGTCCCTGCCAGCTGCGATGGGCAGTCACTGTGGGCTCGGAAGGTGTCCCTGGAGGACACCCTCGCAGCAGGGGCCTCCTCGCAGCTCAGGGGCTGAGAGGGCACCAGGGAGGCAGCTGCTGGCTGCAGGGCTGGCCCTGGAAGTGACCCGTCCGCACGCCCTCCTCGGGCCCTGTCGCCGCTCCCAGCTCAGGCCCAGGCATGGGGTACAGGCCTTGGGGCCCACATGGCTGACCTCAGGGCTGCCCACTCACTGGCCGATTGGCAGGAAAGCCTCGGATGCCCTAACCGACCCCTAGGCCTGACTGAAGAGGCTCCCCTGCAAGTTGCCAGAAACGCGGGCGGGTCCACAGCCGCCCTGGGAGCCTGGGGAAGGGTCAGGGGCTGGTGGCCCGGCCCACAGAGAGCTGGAGTGGCCTGGATGGCAGTGGTAGGGGGAGGCCGGGACCCTCCAACCAGGGGGAAGCCTGGACCCCTGTATCCTGAGAGAGGAGACCCCCACCCAGCAGGCCTGCCCGGAGAATACACCAATCCCCACCCAGAGCTCGGATCAGGCCCTCACTTGGGGCCCTAGAAGGTGGCGCTCAGGTCCCGGCCCCCGTTCTGGGAAGCTAGCATGCTCCCTGAGCCCAGGAAGCCCCTGGGCAGGACACGTCACACCCCTTTACATCCTGACGCCGAGGTGGGAAGAGGGGTGTCAGCCCCCTGGGGCCGTCAGCCCTAGTGCCAAGGCGGGCAGTGGCCAGGGTCACGGCGGGGGCTCAGGGCTCTGCGGCCCCCAGAGGAGGCATTCTCCTGCACCCGCTCAGCCTGGGCCCCTGGGCCTGCCTGGAGGCTCCCCCCTTCCCAGGCAGGCAGTGGCGGGTGGGCCGGGGGCAGCCTGGGCAGGAAATGTCAGCTCCGAGGAGGGGTCTGGAATGCGCGCTCAGCCGCTGGCAGCCCGTCAGGGACACGCACGGCGGAGGGAAGGCTCCGCTGGCCTGTTCCCAAACCGAGGGTCCGCACTCTCCCCTCCACGGCCACTCCCCACCCCTGCCCCCACCGGCTCCGGTGCCAGCGATACCGGGGTTTGCATTGGCCTCCAGCCAAACCCTGGAATGCGCCTGCTGGCTGCGCGGCAGCTGTTCCTGGAATTGGGGCGACAAAGCACCGCCTGTCTCGGAGTCGGGGCGGACGGGGCGAGCCCGCCCAGCGCCACGCATGAATAGGGCACAGAGCCCCGGGCCGAGAATGAATGGGCTCACAGACGCCCAGACACCCGTGAATGGGCCCTGGGCGTCCAAAGACGCAGTGGAACTTGGAACTGGCCGTGGGGCCCGGAGACCTGGGATGTGGGGTGCAAACCCCTCAGGGCCCATACTGGTGAAAGGAGAACAGAGACCCCCCAACACTCAGACTCACGGCACGTGGGACTCAGGCACTCGGGAGTGGCGTGCAGGGCCCTGATACCTGGGCGAGCGCTGGACACTCGCTGTCAAAGGTGCCTGGAGACTTGGAGGCACAGGGGCGAGGTGCCGCTGCCAGTCACGGGGGGTACGGCCAAGGCCTTCCGTGAACAGGGTTCACGGCCCTCAGGTGCTCCAGGGACGGCAGAGGGTTCAGACCCCCCGGAAGGGTCCTGGAATCCCTGGACCCTCGCACAGCAGGGACCCGCCTGCCTGGAGTCGGGGGTGAGCCCAGTGGAGGCACCAGGGCAGGATGAACAGACTCACGGGGGCCCAGACATCCCTGAATGGGCACCGGGCATTCCAGTGGGATTTGGAACCAGCCACTGGGGGCCTGAGATCTGGGACGTGGGCCTGTGTGAGAGGCAGGCAGTGGGGTCTTGGCTCCCCGAGACCTTGATGAATGGAGATTCAGGCAACTGGAGAGAAGGCCTTGGGAACTGGAGGAGGATGGATGTCAGCTAGCACTTCCAAGGATGGCCCTTCCGAGTGGGGGGGACGAAGGGGGCGGGCGATGGGGGGACGATGGGGGGACGATGGGGGCAGACGATGGGGGGACGATGGGGGGACGATGGGGGCAGACGATGGGGGGACGATGGGGGGACGATGGGGGCAGACGATGGGGGAACGATGGGGAGGACGATGGGGGCAGACGATGGGGGGACGATGGGGGGACGATGGGGGCAGACGATGGGGGGATGATGGGGGGACGACGGGGAGGACGATGGGGGTGAACAATGAGGGGGTGAACGGCGGGGGTGGGTGGCCAGAGGTCCTGGAGACAGGGGCGGCAGGGCACCCTTCAGGCTGATGGCCGGAGCCCTCATTATCAAGGTGATCAGAGAAGTGGGACGTGGGCCGCCCAGACACTCAGAAACCTGTGGGTCAGAGTGTGCGGCAGGAGCCGTGGGCTTCTGGGGCCTGAGGCTTCATGGAAAGAGCGTACAGACTGCAGCTACACCCAGAGGGTGGTAGGGCGGGTGGGAGAGCGGTCTGGACTCAACACAGAGGGAAGGGTGGGGAGAGTCAGAGAATGAGGCTCATGGTAAAGGAAGTACGGAAGTGCCGGTCGCTCAGTCGTGGCCGGCTCTTCGGGGTCCCGTGGACCACAGGCCCCCGGCAGGCTCCTCTGTCCATGGGCCTCTCCAGGCAGGAGTACTGGAGTGGGTAGCTGTGCCCTCCTCCAGGGGATCTTCCTAGCCCAGGGACCAAACCCAGGTTTCCTGCATTGCAAGCAGATTCTTTGCCGTCTGGGCCACTAGGGAAGCCCAAGGTGACAGCGCCTGGCCTGATCTATCTGGATGAAAGAATAGGCCGGCCGGCCCAGGTGAGCAGGTGCAGACGCAGGCAAAGGTGCCAGCCCCCAAGCATGTGGAGACACACGGCTGAATTCAGGTGCTGGGCTGCCGGCTGCGCCAGCTGAGGCCCTGGGACGGGGCAGCCAGACCTCCGACAGAGGAGCGGGAGGCAGCTTCTTGCGGGGCTGGTGTGCATGCCCAGGACTGTGTCCACGTCACCCGATGCCCAGCAGGTGGGCGGCCAGGTGCCCAGTGTCCTGGTGTATATCATCAGGATGACTGATGACAAGAAATGCATCCTCGTACTCCAGGGAATGGGGTGAGGCCCCAGGGCTCCCAACCAGAGCCTGCAAGGACTCGCCCCCATGGTTCCCCCAGGCTCTCAGTCTTAAGGGGACGTGGATTGGACAGCTGAGCTCTACAGCAGAGTGGGACAGGGGGCCTCAGACACTCCACGATTGGGGTAGAGGACCCAGACACCCAGACTAAAGGGTAGGACCCCGACACGTCTCTCGGACGGCGTCCAGCTCT